>NC_071505.1:9474889-10115628 GCF_027887155.1 Malaclemys terrapin pileata | reverse complement strand
ACTCAAATTTCCATAGAAAATTCCAATAGCATTAACTCCTGCTGAGTGCCTCAGGAAGGCAGGGGGATAAAGCAGGTGGTCAACTAATGGCATCACAGTTCCTCAGTGGGCCATGATCAATGGTGCATCCCACAGACAAAGATCTCTTAGCAGATCTTGGGACATGACACTAACCATCTCTCCAGGCCTACAAACCCTTCCCTCAATATTGATTTTTTTCTGTGCTTTCTAACATTTATATACCAACAATTTCAGTGTATTCAACTAGGCATTAAACTATCAATACGCATATATTGCATTTAGAACTAGGGCTAAAGAATAAAGGGGGAAAATATATACAATTAGGCCAAGAGTTACTGATGCAAATAACCCTGGCTACAGAATTGCCAACCTCAGGATATACACATCCTTTTGTATAAAAGGATATGGATTGGTTCCTTATGATAGGGCCTGGCCTATTCTGTAGGTTAGTGGGATCAGATGTTAATTTCTACGAAGAAGAAAGGCCTTTAAGTTTCAGCAAAAGAATAACTATTGGGGTCTTAGACTCTGAGGTCCACTAAGAGAACTGAATGGAAAAAGTTACACCAAGCAGTTCTTCCAATGAGATGAGAATAATTCTCTCTCTGTGTCATTCCTTCTTTGGGTAGGTACAAGATGACTTTGTGAGAAAATATTATCTTGCATATACCCTACTGAAAAATTAATTTGTTCAACACCTGATGATTCACTCACCACATGCTACTGTCCACATAAGTGACTCACTCAGCCTGGCAGCATGGTCTCCTGGGATATAAGAGAGCTCTCATCTTTTCCAAAGCTGATGAACTGCTTTTTTATCAAGATATGCCATCAACTGGTTCCATTACTTTGCATATCTCTGACATACTATATGATCTTGCCTACTCCTGGAGCAGTAGAAAACGACTGACCAGGTCGTGGTATCTCAGATCTGAAATCCAAGAACTGATACTGAAGCCAATGTTCAACAATTAAAACAAGTTTTTTGTAGTTAAGTTGCAGATATTTCTTGATGCATATCTTTAAAGATTTACTATTCCTTTTTCATTTAGAAGATCCACCTTAAAAATGTATTTCTCCCTCCAAACGTGTTCAGCGTTTTTTATTTTGCTTTAAAATACACATTGAAAATACAAGGTCCCCAACTTCTCTCTTTTTCATGTAGAACTTTGTACATTTTTGGAGGACCAAAATGATGACTTTAGAACATAAGGCTGAAGCCTAGGCTACAATATGACCCCAGTTAAGAGAGGAAAGGCACTGAATCTCCTGGCCAAATTTAGAAATGACATTATTAAGCTGTCATTGTAACTTACATATAGAAGGGGCAAAAAGTTTTAAACCAACTAACAGGAGGGTGTAAAAAGATGTAAGGAGTGGCATGCTGGTGGATCACTAGTGGTTGTTTTCCTGCTACAAGCCCATCTTTTGAGTCCCTTTGCTATGTAAATAATACCCACTATTGTCATCATTTCTGTCATCCTTGAATTTGACCCTCAGATATCATTACCAGCTCAGATATCATTACCAGCAATAAAAGTGGGTGCCATATCCAGCACAACAAAATAATTAAGTATATCTTATTACAAGACACAAAAAATATCCACAGATTTTTTTACTTTCAGACATACCTATATGGTTGGTTTCACCAGACTGCACAGAACCCATCTATAGCACTTGACATAGAAAGTAAGTGGGAGAAAAGAGAACACACAACAAGAACAGATGAATATTTCAAATGATCCAGTTTTCTAGACGGTGTCCCAAAAAGTAAACAACAATGGAAGAAACCAGATATAGAAGTAACGGTTTGTCTACAAAACAAAGGATGTTATTCAAAGATTCTCTGAGGATAAGCATCAACAGTTCCTAAGGAAAAAGCATTTATCTATTTTCAACCCTTGATCTAGATAAAAGGTATTCCACCTGCAACATATTTCTGTTTTAAAAGCCCCTGATAAAATTTCTTTGATACACCCAAGCCAATCTAAAGGAACTCTATAGAAATTGGTGTCATGCCAGCATACAAGTCTCACATTTTCCTTTCTATTCTATTTTTATTCTAGGCCTTAAACTTCCTAATTTAATTCCCCAATGTGGGCCAGACCGTATTCTGTCCTCTGCAACGCTCAGGCAGATCCATGGATGTAAACTGTTACTGTATCTTATTTAAGCTAAGGCTCCAGGGAGCTCTCCCTTATAAACAACCATAACAACAAACTGCATCTTTTTAAATATCACTATTCAGACTTTGCTCCTACTAGAAGGAACTCATTCAAATACCTCTTTGAAATGGCAAACTCTTCCACAATGCCCACAAGAGAATTTATTGTAATTATGGGACAATATCAACACTTCTAGTTAACCCCACCTCTGGATTTCCCAGTTCATCCCATCTCTACAGGGTAGAGGCTTTTGCTATTTGTGTGTTCTGTACAGCACTGAGCATGCTGTCAGTACTAATCAAATAAATTAATACCACCACTGCGCATTTGTCACTGATGCTGACCTCCTATTTAGTTTGAGAACTACATTACTAGTCAAGATACTCCACGGTGCCAACTTAACTTGGTGCTGGTCGTATTTTAAAAGAACTGTATTTTTTAAAAAGTGTTTGACTGATTCTTTGAGCTCCTACAGTACCTTGAACATAACAATTGCTATGGAAGATTTAAATTCAGCATGAAGAATGTATCAGAATATGACTTAATTCCTAGCTATTTTAAGACACTCACCATTAACGTTTTCACTTAAAAACATAATCACACATACATGTAGACAACAACTAGAGTCTGTTTCATATTTTAAGCAAATAAAAAAAAGAAAGAAACTGCACTGTCTACTGAAATCCAATGGGGCTGCTGATTGGTCATTGTGGATCAGACTGGTCACATGTAGGTCCGATAAGATTACAAGGAGCCTCCCTTTCCTTGCATGGTCTGTTACAACGGCAATCCCTGAATCTGGGGCTGGCAGGGACTCTCTTGGTGGCAGTAAAGGGGCAGGACAAGCCCCTCCACACAGAACTGCAGAGTGGGCTGCTTACACGGCAAAGAGCAAGTTGTACCATTCTAAAGATAGTATACTACAGAGTATGTCTACTTCTTCAAAGTTAGCTATTCTTACCCTGAGTGCTGCTAGGACGTTCTCTCACTCCTCTCCATTTTTACATCCTTTCTTTACAAACAGTCATAGCACGAAGACAGACACCTTGTCATTTGCTTAGGTCAGGTGCTTAACTCCACTTTAGTTATTCCATGCGCCTAAAAGACTCTCCTTTTTATAGTGTTGTAAACGGACACCTCATTTACTCAGTAATATCAGGGTTTAACCTCTTGAGTACAATCCTGCTCCCCCTCCAAAGTCAATGAGAGGTCACTGACTTCACAGGGAGCAGATTAAGTATTTATAATGAACTCATCACAGATGTATCTATGTCACTGTTGCCAATCCCTGTAATTTTATCAGGAGTCTCATAGTGTTTGGTGTTTTTCTTAAAGTCCCAGCTCCAGGAGCCATCAGATTACTGGAGAATCACACCTTTCACGTTTAGAAAATTTTCTAATCCTCATGGTTGAAGAGAAAAACATGAATCCTATAGGCTCAAAAAACAGAAGGCATATAAAAAGAACCCCAAATTTATTATTTTTAAAATCTCATTATTTTCAATCAAATCTCATTAATTTGGAGGTGGCGGGTCTGACTAATGACTTTTGAATGCTTCAGTTTGGCAAAACTGCTGATAGCTTCACCATATTCCTCTATGTCAAGGCTGCTTCCCCACTCTGAACTTTAGGGTACAGATGTGGGGGCCTGCATGAAAACTTCTAAGCTTAACTACCAGTTTAGATCTGGTCCGCTGCCACCACTCTCGATGCTAATTCCCTTCCCTGGGTAGCCTTGAGAGACTCTTCACCAATTCCCTGGTGAATACAGATCCAACCCCCTTGGATCTTAAAACAAGGAGAAATTAACCATCCCCCCTCCTCCCTTCCACCAACTCCTGGTGGATCAAGATCCAACCCCCTTGGATCTTAAAAACAAGGAAAAATCACTCCGGTTCTTAAACTCCAACGAGAGACTGCTGAGCTGGAATTGATATGCAAACTAGATACAATCAACTCAGGATTGAATAAGGACTGGGAATGGCTGAGCCATTACAAACATTGAATCTATCTCCCCTTGTAAGTATTCTCACACTTCTTATCAAACTGTCTTTACTGGACTAGCTTGATTATCACTTCAAAAAAAAAACTTCTCTTACTTAATTGGCCTCTCAGAGTTGGTAAGACAACTCCCACCTGTTCATGCTCTCTGTATGTGTGTATATATATCTCCTCAATATATGTTCCACTCTATATGCATCCGAAGAAGTGGGCAGTAGCCCACGAAAGCTTATGCTCTAATAAATTTGTTAGTCTCTAAGGTGCCACAAGTACTCCTGTTCTTTTTGTGGATACAGACTAACACGGCTGCTACTCTGAAACCTGTCATATTCCTCTAGTATCTTATTTATCTAGCATAACTTAACTATTTTTTTAAAATCACTGTTTTCCCCACTAATTCTTTATAAATTTTACTACACATATTTAATGTTACCATTCTAAAACAAAATGCCTGATAACTTACAGTAAAATGCATGAATTAAACACACAAACGTGTAAATGTTTTCATATCTAGCCACTGCATCAGTCAATGGGAGATCTGTATCCAGAACAAAGCCAGCAGGAATTGCACATAGGAATGATGGCAGCAGATGGCTCTCTTTATCTATCTCACTGCTTCGGGTTCTTTAAGATTCCAGCCAGAAACTTTGCCATCAATTGTTAAAAAAAAAAGGTAACAACTAAGTTAAAAAAAAAAAAAACCCCACACTCTGGAAGAGAAACAACAAAATGTATTTTGAACTGTCTGGCAGATTAAAATGTGTTTAAATTCAAATTGGCCCTAAATGGTTAAAAGTATACTTTAAAAATGTTAAATAAAATTCTGCACAACAGAGAAATATTTATATCCTGGCCAATATTACTAGAGCTCGGAAAACATACGAGTTTGAGCCCATGGCTGAGATTCTGAAAGCTGCCTCGTTTCCAATTGAGCATTTAAATTCGTTAGGCAGATTTCAAAAGCTCAGCCCATGACTCTTCTAGCTACAGATATATAACTGTACAGCAAGCCCTCTACATTTCCATATACGCCGATCAATCACAGTGACTGGTCAATTAGTAATGAGAGTCAATGCGAAGGGGCAAGAGAGTCCAGCATAAAGCCTGAGCTATCATCCATGGGGGATGGGAGCTGTGGAAATACACACTGCCCTTTTATACCCTCAGAGAGAGGGTCCTTAAGAGTGGCCCCTCACCCAACCTGCCCACAAAGCCCTCTCTGCAAGACACTTAAAACCAGTTACTCTCCTTTCCCTTTCAACTTGCCCCTCGCTGCCTATTTTAGTCCCTGAAGCTTCCAGAAATTATTTGTACAGGTATGAGAGTCCGCCCATCGCAGAGCTACTGACTTCAATGAGATTCTTGCGTCGTGCGTAACTCCTCACTTAACGTCCTAGTTATGGTCTTGAAAAAATGCAAGTTTAAGCAAAACCATGTTAAGCGAATCCAATTTCCCCATAAGAATGAATGTAAATAGGGAGGGGTGAGGTTCCAGGGAAATTTTTTTTTGCCAGACAAAAGACACGATACATATACAGTAGGAGTTTTAAATACTTTTAAACAAACCATTTAATACTGTACTCACCAAAGATGATTGTGAAGCTTGGTTGAGGCAGGAGCATAGCAGGGTCTGGGTGCGGGGGCTTGCCCCGTTCCGCCCACTTGGGGCTCCTGCCAGGGAGAGGGGTTGCGCCGTGGCGGCTTGCCAGCTCCCCGGCTGGAATGCCAGACTGGCGGAGCAGGGCAAGCCCCCGCGCCCCAACCCCGCTCCCTGGCAGGAGCCAGGCGGGCAGAGCAGGCCAAGCCCCCGCGCCCCGACCTGGTCCCCAGCAAGAGCATGGGGGGGAGGAGCCAAAGAACATTATAAGGGAACATTGCATTACTTTAAAGGAGTATGTTCTCTAATAGGTCGGCAACCTAATAGCGAAACATAGTTAACCAAGAGGACGTTAAGTGAGGAGTTACTGTACTTCTTCAGAATCAGGCCTTAAATTGCAGCTGTATTACTTAATTCTGTGAAGTGTTTTGTGATATGGTTTGTGGATGATACAGTACAGTGCTATTTAGTCTAGTAAGATTGATTTGTAAGGCTGGGAAGGCCACAAAAGACATGAGAAAGATTTTTCTATAAACCTGCTTATACATAAAGGGAAATTTTCCCAATTAGAATTGTTTTGTTTTATTTCTGAACACGTGGGACTTTAGGGTTTTAATCCTCTTCTATCAGCCAAGACACCATCCTAGATCAAGCAGTGCATTTTTTTGAAGCAATTATCTTCAGCCTGCTTTTCCATGGCAGAACACCAAAGAATAAAGACTATAAAGGAAGACAAAGTACTCCTCTTAAAAAACAGCATCCTGCAAAGGGTGGAAAGCCCTGCAACCACAAAGCCTTGATAAAATTCTGGGGCCTGCTGAAGAGGATAAAATAAGAACATAAGGACGGCCATACTCGGTCAGACCAGGGGTCCATCTAGTCCAGAAGCTTTAGAGGGAATGAACTGAACAGGGCAATTATTGAGTGATCCAAATGGAGAACTTGATATTAGAAACACAGACCTAGAGACTTTTTATTAGCCATGTGATACAGAAGGTGCAGTCAGATAATGTGAATCACAAGGCAATAGGGAACTTTCTGAACAAGCAGAAACATGAGAATTCACTGACCAACTGTGGACTAAATTGTAATTCATATTTAGATACACTGAGGATGATATCTCCATTACATATGACACACCCAATTTTGCAGTTCTTACTCAAGAAAAACTATCAGTGACTTGAGTGAGAACTTTGCCTGAGCAATGACTGAAAAACCCAATCAGTTACTCAGGGGCTGTACTACAGAAATTAATATGTGCCATAAATTCAAAACACACTTATCCCTCAAACTGTATTTGCACCAATTTGTCAAAACAGTTAATCATACCCAATGGTTCTGCACAGCCATCGTCTGTGGAACAGATGACTCCCCATGTGACTTCATAGAGACCACAGAAATTGTATGTTCATTTTTATTAGTTTTTGGCAGGCATTAACCAAAAATCACATCCCTTCTGATTTTTAGCGAGCAGCTTCCGAGTCCCTTGCTCTCACAAAGATCCTTCTTTTGACCATATGTATTCTAACTATGCTTATTTGAGGGATGCAAGTTAGTAGTGTGATATCAGCATTACCCCAGTTCTCACAAATGTTGTTATCTTTCACCATTTAAATTTAATCAGCGCTGTTCTGTGAATCTTTAAGTCAGCACCTGTTTCCAAATCTAGTCTTGGCATGTGTGGAGGAGCATTTTATGGCTGCTAGAAACTCAAATCAATTATCACTCAGAGTGAGTAAAACATTGTAACACTTTACAAAAATCTACATTTTTACAAGCCATCTGCATTCTTATGGGGACAAAGTGGTAGAAGCTGCATATTGCACAGAACAAAAGGGATCAGAGAAAGTTCATTAATCTTGCTCCAAGTACTGCCTCCAAGACTATATTTATACACTACTCAGTATCCACACTTGCCTACACAAACATGAGCTTCACCAAGCACTCTCATAACAGTCAATGTAAAGCACCACAGAATTTCCAGTCAAATCAGTCAATTGCTTAGGCAGTTTGACAATCATTACTGTCTACCATCCCAAGAGACAAATGAAAAACGTATGTTTCAGGTTGAAAATGTATTTCAAAAGTAATTTATGGTTACATCCTTGGTCAAGTAACAGAAGCACATAAAGTCCTCGGAGCAGCTGAAATGCCATACATACTGGCTAACCTACCCGGACAGTGGCAGAGAAACCACACAAGAGGACTCTGCCCTGTAGATGCATAGTAAATCATAGAATATCAGGGTTGGAAGAGACCTCAGGAGATCATCTAGTCCAACCTCCTGCTCAAAGCAGGACCAACACCAACTAAATCAGCCTTGGCTAGGATTTGTCAAGCCGGGCCTTAAAAACCTCTAAGGATGGAGATTCCACCACCTCCCTAGGTAACCCATTCCAGTGCTTCACCACCCTCCTAGTGAAAAAGTTTTTCCTAATATTCAACCTAGACCTTCCCCACTGCAACTTGAGACCATTGCTCCTTGTTCTGTCATCTGGTACCACTGAGAACAGTCTAGATCCATCCTCTTTGGAAACCCCTTTCAGATAGTTGAAAGCAGCTATCAAATCCCCCCTTACTCGTCTCTTCTGCAGACTAAACAATCCCAGTTCCCTCAGCCTCTCCTCATAAGTCATGTGCTCCAGCCCCCAATCATTTTTGTTGCCCTCTGCTGGACTCTCTCCAATTTGTCCACATCCCTTCTGTAGTGGGGGGACCAAAACTGGACGCACTGCAGATATGGCCTCACCAGTGCCGAATAGAGGGGAATAATCACGTCCCTTGATCTGCTAGCAATGCTCCTACTAATACAGCCCAATATGCCATTGGCCTTCTTGGCAATAAGGGCACACTGCTGACTCATATCCAGCTTCTCGTCCACTGTAATCCCCAGGTCCTTTTCTGCAGAACTGCTGCTTAGCCAGTCGGTCCCCAGCCTATAGCGGTGCATGGGATTCTTCCTCCCTAAGTACAGGACTCTGCACTTTTCCTTGTTGAACCTCATCAGATTTCTTTTGGCCCAATCCTCCAGTTTGTCTAGGTCACTCTGAACCCTATCCCTACCCTCCAGCTTATCTACCTTTCCCTCCAGCTTAGTGTCATCTGTGAACTTGCTGAGGGTGACAGAGTCCTGTGGTACCTTATAGACTAACAGACATATTGGAGCATAAACTATCGTGGGTGAATACCCACTTTGTCAGACGCATGTAATGGAAATTTCCAGAGGCAGGTATAAATATGCAGGCAAGAATCAGTCTAGAGATAATGAGGTTAGTTCAATCAGGGAGGATGAGACCCTCTTCTAGCAGTTGAGGTGTGAACACCAGGGGAGGAGAAACTGCTTTTGTAGTTGGCTAGCCATTCACAGTCTTTATATAATTCTGAGCTGATGATGTCAAATTTGCAAATGAACTGAAGTTCAGCAGATTCTCTTTGAAGTCTGGTCCTGAAGTTTTTTTGCTGCAGGATGGCTACCTTTAAATCTGCTATTGTGTGTCCAGGGAGGTTGAAGTGTTCTCCTACAGGTTTTTGTATATTGCCATTCCTAATATCTGACTTGTGTCCAACAATTCATCCCATCATCTGGATCATTAATAAAGATGTTGAACAAAACCAGCCCCAGGACCGACTCGTGGGGCACTCCGCTTGATACCAGCTGCCACCTAGACATTGAGCCATTGATCACTACCCGGTGAGCCTGACAGACAATCTAGCCAGCTTTCTATCCACCTTATAGTCCATTCATCCAAATCCATATTTCTTTAACTTGCTGGCAAGAATACTGTGGGAGACTGTATCAAAAGCTTTGCTAAAGTCAAGATATAATCACATCCACCGCTTTCCCCATATCCACAGAGCCAATTATCTCACCATAGAAGGCAATCAGGTTGGTCAGGCATGACTTGCCCTTGGTGAATCCATGCTGACTGATCCTGATCACCTTCCTCTCCTCCAAGTGCTTCAAAATGGATTCCTTGAGGACCTGCTCCATGATTTTGTCAGGGACTGAAGTGAGGCTTGTGACAGGTGTCAACAAAGAACAGTGGCTGGACAAAAAGTGGGTGTGTCAACTAGGAATAGTGAGATGGGGAGAAGGAGGCTGCACCCAACTCACATCCACATGAGCCAAATTCAGCAGAGTAATTACTGTCACTCATCTTCCCCATACCCAGCGGTGTGGACACTGGATTGAGCACATGTTCGCATGGAGGAGTCTGTCCCCACCCAGCTCAACTACATTTAATAACACTTTCAGGCTACCAGAGCATTTTTTCTTTATTTAAAAAAAACAATGGACCCTGTTTTATAGTAACCCTATAAAGATGGAGAGGTCACTTACTGGACAAGGTAAGTAACCCTATAAAACAGACTGGAATTACAGCAGCCAGTACTTAGCAGGTGCGACTCAATCATACCTTTCAAATCAAATTAATCTCCACTTCCACCCCATGCCTCAATCTTTTGCAGACTAATCCAAAGTTTACTGAGGCACTACAGAAAACTCTTTGATGAGTATATAGCATTGCACGGAAATGGAATTCTAATGCTAAGAGATTCTACAAACTCTCAGAGGTGGAAGGGCAGCCATGGGGGTCCAAGCCCACTATGCACCTTATAAAACCATGCATCTGCGCTCCCAGAGTTATTGTACTTGCCACAAGTAGAATGCCTCCAAGTGTTGCACAGCACCTCCTGACACACCATATCTGCGCACACACAATGTGGGTAGCAATGGAAAGCCACAATCTACACTAAACAGAATATAGACATATGCTTGTAAAGGTAAAGCCTTCACTTAGTATTTGTTGGGGGTTGATACAGGATTCAGTGAGTGGAAACCAAATCAACAGGGAAGGGTGCAGGGAATATATAAGAAAATTAACTCTGTTGTCTCAAACATTCTTTTGTTACAACTCATAGATATGACAGACACTGAACAATGGTAGACCTTTCTGGAGGAATGTCAGAATGGAGAGGTTACTTACCTTGTACAGTAACTGCCATTCCTTGTGATATTTGTCCCTATAGGGTGCTCCACTCCAGGGATGTGCCCCATGAGCCTTTTGGTAGTAGTGCCCATTCAGCCCACACATGTGCTCTGGACCTTCTCGTGCCCATAGAGAGGATATACAGAGCTGCATGGACAAACCACTCTCAGTTCCTTCTTCACTGTGAAGTCCCATGAGAAGAGACTCTAAAGCAGAGGGGAAAGAGGGTGGGTACTGAAGCATCTATAGGATCATACATCTTGAAAAACTCCAGTTACCTTGTCCAGTAAGTGACCTCTCCATCTTTGAATAATGTCCCTATGGGTGCTCCACTTCAGGTGACTCCAAACCAGCATTCCCTGAAGGATGTGGGAACTTTGAAGCCAGATTTAAGACTAATGACAGAATTGCTAAGAACAGCATCTGCCCTAGAGGGGTGCACTAGAGTACGGTGTTTTCAAAAAGTAAGTACAGAGATCCAAGTGGCAGCTCTACAAATTTCTGCAACTGGTAAATTTTACAGGGTCATAGAAACAGACCGAGATCTTATAGAATGGGCAGTTATTTTAAGAGGGGATTCAAAGTTAACAGCCTCATAACAAGAAGAGATGCTTTCAAAGTGTGTTTCTGGGTGTCTTTGGGTAGAAATTGTGGATCCGGAAGAGGAGGAGGAGGAGAAGAAGAAAGTCTCCCAGAGTAGTGTGTGGTCTTTCTAAATGTTTTGGTTCTGTCCAGATAGAAGGTTAATGCCCTTCTAACATTTGAGATATAGAGGGTAACTTTCTCTATGGTGTGAGATGGTTTTGGGAAAAAGGCCTAGAAGATGAATGACCTGCCTGATGTGGAAATCAGAGCATGTCAAGTAGAAACTTGGGATGTGGTCATAAAGACACTTTTTCCCCAGGGGAAAAAACAAAAAAAAACAAAAAACTCTGAAAGGATGATCTGCCATTAACTCCCCTAGTCCTCCAAATCACCAGGCAGAAGTAACTGCCACCAAAAAGGCTGTCTTCATAGACATGTATAGGAAAGAGCACTTAGCTAATGGCTCAAGTGGAGGTTTCATCAAACAACTGAGGACCAAGTTCAAATCCCATACACCACTGGGCTCTCTAATCTATGGAAAAAAGTTTATCAACCCTCTGATGAATCTGTAAGTTGTCAGATGGAAAAATACTGAAAATCCCCCTAGGAGCGGAAGGCTGTAATAACTGCCCAAATGAACGCTGATGGAGCTCAGAGAGTCCTGACTTTTTCAGGAATCAAGCTCTGAGCCACAGGTGCTCAGGTTGCAGAACAGAAACCAAATGGAGTCCTGAGATAGCAGGTGGGGAATGGTCAAAGTTGTAATGCCAGGCAGAAGGTGGAGTGAATCCGTTAAGGAAACCAAACTCACCTGGGCCAAGATGGTGTGATTAGAATGATTCTGGCTCTGTCTTGCTTGATCTTGTTTAGCACTTTTAGAATCAACAGCACTGGAAGGGGTAAAGAAGGCCCTTCACCCAAAGGATAAGGAAGGCATCTCCTAAGGATAGATGGACCTGACAGCCTCTGAAGCAGAACTTTTTGTATTCTGTTAGTGGTGGTGGCAAAAAGGTCCATCTCTGGGTACAGGAATTAATGTTACTATATTCACACACACCCACTTGAGAAGAGACCATGCTTGCGATTTGTGAAGATGACAAGCATTTCAGTGACAAATGCATGCTGTGCTATAATGCATGTGCCCCACATGATTTGTTGATGAACTTAAGAACAGCCATACTGGGTCAGACCAAAGGTTCATCTAGCCCAGTGTCCTGTCTTCTGACAGTGGCCAATGCCAGGTGTTTCAGAAGGAAACAGGAACAGGTAATCATCAAGTGATCCATCCCATCGTCCATTCCCAGCTTCTGGCAAACAAAATCAGAATCTCCCTGAAGAGCTGAAGACTAGCTCATCAAGGGAGATCCTAGAAGTTTGTGGTCGGCCAATCTTTGATTAGAGCTTCTTCTTCCAAAAACTGGAAGAGGACTTCTAAGACCTGTGCATCCAGAGGAAAGGTTCCTTTTGGAAGATCCCAGGTTTAAAAAATGACCTAAATTTCCAAGATACAAGAGGAAGCCAACAGCTAATTTGTGGGACACAATTAAGGGCCACCTATATTACAAAATAAATCCATCCTTTAACTATGTCAATGGACAACCATATTGTAATTGGCTCCCCTGATATAATAGTACTTGCAGTATACAAATGAGAAAAGCAAAATCACTGTATCAAAATGAACTTTGAGTATTATTATGTAAGTTCATTCCTTTTCTTCTTTAAAAGAACAGTTATGCAAGAGTTTATATATGAGCAGAGTAAAAACAGAAGACAGAAAAACAACTCAGGCAACTATAATGTACTGTCTATTGCATAAAGAAAAAATTGCTTCTGTTAGTGTAGAAAGTGAAAGTGCAGAGAACTGTATATAAAATTCACCAACATATTTTATGGGAACACATGACATTCATTTCTAATAACTCAAGACAGATTTAAAGTTTTCAGTAAGTTGCCACATACTGAATCATTAAAAAGTCCAAGTGATTTAATAAATCCCTTCTCTTAAACACATATTTTCCCCACCCACTCAGTGCTGCGAATTGCCTTAGGGCATAAGGTACAATGAAGCATAAACTACATACACAACATACAGTAAACTAAGTATTGTCACTGAATTTTGTTTTACATAGTCCAGCTGCCAACTTTGCAAAAAATGCTTTTATTTTACTGGAAATCACATTCACAAGCCCCATGCAGATCTCTGATATCCTCAGTGCTGAACCACAAACTACAGTACTGAGTGCTGCAAATTTAGTGTGTCTTTGCTGGGTTGAGAGGTGGTGTGTGAATGAGGGTCAGACCCTTGAGTCAAGCTGAGCTCCACTCAGCACCAAGGCTGAGAGAAGAGGAGTGAGATAGGGAATAAGAGATCATTGTACGCCACCTTCACACACACGGCACCTCCCGCTGGATGTTCAGTGCGTCTGAAAAGTCAGGCCAAAAGTGTCTTGAGTTGGGAACCTAAAAAAATCACTGGCTGCTTTTGAACATTTTGACCTGAGTTATTTAGGATCAAATTCTGCTTTCATGTAAAATGTTGTGAATCCTGAATGACTCCAGTGGCGTCAATGTACACAAGACTAGTATCACCCCTTTATTATGTTAATTTTATACACAAACACACACTTTTTAGAAACATTTAAACTCAGGCCATGTCTACACTACAAAATGATGTCGACCTAACTTACACTGGCATACAGCCACTGCAGTGATTAAATCGCTTGTGTGTGTGCACAGTTGGCTCCTTGTGTCAACAGTTCACGTCCTCACTTGCATCAATTGTATTGTCAGTGTGAAGCATTGTGGGATGGCTCCTGAAAGCCAGTAACAGTCGATGTAAGCACCGTGGTGTCTATGCTGACACTGCGTCAACCTAATTACATCAACCTTGGCTCTATGTCGCTTGAGGAGGTTGTGTTACTAAATGAGCATAGAGAGACTCTTAAGTGAAGTTGCTTTCACAGCTAGGTCGACACATGTGGGGATGTATCATCCCTACACCAACCTAATGAAAAGTTCCATGAGGAGGTAAGGGTCACGATGGGACACTTGCCAGGTAAACAAATCATGGCCTTATGTAAGGCCCCCTGGTGGTCTAGGATTATATAAGATGATCATGGCCTTATGTAAGACCCCCTGGTGGTCTAGGATTATATAAAATGATCATGGCCTTATGTAAGGCCCCCTGGTGGTCTAGGATTATATAAGATGATCATGGCCTTATGTAAGGCCTCCTGGTGGTCTAGGATTATATAAGATGATCATGGCCTTATGTAAGGCCCCCTGGTGGTCTAGGATTATATAAGATGATCATGGCCTTATGTAAGGCCCCCTGGTGGTCTAGGATTATATAAGATGAGGTAAACAAATCATGGCCTTATGTAAGGAACGGTTGAACCAATCGGTGTGGGGCTATACATGTGATAAACACATGATTCTCCTTCTTGTCCAATCCGTAGATGTGTTATTATAGCCTAATTGTGTTATGTAATGTTGAGAGAAACTATAAAAGAAAGCTTGCAATAAACAGGATTCGGATTCAGCTTGCAACCACATTGGTCGTGTACTTTATCCGCTCCGCATGGGACGCCACAAATGGTGACCCCGACGTGATTCGGCTTGGACATCAAGGCAGCCAGGACTTTGCCCAGAGTGAGCTAGCAGAGATCATACTAGACACAGCCGCCAGTGGAGCAGGGATCAATGTTCTCAGACAGTAGACCCAACAGGTGTTGTCTCAAAAGCTGAGCAAAGAGAAAGCAGATCCAACCAAAAAAAAGGATCTGAGTGGTCAGACTCTATGTCATCTCTCATGAAGAAACTGGAACAATTGAATTTAGATATTGAAGAGGCTCTCAGTGCTGGCTCTTCTCCTTCCAGAACTCCTTCTTCCAAAAAGCGCAAACAGCCATGCCCTGTTAAGGTGGAGACAGGCCTTCTTCACAGAGATAAAGGGAATCTGTGGGAATAAGAGGGCAGGGTACCAAGATTTAAATGGTTTGCCAAGCTCAGTGTCAACTGGAGCACGACCAAAAACTGAACATGGTTTGAGAAAAGGCGGAGGTGGCAGCCGCGGCAGGAGGTACCGGAGGATACCGGCTCCTGGTCGTCCGAGAGAGACGTTCGTGAGCTCACAGCCAACGTAAGCGTTCGGTGAGGAAAGGCGGAGATGGTAGCCGCGGCAGGAGGTACCGGAGGATACCGGCTCCTGGTCGTCCGAGAGAGACGTTCGTGAGCTCACAGCCGACTAAAGCGTTCGGTAAGAAAAGGCGGAGGTGGCAGCCGCGGCAGGAGGTACCGGAGGATACCGGCTCCTGGTCGTCCGAGAGAGACGTTCGTGAGCTCACAGCCGACTAAAGCGTTCGGTAAGAAAAGGCGGAGGTGGCAGCCGCGGCAGGAGGTACCGGAGGATACCGGCTCCTGGTCGTCCGAGAGAGACGTTCGTGAGCTCACAGCCAACGTAAGCGTTCGGTGAGGAAAGGCGGAGATGGTAGCCGCGGCAGGAGGTACCGGAGGATACCGGCTCCTGGTCGTCCGAGAGAGACGTTCGTGAGCTCACAGCCGACTAAAGCGTTCGGTAAGAAAAGGCGGAGGTGGCAGCCGCGGCAGGAGGTACCGGAGGATACCGGCTCCTGGTCGTCCGAGAGAGACGTTCGTGAGCTCACAGCCGACTGAAGCGTTCGGTGAGAAAAGGCGGAGGTGGCAGCCGCGGCAGGAGGTACCGGAGGATACCGGCTCCTGGTCGTCCGAGAGAGACGTTCGTGAGCTCACAGGTGAGCGGCTGCTTTTAATAAAATGGGCTCTGCTTTGTCTGCGGAGAAGGAGACGGTGCATAATTTTTTATTACGCATCGCTAAAAAGCGGGGAGAGAAGCTTCCCTCTGACGCGTTGTCCCGTTTGTTGAAATGGGGGCAGAAACGCGGGAATGTACAAACAGGGCCTTCAGCTACAGGACATGCTGAATCAGTTGTCCCATTTGGCCGGTAAGAGCCATCCCCCGCAGTCCCACACATTGCGAGCCCTGAACCAGCCCGGCTTTCCTGTCACCAATGATGTTTGTACCCCAAAGTTCCGGGCGGAGTTCCCGGGGCAGGGTGAAAAGTTGCGGAATAGGTTGAAAAGAATGGCGGAGCCAGGCTTATCTAACTTTGAAAGGACATATAGGAAAAAACCGCCGGATAAGATCCCTCCGGCGAATGATGTAGCTACCCCCTGTCCTCATTGTGGTTTGTGGGGCTGCGCGATTGGGTGCACTGGACGGGATAACGTGTCCACGCACCAGCCACTGGATGTCGCCAACCCGTTTGCTCATCCGATGTTTCCACCCTGCGACATGCTTCGGACAATATCCCGGCCGGCTCGGGCCCCCCAGACTCCGTACGGCGTTGGCACGGACTTATTAGGGAAGCCCATATAGAGGGGGAATTTGTGCCCGAGGCTTATCCAGTAGTGACACCGGATCCACAGGACCCCGCAGCACCGGACCTGCACTTATTGTTTGTCACAGCCTAGACACCTGATAATGTGGTACTTCTATTTGTTCAGACTCCTTATTATAGGAGCAGGGGTCTTTGTATGTCCAAACTCTGTACCTTTTGTTAACCCACGACAAAATGTTTGGATCACCTGGGCGAACCAAACTGGCCAAAAAGCCCTTTTTGCTTGTTCATGGCCACCCCATCGGATCCCCAATGGTTTTCGTATTTATGTAATGTTATGTTTTTTAATAGTTCTCCATATATTTCCCAGTTGTTAAATGTCACCTGTCGTCAGTTTTATAGGTTCAAAAAAAGTAGTCAGGTGGCTAGTAATTGTCCTAATGTTAGTTGGACCCTCCTATAGGCCTTATTTAAGAAAAAGGGGGGAGGTGTGGGGATGTATCATCCCTACACCAACCTAATGAAAAGTTCCATGAGGAGGTAAGGGTCACGATGGGACACTTGCCAGGTAAACAAATCATGGCCTTATGTAAGGCCCCCTGGTGGTCTAGGATTATATAAGATGATCATGGCCTTATGTAAGACCCCCTGGTGGTCTAGGATTATATAAAATGATCATGGCCTTATGTAAGGCCCCCTGGTGGTCTAGGATTATATAAGATGATCATGGCCTTATGTAAGGCCTCCTGGTGGTCTAGGATTATATAAGATGATCATGGCCTTATGTAAGGCCCCCTGGTGGTCTAGGATTATATAAGATGATCATGGCCTTATGTAAGGCCCCCTGGTGGTCTAGGATTATATAAGATGAGGTAAACAAATCATGGCCTTATGTAAGGAACGGTTGAACCAATCGGTGTGGGGCTATACATGTGATAAACACATGATTCTCCTTCTTGTCCAATCCGTAGATGTGTTATTATAGCCTAATTGTGTTATGTAATGTTGAGAAAAACTATAAAAGAAAGCTTGCAATAAACAGGATTCGGATTCAGCTTGCAACCACATTGGTCGTGTACTTTATCCGCTCCGCATGGGACCCCACAGACACAAGGCAGCTTACATCGACCTAACCCTGTAGGGTAGACCAGGCCTCAATGCCGTACAGACATTTCTTGCATTACTTAAACTATTCTGTGCTTCCCCACTTCTCGTTGTTACTCTGCTCCTTCCTTTGGCTTTGAAGGCTTGTCTCTTTCATGAACAGAAGTTGATCCAATAAAAGACATCAAGGTTCCTTTCAGAGCATAACACTACTTTTCCCAAAAAACTTCATCTTTGACTCTATGTTGATAGGAGCTAAACAGCTTGGGAACTCATTTCTTCCTATAAAATGACAGCCAATTTGGCAAGTAAGCCACTGGCTTTGGGCTGTCTAAATTTGGAAACCTAATTCTATAGGTGCTGGTGGACACTCCAGATCTACTCAGTGCTGCTAACAAACACTAGTGTCTCAGATTCTGTAAACTCTAGATAGAAAAAAATGATTATTTTTTAAAGGCAAATAGTGGCTGGGTAAGATAATCTTTGTATTTGTACTCCCCCACGCCACCACATTGCCATCAAGGAGTATGTACTTTTTGGACTCATTAGATCATAAATAATTATGGTCTCTCTGAAGCTGCCAACGGGATGGAATGTGAAATCCCATACACATCCCAACAGGATCCCACAAACGTTTTGGTAGAAAAATGTATTATGTAAAGCCTAAATGGCATTTCAAATATTTCTAATTTAATCACTGCCTTAAATAAACTAGCATACACAAGCATTAGCTAGGTAGCCAAACTTTAACATACAATTATTCAGACTATGAGAAGACTGTCAATGTGGCTTTCTGTATTTAACTAGAGTTAAAGTTTTTCTTTTTCAAATATGTTTTCACAAGTGGAGGAAAAAGGAAGAGATAATGAGCAGACACATCTAGTAACATATTATACTTTTAGGAAGAATGTGTGTGTCTTTTCCAAGCATTTAGATCATGAATACTTTCCACAGCTTTTCATGGTCATTTGTTTTCAAGTATTAGAATTAAGTTTTCCTCCCTCTCTCTCTTCCCCTCCGCTCCAAACTGCGTCATTCCAACTATCTCCGATCCTAGCCAATATGCAACTCAGGCTGAGTTTGGGGCTACAGATCTAAAAGCAGTTTCAGCAATTATAGCCTTTTAAATGCAGACCTGAAAACTAATCTGAGAGTCAAATATCAATTTAACTACACAATGATTCTGGCTGGACTAACCCTTCAGCCAAATAAACAACAACAAAACCACCAGGATTCCTGTCTGGGCAGTGAAACTGATGTGGGTCTGCTCCTATGTTCCTTGAGCTCCCAAAACTCCAACTGACTGGAGTCCAAGTGTACAAGGAAGGCAGGACTTTGCTCATTTTCTCATGTATTTTCCAGTTTAGTCCTCACTAACTTCAAAATCATTTGTGGGGAAAGACTGAAATGTGCAAAACAGTTCATGCAAATATTTTACTTCTGTGACTTCTCACTTACCTATGTGAATTTTCCATCATCTTTATCCTAGATTTTCTATTTTAAATATTCCACCCCCATACTTTGTACATGTAAAGAATTGAGGAATGTAAAAATATTTATTTTTAATAGAATGTACTAAAAGAGTTCTTTTTGTCACGGGGAAAAATACAAAAATAGGAACTTTACATCTCATACATAGGCGCACGGCTCAGTTCAGCAAAGGATTTAAGCACAGGCTTACGCCTAAAATTTAGCCTTACAGCACAAAGCCAATGAAAAAAATCATGTTGGCTTCACTAGGAGTAGAAGCAGGACCTAAACCAAAAAGCAAGTTTAAACTCTAGTGCTGAAGAGAAAATGAATTCAACAATCACAAAGATACATCTTCTGTTAAAAGCAAAATGATACCCCTCTATAGTCATCTATCAAAATTAATGCAACAATTAATATCAGGTTTGTTACTCTTACTCATTTCTTTTAGTATCTCCAAAGCAATAAAATCGATAGTCTTTAAACTCTTAAGTTTGCGGGCACATGCATATTTCAATCCTCAAGATGAACATGAAATGTTCTCTACAGGCAAAAGTCCTTGAGGGGTGACACACCAGCCCATCATCTCTCTCACTATTCAACATGAAGTTGCCTAGGAAACTGCCAAGTAACTCTTGGTTTCCATGCATGATAGTCCTCTTTCCCCACTGTGACCGGATAACAAGCCTCCATAGCCTGCACATATTCAATCGGCATTGGCTGTAACAAGAGGACAACAAAATGATACTGGAAGCTGAAAAGGACACACAATTTACATACGGTAACTAAATAATACTATATCTAAAAGATCAAATACAATGAAAGCCAGGGGATGGGGGAAGAGCGGGATACGCGACTGGCTTAAGAGGTACATTGGCCAGGTTCAGGCTCCCTATACAGAGGTGAATTTCACTCTTCAGGATTAAAGGCCTGATCTTAAGAGGAGTTGAAAGAGTTGAGCCCTTTTCACGGAGAGGCAATGTGAGACTGTTTTCGGCTTTGGTACGGATTTGCTGTGTGAGATTGGGCAAACCACTTTGCCTCTCTGTGCCTTGGTTTCTCCAACAATAAAATGGAGATAATACAGAACTACTAAATAAAGGCCTTGGGAAGGTTATTCATGTTTGTAAAGTACTTTGAAGACAAACACCACTATATGCACTAAGTGCTAAACAATATTTTTGATCACAGATAGCAAAACTATTTCATGCTTGATTCAGATTTCAAAACAAGGGGAAAATGCTCCTTTTAAAATAGAAAGTGATTGAGAGCCTAATACCACAGCTCATTGAAGAACAAGGCATGAAGATGGCTTCTAGGATCCCAAGTTGGATGACCCTTTGAAACAGTATTGCGTTTCCTTCTCTCCCTTGGCCTGCGACATCTTGTTAGTTCAAAAAGGATTGATCATTTGGGGTTTGGGTTTTTTTAAACTATTAAATTTCTTAATCATATTTTCCATCACTGATCAGAGTTTGGAACTTTAATCTTTCCAAAACCTTTCTAATGTTCATTTTATAGGTTAAGTGATTTGAGGAGGTAAGAAAAATAATTGTTACTGCAACCACAACCCATAAAAATTGTCACTCCCAAACCAAGGGAACTATTCATGTGATTAAGACCTGTAGGATTTAGCCTCACAGCAGAATTCCTATTTTACAACTTTACTGGGGATTGAGGAATTCATGAAATTGAACATCTCAAAATTACAGCTGGTATGTTGCATAAGTTGTTGTGGTGCACTATGTCACTTTCTTTTCATCCGTCAAACCACTGCAACGCAATGATTTCAAATGCATTGAAGGCACTGGAATGTGAAGAGATGTCATCTAATATCACTTTCATCATGTGATTTTTTTTCTTTCCTGTCTGGAAAAGTGGTTCATATGACCGATCATTCGCAAAACTGCTATTCATGCGACAGAGATTCTATTGTAGAGCACAATTTTATGGGTTATAAATAAGGCTTATAAAACGATAACTGTCAGTGTGCTAATTACAGTGAAGGCTGTCTCCACGGTAGTGGAAGTGGGAGCAAACAAAGTTGCCAAACTCTCACAGTTTTATTGCAAGTCTTGTGATTTGGGGAGTTTCTT
Organism: Malaclemys terrapin pileata; assembly: GCF_027887155.1. Classification (NCBI taxonomy): domain Eukaryota; kingdom Metazoa; phylum Chordata; order Testudines; family Emydidae; genus Malaclemys; species Malaclemys terrapin. The sequence goes on along the minus strand of NC_071505.1, from coordinate 10,094,223 downwards.
CAAGTCCTAGCTCCCGGAGGCAGTTGATTACGTGAAAATGCAAGCAGTTTTCATTGAAGAATTTAAAAAAGTAAGTTTCTAGCCTTTATACTTGTGGAGAAGAGTTTGAAAGAATGAAACCAAAAGGCTCAAGTACCAGAAAAAACCCTAAATTATTCTAAAAATTTCATTATTTTAAATAGGCATGGCAGAATTTGATTTTTTATAATTTGAACAGATACACTGAAGTTTATTTTTATGCATTTTTTAGATCATTGATTTAAATTTTCAGAGTTGCAGGGAAAATATTGCAGGAGGGGTCAAACAATTTAATGACAGTAGACACTGAGATTCAAACAGTGAAAGCTTTATAACCATTAAAACACAACTTGTCAACATGTCAAAATATACACAGTAAATATCTTTAAGTCAAACTCAAATAAGTTTTCAAGCAGCATTTTTCTTACTTTGCTTATCTGTAAATTTCTATCATCATCAATGGAAATATTTTTTCCATCAGTTTGTGTGTGTGTGTGTGTGTGTGTATGGTGAAATCAACATTTACCAATAAAAATAAAAGCCTTCAAGCCTCTTTTTAAGTCAATCTCATTATTTTTGTGAGGACTGGACTCATGGTTTTTGAAAATTTGCAGTTGGCAATACTGAAACCCTGTAAGGTGAAATTTTCAAGAGGAGCCTAGGAGAGTTACATGCCCAATCAATAAATTTGGGCTTTGAAAATTCTCACTAAGGCACTTTCAAGTTAAGCCCATTATTCCCTCTCCCCCGCTCACAAATGATAACTTTGTGAAAGTCATTTCTTTGAGACTTGGTCTCACACACAGGTTAGTATGTTTAGGAAAGCATGATGACTTTCTTTTCAGATGTTATGTCAGCACATCATCCTCCCATGTTCCCTGAGCTCCATAAAACAAAAACAACAACACAATTATTCTCCTTTAAAAAAAAACCTTCAGAACCTGTGGTGCACAAAGGGTATGTCTACACAGCAAAGAAAAACCCGTGGCTGGCCTGTGCCTGCTGACTCAGGCTTGCGGGGCTTGGGTTGCAGAGCGGTTTCATTTTTATGTAGACTTCCAGGCTCAGGCTGCAGCCGGGCCTCAGGACCGAGAGGGGTGGGAGGGTCCCAGAGGCCCGGAAGTCTACACAGCAATGAAACAGCCCTGCAGCACGAGCCCTGCAAGCCCAAGTCGGATGGCACAGGCCAGTCACAGGTTTTTCTTCGCTGTGTAGACGTACCCAAAGACTCCAGCAAAAACAGCTAAACTGTAACGCTTCTGTTCACGGGTAGTCCCCCAGAGAGATAGAAGTCTCTGGTATTTCTAAGGTGCCTATCCACAAGGTATCTAAAGACCATAAACAGTTTTTACTAAGCAACATGCCATTAGTTTTGACATATGCCTAGTATGCAATTGCTATTACATGTTTATATGATGCAAGATTTAAAATGGAAAGCCTCCCAGTGACTTCAACAGGTTCTGAATTAGGCTCTGGTAATACCTCACTAGTCAAAAGCGTTTTCAGACAGATTTTGTTTTCTTAATTTCATCTCATTACTCCTTATTATATACTCCACCCTAATCATTGTCCCACCCAAAGCAATGCCTCTTGCATACTAATGTTTTATGTGAAGTCTGGATAGTTCTCTTCAGTACGCTTGTCAATATTAAATACCTGTTAATTATTTAGGATATACTAGAAATTGTAAATAAATAAATATCTTCTAAGGAATGCTGCAAGTCCTATCTTTTCACATGAGCTTCTGAGGAAGGAGAGGCCCAATGTTTGAGGGAAAATTATTTTCTGATGGGAAAGTTTTTTGTTTTTTTTCCCCCCTAAAGGGTTCAAATGTTTTGGGGGCAAGATATAGATTTTAATTTGGATTGTTATTTTAAGATTTGGTCAAAGGTGATTAAGGTAAATAGACAGGTACCTTTCTTTGTATGTATGACAGCAAACAAGAAGTAAATAATTCAATTTGCTGAAAAACTCCTTCAGCCCCATCCTGCCGCTGTTGTATATGATCGTTACTTCATAGAGTCATAGAAGATTAGAGTTGGAAGAGACCTTAGGAGGTCATCTAGTCCAACTGCCTGCTCAACCAATCCCAACTAAATCTCTTATTTTACAGTTATACAACAGACTATTAATACACGTCAGCACATCAACTGTTGAAATCAAAGATGGCAAAGTACAGAGCAGTCCCCATTTCCATGCCTTCAGTTAAAACATAAAGTGAAAGTTCTAAATGAGAAATGTGGGAATTTCCCCCACTGAACCACAGGTAGTCAGAAAACTTCAAGGAAACTCCTTTTTGAGAGTGGTCAAAAAAAATCCACACAAAATGTGTGTAAAAACAAAAATCTGTCGTATATGCGGATAGTTTTCTGTGATGTACTGCTGCTGGTATGCACAATGGGTCTGACTAGCTGTAATCATATGAAATGAGGAAAAGAGAACAAGACTAAGAGGTTTGGTCAAAGTGGAACAGAGACAACTGGGGAAGAGGTGACCAGTCAGGAGCCTTGGGTCAAATGGCCCTCTTTTTTTTTTTTTTTTTTTTTTTTAATGGAGATATCCCATCTCCTAGAACTGGAAGGGACCTTGAAAGGTCATCAAGTCCAGCCCCCTGCCTTCACTAGCAGGACCAAGTACTGATTTTGTCCCAGATTCCCAAGTGGCCCCCTCAAGGATTGAACTCACAACCCTGGGTTTAGCAGGCCAATGCTCAAACCACTGAGCTATCCCTCCCCCCCCCCTCTCACCCCCACCTACTACAAGCAGAGCAGACCCAGGGCTATTGAGGAAGGAAACTCTCTCAGAACACTCATCATGGAAAACTGTATAAGCCAAAACAGACAAGTCCAGATAATAACAGCTAGAAAAGGCACAGTCTGACTGCCCAATGGCCACTTGTCAGGACTTGGAAACAGAGGCTTCCACATTTTTCACCCAGGAGGTGGTTATGACTCTGATGGAGTGAACTCTGAGGTTTCCTGGGTAAGAAACACTGGCTAAAGAATAGAGTGCTCTTTCGTAGTGTGACCTTAATCTAATCTGTCTCTCAGTTTCCCATCTGTGAAATGGGGATAGCAGCACTTCTGTGCTTCAGATGTTGCGAAGGCAAACTCATTAAGATTTGAGAGACACTCAGTGTCAAGTACTACAGAAAAATCCATGAAGACATCTTTTAAACTCATTCAGTAGGATTTGGATTGTGTTAGTAATAAAGGCATGGGGTGATGCCTAGAGGCATTGAGTGATGAAGATAAAAAGAAATAATGAACAAATGTCTCACTCACTGAGCACTGTCCAATGAACAAGGCAAGAATCCTGTGGCGGGGGGGAAGGGGAGGAGGGAAGTATGTGATTATAAACCATGGATATGTTTTTAAAAAGCACCTAAGTGACCTGAAAATGAGACTTAGGAGCATTGAAAATTTACCCTGTATCATAATGCACATGTGCAAAGGGGGCAGAATTTGTGGGCCTGGGCTACTGTAATTCATAGCTGCCAGATTTTGTGTCATTCCATGTCTGATGTTTTATGCACATTTTAATTTGCTAATTTGGATATAGTTGTAAACTCCAGCTTGGAAAAAAAACCCGGTGGGGATTTAGTGCCAGTGAAAGGCATCACCATGGCAGCCCTGGCCAATGAAGCTCTCTGTTGATCTACAGGGCAGCAGCTGGGCAAGACCCCCACCACCCCTACTCTCTTCCCACAGGCACACACTGATCTGCTAGCATGTCCCTACCATGGCCAGGTAGGAGGCTTCCTCCAGAGGTAATAGCAGTTCAGTCTCCATGGTCCATGAGTTGGAATTGAGACCTACCAAACTCATTTCAACTGGGGCCATTAAGCATCCAGTAGAAGGGACCAAACTGTACCCTCACGTGAGTTGGGCTGGATTCGTACTGGTGACCTACAGGCAAAAAGCTCTTAAGCTCAATAGCCATGTCCTGTGGTATGGAATCCCCTAATAAGTGTTAATGTTACCTCTTCAAGAATGATGCTTATTTTCTGGAAGAATATGTTTAGTAAGTCAAGTTTTGACCTTGCACTTCCAATCTCTGGACACACAAGCAACATCTCCCATCTATTGTTCTCAATCTTTTTCAAATAAACTGTAAAATAAATGGCCCACCCTTTTCTTAAAAGGATAGTTCCCATTAACCAAAACACAAACACTAAAAAAAAACCCAAAACAAATATTAATATATATAAATTCACCTCCAAGTATGATGTTCTCCAATATAATATAGGGCACACTAAATTTCTCACCACCACACAATGGGTTATCATCAGCCAAGGTTGAACCCGGAACTTTGAGATACTATCTGAAGTGACAGAGATCTGTGCTGTGTAATTGGTGGGGGAAGCATGCTGTTAGCGTCTATGAGAATCAACCCATACAGGGAGAGAAGATAGATACAGTTTACTGCTGGTTACACAACTCCTTGTAAACCAGCCCTAGAATGATGGCTATTACTAGCAAAAAAAGGCATAATAAGAACCAATGACTGAAAGCTGAAGCTAGAAAAATTCAAACCAAAAATTAGGCACAAATTTATAATAGTGAGGGTGATTAATCACTGGAGCAAACTACCAAGGGAAGCGGTGGATTTGCCCATCTCTAGACATCTTCAAATCAAGACTGGTTGCTTTTTCATGAGATATGCTTTAGCCAAACACAAGCTGTTGGTGTTGGGCTCAATACGAGAGGTAACTGTGTGAAATACAATGGCTTGTGATATCAGAAGATCAGACTAGATCAGGGGTCAGCAACGTTCAGCACGCAGTTACCCTGGCGGGCTGAGCCAGTTTTATTTACCTGCTGACGCGGCAGGTTCGGCCGATCGCGGCCCCCACTGGCCGCGGTTCGCCGTCCCGGGCCAATGGGGGCGACGAAAAGCCACAGCCAGCACATCGCTTGCCCGCACCACTTCTCGCCGCCCCCATTGGCCCGGGACGGCGAACCGCAGCCAGTGGGGGCCGCGATCAGCCAAACCTGCCGCGTCAGCAGGTAAATAAAACTGGCCCAGCCTGCCAGGGTGCTTACCCTGGCGAGCCGCGTGCCGAACGTTGCCGACCCCTGGACTAGATGATCTAATTGTCCCTATTGGCTTTAAACTCCATGAATCTATGATAGCATGAATCTTGATTCTTTTCCTAGGTCTGGCAGCAAAGTGTGGTCAGGCGGTTAGAGATAGCATAACCAAGTTTAAACGATGTCCCTATTTGATTATCTGCAGAGGCTGAACCTAGGATATCCGATCTAAAAGCATAAGCCTCTATCACTGAGCTAAAATACCACTTCTGTTGGAATGCAAGCTGCAGCAGACTTAAACCTCTTCATATAATCTAACCACTAGTAGGGGATAAAGAGCCACACCATGATACACATGCACATACTTTGGCCCATGGCTTACACATGCACATACTTTGGCCCATTTCTTCTGAAAGGCAGCTTTCAGTGACCTTGTCAAACCCCCTGCTATAAAAGTGGTAAATGGCACGGGAGGTAGGGCACAATAAGGGTTGTGAAGTTCATAGAGCCATAAATAAAAGGAAGAACTGGGATTAGAACTCATGGGCTCTTGGCTTTTAACTCAGTGTTCATTCCCCCTAGGCTACATGGTACTACGTGGATGAGTATCTGTCTTCCTCATTAAAAATGCATCACATTTTATCAGTTGTGCATGAATGCATGACAGACCTATGAGATGCATGACACTTGGCAGAGCTGTTAATACTGACATTTCCTAATTTGTGAATACTTTGCTATTTTAATAATAGCCTTTTAATACAACTTCTTAAAATGAATATTATTTTATATATCTTCATCTATATGCATGCTTTGCAAGGCAAATGAAGGCAAGGAAAGAAAGAAGAGCAATGGAGCATGTAGGCCGAGGAAGATGGCTGGCTGCCAATACACATACTCACATTCGGAAAAACCCGTTCATTCAGGGTAAGCAGGTGTATTTGTCAGATGCCTCCAATTCCTGCTAAATCTCAGCTTTTGTTTTAAAAATGAGTTTCTAGCCTGTATGGCTACAAAGATAACCTTCCTATTGATAAATGAGTGTAAAATGATGCAGCTCTGCCTTTGCCTACAAAACAGGGGGTGCTCACTCAACAGGAGGGAATGAAATTGGGGATCTGGGCTCCTCTCTGTTCTGAACAAGTTCATCAGCAAAGTGAAACTAACCAATGATGTGGATAAACTGCACATTTAAATCCACTGCATAGACACAGAGGACTCACTCCTGGGGAAATTCTGTGCCACTGTGCATGCACAGAATTTATGTCCCCCACAGATTTCTTTGCTTCCACGAAGAAAAATCTTTCTGACATCAGAGAGGTAAATCACTGTGGGGCAGGTGGTGGGACTGGTGAAGACCCAGCTGATGGCTCCTACCCTGCGCCATGCTCAGCTGCTACTCACAGCTGGGCTGGGGAGGACAGGACTTCCTCTTCCCCTGCATGGCATCTGGGCCCAGGTGAGACCACCCCCAGATTTCTCCCCTGGCCACAGGAAGGTGTGCAAACTCCCGCCTTCCCCCTTCTTCCTGCATTCATGACTCCTCAGCTGCAGAGGGAGGCATCCCTGTACAGGGAGCTGCTCCCCCATCCGCCCAACCCCTGTGCATCCAGACCCTCTCATACCTAGACCCTGCCGCCGAGCCTCACCCCCTGCACTCAGAACCCCCCTCCCATGAGCCCCACTCACCCTGCACCTGGACCACCCTGACGAGTCACCTGCAACCAGATCTGCACCTCGCTGCACCTAGATCTGCACCTCACTGAGCCCCAACCAGCAGCACCTGGATCCCCACCCCACCGAGCCCCTGACACCCAGACCCCTCTACCGAGCTCTAATCCCCCACACCCAGACCTCCCCACCGCTGAACCCCAATCACCTTCACTTGGACCCCCCTGCAGAGTCCCATTACTGTTGCACCCAGAACCCCCAACAAGATCCTTGCATCCAGATCCCCCACACACACACGGATCCCCCACTGAGCCACCCGCACCCAGATAGCCCCCACACAGAACCCTCTCAATCCACACCTGGTTCCCCACACATTAAGCCCCTCCACACTTGGATCCTGCCTTGCTGAGCCTGCTTGCCCACACAGAGGGGCAGGGCCCTTGGGTGTTTCTGGGGAAGGCTGGGTCCTTGCATTGTATCGGGGTTGAATGCAGCCTCGCTGCTGAGTCCGTGTCCTGGGGACAAGCTGCAGAGTGATCTCCCACCCCTGTGCAGTCAGTGGCCTGTGCTCCCCAATGCCATGCTGGAGCCCCCACATTTATCTGACAAATAAAATTTGCAGAATTTTGCAGCATTTTAAAATATTGTGCACAGAATTTTTAATTTTTTGGTGCGGAATGCGCTCAGGAGTAAGTAGTGTATTATGAGGTAGTGTAGAGAATGGGTGGCCTGTTGGGATACAAGAGGAATGTAGGGAAGTGTAAGAAAGTTGCTAATTCACAACATTCCTGCTTCATGCACAAGGCTTGACATTATGTATACTTCTGAAATCAAACTGCTAGTATGTTTTGTAAGTGACAGCATTATGCAGTACATACGGATCATGGCTAACAGTGATCTTTAACCAATTACTATTCATCCTTCAAATTCACTACCTTCTGTTTTAGTTTTTCTAAGAGTCTGTCTACACTAGAAACCTAAGTCAACCTATATTAGTTCAACTTACAGCCACTGAAGTAATTACTGCGGTGGTACATGTCTCCACTACTCTCCTTGGGTCAGTGGTACGTGTCCTCACCAGGAGCGCTTCCACTGACCTAAGAGGGGCAGCGTGGGGAGCTGAAAGACCGGTCTCTCAGCTCCACTGGCAGCTCCCTGCTAGGAGCCTGGCTGTCCCACCCCTCTGATACCCATTACACGCCAGGAGCGGGGAGGAAGCTACCAGAGGCTTCTCGCCTTTCCCGCATTCTGCAACCAAGGCTTCTCAGCTCCCCTCCCACCCACAGGGACCCCGGCAGCCTTGTCAATTTCATTGCTCAGGGAGCTGTGAAATTGACATGGCTGCCCGACTCTGGGCAGGGAATGGGCAGGGTGCCCGTCAGGCTTCTCGCCCGGCTATCAGCTGGGATCGGGCTCCAAAGCCACCTCTACAAAGGCACTGCACACCCTAACTAGACTTACGCCGCTCGTGGAGGTGGAGTTATTATGTTGGTGTAGCATGGCACTTACATCGGTGGCAGAAAGGCTGTAGTGTAGACACTGACATAATTAGGTCAACATAAGCTTCATTATGTTAACCTAACTGTGTAGTGTAGACCAGCCCTAAGAAACTCACTTATAAGATTTTAAGTGGAGGCCAGTGAACTGAAAGGTGCTACGATCTGTACCTCTTCACCACTGGTCTATGTGTATCACTACACAAGGCCTATGACAAATCCCTCAGTTGTGCATATAGTTTACACTGTAGGAGGACCAATATATTATCCAAAATAAAATGGTACACAAGAGGCATAAAAAACAGTTACCTACCTTTTCGTAACTGTTGTTCTTCGAAATGTGTTGCTCATGTCTAGTTCATTCTAGGTGTGTGCGTGCCCAGGTGCACAGTCGTTGGAGATTTTTGCCTTAGCAGTATCCATAGGGTCGGCTGTAGTGCCCCCTTGAGTGCTGCACTCATGCATTGGTATATTAGGCACTGCCGATCCTACGCCCTCTCAGTTCCTTCTTGCTGGCAATTCCGACAGAGGGGTAGGAGGGCGGGTAATGGAATAGACATGAGCAACACATCTTGAAGAACAACAGTTACGAAAAGGTGGGTAACCGTTTTTCTTCTTCAAGCGCTTGCTCAGGTCGATACCATTCTAGGTGACTCACAAGCAGTATCCTCGGAGGTAGGCTCAGAATTCAGTCTAGCAGCTTGCAGTACTGCCTTACCAAAGCCAGCATCGTCCCAGGCCTGGTAAGTAAGTGCGTAATGGGACACGAACGTGTGGACGGACAACCAGGTAGCTGCCCTACAGATGTCCAGGATAGGCACTTGAGCCAGGAAAGCTGCCAAGGAGGCTTGCGCCCTGGTTGAATGGGTGGTTACGATTGCTGGAGGTGGCACCTGTGCCTGATCGTAACAGCAGCAAATGCAGGCAGTGATCCAAGAAGAAATTTCATCCTGTCAGCCACCGTGACGAACAACTGTGTCGACTTGAGGAATAGCTTGGTCCTTTCAACGTAGAAGGCTAGCGTCCTCCTGACGTTTAGGGAATGCAATCTATGCTCCTCTTCTGACTTATGCGGCTTTGGGGAAAAAGACAGGCAAGTAATTGTCCTGGCCTGTATGAAACTGCTCTGAAAAGAACCCAGCTCGCTCAAACAGAAGGTCCTGAAGTGTAGTCTGCATCTCCTGGGACAGCCTAAAGGACCATAACCAGGAGCTGTACCTTATGAACACTGTGAAGGGGACTACCCTGGCTGCTGAGTCCGTAGTATCCCAGGCCATCTGGAGGATGCCTCGCACCACCGCTTTGCCCTCGTTCATCAAGGCAGCAAACTCCTGGGCCCAGTCCTGTGGGAGGTCTTCCTGGAACTTGCTGATGGAATCCCACAGGTTGAAGTTGTATCTGCCTAGAAGTGCCTGATAGATAGACACCAGAAATTGCAGGCTGGCTGTCGAATAAATTTTCCTGCCAAACAAGTCCAGCATCTTGGTGTCTTTATTTTTTGGTGTGCCACTCACCTGTCCCTGCCTGACCCTTTCGTTGACAGTGAACATGACCACAGATCCAGCAGTATGGTGGGTGTACAGGTACTCAAACCCTTTTGTGGGGACATAGTACATCTTTTCCACCTTCTTGGAGGTAGGCGGAATGGAAGAGGGGGGGTTGCCGCACAGACTTGGCAATTTTAAGGACCCCTGAGTGGAGGAGGTCATTGGACTCCTCCGCTAGCTCCTCTACTTCCAAGTTTGGGAGCCACCCTTCTGAGCAGGGCCTGGTGCTCCTTGAAGTCGTCGGGTGGGGGCTGCTTGTTTGCGAGGGGCCCACAACTGCTTCATCCGGAGAGGACAAGGATGACTGCACAGCAGGGGGAGGGGCAGCAGGGGGAGGGGCAGCTTCCCCTTGCTCATCTGGGGACGACTTCTTGGGCATCGGGGCCCGCAGTGTCACCCGTGTCCGATGCAGTCTGGGAGGAACAGTGGGAGTATGGGACTGGCTTAACGGGTACACCCCACGGGTTCCAGTACTGCAGCAGAGTAATTATGTGCCTGATACAGCAGCACTAAAGAGGCCCCTTTTTAAGCATAACTAAGTGTGACAAAGCTCTGTCCTTGACTCCGTGGGTCCTGCGTTTCCTGGCGGATTTCGCTAGCCTTAGAGGCTCACTGTGACCCTCCACGTAGCCCTTCTCTCTCTAGAGACAAGGGTCACAGCCTACTGAGCCAATTTCATCATAAGCCAACAAGGGAGGTGAGGAGAAGCTACCCTCTCTCGTACAGTCTCTGTTGTCTCCCAGTCTCAGTGATTAATCAGGGAGGGGAGGGGGGAGCCCGGGCCCGCCCTCTACTCTGGGCTCCAGCCCAGGGACCCTAAAATTAGCAGCTATGGTAGCTGACTTTTTGCAAATAGGACCTGTACAATTCCCTGGGCCACTTCCCCACAGCAGCCCCCACTCAATATCTCCTTCACCATTACCTCAGGGCCTCCTTCCTTGCACCTGATACGGATTTGTACTGCTTCGTTCCTCCAGTAGCGCAGCCCCTTCCTATAGCTCCCGACACCCGCGCCTCACTGACTAACTGGGAGGCTTTTAACTAGTTCAAGCCAGCCCTTGATTGGCTTCAGGTGTCCCAATCAACCTAGCTATCTCCACTGCCTTCTAGAAGGATCTTAATTGGCCCCAGGTGTCTTGATTAACCCGGAGCAACTGCCATTTGGTTACCATGGTACCAGGGATTTGTTTAGCCTGGGGCTAACATACCTGTTCCTCACTACTTTACTGTAGCCATCTGGCCTTGCCCCATCACATAAGTCATCAGTCTTGCAAATTCCATTCACAGGCAAGAAAAGATAGTTATAGATTTAACTAAGGGCATGGCTACACTTCAGATGTAGAGTGCTTTAAAGTTAAATCAGCCTTCGGAGAGCGCAGTAGGGAAAGTGCTGCAGTCTGTCCACACTGACAGCTGCAAGCACACTGGCGTGGCCACATCTGCAGCACTTGCAGAGACATTGGGAGCGGTGCATTATGGGCAGCTATCCCACAGAGCCCCTCTTCCCATTCTGGCACTGTGGCTTGTGGGAAAGGGGCGGGGCATTCTGGGTCCCGTCCCAACGCCCTGTGATGCATCGGTTTGCACCCCAGCAATCCCTCTGCTTCCGTCCACATTTGGTGCCATCTTTCAACGTTTTTTGTACTGTGCGCTCTGTCTTCCCTTTCGGACTGTGGGAATGGAGCCTGGACTGCGGAGGAATATGCTGACAAGTCTCGCCAGCACGTCACATTTGGCAGTCGAGTTACTCCTTAAGATCCAAACTGACAGTGAGGATTCCGACGATATCAACTTGAGTAACGATATCGACACGAGATTGCTTGTGGCATTCACGGACATGCTCTCCACCGTGGAATGCTGCTTTTGGGCTCGGGAAACAAGCATTGAGTGGTGGGATCACATCGTCATGCACGTCTGGGATGATGAGCAGCGGCTGCAGAACTTTCGGATAAGAAAAGCCAATTTCATGGCTGTGTGATGAGCTCGTCCCCACCCTGCGGCGCAAGGACACGAGATTTAGAACTGCCCTGACGGTGGAGAATCAGGTGGCTATTGCAATCTGGAAACTGGCAACTCCAGAGAGCTACCGATCAGTCGCTAACCAGTTTGGAGTGGGAAAGTCTACCGCTGGAATCGTGTTGATGCAAGTTTGCAGGGCCATTGATCGCATTCTGCTTAGAAGAACCATGACTCTGGGTAACATGCATGACATTGTGGCTGGCTTTGCACAAATGGGTTTCCCTAACTGCAGAGGGGCGATAGATGGGACACATATTCCAATTCTGGCACCAGCCCACCTAGCCTCCGAGTACGTTAATCAGAAGGGGTATTTCTCTATGATTCTCCAGGCACTTGTGGATCACCGTGGGCGTTTCATTGACATTAATGCAGGCTGTCCCGGAAAGGTCCACGACGCACGCATCTTTCGGAACACTGGCCTGTTCAGGAAGATGAAGGCCGGGACTTTTTTCCCAGACCAGAAGATCACCATAGGTGAAGTCGAAATGTCCATTGTGATCCTTGGAGACCCCACTTACCCTTTAATGCCGTGGCTCATGAAACCCTACACAGGGAGCCTTGACAGCAGCAAGGAGTGGTTCAACAACAGGCTGAGCCGGTGCAGAATGACTGTGTAGTGTGCTTTTGGCCGCCTAAGGGGCCACTGGCGCTCCTAGCTTGAGAACAGCTCCTGGCTGCATGCTTCTAGGGATTCAGGGGTGTCTTCCTCCACCTCAGCACCCTCTCTCCCACTTTGCTACTCTCCCTCCTCCTGCCTTGTTGAACTGGGCTCTGAAGTGTCCATGTTGGTACTCGGAGTGGAGGTGAGGTCGCCCCCAAGTATCACGTCCAGCTCTTTGTAGAAACAGCAGGTCGTGGGGGCAGCACCGGAGCAGCAGTTTGCCTCACGGGCTTTGCCTTAGGCATTCCACAGCTCCTTCATTTTAACCCTGCACTGCAGTGCATCCTGGTCATGGCCCCTTTCCATCATGTCCCTTGATATCTGCCCAAAGGTATCATAATTCCTACGGCTGGGACTGGACAGCTTCCTCCCAGAGCTGAATTTGACTCACAATTGCACAAATTTTCTTTAACAGAAATTACTAAGCAAGTTGGTGTAAGGTCTCCACCAATGTGCCATTGAAAACTATCTACCAGAACAGAGAATGTCACTGCAGTCTGATCATCAGTTTATACGCAGCAAAGCTGAGTCGGTTCAGTTGGTACTCTATCTTTGTCCAATACAACAATATTTTTAAAAATGGAAGTGCGGGGGAGGAAAAGAGGCTACTACCATAAACACATTTCCTTGCCTTCACTTGACAAATGAGATACCCAGCATAAATCCAGAGTAACCAAGTTCTGTGCTGAAGAGATCTACATAAGCAAGAAAGGAATCCAGCACAGCCACTCCTCTTCCCATCCAGCTCCCATGGCTGGTGCATGGCCCCCACACAGGAGAAGAATAGCCAGATGGCCAGTAGCTCCCTGGAGTTGCATTGCCCCACTCAAGAGACACTCCTTACACAGCTAAAGCAAACAGAAGATGCACACTCCCTGAAAAAAGGTTCATGTCCTGCCATCAACCTAACAAAACCACACTGGTTCTACTGTGATAAGAGATCTGGAGCATAACTTGCTGCTGAGTAGCTGCACAAACCAGTCTGCTTGAATGCAACTGGGTTTGCCTGTTGCGAGAGGTATCTGGCTTAGATTATATATCAGGGTAGGCAACCGATGGCATGTGTGCCAAAGCTGGCACGCGAGCTGATTTTCAGTGGCACTCACACTGCCCGGGTCCTGGCCACCGGTCTGGGGGTTCTGCATTTTAATTTAATTTCAAATGAAGTTTCTTAAACATTTTAAAAACCTTATTTACTTTACATACAATAGTTTAGTTATATATTATAGACTTCTAGAAAGAGACCTTCTAAAACGTTAAAATGTATGACTGGCACGCGAAACCTTAAATCAGTGAATAAATGAAGACTCGGCACACCACTTCTGAAAGGTTGCCGACCCCTGATATGAAAGGCAAAGAGATCAAATACCAAAAATAGTCTCAAAATACTTGAAAAAAATTGTATTCCTGGGTAAACACATTTCAATAAAGGAATTTTTAAAAAAGGAAAGAAAAAGCACTCCAAAAGAGAAAAACAGTAGCCTTCAGAAAACTATGCTCAACAGAAGGATACGAAGGACTGTGAATAAAAGCAACAAAATCTCCCGTACTTTCTATTATTACCCTTGTACTCTTGTGACTAACTTGGCTGACTTACAAAAAGAACAATTTCATAACAGAATTTAAAGTGGGGGAGGAGGGAGAAATACTGCCCACTTTTGATGTTGTTGGCACAGTTATTTTTTGACAGCCACCAACATTACATACAGTGCCGTAAAGTTATATGACACTTTCCAAACTAAGGGCCTCATCCTGGAAACTCTTAAGCTTTGATCCTGACACCTTTCTACTTATAAAGAGTAGCACCTTACTCTGCAAGTATTCCCACTGTTCTGTTTATCTATTGTTTATTATCTGCATTTGGCAACACTTTGTGTATTGACAGTTTTACAGTTTCTCCTCTGTAGAGAGTCAGTTTCCTTTCATATAGCAATAGGAGTGATGCTACAAATCAACAGGAAAACCTCAGCAAAAAATTTACAAGTTTTGCAGAAAGACACACTGGTATGTTAACTTCACCAAGATGATTTTACTCTATTTTGGTTAAATTGGTCATTTTCATGTGACCAGTGGGTGGAATATTCAAAAGTGCCCAAGTAATTAGGAACACAACTCCCACTAACTCTCATTTTGGGACTTGAAAATCCCACTTAATTTCTTTAATTAACCTGCCTGAACAGTCTGAGGTTAGCAGTTATTCATGCTGCACAGTTCCAATACAACAGCAGAATTTGATTAAGCAAGAATATATTGGGGCTAGGATCTGGGGAAGGAAGGGAGCATGGCAGTAGATTATAATAGCATAGTCTAAACTCTAAACCTATTCTAGCCCAGCTAGTCCCCTCACAGGTTGCTCAATACAACACAAGCCAAGAAAGATCCCAGGACAAAGCAAAGTAAAGAACAAAAAAGATGGGATTGCAGTTCTGTTCCCCATGTCATTACATGCAGAAGATGCCCCACCCAAAAAGCAAACACTGTTAATGTGTTCATTTGATTTGCAAGGCAAAAGACAAGAGAAGCCTGGATTCTACAGATCTTCAGAGACACTGCATTCTATCTACAGCAATAGTTGTCTAGTTGCCCAGTGGAAGTTCTGGAATCCCCCAGGCTCACTGGTTCTTAGCTACTTTAAATTTCCATCTAGACAGAACCAAAGTTCTCTAGTATCCAGTCTCTTGTCCAACATGAAAGCCATTGGGGTTTTTTGGCTTTTTTTTTTTTTAAATACATGACATCAACAGACTCAAAAGGTCAATTGACAAGAAGCTGAACCCAATCTAAACCCTAGGAGTGGATACTGGGGACACCACAAATATTCTAATACATTTATTTGGGCATAAGCTTTTGTGGGTAAAAAACCCACTTCTTCATATGCATCTAAGCTTATGCCCAAATAAATCGGTTTGTCTTTAAGGTGCCACCGGACTCCACGTAGTTTTTGTGGATACAGACTAACACGGCTACCCCTCTGATACTTGACACAAACATTCTGCTCTTCAAGTCTGACCACAACCTAACTCAGGCAAGGATTATGACATTCCCTCCATCCCACCAGGACATGGAAGCGACCAAACTGGTCTCCCTCCAGAAACCATTGAATCTTTTACATTTCCAGCATGCCCTAACCAGGCAAGACACTCAGATACAAGGACAAGATGCTGAAGAATAGTATAATCACCTGTTAACCACAATATACAATACCTTGGCCTCATGTTACTCATATCCACAACAACTGTGTGGGTCACCTTAATTCACCAATGAACTTTGTCAGATAAATGGTACACCACAGGCAGGAGAATAGGCTGTAAATGGTGCAAAACTCACTTCAAACCCATGTGCCAACAGCAGGAAGACATCCTACAGGACTATGCTCTGATGGGGTAAACAAAAAGACAGCCAGAGATAAGGCATTCTCAATTTAGGGATTCCAGCTATGAAGACATGGAATGATACTCAAGAAAAGAGTAGCCTAATCAAAATCTAACCTCTTTTAGGTCACTTAAAGGCCTTCTTCCCTGAGAACACTCTCTCACCATAACCGGAACAGATTTTTTTAAAAACTCCTTGTCAATGGTGGCCCCAACTGGAGCCCCCTCCTGCAGCAGGCCATGGAACAACAGGTGCACCTGCTTTAGATTTCCCTTCCAAAGTTCGAGAAATAGTCCAAACCCTCTTTACAAGTACACATGCAGCCCTTGTGAGGTTCATTTGTTATAAGAGACCCAGGCACATAAACCATAACAAAACAAGTCCCAAAAGTCCATCAACAGCCAGCCCCAACATCTCTCAACACACCTCATGTCCAGCCTTCAGGCTTCTCTGGCCCTCCAACGTCAGTCCTCCAGCTCTGAGAGCCAACAGGCATCTCCCTCTGCTACTCTCAGCATTCAGCTCTCTCCCATCTTCTCTGACCATGGTTTTCCGTCTCAGGAAGGTCAGCTAGATACCCCCTCCACTGGCTTCCTAAAGCTCATCTCTTGTCAGCCCTTCCAGCACTGGCTTTGGTTCCTGAATGCCAGCAGGCTTGCCTGCTGTGGCACTCTGTACCTCAAAACAGCACCCTGGAACCCCCATGCTCACCCCGTCACAGAATTATGATATATTTCATACAAGCATACCATGTAAGATATCCTATGAAAGGTCATGATCTGCTGAAACCCATGGTTTTGTCAAACTATGTGTATCATTAGTACGTATGAGATTATGAGATTCTGTATGATTACTACTGAAATATGTTGTAAGACAGTCTTTCTGCTAAGTGGCTGACTATTCTGAAGATGCTTTCCTGATTAGGCATGCGTTTTCAAGACTTCTTTCCACACTAACTTGCATAGTTTTTGTTGGGAGAATAGGTGCTCAACCAACCTCTGTATAAATTAACCAGACTAAAACCAAAAGCCTTCAATGTACCCCCTACTCCACATTCTGTGTACTACCCATCATTGTAGCTCATTATGCATTAACTCATATCTACATGTAACTTTCCTTCTCAAAACGACATTGATCTTTTCTCCTTATTTCAGCTGGGACTCAACAGCGTGTCAAGAACATTGTCACCAAACTCCAGAACCTGAGACCAGCTAAATGTCAATTAATAGATATGGATCAACGCCGAAGGAGTTGCTTCTATAGATGACCCCAGAAAACCACAATATATTCATGCACTCTTCTAATTTCACTTGATTTGAGGCAGGTCAGAGCCATTTGACTGCTTGGATAGGAAAACCCTCTCTAATCCCATGTGATACAACCAATTTTTGCTTTGGTTCACAAGCCAGCTACGCTTTCCATAAGACTTTTTCAGACTATAAGGTTGTGCTTTTACAAACTAGAGGCCTGATACTCCACTCCTTTACCCTGGTTTTATGTCCGGGTAACAAAACAGAGACTCAGACTGTCTAGGTAAAATAACAAGTCAGTTTCCTGTTCTGTCTTATGCTAGAAGAACTGCTCTCATGAGTAATTCTTCTGAATATGTGGCTATCCTAATATTGGTAATACTTGGTCTTGAAATTGCTTTCCTGTTATAACAAACCTTTGTTAGGAAAGCAGAAAAGGTACTTTTTAACACTGAAAGAGCTACTGGATGCAAATGTCATAGTTGCTCCCAAACCTATCCCTTCTCATCTCACCACCATCACTTCTGACATACAAGTTATACAAGTATAGTGGAATGTCTGTCAATGGAAAATCAGTTGTTTGTTTATTTGTTTTTTAAAGACTTTAAAGTCAAGTGCCAGTCTGAAAAGTCATGACCTCATAGGCACATCAGAGTGAAAAAAATTCTGTGGTCCCAATTCCTCATACTGGCATGTAAGTCAGTTACATAAGTGTAAACTGGAAGTGAGACAGAGGATAAATCAGATGCTATGCTAGTTTGAAATTCCATAGCCAGATTACACTCTATATTACAGTGTGCACCCTGAAAACTCTACTGACCTTGACTGAGATACTCCAGATTTACACCAATGTGCCTCCAGCACAATCAAAAAAGTTGTACTAGTGTAAATCCAGGGAAAGCGAGAGACAGATCTAGAAATACTTTATCTGCGATGTATTCTGGAACAGCCCCTACAGCTGTGTTCTAGAAGCATGTTGGTTTTGGCCTCCAGCCATGAAAAGGACTGTTTTAAGCAAAAGCCGAAGTATACACTGTCTAGCTAACCTATTTTTAACTGAGTTTATATGTTGCAAAAAGCTTGGCTCCGCCTACTAGATAAACCTCTAGTGCAAAATAAAATGGTGCGTGGTCATAGTGCCTTCTTTTAGAAATACTGCTATTAAGAGAAGAGTAGAAACAACGTCTTATTTAAAAAGGGAACATCTGCCACCTAGATTTGCAGCGCTTAATTTGAAAATCATTACCTTGCCATCCCAGGAGACGGCTTTATCATCCTGCCTGGTTCAATCAGACTGGATGTTTTGCCAAACTATACACTGTATGCACTGTCAAACATGAAATTCACATGTTGAAAATGTGCCCTTACTGCAGTTGATTTTACTAATAAAGCGGGTACCTACAGTATTAATCTGTTTTGATAACTATCTCAAAAGCTTAATGGTTATCTTAATTCAAGGCTTTAAATTAGTTCCAGTGGACTCCCCTTTAGTCAAAGGTTAAAAGTCAGTGCTATGTTGTATAACAAAAACAGACTATGAACTTTAAAAAGCAAAACAAAAATATCCCATGCATTTACCTGTGTAACTTAGGTAACAATCTCCGTTCTCATTTTAAAAAGATATAAATTATTAATATTTAAGTCTCTGAATCAAACTGCAACCACATCTATCTAAAACCTGCTATGTTATCAACACAGTATTGCATTTTGAGAACTCTCCAAATAACCTGGGGTGGTATAGTCCACACCCAGGTTAAATACTTTGATCACGAGTCACTCTTTTGAATCTATAAGAACTGCATCTCATAGATCATTCATATTGAAAATTTCGTAAGTATTTTCCCCCAACCCACCAAAACTCTTCAGTATACAGCACTTTTTACCCAAGTTTTAGTGCAAAATATGTTGGCTCATGTTACTTGGGTCCTTCCATAATTAATAATGTGTGGTCTTGTACTCTTTGCCCAGCCACAATTCGGGAGCACAGTCCTTGGTCTGGCAGTGGGATCAACTCTAGATTTTTTTTTTTTTAATCTTTCCCTCCTACCCTTAATATGTTTCCAAAATATAACTCTACAATTCACAAAAATCCTGTGGGTCTAACAAAAATAATTTATGGATACTGCACCACCTTGTGGTGCCTTGCAGTACAACCCTCTTCTAATGGTGTCCACTAGAACAGTGGTTCTCAACCAGGGGTATGCGTACCCCAAGGTACACAGAGGTCTTCCAGGCAGTACATCAGCTCATCTAGATATTTGCGTAGTTTAGTGTTTCTCAACCATTGCAGAACAGGTTTGAAGGGAGGGGTCATAAGTGCAGGGCCAGCGTGCGAGGGTGGCATGCAGGGCAATTGCCCGGGGGCTCACGCCACAGGGGGCCCCGCAAACGCGAAGTTCTGTGCTTCAGCCCCAGGCGACAGGGCTCGGGTTTAGGGGCTTAAGCTTCAGGTACACTAAAATGTATATATCCCAATCGATTTATTTTATAATTATACAGTAAAAAATGAGAAAATAAGCAATTTTTCAGTAATAGTATGCTGTGACACTTTTGTGTTTTTATGTCTGATTTTGTAAGCAAGCAGTTTTTCAGTGAGGTGAAAGTTGGGGTATGCAAGACAAATCAGACTCGTGAAAAGGGTATAGTAGTCTGGAAAGGTTGAGAACCACTGCACTATAGCACTCTCCTGCCCCCTGCCACACCATTGCTGATATTCCTAGGGCAAAGCTATATGGGGGGGGGGGGGGGGGGGAAGGGAACGCCCTCACTACCTCAGTAACTTCCACCACAAAGCTAGAGACACAGAATAAACAAGGACTCTGACAGAAAGAGGAAGGCAGGTAGGAAGTGTGAATATGTAGAGCCATCTTGAAGAGAAGTAAGTAACCTTCAGTAGTTCTTCTAGTGCTCTGCATATTCCCATTTATTAGGCAGACTGATAAGCAATGATGAAAACTGGCCTGGAGGTGGGAGCAGATTCTTAATTGAACACAGAATGAAGTACTCAAGCATCTGCCCTAACTGCCAAGTCCAAAGCACAATGCTTAATGAAAGTGTGCACCAAAGTCCACATTACAGCTCTGTAAATTTCAGCAATTAGCACCTACCTAAGACAAGCAAAGGAAGAAGCCAGAGCTTTAGTAGACTGTGGTTGAATCAAGGCAAGTAAATACAGGAACTTTTGCTCGCATGTAGCATTATGGTTTAATCCATCTTGAGACCAGTCTGGGAAGAAACCTTACAACTCATGCAGTTTTTTAGAATAATTCACAAACAAACAATCTACGATTTACAAAAATTTTTAATTTCCAACTAAATAATAAGTGAAGGTCCTTCCGGCATCCAAAGCATGTAGGACAGATTTCCCCTTATTAGAATGGGGCTTAGGGAGAAAAGAAGCAAATCAATAGTCTCACTTGAAACAAAAATCAGACACCACCCCTAGGTAAGAATCTGGGATCAGGACTAAGAACTATCTTGTCTTTATAAAAAAAGCGAATGGTGGATCAGCATTGGAAAGGCATTCAACTCACTCCTGGAAGACGTGATGGCTAAACCATAGAAAGAACACTCAGCCATGACTTCAAAGGTCCATTTTACCACCATGACCAACGCCAAATTGAGATCCCCAGAAGGGAAAGGATCTCTAACAGGAGGATACACATTTGATAAATTTTTCATAAACCTTTTGACCAAACAATAAGCTACCATCAACTAAAGTATGACAGGTGGAGATGGCTGCCAAATGAACTTTGAACAATTAATTAGATAACCCCTGAGATTTTTAAGTGCATTCAGTCCAAAACACAAGGAATGAAAACAGGTACCAGGGAATCACTAGTATGGACAAAGGACATGACAGCTCAAGAACAGACAGAGTTGAAGTACAATCGCCTGCACCCTCAAGGGAAGATATTCTGGATCTGGGTTGCAGACTGCTGGCATTGTTGATGCCTTTGACTTGACAAAAAGTACTACAACAACGACGAAGACTGTGGTTAGGACTGCCTCTGGTACCTGGAAGAAAGAACTGAGGGCCTCTTCTTAGCAGAGGAAATTAAACCCAGAGAGCAAGCCATCGATCTCATGGCCTTTAGTTTTTCCAGGAATTGGCCTGTCTTTTCACTGACAAGACCTTTCCCTTCAATGGGGAGATCCTCCAGCTTAAATCTAGTGTCTAGAGCTAGCAAGAAGGAATGAAGCCAAGCATGCCTCCTCATGGTCACAGCAGATGCCAATGCTCTGGCACTAGAGTCCAAAGCTTCAAAGGAGGATGGGAGGGAATGCTTGGCTACAATTTGGCCCTCCATTAAAATGGTATTTGCCAACCTTCTTCTGTTGCAAAGCAAGTCCTGTAAAAAATAGTCACCTCCCACAAACGGAATTGGTAGTGGACCATGACCATCTGATAGCTTGCCACCCAAATACTGAGGGATGAAGAAGAGACCACATTTCTCCCCAACAAATCAATCTTTTTCCCTTCACTAATAGCTGGGGTGGAGTGTGGTAGTCCTTGTTACCGGCAGCAGCCACCACCAGTGAATTAGGTACAGGATGTGTATGAAAGTAGAAAAACCCCCTACAGATTATTTGATACAACTTGTCAGACTTCCTGGAGACTGAATGACAAAAAGCAGGTGCAGACCAGACAGATTTAACCAGCTGTAGCAAATCATCCTAAAAGTAGTACCAAGAATATTAAACTTTGAGTGTGAAGTCTCTTCCACAGGCACTGCAGGCAGATTCAGAATGGACACCATGCAACCCACCAAATCACGAAATTGCATAGCGTCCTTGGAAGACGAGGAGGCTGAAATCTGGTTAATTCTTGTTGCCAAGAAGGCTAACGACATTTTGGGCTGTATAAGTAGGGGCATTGCCAGCAGAACGAGGGACGTGATCATTCCCCTCTATTTGACATTGGTGAGACCTCATCTGGAGTACTGTGTCCAGTTTTGGGCCCCACACTACAGGAAGGATGTGGAAAAATTGGGGGCAACAAAAATGATTAGGGGTCTGGAGCACATGACTTATGAGGAGAGGCTGAGGGAACTGGGATTGTTTAGTCTGCAGAAGAGAAGAGTGAGGGGGGGGATTTGATAGCAGCCTTCAACTACCTGAAGGGTGGTTCCAAAGAGGATGGATCTAGACTGTTCTCAGGGGTACCAGATGACAGAACAAGGAGCAATGGTCTCAAGTTGCAATGGGGGAGGTTTAGGTTGGATATTAGGAAACACTTTTTCACTAGGAGGGTGGTGAAGCACTGGAATGGGTTACCTAGGGAGGTGGTGGAATCTCCTTCCTTAGAGGTTTTTAAGGTCAGGCTTGACAAAGCCCTGGCTGGGATGATTTAGTTGGTGTTGGTCCTGCTTCGAGCAGGGGGTTGGATTAGATGACCTCCTGAGGTCCCTTCCAACCCTGATATTCTATGACTCTAAGTCACCCTCACATGTTCATCCAGTGATAAATCCAGTTCATAGTCTGTTTCCAAAGGCTCCTGCTCAAAGAGGGGAGTGACTTGTTTGTCTTCTTCCTCTGACAGTATTTCAGGCATCGCTGTCTGTAGCACTGACAGATCTGGAAAAGTCAGATCTGAGAATCTCTGGACTGCTGGATCCTTTGAGATGAAACATTCTTTTTGTGGATGGAGAAGTAATAACTGAAAAAAAAGTCCTGAGGTTGCCCCCAATTAGATCATGGGCCCCAGCACGGCAAGTCTTCCCAGCATCTAGAGTTCAGAAACATGCCTACCGGATGTGGACCAAAGGGTGGTGCAAAGCAAGCCACATGTTTCTGCATTCTTCCTCTATCTTCCTCCAGGTAAGGATCTGTGTCTGGATCCAAGATAGAGTGGATTGAGGATAATAACAGATCTTGAGAGAGATATGGGGATCCAACTCTTTGTGGAGACACTGGGGTCCTCAGAGGAGGAAGAATAGAGTGTTTCGGGGAAAGGTCAACACCTTCTGGCCTCTTCTTCTCAACAGTAGATGAGGAAGAAGACTTTGGAACTGGGAAAATATGTTTAGTCTTCCAACCCTTGGGTTTCAAGCTCAGATCTGACACAGATTAACTTGAGCTGTCGTGTTAACAGAGCTTTCTGGAATCAAGGATGCGTCCAGAACCAGAGGAACTGAAGATTCATAAATATCAGATCTGATATGCAAATCCATCTCTCATGCTATTGAAGCTGGAGGTGAAACAGGTTTCTGTAAGGGTCTGGGGACTAGAACCTCGGTTTACAGACCCTTGAACAGCTGACGTTCCCACAATGCCACTAGGAAGCCACGCAGAGCCCCAGCCAGGGAGCACTGTAGAGCGTATGTGCCACAGGAAGTATCACTAAGGGAGCCAGAGTGACAGTATCCTGCAGCCCTCTGATTGGCCAAGTGCCCTGTTTACCCCAGGTTAGTTGTCTGGGCAGCCACACAGACTTTGGCCTGCTGTGACCCAGACGTTGCTTGTGTCCTGGTCTCCAACCCCAGCCTGCCTCTGACCCTGACTCTTGCCTCCTGACTCCGGCCTGGTACGATCTCTGAACTCCAGCCGGACTCTGACTGCGATTCCTGCCTCTGGTTTCCAGCCTGCTCCTACCTCTGACCTTCGATCTCTGATCCTGACCTGACTCTGACCCCAACTCTTGCTTATTAAACCACCAATAAACATTTTGGAGAAAAGGACATCTTTGTTAAAAATTCACAGCCCACCCCTTTGATTAAGGTAATTAAAATGTGAAATCTAAAAATATACCTCCTTTAAGACATCCAGTAAGTCCTTCAGCAGTATGGGAAGGCCAAAGTTGACATGCCTGAAATTTCTAATGTGAAAAGAAAAATAAGAGGGAGAGACAGAAATCTTAAACCACAAAAATGGGCACAAAACCACGTTTTTAACAAATTCTTGCAGGTCACCTTCAATACAGAGAATTGATAAAGCAAAGGGGTTTTTGTTTTTTGTTCTGTTGATTATTATTTCTTATATTGCCTTTTTGATGTTGACTCCTAGGCCTGGAGTAATCTGTCTTTTCCTGCATGACATTTTCATGTGTTAAATACCTCCTCAAAATTCACTTCCTTCAGCTTTCTTCAGTTCTGAAACTCCGCTCTTGTATTAACTATGCCATCTCTCACCGGACTAGAATATAAAAAACCTCCCCAAAACA
Organism: Malaclemys terrapin pileata; assembly: GCF_027887155.1. Classification (NCBI taxonomy): domain Eukaryota; kingdom Metazoa; phylum Chordata; order Testudines; family Emydidae; genus Malaclemys; species Malaclemys terrapin. The sequence continues at coordinate 10,069,997 of NC_071505.1, read as the reverse complement.
TAAAGAAAATATGAAACTGCAATGTAATAATCACTGATCCAAATCTTGAAAAACGATGCTCAGCCAAGCAGCTTCCCTTTCCCCCTGTCTTGTGCTGACTCCCTGCATCTCTCACAAACCCCATGATTTATAATGATTTTTCTCATCTGATTTTAAAGTGCACGCTCCTTAGGGCATGGAAACGCTTGTCTTATGTGTCTTTAAGTGCTACGTACATTAATGATGCTATATAATAAAGGCCAGATTCTGCCACTTTCATGTTGAATAGTAACTTACTCCTGTAGTAAGGGTAGTTAATGTCTATGTAAGTCAGTGAGACTCCTTGCCTAATAAGATAGATTCTGATACTATTCAAATAAGGCTAAGTATATAAATATAGGTAATTAAAACATGAACTATTTGCATGCCTAGTCAAAGGAGTGCATACATATTAGACCGTAACATGAGTCCAGATAATAGGAACTACAGTGCCAGATCAGACCAGTTGTCTAGCTGGTCTAGTATCCTGTCAGTGGCCAGTATCAGATGCTTCTGAGGTAGGTACAAGAAATCTATAATGAGGAATAACCCACCCTTAAAGGATAGTTTCTCTTCTTAACTGCTGTCAGTTGCTGGTTGCCCTGATCCACAAGGGTTCTTTTAGTTCACTCACAGATGGTTTGAAGTAATCACAAACAGATTCTCAATATGTCATTCTTTTTATTCTATTCTTTTATTCTGCATTTTTGAAAATTTGAAGCATTTAAAAATATCTGAACTAGCACATGAACCTCATTACGCATCATTCTTACAATGCTTCAAATTTCTGCCTTTTTATTAAAGAAGTAACAAAAATGAGGAATATAAAACCGTAAACAATTGGTTGCATAATACTGTGGTCTGTGTGTCCTCCTAGTGACAACTGTCTGAAACTGCAGCGTTCATGCTTTTAGTCACTTCAGTTTAAATACTAAATAATAAGAATTTGATCTCATGGTGTTCAGAGAAATTACAGCTACAGGGTCCATTCCTGCAGACTTTTGCCCCATGGAATAAAATTCCCTCCTCAACCCCCTACACAACACACACACACACCCTAGCCATTTTTGTAAAGGTGTACAGAATTGGACCCAAGGTTAGCAGTTATTCTACTCTACATTTAAAATTCATAAACTGCAAGTAAAATTCTCAGATGTGTCTAAGCAGTTTAAATTCTATTTTCAAAAATAACTTAGGCTCGTAAAACACTTAGGGTATGTCTACACAATGGGAAAACAAAACAAGACAAGACCTGCAGAAGTGAGAGTCTCTGAGCCCAGATCAAATGACGCAGGCTCACGGGGCTCATACTGCAAGGCTACAAACGGCAGTGTAGAAGTCCAGGCTTGGGTTGGCGCCTGGGTCAGACCAAAGGTCCATCCAGCCCAGTATCCTGTCTACTGACCGTGACCAATGCCAGTTGTCCCAGAGGGAGTGAACTTAACAGGTAATGATCAAGTGATCCTCTCCCCTGCCATCCATCTCCACCCTCTGACAAACACAGGCTAAGGAAACCGTTCCTTACTCATCCTGGCTAATAGCCACTGATGGATTTAACCTCCATGAATGTATCTAGTTCTCTTTTAAACCCTGTTATAGCCCTAGCCTTCACAACCTCCTCAGGCAAGGAGTTCCACAGGTTGACTGTGCTCTGTGTGAAGAAGAGCTTCCTTTTATTCATTTTAAACCTGCTGCCCATTAATTTCATTTGGTGGCCCCTAGTTCTTATATTATGGGAACAAGTAAATAATTTTTCCTTAGTCACTTTCTCCAAACCACTCATGATTTTATATACCTCTATCATATTCCCTCTTAGTCTACTCTTTTCCAAGCTGAAAAGTCCTAGCCTCTTTAATCTCTCCTCATATGGGACCCGTTCCAAACCCTTAATCATTTTAGTCTCCCTTCTCTGAACCTTTTCTAATGCCAGTATATCCTTTTTGAGATGAGGAGACCACATCTGTACGTAGTATTCAAGATGTGGGCGTACCATCAATTTATATAAGGGGAATAAGATATTCTCAGTCTTATTCTTTTCAGAGTAACAGCCGTGTTAGTCTGTATCCGCAAAAAGAAGAACAGGAGTACTTGTGGCACCTTAGAGACTAACAAATTTATTAGAGCATAAGCTTTCGTGGACTACAGCCCACTTCTTCAGATGCATATAGAATGGAACATATAATGAGGAGATATATATACACACATACGGAGAGCATAAACAGGTGGGAGTTGTCTTACCAACTCTGAGAGGCCAATTAATTAAGAGAAAAAAAACTTTTGAAGTGATAATCAAGCTAGCCGAGTACAGACAGTGTGATAAGAAGTGTGAGAGTACTTACAAGGGGAGATAGAGTCAATGTTTGTAATGGCTCAGCCATTCCCAGTCCTTATTCAAACCGGAGTTGATTGTGTCTAGTTTGCATATCAATTCTAGCTCTGCAGTCTCTCTTTGGAGTCTGTTTTTGAAGTTTTTCTGTTGTAATATAGCCACCCGCAGGTCTGTCACTGAATGACCAGACAGGTTAAAGTGTTCTCCCACTGGTTTTTGAGTATTTTGATTCCTGATGTCAGATTTGTGTCCATTAATTCTTTTGCGTAGAGACTGTCCGGTTTGGCCAATGTACATGGCAGAGGGGCATTGCTGGCACATGATGGCATATATCACATTGGTAGATGTGCAGGTGAACGAGCCCCTGATGGTATGGCTGATGTGATTAGGTCCTATGATGATGTCACTTGAATAGATATGTGGACAGAGTTGGCATCGGGGTTTGTTACAAGGATAGGTTCCTGGGTTAGTGGTTTTGTTCAGTGATGTGTGGTTGCTGGTGAGTATTTGCTTTAGGTTGGGGGGTTGTCTGTAAGCGAGGACAGGTCTGTCTCCCAAGATCTGTGAGAGTAAAGGATCATCTTTCAGGATAGGTTGTAGATCTCTGATGATGCGCTGGAGAGGTTTTAGTTGGGGGCTGAAGGTGACAGCTAGTGGTGTTCTGTTATTTTCTTTGTTGGGCCTGTCTTGTAGGAGGTGACTTCTGGGTACTCGTCTGGCTCTGTCAATCTGTTTTTTCACTTCAGCAGGTGGGTATTGTAGTTTTAAGAATGCTTGATAGAGATCTTGTAGGTGCTTGTCTCTATCCGAGGGATTGGAGCAAATGCGGTTATATCTTAGAGCTTGGCTGTAGACAATGGATCGTGTGGTGTGTCCTGGATGGAAGCTGGAGGCATGTAGGTAAGTGTAGCGGTCAGTCTTATTCTCTATCCCCTTTTTAATGATTCCTAACATCCTGTTTGCTTTTTTGACTGCTGCTACACACTGCATGGATGTCTTCAGAGAACTATCTACGACTCCAAGATCTCTTTCCTGATTAGCTGTAGCTAAATTAGCCCCATTCATACGGTATGTATAGTTGGGGTTATTTTTTCCAATGTGCATTACTTTACATTTATCCACATTAAATTTCATTTGCCATTTTGTTGCCCAATCACTTAGTTTTGTGAGATCTTTTTGAAGTTCTTCACAGTCTGCTTTGGTCTTAACTATCTTGGGCAGTTTAGTGTCATCTGCAAAGTTTGCCACCTCACTGTTTACCTCTTTCTCCAGATCATTTATGAGTAAGTTGAATAGGATTGGACCTACGGCTGACCCTTGGGGAACACCGCTCGTCACCCCTCTCCATTCTGAAAATTTACCATTTATTCCTACCCTTTGCTCCCTGTCTTTTAGCCAGTTCTCAATCCATGAAAGGATCTTCCCCCTTATCATGACAACTTAAGGGCTTGATCATCAAGATGATGAGCACTCTAGCCTCCTGATCCAACTAAGCACTTAAGCACATGCTTACCTTTCATTACATGAGTATTCCCACTAAAGCTGAGCTGGATTGAGCCCTGAATCAGGATCATGACAGATGAAGTCATGCAAGATTCTCAGCAAACAATATCAATGGCCTTGCTTGTCTAGGCTGTCTAGTACTAGATTCAGGGGGTAGCCGTGCTAGTCTGTATCTACAAAAACAACAAGGAGTCTGCTGGCACCTTAAAGCCTAACAGATTTATTTGGGCATAAGCTTTCGTGGGTAAAAACCTCACTTCTTCGGATGCATAGAGTAAAAGTTACAGATGCAGGCATTATATACTGACACATGGAGAGCAGGGAGTTACTTCGCAAGTGGAGAACCAGTGTTGACAAGGCCAATTCAATCAGGGTGGATGTAGTCTACTTCTGTAAAGCTGCTTCTGTAATGAGCCAGCCACTCCCAGTCCCTATTCAAGCCCAGATTAATGGTGTTAAATTTTAGTTCTGCTGTTTCTTTTTGAAGTCTGTTTCTGAAGTTTTTTTGTTCAATGATAGTGACTTTTAAATCTGTAATAGAATGACCAGGGAGACTGAAGTGTTCACTTACTGGCTTATGTATGTTCCCATTCCTGATGTCCGATTTGTGTCCATTTATTCTTTTGCGGAGGGACTGTCCGGTTTGACCAGTGTACATGGCAGAGGGGCTTCTACTTCACTACAGTTCCAGGCCTGAATCTCAGAAGAGGAACAGGTCAAGAGAGAGGTGAAAGAGACAAATACAAAGGGAAGGGTGAACCTGAAAGAGGTTTAGAATCTACATTTTTCATGCAATGACCATATAAATCACACACACACACACACACAGAGGAGATGGGAGCGACAGTGCTAAAAATCCATGTTTACTCCTGTGTGGCAAACGTGGTTTGAATTAAGAAAGGCCAGATAAGTGATAAGATGAACAAGCTAGAGACAAAAATGAAAACTGGTTGTAATCTAATCATGGAAATGTAGAGGAATACTGCCAGCATCTTTTTTTTAATTTTGAAGCGAGGCAGCTATTACTGCCATAACGTCATCATGGAGAAGCCAAAAACAATTTTGTAACAATCATAAAATCATAATGGTGAGTTGCTAGAAATTAATAAATACACATCACTGTAAGAACTGCTATTGAACTAGAGAACTATCTGAAGAAGTGAGGTTTTTACCCACAAAAGCTTATGCCCAAATAAATCTGTTAGTCTTTAAAGTGCCACCAGACTCCTTGTTGTTTTTGTAGATACAGACTAACACGGCCACCCCCTGATACTTGTACTAAAAATATTTTCCCAACTGGTATTCTTTCTGAAAGATCTAGCAAATCATCATCAATCTTCTACAGTCATCAAATGTATGCCTGAGTGGTACTGAATGAGTAACAAAATACCCATCAACTTCAGATTTGCCTGATAACACCTCCAAATGTCACACATGGTTCTCAATATTCAGTCACTTTTCCATCAGCCATTTTGCTTATGTGATCCAAGAATTCTAACAGATTAGAATGGCACAACTTTCCTTTATAGAAACTATGCTGGTTTACCCTACCATGTTATGCTTGTCTAGATGTTTTATAATTAGTCTTCATTATGGTTTCAACCAATTAACCTGATAATGAAGTCAGGCTTGATGATCTTCAAATCCTAGGGACACCCCCCTTTACTGTCTATCTAAAAAATATATAGGAACAATATTTGCTATTCTTCAGGTCTCCAAGACTTAATATATTTTGTTGCTGACCAGACATTTAATTTTTAAGTTCCTTTTGAACTCTGTTTACTCCTCAAATACTCTCTTTAGCCCTCTAATTTCCACCATATATTTTACCTGCCAGCATTTATGTTTCTTTCTATTGGTTCCAATAGAGCCGAATTTCCATCTTCTGAAGGATACTTATTTGGCTCAAAACAATTGTTTTTTACATTGCTATGTAACTATACAGGGTGTGTTTGTTTGGGGTTTTTGGAGGGTGGGGCGGGTTGCCTTCCTGCTTCCTTTTTTATATTGAAGAGTATGCATGTCTTCTCAGTATTGCCAACTCTTATGATTTTAATCACAAGCCTTGTGATATTTGGGGGTTCTCTTAAAGCTTCAGCTACTGGAATCAGGTGACTGCATGAGAATTTCAGTTTTCTACTTAAAAATAAGTATGTTTTTGGCCCTCATGGTTGTCAGAAAAAGTAACTGCAGTGCCCCCTACAGACTCAGAAACCAGAAAGAAAAACAAAAAAACAAAAGTGAATTGTTTTTAAAAATCTCACAATATTTATGCCAATCTCATTGTTTTGGGGGGTCTGACTCGATTTTTGAATGGTTCGTATTGGCAATACTGCTTCTGACATAGTATGCTTGAATAGTCTCCATGTGACATTGGATAATTTAATCCATTGACATATATGAAGTAAATTTCTATGCAGTGCTTGTTCCGCAAACATGGCTTGAGTGCACTTCTGTGTACCCTTGCATTATTGAAGTTCCTTATTCTATAGTAGTATATAAACACTGCAACAGATGCAAAACAAGATGGACAGCTAACAGCAAGAGAGGAAAAAACAAAACACAGCTGAGTTTTTCTAAGAAATACACTTTTAGATTTACCACGTAAAATTAGGTTTTCAGGAAACGGCTCATACCGGAAGCCAATGACCTCACAGTACTTTATAAATATCACACAATTACAAGCTGAAAGAGAACCTGCATTTAGATATATTTCCTACTATCACTTTGTTTTAATAGTCAGATGTTAACTAAATTAACTCTATGCTACCTAATTCAATACCTACCAAAACCCAAGTTTGGATGAAAGCTACAGGATTTCTAGAGAGACATAGTGGGTGAGGTATCATCTTTCATTGGACCGACTTCTGTTATTGTTATCTCACCCACCTTGTCTCTCCAATATCCTGGAACCAACACGGCTACAACTACTCCTGGGGGCATTCTGTGCCAAAAAATTTAAAATTCTGCAAAATTCTGCAGATTTTATTTGTCAAAATAACACTACATAATCATGCCAGTTTCAACAACCGTATGCTTGGCCCCAGGCTTGCGCAAAGTTTCCTGTGTGCCACCCTCTCCTTCCCTTCAGGCATACTGGGAACTGCAGCTGCCAGGACCCCTCTAGCTCCCCAGCAGTGTCTTCTATATGCAAGCCTGGCTCTGCTGAGTCCAGTGGCCCCTAGTGGCAGTTAGCAGCACTGCAACCCGTTTCTGTGGAGGAAAGGAAATTCTGCACACACAATCATAGAATATCAGGGTTGGATGGGACCTCAGGAAGTCATCTAGTCCAACCCCCTGCTCAAAGCAGGGCCAATCCCCCGACAGATTTCTGCCCCAAATCGCCCCCTCAAGGACTGAACTTACAACCCTGGGTTTAGCAGGCCAATGCTCAAACCACTGAGCTATCCCTCCCACTAACATTAGTTTCTGCAAAATTCTGCATTGTGCAGTAGTGCAGAATTCCCCCAGGAGTAAACAACACTGCACACAGGATTTACAGACTTTTAGCATACACATCAAAGCCGCACTTGTCTCATTCAAAGCGATGAAGCCAAAACACCATTAACTTCTTGGTAGTTAACCTTTATCAAACATTAAAAGGTTAAACAACTTTTAATGTTTGTGTCTCTGAACTCTAAAGTCTATTACACGTTCCTGATTCCCATCATCTAAATCAGTGTTTCTCAAAGTGGGGTCGCCACTTGTGTAGGTTTGTTTACATGCCCCGTCTGCAGGTCTGGCCAATCGCGGCAGGTAAACAAACTGGCCCGGCCCGCCAAGGGCTTTCCCTACACAAGCGGCGACACCACTTTGAGAAATACTGATCTAAACCAACCGGCAAACATTACTGGCACTGCAAATGTGCATAGGTTTCTACAGAAGAGAATAAGATAGCTCTTTTTGGTGCATGGACTTTCTAATGTTACATCTTACCAAGATTTAAAACAAGTCCTATGATAATATTGTGTTTGGGTGAGAAAGGGTTCCCCCGGATTTATTTGAATACTTTATCAAAGTCCCACACATGACCAAAATATTGGGGTCATGACAATTCGGGTTTTAGATCAAGTTCCTGATCAGTCATACTACTTCCCCATACCAAAACAGCCTCTCTCTGAGGAGGAAGAGTTTCCTATGCATTTCTGACAACGGATGCTATTTCTGGTGGGACAGAATTCCTCTTGATGTCTGTCATCGGTTTTCTTATTTATAGACATTTCTCCTCTCCTATTCTATCTTGCCACGACCCCAATTCCCAGCCTTTCTAATCTGCCCATCCCTTACCACTTCCTTTCCTTTCCCCCTAAAAAGATCCCCAGTGCTATTATTAAAGACTAGCAGTAGTTCTACAGTAATGTTAGAAACACTACCAGCAATAGACACCTGAAGCTAATAATGGTTCTAGCAATCCCCACTGAGACAGAATGGTTACAGGATGGAGGAGGTGTAAGGGGATAATGTAACATCAGATCTCTACTGCACACCTAGTGCAGACTCTTGCAGCCTGACATGATCCCTTCCACACTGCAAAAGCACCGGAACCATACTCCAAAGTGTTAATACAACAATTAGCATGTATTCTGTCAGTTACATGGTCTCCTCAACAAATACAGATGTTTTGATTTTCCAATTTAAAAGCAAACAAGCTCTATAAAAACAGACAAATGGGGCTATTAAAGAACTATGAAGTGATCACTAACATGCCAATATAATTTTCTGTCCAGCTGTCACACGCCATGAATGATCAAACATGCACCAGTCAGAAATGCCTCTTCAGAGATTCTTTGAAGTGTTTACTTTCATTACTATATGAAAATTAATGTAACAGTACAATAACACAAGCTGCCCTTTTTAGTCTGTTCATTATTCCACCATTGAGTGCACAGAGTACGGCTAGGTGTTTTCTGTATCCCATGAATTAGAGCTCCTCAAATGACAACAAAGAACAGATACATACAAGCAAAAAAAGTTTTACTTTAAAAATTAGCTTCAATACACACATATAGAGTGGACCCGATTCTCTCATCATTTTCACCACTGTAAATCCAGAATAACTCCAATGAAGTCTTGACTTACACTGATGTTTAAGAGAAGGAACAGGCCCAATAATTTAAAGGGCATATAGCTTAAAAAGATGTATTTGGAAATGGACACTTTGGGGGAGATTTTATACTTTCATAGATTCACAGATTCTAAGGCCAGAAGGGAAAATTATGATCATCTGGTTTGACCCCCTGTATAACAAAGGCAGGTAATAGAACTTCCGTAAAATAATTCCTAGAGTAGTTCTCCTAGAAAAACATCCAATCCTGATTTTAAAATTGTTAATGACAGCAAATGGTAAGTTGTTCCAATAGTTAATTACTCTCATCATTAAAAATTTACACTTATTTCCAGTCTGAATTTGTCTAGCATCAACTTCCAACCATTGGATTGCATTACACCTTTCTCTGCTAGAATGAAGAGCCAATTATTAATTATTTGTTCCCCATGTCAGTACTTACAGACTTAATATTTTTATCAATGACCAGGAAGAAAACAAATTCACCACTGATAAAGTTTGCAGATGACACAAGAATTGGAGGAGTGGTAAATAGTGAAGAGGACAGGTTGTTGATACAGTGATCTGGAAGGCTTAGTAAACTGGGCGCAAGTAAACAGTATGCATTTTAGTACAGCTAAACGTAAATGTATAACTCTAGGAACAAAAAGTGTAGGCCCTGTTGCAGGATGTGGGATTATGTCCTGGGAAGAAGTCACTTTGAAAAAAGATTTGGAGGTGTGTGGTGTATAGTCAGCTGAATATGAGTTCTCAGTGTGACACTGTGGCCAAAAGAGCTAATGCAATCCTGGGATGCTATCGTGGGGTGCACTCACTATGGGTAGCATCTCCTGCTGGCCATCCTGGGGATAGCTCTGGCCAGGTGTGGCGCCCTCCTCCAGCAGTGTCTCTCCCACCATCTTCTCGTCCTGCAGCCCCTCTCGCTCCAAGAACTGCAGCCTCCTTTTCATGACTCAGCCAGGTCACAACATAGTTCCCCCTTCTGGAGAGGGCAGAGGGGGATTGTAACAAAGTCCTTCAGAGACCAAATTGTCCAAGGCAGTCCACAGTCCTCTGCCTGGGCTTGCCTCTACTCGGGTTCCTCCAGTTAGCAGCCAACGCCTGCACTGCTATTCCTTGCTGCTAGTCCCTTGAGCCTTCTCCTACCTTCCTGGCTTTCCCCTTCTTTGGGTTTGCCAGCCTCCCAACTCCCTCTTCCTAGGAAGCAACTGTGGACTACCCTCTATAGTCCCAATACACCACCTTCCTCACAGCGAGTGACTGCAGCCTGCATTTCTGAAGCCCCCTTCTGTTGCCAGCTACCTGGCGTAATATATATCAACTTTGGTACAGTGTTTAACATGGTACCGCATGACATTTTGATTAAAATACTAGAATGATATAAAAGTAACATGGCACACATTAAATCATCCCCCCCACGTTTCAGTAATTCCAGCGAGATCGAATTTATCATAAATGAGCAATTCCAATTGTTTGTTACCTAGGCTCTTTTAGTTCTTTTGTAGTAAATCTACATTAAATGCACCATATGACGACAATTTAATAGGGTAAAAGGAATCCTTTAATAGAAACTCACTGCACTTACAAATGCATGGGGATGACTCATTTAAAAAGAAAAACAAAATATTTCCAGTATATGAGCCAGAAGACTGCTGGACCATATCAGTTTATGGTAAAACACAAGAACAGATTTAAAAACATTTGAAGATAAGCTCTTTAAAAAGCTAACATTATCCTGGGCCAATTTGTTAATCTAATGGTAGCACAATAAACCACCATGCAGGAGAGATAAGTTTGAGATTCCATCTTGGTATTTTGTTTCTGTGGTGGGGCTGCAGGGAGAACTTCACTTCTCCCTACTATCAACTTGCCCCACCAATTCACACTTTGTGTTGACAGTCTCCAGAGCAAATCGTGTCTACCCTTGCCACCCAACTAGGGCGGATGTAAGAAGAGCCAGTGGGCAAGTGAACTGTGGAGGGTATTATGGCCAAGCAAGTGGCTTGAGGGGTGTGTTCAGAGAAACAAACAGAATGGCTTGAAAAGCAGGCTGGCATAGGTGCCAGCTGCAATCTCGCCACCCAGCCTGGCCCCCAATGGGATCAGAAAATGCCCTCCTCATCCACCAGAAGGAGAAAAATGAGGAGAGATCCCTATGTGTGACACCCATCTTCTTACCCCTCCCAGCCACAACACCACGCAGATGGGCAATACCTGGAGCAGCCTACAAATGTCAAATCATAATGCCTCTTAAATTAAGAGCTGTATGATCATCTTACATATTACACACATGTACTGGTAATAAACAGAGCATTACAGACAGTTTGTGGATTGTTCAAATCCTATCCATTTGTATGAAAATATAAACTTCATTTTTATTTTATTTTCATTTTGGCATTGAACTTTGATAAAAGTTAATTTCAGTTACTCTAGTCTCCCTTGCTTTTAGTGTCCCTCTCGTTCCTTCGTGTCCCCCATTTTCTCCCTCATCTTTTTGCTAAACTTCCACCGCCTCCTCTTTCATAAAAGCCTGTCTACAGACTTCATTTACTTGCTTCCTCCTACCCATGCACCCCAGTCATCTTCTGTCACACACGTGCAACCACCACTCATTGTCCTTTCCTATTCAGTATCCCATGAATGCTCAACCCAACCCTTTCCTATACCAGAGAATTCATAGCCCTTCCTACTGAAGGTGTCATGGTCCCTCTTCCCCAAAGCAACGGCTGAAGTTTCTGTTGCCCACAGTGCACCCTGTAGGGGACGAAGAAACTAAGCAGTATCAGCACTTCCTCCTTTCAAAGGTGGGGAGGAGGTGAAGCAGGAGCACTCTAAAAAGTAACTCCGGACATCTGGAACATAGGAGCCAGCTAGCAAATGCTGACTATGTTTTTCATGATTAATGATTAGAGGGCAAGTGATTACGTTTTTCATGATTAACAATTAGAGGCATAGGTGTGCGTACGAGGTGTGCGCAGGCACACCCTAATATCTCTCAAAAAAAAAGTGGCTTTGCATTTTAATTTAATTGCATGATACGCTTTTAGTTTTAAAGTATGGATTGTTGTATTATTCAATAAGCGCCAAATTGCGTAATATAGATGTTGTAGAAACGTATGGAAAGCTAGTGTTCGCTCGCAGCATGCGTCCCCACTACTGCAGTACCACATTACTATTGGTCCTCCCCTCCCCCTCCCAGTCTAGAAAATTCTTTGACCTATATAAGTGGCCACGTCAGGCATGCCCAGCGCAGTGTCTACAGTATTTGTAATCTTTGTCGCGTGTACTCTACTGAAATAGCATAACAAGCCCATGGCTTTATGTTTTAATTCAATCATATGATACCCCCTTTTAATTTTAAAATATGGATCGGTTCGTTAAGATAAGAAAAGGAGCAGACAAACTGAATTATAATGAATGTGCTGATAGTAGTGCAAATACCTCAGACTCCTCGGTTAAGAGCTTACATGAAGATAATGCCGCCACCAGTTCCAGTGCATGCAATAAACTGAGTAACGACCAACAGAAACAGACTCTGTCTCTTAGTTCAGGTCAGGGTAGTTCCTATTCAAAGCCATCAAACATTCCATCTGATAACCTGGTCTGTGATATTCCAAAAAATAGATTAGAACGTCAGTCTCGATTATCTAGAGGTCCTTATCAGCCTAGATTGAGCATGTTTCCTAGAAGTAAAATAGGAAATAAACAAAGAAGTTTTCAGTTCGATTGGTATGAAAAATATAGGTTGTTAGAATATAGCCCATCAAAGGACACAGCATTTTGCTTTTACTGCCGTTTCTTCTCCTCTAATGATGCAGCAAACAAAGGTCACACTGATCCAGCATTTATTGATAAGGGATTCAGAAACTGGCATAGAGCTAACGAATGTTTTAAAAACCACCAACTGTCAAAATCTCATGTTGAGCTGTTCTTCATGGTCAAGTTTTAATGAAGGGAAACCTATTGATGTATTGTTGGATGAGGGCAAGCAGGCTTATCTCTCTAAACAAGAAGAACGGTGCCATAACTGAAGTGTAATGGAGCAACTGATTGATATTGTTCTGTGTTTGGCGAAAGGTGGGAGACCGTTCAGGGGTCACAATGAAAAAGTTTTGAGAAAGGTTTATTTCTAAATCTTGTCAATATGCTCCAAAAATATGATCCCGTAATGGAAAAGCATGTACAACAATCTCCTCGAAACGCAACCTATCTGAGTAATTGCATGCAAAATGATGTAATTGTTGCCTTGCACAATGTTGTGCAACAAAAGATTGTGCCTTCACTAAATGGAAAAATGGTCTCAATACTTGCCGACAACACTACTGACTGTGGACACCATGAACAGATGTCCATTGTGGTGCGGTATTTTGACAATGAAAAACATAGCCCAGTTCAACATTTTATGTCTGTTCAGAGACTATTAACAGTTGATGCTCAGTCTATTTTTGACCAGTTAAATGACGTCCTTGGCATCCTTAAAATTGACTGGTCATCAGTGATGTCTGTCTGTTTTGATGGCGCATCTACTATGTCTGGGTGTACTGCGGGAATTCAAAGAAAGAAATGTAAAGAAAGAAACAGTGACATATTCTATGTACACTGCTATGCGCATTGTTTGAACCTCATCCTAGTAGATGCATGCACTTCAAGTAAACAAAACAGAACTGTCTTTGATTTTTTTGGTGTTATTCAGACCCTTTATGCCTTCATGGAGGGGAGTCCTGTGCAACATGCAGTAATGGAGAAGATTTCACAAGAAGTAGGATCCCAGTTGAAGACTTTGAAGTCACTGTCAAACACAAGATGGGCATGCAGAGCAGAAGCAGTGGCTGCTGTAAAACAAAACTACTCCATCATTTTACAAGTTTTACAAGAGATTATCGAAACAACTCGCCTTGCTGACGCTAAAATAAAAGCCAGGGGCCTTATCCATGAACTAAATTCATTCAAGTATCAGGGGGTAGCCGTGTTAGTCTGTATCTACAAAAACAACAAGGAGTCTGGTGGCACCTTAAAGACTAACAGATTTATTTGGGCATAAGCTTTCGTGAGTAAAAACCTCACTTCTTCGGATGCAGTGAGGTTTTTACTCACGAAAGCTTATGCCCAAATAAATCTGTTAGTCTTTAAGGTGCCACCAGACTCCTTGTTGTTTTTGTAAATTCATTCAAGTTCATCTTTGCCTTTCACATGATGCACCCTATTCTCCAGATGGTGGTAAAAGTGAGTAAGGCTCTTCAAGGTCCAGATCTCAACTTACTTACTGCAATGACAGGGGTGAAAAGCTTGCGTAACAATTTGGCTGCAATGAGAAGTGGCCCAGAATATTTTCAATTTATTTTCAATGACAGTGTGAAAATGTGTATAGAGAATGATATATCAATTCGCCCAGTTAAGAGAAAAACGTCCACTCATATATTGCTGACGCATTTGAGTCCCAGCATCACTCTGATACAAAAGAGGAGCAGGAGAGAATAAATTCATTTTACTCATTCCTAGACTCAATGATTACGAGCACTGACCAGTGATTTGAACAGAAGACTTGTAAAATTGTGACTGCAATGGAAAAACTGCTGAGGTTAGACATTGGCAGGGACGATATGAGAATCTTTGCCAACAAATTTGAAGTGTCCTTGGATGAGTTGGAAGCTGAAGTCGGATTGCTTTGGGGTTATGACGGATCTGTTCCTAAAGGTAGCACTACGAACACCACCAGAGTGGCTTGATTGGCTAAAGGAATCGGATCAGTCTTCCATGTTCCTGGCCTTTTACAAATCTATTCAATGCTTTGCAGTCTTACCTGTTACGAGCTGTTCAGGTGAAAGAGCCTTTTTGAAACTAGCACATGTAATAAACAAACTAAGAAGTACAATGTCCCAACAGCGCCTCGAATCACTCATGATTTTGTACACTGAACAAGAATTGGCTTAGTCAGTTAATTACAATGATGTGATTGAGGAATTTAAGTCCATAACACCTGGTGAGTGACGTCTCATTCTCTAGGACAGGAAGATGAAGAAACCTTAATCTGTTTTGGTCAGTTTGGGTTAGCTCATTATCTGGTTACAGATAAAGATCATGAAAATTGACTGTATTTTTGGATACGCCTGGTTATCACTACAGCAAAAATTTGGTGTTTTGTGTCTCATTTTTTAAGTTTGTATTTTTAAGTAAAGTTTAGTTGTTCATTTTTTAAAAATTAAGTTTAGTTAAGTTTTAGTTTCTTTAGTTTGTTTGATGAATAAAAACAATGTCCTTTATGAATGAGTATTCAATAAATGTTCGCCTTTAAAAAAAAATTTTTTTTTTAATTCCCTGGGTCAACACCCTAATGAAATGTGCTGCCCATGCCTATGATTAGAGGGCAAGTGGAGGGGCCAACACCACAAAGCCTTGATGAAGAGGACCAAAAGCAAGTAGAAGTGGGGAAGGAGAGGAACTGAAGAGTCTAAGCATTCTATGTAACTATCAGATGTAATTCAACAAAATTCTCATTAATTTTATTTAAATAATTCAAATGACACGTTAACTACACCACAGTTGACTAAACCAAATAAAGAACATTAGAAAATGTTATTCAATTGCTAGCATGTTTAATTATACTTGGGATAACAAAAATATAAATAGATTTCTGGATCTATAAGTGTTAATGGCTAGTCACATTTAGTTGGTAAAGAAGTGGAAGTTGAGTGAGAGGGGAAATGGTAGACACCATATGACCACACTGTAAGATATGCAGCATGTAGCTCTTCTTCAGGAAATTGGGAGAGAAGGGTTGTAAAGTTCAATGATCTAGTCTTCACAAATCACAGACTTAATCCTGGACCCAGAAGAAATGTTGCTCCTGTGACAGAAAAGGGGAAATCCGAAACTGGCTCCTATTGGACTTCGGTTGGCCAAAATAGGGCTTGGATTTGCATTGTGGTTTACAAAAGGAAATCTGCCCACCTTGTTTAAGACCATGCTTGACTGGGGATTTCCATACAAAGAAATGCAGCCAGATCTTCGCCAAAAGGAGGAAGTCTGATAAATATATTTGACTGTGTTGCTGGAGTAGGAAGAGAGGTATTTTCACTGAAGTGTTCATCAAAACTGAGTCCAGCACATACCTGAATAGCAAGGGCTCTTGAATGAAAAGGATAAAAGACAAAGCTTAGAGGAAATGTCACCACCCCAAGAATGTGTGCAGAGGGCTTGATGAGGTACTGACAAGTCTTGGAATAAGATACTGCTGCACAGCCTAGTCCTTGAAGTCAAGCATTATGAAAAGCTCCATCCAGCTTACAAATTCAGCAGAGATGCTTGGGCAAGGAGGAAACTGGAGATGATCATCTTCCGTCAATCATTCTGACAACGAAGGGGTGCATTGGCAGAATTTGGTCAAAAACATAGACAAGACTGCCTCACCTTCTGCTCCATAGAGAGGTTGCTAAGGGTGAACCCATTCCTCAGAAGAGACCTCAGAAAATCCTAAGAGGATAAGATTTGTCTCCCCTTTTCAGGGGAGTCTCCAACCTCATTCCTCATGCTCTTGAATCCCTGGTAGAAGTGAGCAGCATCTAGAATGGGGAACATGCCCATGGTCAGACATGTTTTCCCAATCTGTATACTCTAAGCCTGGCTGTGCCACACAAAGCTGTAGGGGATGGAGGGAAGAATTCTGGACAACTGCTTGAAGGCTCCACAACTGAAGACAGAAGTGGGGTAGAAGAACAGGGCAGGCACTTTTTACCCTTCCTGCTAGACTTCTTGTTCGCTTCTGGTTTCTTTTGCTCTATTTAGATTTCGGTAGTTCCTTGAGATCATAGAAACAAAAGAGTATGTCAGAGAATAAGTACTAGCTACTGTTACTCCAGGAAAAGAAAAGAAAAGAAAAGAAAAGAAAAGAAAAGAAAAGAAAAGAAAAGAAAAGAAAAGAAAAGAAAAGAAAAGAAAAGAAAAGAAAAGAAAAGAAAAGAAAAAGAAAAAGAAAAAGGAAGGGCTAGTCCCACAAATTATTCATCCCCACAGGCATCACCTGCCCGACAGAAGAGAAGACACACTATTACACACACTGATGAGTACTACATTACAGGAAGGAACATTTTTTTAAATTATGGGATGCTTAAAGAGATATACTGAATAAAGAGGTAGTTATTGTAATCAGCTGGAATATAACACCTAGTTCTGCCCAAATTGTTAAAAAGGACAGCAAGCAGTTATCAACTTTGGCTAAGGTCATCATGAACATTTAATGACCAGATGTAAACACTAAATGAAATGAAGCCAGGGATGATATTTAACTTTATGGGCAATAATAAATCTTGCTGTCCACAAAGAGAAGACAGTTTATATATAATGGTAAATACATTAGAAAGTTAGTTATGACATTGATTTCACTTAAGCTGCATTTGAAAGTCTCAGGCCTGATTCTCTTTAGAATCTAGCTCTTAGATTTTTCTAAAGTACTAGAGATAGAAAACAGTCTAAATACTATAGTCTATATCTCTATTGGCATTATCATTCCTTTGCATATAAAAAGCCTGTTCTTTAAAGTCTATTTCCTGTCAGATATAAGTAAAACAGCTTGATGGCTTCTAACACCATAAGAAACTAACAGAAGACTAACCACAAATATCAGCCAAGAGTATCTAAAATGTAAATCAAGTTATCTTGGATAAGAGAATATTTTACTGATCATGTTACAAAAAGAAAAAATCACAAAAGATAGTTATAAACATAACTAGACATATATAACAGAATGCATCGCTGGAATGGCCTTGCATTTAAAATATTTAGCTAGTGTTATTAGTACTAGAATATCCTCTTCTCTAATCCTTCTCAAAAGTAACATAACAGAAAGAGTATCAGAGGGGTAGCCGTGTTAGTCTGGATCTGTAAAAAGCAACAAAGAGTCCTGTGGCACCTTAAAGACTAACAGATGTATTGGAGCATAAGCTTTCGTGGGTGAATACCCACTTCGTCAGTCGCATGTCATTATAATATTACATGTGTCTGACGAAGTGGGTATTCACCCAATTGGGTATGCTCCAATACATCTGTTAGTCTTTAAGATGCCACAGGACTCTTTGTTGCTTATAACAAAAAGAGTACTCTAAGACAGTGGTTTTCAAAGCCGATCCGCCACTTGTTCAGGGAAAGCCCCTGCCGGGCCAGTTTGTTTACCTGCCGCGTCTGCAGGTTCGGCCGATCGCGGCTCCCATTGGCCGCGGTTCACCGCTCCAGGCCAATGGGGCTGCGGGAAGCGGCGCAGGCCAAGTCATTATAGGCCTGTGTCAATGTGTCAAATCCCTCTATAAGCATTTTTTTTATTATTCCACCTTGTAGTCGAGCACAAGATGATTATTATCCTTGAACACCACCCACTAATTACCAAATCCACATTCCTTTTTAGTAACTAACATTTCAGTCAATACTATCTGTGAATACCCATTTCCCCCAACACATTCATCCTCATTGGCCCTCTTCCCCAATGTTTTAGGAGGGCTTAGTTGACCTGTACATGGCCCTAGGGTAGACTATGACAAGATGGGTTGAGAAAAAGAGAGGTATCCATTAAAATATCACAAGCCAAACTTTGCCCTCAGATATATACACATAGCTCCCATTAACTTCCACGACAGCTATATATGCACATGGGTGTAAAGTTTGGGTTTATGAGAATGACAAAGCAGACATCTCTCTACCCTACAAAAATAAAATCTACAGTATCTTTACAGAAGCCAACTATGCTACAGCTTATCATGGGATCTCAAAACCATGTACTCATTCAGTTATAGTAAAATCATACATCCCACGACCACCCTTTGCACATTATACCAACACCCCAGTTTAAGGATCTGCAGCATTCCTAATGCCTGGGCACAGCTAGCATTGCCCACATTTTACCCCCTCCTTATTTGATGTGTCTTTGGACTACTGTGAATAGGCAGAAACCAAATAATTTAAAGATTAAACCTGAGACATTTGCCTACGTTTTGAAAAAGTTTTAGGTTTTAGCTACAAGACAACAGTGTAGTAGTTCCTAGACCACGACCCATGGAGAGGTGGCCTGTCACATGATGCTGGGTCCTCCTCCTCGTTTCCATAGGCATCCAGGGTCTTCACTGTGCAGATGAGCCCATGTGCTTGTAGAAGCAATTGTAAACAAGGAGGAATCAGTTTAGCTTCTTCCCTTAGAGGCCACTGCTGTACTTAGGAGGAAGAAAAGAAACAGGAACTGCCCTTGGGACTTGAGCTTTGAACCAAGAACCACAAGTGGGAGAAGAAGGTTGTTAGGAAGAAGAAAAAACAGCCAGTTGGGCAGCATGTGCAGTGGGAGACGCGGGGAAAGTGATCAGGAAGAATGTGCGAGGCAAAAAGCAGAGAAAGAGACCAGATGGCATAAAAGCATGTGGAGGGGAGAAGGAGGGAGAGTGAGAGAGAAAAAAAACGCATCGGTGTAAGTTAAAGTGGTAGAAGTCAGTGAATTTTAGACCTAACAGTTAGATGGTTTTAAAAATATAAAAACAGGGTCTTACAATTTAATAGAAAAGTTTTCATGAGTGTTTATTTCCACTGCAAGAGTATAGAAAAACAAAACAAACATTCTCCTTTTTGAAGTAGTGCGGAAGAATTACTCCGTGCTACTTACTATCTTTATAGTTAGAAAGATTTTCTTAATATCTAACCTGAATCTCTCTTGCTGCAGGCTAAATTTATTATTTAACATTTTTAGTACATAACTTGAATATTTGCACTCTATTTGTGCTTTTCTTAGTCCTGCTCTTCTACACGAGTCATCCGTCTTACACATGTCTAATCAAGAAAAAGCATGCACTGAGGTTAACAGGTTAGAAAGTTACTCTCCACAAGCAAGTTAAAAATATTTTACTTAAGGATGGCCTCCTGGTTAGGACACAGAATCAGGATTCTTAAGTTATAATCATGACTGTGTCACAAACTTTGTCTTTCAAAAGATTTAATTTTTCTATGACTCACTTTCCCCCCTACCTAAAAAACTAAAGTAATACTTGGGGATGGCTGGTTAACGGCAGTCAAGCATTTAGAAATCCTTGGATGGAAGGCACTACAGAACTATAACGTATTTTTATTCTCCACTCCCAAATCACAAACAGTTTAAAAGATATGCAATGCAACTTAAAGCCTGGGATCTCATCTGATCCCTGTATCCCCAAACATAAATCACAGCTCATACTATTAAAGCATTACACAGAAAATAAATGAAATTTGTTCATTACACAGCAACAAACCCAATCCAGAATGGGTTTCAAAACACATACAAATAGCAATTGAAAGTTTAACCATTTAACTAGAACAACGATTACACAATCGTCAAAAAATAGGTCTCCAGGACAGAAACGGCTTCATTTTATAGAGAATAGCAGTGGAGGAGAGGGAGAAAAATACTTACAAACAAATCACTGCCCAAAGATGGTGTTCAGCTGGATATTCTTGCATGCTATTAAAATTCACAGGGTTCATAATTGCTCCAGGAAGGTAGAGCACAACCATGAAATTAAAACCAGTAGAAGGCCAGAACACTGTGATCACCCAACAACCATAGAGCATGCTCAGCAGACAATGAAAGACGCCTATATCAGTGGAAAAAACAGTCAAAATAAGGGCCTAAAAGCATCAACTGAAAACTCTACAATAATGTAGCAAACAGCCTCTGGAAAACACAGGTTAAATTGTTTGTTTTTAAAAGCACAGGAGAAACTGGAAGCAAACTTTTTTTCTTGATAATAAACAAATAATTTCACAAAGACTCATTTCACTGTAGCTTGTTACATCCTCTCACTTTCATGTTGTCTGTCAGCTGTTTAAATTGGTTGGGGAGCAGGAAGCCTCTAATCCAGTGGCGGGCAACTTGCGGCTCGTAGGCCGCACATGGCCCGTCAGGGTAATCCGCTGGCGGGCCGCAAGACAGTTTGTTTAAATTGACCATCCACAGGCATGGCCGCCCGCAGCTCCCAGTGGCTGTGGTTTGCCGTTCCCAGCCACTACACCATTCATGACTCTGCACAGGTGTACCCCTGCACCACCTGCAAGAACCCAGGGCCACATAATGCTTTTCATCCAAGAACTCAAAGCAGTTTGCAAACATTAATGAATTCAGCCTCACAACACCACTATAAGTTAAGTATCAAGTCCCAAACCAGGAAATGGATAGAGAGGTTAAGTTACAGACCACATCAATGACAAAACTTGGAAATAGAACCCAGCAATCTCAATTTCCAGTCCCTTGTTCTAGCCACTGGATAACAATGCCCTCTTTACAAGCTGAAATGTTTTTGGTTTGGTTTTGTTTTTTAAAGAGTCTTTACAAAATCCAAAGCCAAAATAAATTTTCCAAGACTTTTTTTTTTTTTTTTTTTTTTTTTTAATTCCAATGGGCACAGTAGCAACCTCAGCATTGCCGATCCGTCATTCAAAAATCATGAGTCAGGCTCAAAAAATAATGATACTGGCTTGAAAGAAATACTACGGGGAAGGAGTCTTTTTATTTGCTTTCTGGTTTTAGAGCTTTTAAGGGTTCACATTTTCAAAGATTTTTGTCTGCAACCATAAGGCTTATATTTTTTTTTTTTAAACAAAATCTCAGATAGCACATGATTCCAGCAGCTTTAAGGAGAAAAAAAACACCTCCAAATATCACAAGACCACAATAAAATCATTAGAGTTGGCAACACTGCAACCCAAACATAATTGCACCGAAGGCCGGTCTTCACGGATTTTCATTGTCAAAGTTGAGAGAAATGCAGTAAAGTAAATAAGTAACGGAACAGTGAAGCATGAACAGGAAGTTCTTACATTCTTTCAGTTTTAATAATCTAATAGGTTATTAGTACCATAGGTACAGTAATGTTTATGAAATATGTTCACAATTTCCCTTTTTATTAAAGTGAAAAAATAGATTTCATTACTTCCCATTGCAAAACCAACAACCAACCGTTGTTTAGTTGTTTCTTTTTCGGACACTTTTTTGAACTCTTCTACACTAACAGTGGTCCTTTTTTTCATTTATTTACCAGTGAAATTTGGCAAGTCATGAGTTCCTAAAGTGAAATTTTGGGCATATCTCTTATGTGAGATATAAACAGGCATTATTTAAATAGAAAGAAAAGAGAAGTCAGGCACAATAGCTGTTTTTCATAACCCTTTTTAATACACACTGTATTCATCATCACAACAGCTCCATAAAACACCGTGTACGGTACACAGTGAGCCTTGCTACGAACTGGCAGCATGAAGTAATATCTTTTCTTTTTGAAGCTGAACTAAGTTACAAAATGAAATATTTTTCCTCCTATCTGCCTCACCGAGAAATAAATGAGCTCGGTAATATTAAAGAGCAATGGGAGATAGGAACACATTTTTACACGAATAGCATCTCACCAGCAGAAACGAAGGAGAAGGCAATTTCCTGGTGTGTCTACAATTGTTTATTCAAGCTACCGATCCATGGACATCACAAATATCAGTGTCAGCAGTGTACTGCATGACTATGTTCCTTTCACTATGCTCAAATCTATATCAAACAGATATGTCTTTATTGAGTAACTAGTTTCAAGTGGATTGTTTTTGTTCCTCTTCCCAAATCCGAAGAGTAAGTTTAGCTGTACCTATACTAAGCAAATCAATGAGATTACCTAGGTGAGTAAAGATATTCCTGTGCATAATATTATTTGTGTTATGAAAGCATTTATAGTCTCCCTAAGGTCGTTGCTCTCCACACCATATGCAAAATGCACCTGCCACCCCAATCTTCAAATCAACTCTTGGCCTCTCATTCAATTCAGCATAGTTCAAAATTACACTCCTGTTATTAAAATGCCGAGCCCAATTTCCCTCTTACATCTGGGCAACTCCACTGATTGAAGGGAATAATATCCAGTTTACAATGAGGAGGATTACGGCTCAATCAGGCAAATGGCTGTGCACTCTCCCTGACTGTGTCCCCATCCCATGTAGGATCAGGCCCTATGTATTAAACCCAGCATATATCATTAATCTAATCTTGCTACACCCCTTCTTATACCCTTTGTCTGGCATTACAACCTTACCAACATTAGAGCAAGAATCATCTCCTCAGCAACTCTGCAACAGCATTCCTCTGTCTTATCAACTATCATAAAACCATTTCTCGTCTCCATTCCCTGTACTTATCTGTTTGCTGTTATTTAGTTCTTTACAAGCATTTGGGGATACGATTTGATTAGACAATTTTACTAGAGAATTAAGTCTTTTTGAAAAGTTTTACAACAACGAAATACGTTGCAAGACACTTACAGTTATACTTCTCCTACCCTGCTTCGTTCCCTGCAATATTCAATAGCCTGCTAGTCTAGAAAAAATATCCTGTTACTATTTGTGGTGAAAGCTGTGCAGCCATAGCTAAATAGACGTGCTAACCTCCAAGGCCTTTCTTCATACAACCTTATTAAGACACAAACAAAAAAGACTTCCATAAAAAGTTATACCCACAGGCCTGATTTGGTACCTAGATGAGGTGATGCCAAGATACCTGTAGACAAGAACTGGACCCTGGATAGGTTTTAATAGGCAGTGCCCAGTTACATGGAGATAGAAATTTGTCCCTTCATGGGATTGACAGGGCAGGGCCCTTGGACTGACAGGCAGGAATTCGTCCCCTCATAGGGTCTGACAGGGCAGAGCCCTGGAAACCCACAAGCAGGAGTTGGTCCCTTTGTCTGGTCTGATGGGAGCAGGGCCCCGGAACCCAGGAACAAGAACTGGTTGCCTCGTGGAGTCTGACTGCGCAGGCCCGGGGACGCATGGGTAGGGATTTGTCTCCTTGTGCAATACGTCAGGACAGGGTGTATCTGCGGGCAAGCATCAATCCTCTTGTGGGGGGCTGACCAGGGCAGGACCCTGAGACACCCAGGCAGGAATTGGTGCCCTGCTGGGTGTGATGAGGCAGGGCCCTGGAATGCACAGGGAGGAAGCAGTCCCCTTGTAGGGTCCAACAGGGCAGGGCTCTGGGACCCATAGGCAGAAATTGGTCCCCTCATGGGACTGATTGTTAGGGCCCTTGACACTGCAGACGCAACAGGTCCCCTTTTTGGGTGTGACGGTGGTGGAGGCCTGGGAGCAGCAGGCAGGAATTGCTCCCCTTGTGGGGTCTGACGGAACAGGGTCGTGGAACCCACTGGCAGGAAGGGTCCCCCCATGCAGTCTGACGGGGCAGGGCACTGGGACCCGCGGGGGGGAATTGCTCCCCTCGTGGGGTCTAAAGGGGCAGGGCGCTGGGACCCACGGGCGGGAATCGCTCCCCTCGTGGGGTATGACGGGGCAGGGCGCTGGGACCCGCGGGCGGGAATCGCTCCCCTCGGGGGGGGTGACGGGGCAGGGCGCTGGGACCCGCGGGGGGGGGAAATCGCTCCCCTCGGGGGGTGTGACGGGGCAGGGCGCTGGGACCCGCGGGGGGGGGAAATCGCTCCCCTCGGGGGGTGTGACGGGGCAGGGCGCTGGGACCCGGGGGGGCGGGGGGAATCGCTCCCCTCGCGGGGTGTGACGGGGCAGGGCGCTGGGATCCGCGGGGGGCGGAATCGCTCCCCTCGCGGGGTGTGACGGGGCAGGGCGCTGGGACCAGGGGGGGGGAAATCGCTCCCCTTGGGGGGGGGGTGACGGGGCAGGGCGCTGGGACCGGGGGGGGAAATCGCTCCCCTTGGGGGGGGTGACGGGGCAGGGCGCTGGGACCCGCGGGGGGGGAAATCGCTCCCCTTGGGGGGGGGTGACGGGGCAGGGCGCTGGGACCGGGGGGGGAAATCGCTCCCCTTGGGGGGGGTGACGGGGCAGGGCGCTGGGACCCGCGGGGGGGGGGAAATCGCTCCCCTCGGGGGGGGTGACGGGGCAGGGCGCTGGGACCCGCGGGGGGGGAAATCGCTCCCCTCGGGGGGGGTGACGGGGCAGGGCGCTGGGACCCGCGGGGGGGGGGGAATCGCTCCCCTCGGGGGGGGTGACGGGGCAGGGCGCTGGGACCCGCGGGGGGGGGGAATCGCTCCCCTCGGGGGGTCTGACGGGGCAGGGCGCTGGGACCGGGGGGGGGGAATCGCTCCCCTCGGGGGGGGTGACGGGGCAGGGCGCTGGGACCCGCGGGGGGGGGAAATCGCTCCCCTCGGGGGGGGTGACGGGGCAGAGCGCTGGGACCCGCGGGGGTGGGGGGGAATCGCTCCCCTCGGGGGGGGTGACGGGGCAGGGCGCTGGGACCCGCGGGGGGGGGAATCGCTCCCCTCGGGGGGTCTGACGGGGCAGGGCGCTGGGACCCGCGGGGGGGGGCGGGAATCGCTCCCCTCGGGGGGGGGTGACGGGGCAGGGCGCTGGGACCCGCGGGGGGGTGGGGGGGAATCGCTCCCCTCGGGGGGGGTGACGGGGCAGGGCGCTGGGACCCGCGGGGGGGGGGAATCGCTCCCCTCGGGGGGGGTGACGGGGCAGGGCGCTGGGACCCGCGGGGGGGTGGGGGGGAATCGCTCCCCTCGGGGGGGGTGACGGGGCAGGGCGCTGGGACCCGCGGGGGGGTGGGGGGGAATCGCTCCCCTCGGGGGGGGTGACGGGGCAGGGCGCTGGGACCCGCGGGGGGGTGGGGGGGAATCGCTCCCCTCGGGGGGTCTGACGGGGCAGGGCGCTGGGACCCGCGGGGGGGGGGAATCGCTCCCCTCGGGGGGGGTGACGGGGCAGGGCGCTGGGACCCGCGGGGGGGGGGGGAATCGCTCCCCTCGGGGGGGGTGACGGGGCAGGGCGCGGGGACCGGGGGGGGGGGAAATCGCTCCCCTCGGGGGTTGTCACGGGGCAGGGCGCTGGGACCCGCGGGGGGGGGAATCGCTCCCCTCGGGGGGGGTGACGGGGCAGGGCGCTGGGACCCGCGGGGGGGGGGGGGAATCGCTCCCCTCGGGGGTTGTCACGGGGCAGGGCGCTGGGACCCGCGGGGGGGGGAATCGCTCCCCTCGGGGGGGGTGACGGGGCAGGGCGCGGGGACCCGCGGGGGTGGGGGGGAATCGCTCCCTTCCTGATCTGTCCAGTTTTCGCGCCCATCCCCCACCTGTGTCTCCTTCCTTCCGGGCAGAAGAGGTAGGATGGCGGTGGGGGCGGCGCGAGGCCCTGCCGCGTGACAAGCTGAGCCGGCGGCACGTGGCCCGGACCATAACAAACAGGAGGGTGGGCGGAGAGCCGGCAGCAACTCGCTCATTGGCAGAGGCGGGCTGCGGCTGGAGCAGCGGCGCGGGCCGGGGATTGGTCAGTGGGCGTGGCCTCCAGAGCCGGCGGCTGGTGCAGCAAGTGGGGGCGGCGCTAGCGGGGCTCGCGCTGGGCCGCTGCCGCGAGGCAGGGTCGCGCTCGCTCCACCCCGCTGTGCTGTCAGATGCCACAGCTCCCCCCCCCCCATATAACCGTGTGCCCTCGGGACCCACACATAGCCCCGCCCCAGCCCTGTCCCCACCCCTACACCCTAACAGAGCCCTGTCCCCACCCACCCCCATTCACCCCAACACAGCCCCTCCCCTTCACCCCAACACAGCCCTGTCCCCACCCCTACACAACCCCACCACCACTCCTCTGATCCCACACAACCCCCTCCCCACCCGTACACCCCTACACAGCCCCTCCCCTTCACCCCAACACAGCCCTGTCCCCACCCCTACACAGCCCCACCCCTTCACAGCCCCACCACTACTCCTCTGATCCCACACAACCCCGTCCCCACCCGTACACCCCTACACAGCCCTGTGACCACCCACCCCCATTCACCCCAACACAGCCCCTCCCCTTCACCCCAACACAGCCCTGTCCCCACCCCTACACAACCCCACCACCACTCCTCTGATCCCACACAACCCCCTCCCCACCCGTACACCCCTACACAGCCCCTCCCCTTCACCCCAACACAGCCCTGTCCCCACCCCTACACAGCCCCACCACCACTCCTCTGATCCCACACAACCCCCTCCCCACCCGTACACCCCTACACAGCCCCTCCCCTTCACCCCAACACAGCCCTGTCCCCACCCCTACACAGCCCCACCCCTTCACAGCCCCACCACTACTCCTCTGATCCCACACAACCCCGTCCCCACCCGTACACCCCTACACAGCCCTGTGACCACCCACCCCCATTCACCCCAACACAGCCCCATCCCTCTGACACAACACAAGCCCGTCCCCACCCATACACCCACCCCTTTGCCCTAACACAACCCTGTCCCCACCCACCCCAACTCAGCCCCACCCCTCTGACAAACACAACCCCATCCCCACCCATACACCCACCCCTACAGAGCCCTGTCCCCTCTTCTTCACCCCTACACACCCCTGAGACTACCCACCCCCATTCATCCCAACACCGCCCCACCCCCTGACAAACAACCCCGTCCCCACCCATACACCCACCCCTACAGAGCCCTTTCCCCTTCCCTTCACCTCTAAACAGCCCTGCAATCACTCACCCCCATTCACCCAACACAGCCCCACCCCTCTGACACAACACAAGCCCGTCCCCACCCATACACCCACCCGTTTGCCCCAACACAGCCCTGTGACCACCCACGCTTCCTCACCCTAACACAGCCCTGTGCCCCCACAGACTCACCTTACCACCAATACAGCTCTGTGTCCCCAAATACAGACCCCCCCCCTTACCCTGACACAACTTTGCCCCACAAATACAGACCTTTTCCACCTCCCAACAGTGCAGTGTTCTCCATAGGCATCCTCACCTCCAACATAGCCTTATGCCCCCCCACTTCCCCATCTCAACATAGCTCTGTGTCTCCCATACACAAACACACACCAACACCCTTATACGGACCTGTGCCACTTGCCCCCAGTACAGCCCTGTATGACACCACCCAGAAACCCCCACTGCAGCAGGATGTACACCCCTCCGCTACAGAGTTCTGGGCTGCCTCTATGCATCCAGGAAAACCGCTTCTCAACACAGGTGCAGGAAGTGGGGGTGCTGCTGCACCCCCTGGCTTGAAGTGGTTTCCATCATATACAGGATTTACAGTTTGGTTCAATGGCTCTCAGCACCCGCACTATACAAATTGTTCCAGTACCTCTGCTTCTCAACAACATGTTTTGTCCTTGACCCTTTATTACAGTCCTTTGGCCCCTCCCCACGGCCCTGTGTACATCTTACCATTCCCAAACCACACAGACACAAATCCCACATATCTTCCTCAGACCCATTCTTGTTTCCCCATACCCCAACACGTAACGCCCCCCATATTCAACTCCCCCATCATGTGTACAGCCCTCCTGCACACCTCGTTAGCCCCTCCCTCTGCACTCCCATAGCTCTCAATATAATCCACTCAGTATACCTGACCCTTCCTCCTCAGGATGTGGATTACCTCCTCATACATACTCTTCAATACCCTGCCCCACAACACCCTTTTACCCCTCCCCGGGAAGAGAAATTGCTTTGTAATTCCTCACTCCACTTCCCCACATGTTCCTTAAGGTGTAATATACCCTTATACTTGATATGGGGCCTTCTTCTACGCCACATACCTTTCTCTCCAGACGAGTCCTTTCGCCTCTTCATTCCCCATCTTGCCATGTACCCATGCCCCACCTCACCCTACCCGCTATCTGCACCACTGCAGACAAGTGCCTGCCCCCTACAGTGGCCATGTGGCACAGAGAAAGATACCTGCGTCAATTAATTAGTGGTTGTGTTTACAGTGCTCTGGACATGTGAAGGGCATCACATTAGTGCTAAGTATACTTATTGCCAGCTAAACTGCCTGTGTCAAACCTAGAACTTGCAAATCACAGACTCCCTCCCCCCCTTCAGACAACAGACACATCCACATTTTGCTACTCCACACCACTTCAAAAGACAACCTTTCCCAGGCTACCAGCACACCTCCCTCGAAATCAAAGACAAACACACACATCCCTCCCCTAAAACTAAGCAAGATTAGCTATACCCATATGAAGATACCCGAGTGTGTTAAGGGGAGGCTCTTCTGCTGCTTTCCAAACCAACACAAACAGCAAACCCCCCTTCCCAAACACATAGCCTTGCTCCACCGTTTCGAATGCCCCCTCCTGTCTAACACACAGCTACCCAGCAGTTACTTACCAAATCCCCACGAACCTCCATCACAGTATAATTGTCCCTGTCAATAACCACATGCCAAGCCCCAGCACCTGCCACATACCCAGCGAGCCACACTTACCCGTTGCGCTCACACGCACAGGGAGCTCCAGCACCGACCAATAACCAGATGTTCAGCACTGTAATAATCTAGTCCTTGTACCTTTACTAAGGGGGAAAACATGCCCCCCCCTTTTATTTAGAAAAAGCCACCCACTGCACCCTGTTTTGGGGGAGGCTCTGAGCCCGCTGGGTGCCTCAGAGTAACAGGCTGGATGAGGTGGGGCACTCACTAAGGGGATCAGTTTCTGCTCCAACCTACTCTGCGTAATGTTTTCCTGGGGCAAGCAAGTAGGCATTGCTATGCTGCGAGCCTGCGAAGGGGAATGGCATCTTCCCTATATGCTGGTGGCGAAGGTGTGTGCGTGGGTGGGGGGCTGTGTTGTTATGGATTTGGAATGTGACGTTTTGGAGATAAAAAGGCGCTCCGCCCTCCCCCCCCCCCAGCTGCAGAGGGGAGGGGGGGTTTGTTATGGTTTGCAGTCCCGCTCCTCTTATTTTTTTGGCTGGCAGCAAAGGAGGTGGGAAGGGGGATTGTGTGACCCCTGTGGATGTTGTTATCTGCGAAGCGGAGAGGTGGGATCCCAGGATGGAAACAGCCCCCCCCCCCCGCACCCCGCCTCCTCCTTTCCTCTTCTGTTTACCTCAAGTTCGAATTTTATCTGCGCAACATTAGCTGGAATGCGGACACTGAGGGGGGAAAAACACACGCACAACCCAGCCGCTCCAGAGAAGCCATGTGGCATGCAGCCATCACACACACACACACACCCTCCTCTTAGCAACACAAACATGGCGCAATCGCCTTTCTTTCTTTTTAAATTCCCCTTTCAAGCTGGAAAGCCCACCTCCCTCCTTACCCAAACGCCTGGCCCCACGGCTCCCGACCCTGGACGAGGGTAGGGAGACACAGAGAAAAGAAGTTAAAGGGAGACCACCCCGAACCAAAACTCACATTCCAACTATGCCACAGGGAAAGGACCCCCTTCCTCATTTAAACGTCCGGATGCAAAATTTAGGACGAAATCCCCTCCCCTCCCCCCCGCATACACACACCACATCTCCCAAAACAAATCTCTCTTGAGGCGCTTTTAAGGACTATAAATAACTTACCTTAAGGCGATCCATGTGCTGGCAAAGCTGTCTCGCTTTCCCCGCACCGCGACCCCCCAGCAAAGTGGAAGAAAAACAAAACAAAACAAAAAAACCAGGTAGTTTCCAGCTCTGTTCTTCCATGTAATTTCCTCTTTCTTTGGCTGGTGGGGACGCTGGAGACAGGTGCAATCCCAGCTGTGCTGATTAAAAGTTGTGCTTCCTCCTGGCCCGAGAGGGGTGGGAGGGGAACAGAGGGACCCCTCCTCTCTTTTCCATGTCCCCTCTCTCTACAGGATGGAGGTGGGTGCCTGTGTGCAGAAGGATGCCCCGTAGTTTCCTTCTCTCTCTGCCCCCTCCCCAGTCACTGTTTATGTAGCTCTGGGCTCCCCTAAATGCTTTCCTCGCTACAATGTTGTTTCATTATATCATGTCCATCATGTGACACTGAGAGGCCTCTCTATGGAAACTTAAAGGGGACTCTCACGTGACGCTCCAGCAGTAGCAGCGGCATAACACCATCGCCTCCCGTCCACCAAACCCCCTTCCAGAGGTGAAAGTAAGCCGGTATGGGCCGGTACAGAGGACCGGTAAGAAAAGGAGACGGGCTGAGAGAGGGAGAAGCCTGCCCCCTGCATAAGAAAGGTTTAAACTCAGCTGTTCCCTGTGCCCCGGGGGTTAGGAGCAGTTTCTCCCATCCTTGTTAATGTCATTCACAGTTGCTGGGGGCCAGGGAGGAGGGT
The DNA here is from genome assembly GCF_027887155.1 of Malaclemys terrapin pileata. NCBI lineage: Eukaryota > Metazoa > Chordata > Testudines > Emydidae > Malaclemys > Malaclemys terrapin. The sequence continues at coordinate 10,039,062 of NC_071505.1, read as the reverse complement.
GTGTTTGACCATGGGAGGGGCAGTTCTTTTCTGCCCCTGGGATGAGGGGATCGCTCCAATACTAATATACACAACAAATACAATAGGCATTTGGCTGCACAGCTTAAATCCAGAGCTAATAAAAGCAGGTGGAAGGGGAAAACTCACTGTCACATTGGTTTCTCCTCTCCCTCCTCCTCCAGCCAGGCTGTAGACATTAAGGCTCTGTGTTCCTCCCCCACCCCCCCACTCAGCAGGGGCTCTCCTCTAGGCTCTAGCTTGCGGTGAGCAGGGAGACTGGCTGAGAGATGCCTTCATACACATACATACTGTATGTATTACTATCCGTGGGGAGGGCACCGGTGCCCTTTTGAGGGGTGGGGGGACAGGGGGGACAGTATTTTTGCTGCTCACCCCTCAGGAACTTCTGTAAGAGGCAAGATCTGGCTGGGCACTGCCAGTGAATCTGTGGGTGCCCAGCTTTTGGGTTGCTGCTTAATGGTGTCCCCAGGAAAACGTCCAGCCTCAGCAGCTGCTGTTCTCTCTTCCAGGCTGTGGGAGGGAGCTGCCTGGGAGACAGGGGAGGAGACAGAGGTCTGTGGGGCATGCAACAGCAACAACACAAGCAATAGGGGGTGGCAGGTGGGGGCTGTAGCTCCAACGGGAACCACTACCCACAGCAAAGCCGCCCCAGCCCCCGGCTCAGTCCTGGCACGTGGAAGGTGTGAGTGGGCCAGCCCAGCGGGGGCAAGAAAGGGGCATCCATGGGAAGGACTGGATGGAGCAAAACATCCTTACAGCAGCTCCCACATTGGACCATACAGCTGCTCTCGCTGCTCTCCCTGTTGTCGTGCCATGCCTGGAGATGAATGTGCTGCACATCGGCCCTTTCCAAGCCACAATTTCACATATGGCATGGGATTCCACTGAGTATAAGGAGGTCCCACACATGAAATGAATAGCAAGTCCCCCGCATGACGAGTGTTAAGTGCAGTCCATTTCACTGTAATGATGTTGTTCATCGCACTGAATCCCCTTTCGCAGTCAGCGTTGCTTGCAGCAAGGGTGTCCACTGCAAGGACGAGTCTTTTAAGTTTACCAGGAATGTTTTTTCCTCCAAAAGCCTTGAATTCAACAAATCCCAAGTGTGTTTCCTGTTGATTGATTCTCAGTTGATCAGCCAATGCTCTTATTTCCTTTTCTCCAAAATGGGGATTCTCTGGACTCTCTTGCCATTTTTCAGGATTCAAAACGGACAAATTATTAATTAAGTTCTTATAATTGGAAGACCTTTCTTCATGTGTGCTTTGATCGGCTTTGTTTGAGGCAGTTATAAATAGCAAGCCCGCGCGATTACCATGTGAGGGTACCGTATGGCACTCGAAAGCTAACTTTGGAACAGCCACATGAATGTCTTCCTGGGAAAACAAAATCTTCTTGTCTTGCTTCACAAATCTAAATCTACTCTGATCCAGGTATATTCTAAATATATATGTACAGTAAGGATGAATCTCTCAAAAAAGATAGCTCTTCAGTGTAGCAGTTGGACCAACAAACAGGCCCCTGGGGAAGGACGGACTCCATTAAGCAGCACACATTAAGCAGAAGTTCCTGAGGTGTGTTAGCCCAGGAACTTCACTCTCCCTCTCCCTCGCCCCCCCCCTTAAAAGGGCACCGGCACCTTCCCCACAGGACAGTAATACATACAGTATGTATGTGTATGAATGTGTGTGTCACAAACAATGCCTGCTGCCAACTGCCCCGACCCCAGCAACCAACCCCTACTATTGTATTATAGTAGTATTGGAGATCCCCTCATCCAGGGGGCAGAAAAGAACTGCCCCTGCCGTGGTCACACACACTGTTCACCCCCCCTCCCCACACACACACATACACACAACTGGGAGTGAAATTAACAAGGATGCCAGAAACGGCTCCTAACCGGTAAGTCCTTTAAGTTACCTTCACACCAATTCAGAGGGGCTCCCTGTTTGGCAGGAGGGGTGGCAGTGTACAAAGCAATGAATAGACCCATCCTGCCTTTCCAAGGTAGAAAGAACAGCAGCTCTGTCTAGTCAGAAAAGCCACTCACTGTGGAATGATTTCTTAGTGCTGCCTCATTTATTCCTAAGCAGTGACGACTTCCTAATATCAAATGGGTTCAGTTGACAAGTGGAAGCAAGTTTTTGTTCCCATTATACTGTCTGTGCTGCAAGCTCAGTTTGATCTCCTAAGGGGAATAATCGTAAATCATAATTAATAATCAAACAGGCTATATTCTTTCTGCTTGCTACATCCTCACCAGCACCAAAGAGTCCAGAATCAGAATGTAGCCTGCTCGTTTTGCAGATGACGCATCCGCCACAATACAATGCAGCTCTGCTCTTCTGCAGCTAAATTGGGTCTTCAGTGCTGACAGTAGCAAAAACTTGTTTGTGTCTGTAAAACTAAGCAGATGTGACATGGAAGATATAGGCAATACCACTGTTCTTTTTTAAAGTGTTAATTTATGGCTGTAAAACATTATTTTAAAACTACAGACACGACCAAATAATGAAAAATTGTGTACTATTTAACTCTGTAATTACCGGTATATTAACTTTGTAATGTAATTTGTGGTTCATTTGTGTAAAAAAAACCCTATAAGACACAGTGTATAGTTATATATACTTGGCTGTATTGTATATGCTACCGCATTGTATACACATATATATATATTATTTCTTGGCCCTAATATTTTATATATAGAGAGGGGACCATTTAAAATTCTGTGAAATTATCTGTGTTCCATCCATTTAATATGTTATTCTTTAACTCCAAATCCTCTCTCCAGCCTGTGTACATTGGGGCTCTCCTACAGGGCTGGAGAGAAGGAATTCTGCATACAGACCACACAGCTTGCAGTAGAGCAATTCTAAGGCTGCTGTTCTGACCTCAGTGCTGAAGTTGCCTCTGCTCTGCTTGTGCCCCAGTGGTGGGGAGCAGGGGTAGTCAATTATTTTTTGTCAAGGTCCAAATTTCTTGGCCAAACTACAGTCAAGGTCCAGGCCTCCACACAGCTCCCCTCCCCCTAACCCCCGATTGCCCCCCCAAGCTCCCCGATCACCTGCCAGCTCCCCATGCGTCCTGCCCAGAGAGTTAGATTACCTTATTTCCTAAACTGGAAACGGGACACATGGGGCTGGCCTGAGTCACCTGGTATTGCTGCTCGCCCCCCAAAAACATCCCTCCATGCCCCCAACTGAGCCAAGTAACAGAGATGAGGGGGAGAAATAGGTATGGGCTGGGATCTGGGCAGCAAAGCAGAGTGTGAATATATGTGTGAGTACTTTTGAGCAAGGGCCAGGAGGGACCAAGGAGACTCCAAATAGCAGCCCTGGGGAGATGGGCGAGGCTGGGAGTGGCAGAAGCAGGAGACTGGAGGAAGACTGGGGAGGGGAAAAGGGCCAGTTGGGATGCGGGGGTGGAGAGAGCTCCAAGGACTGGTCCCAAAGGATGGGGGGTGGGGAGGACATGAGGTCAAGGTGGGAGGCTCCAGGAACTGCTCGGGGGTCAGGGGCATGAGGCTCCAGGGTGGGCGGTAGGCTAGGGGACAGGGAGTATGGAGGGGGCGGTGGGCTCCAGGGACCGCTCAGAGCACAAGCATGGCCCTAGCTCAGCTTCAACCCGTGCACAGAGGCGTCATGTAGCTGTGGCTAGTGGGGGGACACAGATGAAAGGTTCTGGGTGGTCACATGCCTCCCCGATTTCTCATGACTCCCGTGGAGTTGGGGGAGTTGCGTTGTATGTAAGAGAGCAGTATGACTGCTCAGAGCTCCGGTATGAAACTGCTGAAAAACCTGAGAGTCTCTGGATTAAGTTTAGAAGTGTGAGCAACAAGGGTGATGTCGTGGTGGGAGTCTGCAATAGACCACCAGACCAGCAGGATGAGGTGGATGAGGCTTTCTTCCGGCAACTAACATAAGTTACTAGATCACTGGCCCTGGTTCTCATGGGAGACTTCAATCACCCTGATATCTGATGAGAGAGCAATACAGGGGTGCACAGACAATCCAGGAAGTTTTTGGAAAATGTAGGGGACAATTTCCTGGTGCAAGTGCTGGAGGAACCAACTAGAGGCAGAGCTCTTCTTGACCTGCTGCTTACAAACCAGGAAGAATTAATAGGGGATGCAAAAGTGGATGGAAACCAGGGAAGCAGTGATCATGAGATGGTCGAGTTCAGGATCCTGACACAAGGAAGAAAGGAAAGCAGCAGAATACGGATCCTGGACTTCAGAAAAGCAAACTTTGACTCCCTCAGGGAACTGATGGGCGAGATCCCCTGGGAGAATAACATGAGGGGCAAAGGAGTCCAGGAGAGCTGGCTGTATTTTAAAGCATCCTAATTGAGGTTGCAGGAACAAACCATCATGATGTGTAGAAAGATAGTAAATATGGCAGGCGACCAGCTTGGCTTAACAGTGAAATCCTTGCTGATCTTAAACACAAAAAAGAAGCTTACAAGAAGTGGAAGATTGGACAAATGACCAGGGAGGAGTATAAAAATATTGCTCAGGCATGCAGGAGTGAAATCAGGAAGGCCAAATCACACTTGGAGTTGCAGCTAGCAAGAGATGTTAAGAGTAACAGGAAGGGTTTTTTCAGGTATGTTAGCAACAAGAAGAAAGTCAAGGAAAGTGTGGGCCCCTTACTGAATGAGGGAGGCAACCTTGTGACAGAGGATTGGAAAAAGTGAATGTACTCAATGTTTTTTTGCCTTTGACTTCACGAACAAGGTCAGCTCCCAGACTGCTGCACTGGGCAGCACAGCATGGGGAGGAGGTGACCAGCCCTCTGTGGAGAAAGAAGTGGTTCAGGACTACAATATTTAGAAAAGCTGGACCAGCACAAGTCCATGGGGACGGATGCACTGCATCCAAAGGTGCTAAAGGAGTTGGCGGATGTGATTGCAGAGCCATTGACCATTATCTTTGAAAACTCATGGCGGTCTGGAGAGGTCCAAGATGACTGAAAAAAGGCTAATGTAGTGCCCATCTTTAAAAAAGGGAAAAAGGAGGATCCGGGGAACTACAGGCCAGTCAGCCTCACCTCAGGCTCTGGAAAAATCATGGAGCAGGTCCTCAAGGAATCAATTCTGCAGCACTTAGAGGAGAGGAAAGCGATCAGGAACAGTCATCATGGATTCACCAATGGCAAGTCATGCCTGATTAACCTAATTGCCTTCTATGATGAGATAACTGGCTCAGTGGATGTGGGGAAAGCAGTGGATGTGTTATTCCTTGACTTTAACAAAGCTTTTGATATGGTCTCCCACAGTATTTTTGCCAGCAAGTTAAAGAAGTATGGGCTGGATGAATGGACTATAAGGTAGATAGAAAGCTGGCTAGATCATCGGGCACAACAGGTAGTGATCAATGGCTCCATGTCTAGTTGGCAGCCGGTATCAAGTGGAGTGCACCAAGGGTCGTTTCTGGGGCCGGTTTTGTTCAATATCTTCATTAATGATCTGGAGGATGGCGTGGACTGTTCAACAAGGACAAGTGCAGAGTTCTGTACTTAGGACGGAAGAATCCCATGCACTGCTATATACTAGCGACCGAATGGCTAGGCAGCAGTTCTGCAGAAAAGGACCTAGGGGTCACAGTGGACGAGAAGCTGGATATGAGTCAACAGTGTGCCCTTGTTGCCAAGAAGGCTAATGGCATTTTGGGCTGTATAAGTAGGGGCATTGCCAGCAGATCGAGGGACGTGATCGTTCCCCCTCTATTCGACATTGGTGAGGCCTCATCTGGAGTACTATGTCCAGTTTTGGGCCCCACGCTACAAGAAGGAGGTGGAAAACTTGGAAAGAGTCCAGCGGAGGGCAACAAAAATGATTAGGGGTCTGGAGCACATGACTTATGAGGAGAGGCTGAGGGAACTGAGATTGTTTAGTCTGCAGAAGAGAAGAATGAGGGGGGATTTGATAGCTGCTTTCAACTACCTGAAAGGGGGTTCCAAAGAGGATGGATCTAAACTGTTCTGAGTGGTAGCAGATGACAGAACAAGGAGTAATGGTCTCAAGTTGCAGTGGGGGAGGTCTAGGTTGGATATTAGGAAAAACTTTTTCACGAGGAGGGTGGTGAAGCACTGGAATGGGTTACGTAGGGAGCTGGTGGAATCTCCTTCCTTGGAGGTTTTTAAGGTCAGGCTTGACAAAGCCCTGGCTGGGATGATTTAGTTGGGGATTGGCCCTGCTTTGAGCAGGGGGTTGGACTAGATGATCTCCTGAGGTCCCTTCCCACCTTGCTATTCTATGAGAAGCGAGGAGGAAGCACTGTCCCTGGCAGCAGCACTCTCTGTGTGTCCGTGGTGCAGGATGAGTAGGGAGGAAGCAGCAGGGTGGCTGACTGAGCTCCTCCTCCTCCCCGCTACCTAGGGCTGCTTCACCTTCCCTGCTGCTGGAGTCCCGCGCATTGCCTCTGCTTCCACTCCCAACTCACCTCAATGGGTGGCCTGCAAAGCAGGTTGCAGTGCTAGGACTCGGGCAGCAGGGAAAGCGAAGCAGCCCCATGTAGGGGGTCGGGGGAGGAGGAGCTCAGCCAGCCGCCCTGCTCCCTCCCCGCTCAGCATGGACACACCGAGAGCACCGCTGCTCGGGTGAGTGCAGTCTCCTCGCTTCTGGACATACCCTCCAGAAGTATCTGGAGAAATGGGGGAGGCACATGACCCTTCATGCCCCACCCAGGGCCGGCTCTACCTTTTTTGCCGCCCCAAGCAGCGAAGCAAAGAACAAAAAAAAAAAAAAAAAAAAAAAGCGGCCGCAGCACTGCCGCCGAATAAGAAAACATGAAAAAGCTGCCGTCGAACTGCTGCTGAAGAAGAAGAAATGAAAAAGCTGCTGCCGAAGTTGCCGCTGAAGAAGAAAAAAAAGGGGAAAAAAAGTCGGAGTGCCGCCCCAAGAACAGACGGAGTGCTGCCCCTTCAGATTTGCCGCCCCAGGCACCTGCCTCCTTAGCTGGTGCCTAGAGCTGGCCCTGGCCCCACCCACGTGTCATCTCTGCCCCCGCGGTTCCAGGTGGGCTGTACAGCATACAATGGGTGCACACTCCCTGTATGGGCTCCCCAAATCCTGCTCCCAACACAATGGAACCACACTGTTATTTAGGTTAACAAACAAGGTCCCAAGATTTGGAGCAGTTGAGAATCTCTGTCTTTGCTACTAAAAAGTTAAGTGAACAAAACCCATGCATCATTCACCTGTTATGGCTTGCATTTAAATTTTTCATCTCAGTCATCATTTTTGAGTATGGACTATGATTTTGAGAACCTTTAGGGTATTTTTTAACTCATCCAATATTTCGTAGAATAATTTGGGTTGAAAGAGGCCATACAGTTCATGAATTGATGCACACATATGTACCACTGCTCACTAATGGATGGAATTAGAACTACACAACAGGGTGTCACAGGCCCTATACTGGTAAATAATGGAGATTCTCCTTTGAGTCATTTGTTGCGTGCCTGTATTTTTGGATTAAAAATACCCAAGCTGTGTCTCTTCTACCGACATGCAATTCTAAGTGGTGATGGTGTGCAGCATAGTACTATGTTGCCACAGATTTGTTACAATATTTTTTGGTGTCAGATGTTTTTATTCATTCATTACAGAAAGTGGGGAGCTGAGTTAGAGATTGTGTTCATGACCTGAAGGAAAAGTTTACAGTGAACAAAGTGAGGAGCAGTTAACCACACCTGTCTCCTCTAGATCAGTGGATATAAACCTTTCCAGACTATTGTACCCCTTTCAGGAGTCTGATTTGTTTTGTGTACCTCCAAGTTTCACCGATCTTAAACTACTTGTTTACAAAATCAGACATGAAAATACAAAAGTGTCACATCACACTATTACTGAAAAAATTTCCAACTTTCTCATTTTTACCATATAATTATAAAATAAATCAATTGGAATATAAATATTGTACTTACATTTCAGTGTATAGAATATAGAGTAGTATAAACAAGTCATTGCATGAAATTTGAGTTTGTACTAATTTTGCTAGTGCTTTTTATGTAGCTGTCACATTATAGATTTAAACTGGGAGCGTATAGAACATGGTTGCAACCAAAGTCCTGTAGTGGCACCAAATCTTGTATAAAGGGGGTCAAATGAGGTGTCTAAGACAAGGTTATGGTTTGCTGGTTATAATTATGCTGTCTATATGTGTGTATCAATTTTTGTAGTTGAAGTTTTGAATATTGGCTTTATACTGTCTGTATTTCAAACTTATGCTGTGCTTCTGGGAAACTTCCCAGACAAGTTGGTGTTAGCTCTGACTAGCCTGCTTGATGGCCCATTAAGGACCATCAGCTATACAATTGACCCATTGAGAGAAAGCAAATCCGCCTTGCAATTCAGCAAATTATGAAGGGACTGGCCCATGTGACTCCAGACTCCATTTTGCTGTAATTTTCCACAGTAAGGACAAAGTGTGTTCTTACACCTGGAAAAGACTATAAAAAGGCTAATGCCTCTCCTCCATCTTGTCTTCAATCCTGCTTCTTACCTCTGGAGGGACTTTGCTACAAATGGAAGCGCTACACAAAGGACTGAATGACCCATCCCAGCTATGGATGTACTCCAAAGACTTGATTTGAACCTGCAGTTTATTCTATCTTTGCTACAAGCCTGAACCAAGAACTTTGCCATTACTGTATGTAATTGATTCCATTTAACCAATTCTAGCTCTCATCTTTATCTTTTTCCTTTTATGAATAAACCTTTAGATTTTAGATTCTAAAGGACTGGCAACAGCGTGATTTGTGGGTAAGATCTGATTTGTATATTGACCTGGGTCTGGGCCTTGGTCCTTTGGGATCAAGAGAACCATTTTTCTTTTAATGGGGTATTGGTTTTCATAACCATTTGTCCCCATAACGAGTGGGCACTGGTGGTAATACTGGGAAACTGGAGTGTCTAAGGGAATTGCTTGTGTAACTTGTGGTTAGCTAGTGGGGTGAAACCAAAGTCCTCGTAGTCTAGATGGTTTGGTTTGCCTTAGAGGTGGAAAAACCCCAGCCTAGGGCTGTAACTGCCCTGTTTTAAGTGATTTGTCCTGAATTGGCACTCTCAGTTGGGTTCCGCCAGAACCGCATCGTTACAGTAGCCTGTTGTAAAAAGGCAAATATCTAGTTGAGCTGATGTACCCCTGGAAAATCTCTGTGTACCCTGAGGAGTACATGTACCCCGGTTGAGAACCACTGACCTAGATGTCCCATATTCTTCCCGCTTGTTCTCCCACTAATCTTTGCCTTCCACTCCAGTCTTTTCAGGCCACCTTTCTCTCTTTCTCCTTCTCCTTCATTCTCCCCAGCTGGTCTCTATTAAATTTTGCCCTTGTCAGATCCCAGCTCCACCTTCCCCCAAGTTCTCCCTCTCCTGTTTTGCCCACCACATGTATCTCCCTTCTATTCCATGTTCCTGTCCTTGCCCTTTTTTCAGAGGAGATTGTTGGAGTTGTGGGTTGGGGGGGCGGGAGTCATTTTCTAAGGCTGCTGCCAGAGCCAATCTCTTTTTAGGCTGCTACTGCTGCTTTTCTGCTGTGTCATGGCAAGAGAGAGGTACCTGGTCACAAGAACCAAGGGAGATTTGGAGGCTGGGGAAAGAAACATTAGCCAAGCAGAATCTCTTGCAGCAGGTCTGAGCTCTTTGTCTTATGGAATCACTGATGTACATGCATCCAGTGATCCAGTGCTAGGTTTGGGATAGAAAGAGAAGGCACCACTCCCATTCCAGGCACTGCCTAGGAGATCTGTTGATGATGTTGGGAGCTTTTCAAGCAGCAGGAGTAAATGATTCATGGCCTGAGAGACACATCATCACAGCTTTATGTCATCCTATCAGGCATCTTATCAAAAACAATGAGGAGTCCGGTGGCACCTTAAAGACTAACAGATTTATTTGGGCATAAGCTTTCCTGGGTAAAAAAACCCCCACTTCTTCCGATGTTGTTTTTGTGGATACAGACTAACACGGCTACCCCTCTGATATTTATCAAGCCAAGGTGGTTAAGATTACAGCTGAGCGATAAATAGGAACAATACTTTCCTGTTTAAAGGGGTTTTTTTTATTGTTTTTGCAACGCTTCTTTTGAATTCTTGCCGTTAGGATTTGGATCTAGGAGAGATTCTTTCTCCCCACAAAAATGTTGCTTGTTATAAGATCTTTCCAATCTTAGCTCCTTACAATGAAACCCATTTCCTTAAGCTTTTGAAAAATGTGAGGTTTACAGATGTCTTTCATCTCCTCCATTCCAAGTTTCCATATTATTACCTGGAAAGGCACAGTATGTCATTGAGACAACTTGAATGAGAAAGATTTAAATAAATACACACACACAGGAAAATCCTTCATTGTGTGACTTTGAGGGATTTTTACAGCTGCCTTAAAATTAAACCCAAACAGAGGGAGTGTCCCTGTAAATGAATGAGTCATGGCAGATCTCTGAAGAGCAGTACTGTTTAGTGACGTGACTTAAAAATAACAATGGCAAGTTTCAAGTATCAGAGGGGTAGCCATGTTAGTCTGAATCTGTAAAACAGCAACAGAGGGTCCTGTGGCACCTTTAAGACTAACAGAAGTATTGGGAGCATAAGCTTTCATGGGTAAGAACCTCACTTCCCTTGCATCTGAAGAAGTGAGGTTCTTGCCCACGAAAGCTTATGCTCCCAATATTTCTGTTAGTCTTAAAGGTGCCACAGGACCCTCTGTTGCTAATGGCAAGTTTAATCTCTCTATTGCTGCTGGATACGTTTACATGTCCCTTGCCGCAGCCTATGGAACATTGAGACAATGCAAGGAATTATTAGGACATTATTGGTTCTATCAGGCTGCTCCATGCAAATTATTTTGTATGGCTCCAGTTCTTCAGTTAGATCCATGTAGGCAGATTCTTGCACCTGTGCAGAGCCTCAGTTAGGTCAGTATGGCATTGCCAAGCATGGGCTGCCCATATGGAACCAATGGCAGGATTAGGGCCTATATCATTTCACAATAAAGTAGTTAAAGGGATTCTTGCCAAAATAAAAACTGTTCTCTGTTCCTCAGTGACTAAGGCTATGTCTACATTAGCACTTTTGTCAGTGTAACTTACGTCACTCGGGGTGTGAAAAAACACACACACACACACACCCTGCGTGACATAAAGTTACACCAACAGAAGCACCGGCGTAGACAGTGCTCTTCTGCCGACATAGCTACCGCTGCTCGTTGGGGGTGGTTTAATGATGTCAATGGGCGAGATCTCTCCCATTGGCATAAAGCAGATACATGAAAAATCTTATAGCAGCACAACTGCATCAGTACAGCTGGGCCACTGTAAGCTCTCTAGTGTAGACATGGCCTAATATGTCCTAGTTTTTTAAACTGTAAGAATTGTTTAAAATGTTGTTCACTTTTCAACATTTAGGCTTTGATTCTTGTTTGCACTTTGTTCATCCTGGATGATGACGCTAAACTTGTTGGGTTCACTTCTCTTTCTAGTCTGCTGCGCTGTCTGGTTCCCATGAATGAGCACAGTGCAGTTACATTTAAGTTCACAGCACTAAACAGGGCCGGCTCCAGCATTTCTGCCGCCCCAAGCAAAAAAAAAAAAAAGCCGCGATTGGTGGCGGCAGTTCAGCGGCAGGTCCTTCGCTCCTAGAGGGAGTGAGGGACCTGCTGCCCCCGAATTGCCGCAGGTGCCGCCCCTCTCCCTTGGCCGCCCCAAGCACCTGCTTGTTAAGCTGGTGCCTGGAGCCGGCCCTGGCACTAAATGAGAAAGTTTGATTCCAAAAAACTGTGTTGGGTAATACTTTTTTCTTTTCTAGTTTCATTAAAACATGACTATTTCCATCAGACTTTGGATATACAATATGTTGACTGGGCCCCCACAACACAACCAATTTATGAAATTGACAAATAGCTTAGGAAATCCAAAATGCTCTTGTTTCTAAAACACTGGATGCTGACAGAATAAAATAAAGCTTTGTTTACATGGGCACCATCAAATTAGGCCTGAATAAAGACTGGGAGTGGATGGGTCACTACAGAAACTAATCTCCCCATACTAATTTCCCCCTATTATTACTCGCACCTTCTTGTCAACTGTTTGAAATTGGCAACCCTGATTACATTGCCCTCATTACCACTACAAAAGTGATTTTTCCTCCCTTGGTATTTTACTGTTGAGAATAGCCCACTTCCACTTTAATTGAATTGTCTCGTTGGCACTGACCCCCCACTTGGTAAGGCAACTCCCATCTTTTCATGTATTGTGTATATATACCTGTCTACTGTATTTTCCACTCCATGCATCTGATGAAGTGGGTTTTAGCCCATGAAAGCTTATGCCCAAATAAATGTGTTACTCTCTAAGGTGCCACAAGGACTACTTGTTGTTTTTGCTGATACAGACTAACACAGCTACCACTCTGAACACAGTCTTTGTTACTCAGGTTTCTAAGATGATGCAGCAGGAAATAACAAATCTGACATGAACAAAACATGAAAATGTAATTCAGCAGCTATTCATCAACTGATAAAGAAAAATAATCCTTTAACTATCTCTCAGAGAATTTTGATTTTCCGTCTTCCATTGAACTGCCGAGTCCTGATCCAGCAAACACCATTGGGACCACTCATCTGCCTGTAAGTATTAGCAGGATTAGGGTCCAATCATTTAGTGAGGGGGTAATTTTCCCCTCAGATGCAAATTCCTGTGCTGGCCACCTTATATAGTTAAGAAATCATCTGTTAGATGGATGCTCAGACAACATTATAAAAGACCTGACTGTTCTAGAATGCCTAATATCAGGGCCGGCTCCAGGCACCAGCCGACCAAGCACGTGCTTGGGGCGGCACCTTGGGGCAGGGCAGCGCTCGATTTTTTTTTTTATTATTATTATTATTTTTTATTTGGCGGCGCAGCGCTCGGGGCGGGGGCTTCGGGCGGCGTGTTGCTCGGAGCGGGGGCGGGGGCTTTGGGCGGCGTGGTGCTGGGGGGGCGGGACTTCGGGCAGCGTGGTGCTCGGAGGGGGGGTGAGGGCTTCGGGCGGCGCTCAGGGGCGGGGCTTCGGGTGGCGTGGTGCTCAGGAGGGGCGGGGGCTGGTGTGGTGCGGTGCTCGGAGGGAGGGCGGGGGCTTCGGGCGGCGTGGTGCTCGGAGGGGGGGTGAGGGCTTCGGGCGGTGCTCGGGGGCGGGGCTTCGGGCGGCGTGGTGCTTGGGGGGGGCGGGGGCCTCGGGCGGCGCGGCGCTTGGAGGGGGGCGTGGCTTTGGGTGGCATGGTGTTGGGGGGGCGGGGATTTCGGCAGCACTCGTGGGTGGGGGGGTACGGCAGGGCGGGTCTCTTCTTTTTTGCCTGGGGCGGCAAAAAAGTTAGAGCCGGCCCTGCCTAATATAACAGCACTGCAAAGTTGCTGAGTCATTTTCACTGTTTCCACTGTGGAGTCAGCTAGTTGTTTGGTTTCCTCTGTGATTTATTTGGGCCTTATAGACAGTAAGTAACAGGCGGCAGGAGTAATTTTTTTACGTGTGAGAATATGATTGTAAAACTCTAAAAACTGGCAGGCAATATTGATTATATTGAAGCGCAAAGTTCATGCCAGGAAATCCTTTTAGCTCCTTTTTTTGGAAATGATTAGCTTTGAAGTTGGTGTCTGTGACCACAGGCACCCCTGTATTCATGCCCCACACATTATTGCAATAATATTGGTACAAAATATGCTTTGTGAGGTATCAGGTGAAAGCTAATAACATGCTGGTTATTAATATCAATGTAAAATGCATGTGCCAACCTTGTTTTTGACGTTATGAATGAATGTTTGATGTTACTAGAACAAGTTTAAGACCAGACAGCCTAGCCTAGGTAAAGGGATAAATAGGTCTGTCCTAGACACAGGAATATGGGATTACCTCAATCTATGTATTAGCTATAAACAAAGCTATCAAGACAGTGGGGGTTAGCCTGAGCCTGAAGTCGAGAAACAGAGAATTAACATGGGTCCTGCACCCCAGGGAGATTCAGGAGTCTGAATCCCCAGAATGTCTTCCTGACTTTTAGGACAAAACATCTCTGGGAATATAAGGAATAGAGAAATTCCATCTTTATCCTTCACCTTAAGGAGACAAAAGAAACCAAGCAATTTGCGCTCCGTGATACATCCTGGCCAGGCCATCCAGTAAAAAGTTGGAAAGGAGACTGGGGGTGAAATAAACCATCTTGAACAAAGATTGTATCTTGCTAGATTGAATTTTAGAATTTTAGATGCATGTTTTCACTTTTATTTGCTTGCAACCATCTCTACCTTTATCTCTTTTACTTGGTATCACTGAATCCATGCTCTTTTGTTAATAAACTTGTTGTATTTTTACTATAAACCAATTCAGAACTGTGTTGAAGGGGAGGGTGTATTTACCCCAGGTAAATTGTTAAGCTGTGATGCACTGACTCTTGAACAGAATAACAAAAATGTTATCTTCTGTGCATGCACAGTGATGGGACAGTGCATTACAAAGAAACATCTCTGAGGAGCTCAAGGTCTGGAGCTCATTGTTACCTGCAAGCAAGATTTAGTTTGGGAGAACCTTGAAGAGTTTGCTGCTGAGAAAGACAGACTGGTGTGGCAGGGAGCTGATGCACAGTCCAATCATTAGCAAAGGTCGCACTTGCTGAGGCAGAGAGGTAACATAGTGACATGCAGCCTTGGGTATATCCAGCAGTTTGTTACATTGGCGTAGTTGGCAGGAGGTACATACAATTTATTGGTTCACTGTGGGCATGTCTACACTGCAAAGTTAAGTTGATTTAATTTAAGTCGACATCCAGCTGCCTCAGTAATTAAGCCAGTCAGGCATGTCCACATCACGCTTATTGTGTTGGTGGAGTGTGTCCTCACTAGCAGCACGTGCATTGATGCACAGAGCAGTGCACCTTGGGTAGCTATCCCACAGTGCAACTAACCACGGGGAGTTTTGGGAAGAACTTGCAGTGCCTCATGGGACTGAAACATTGTCACAGAGGAGAATGGGAACATCGCTTCAACCTCCCATGGTGCCGTTTCCTCCCTTCTTCCCTCCCTCCCTCCCCTGATATCTACTGCAAACAACCCATACTTTTCCCCACTTTTTTTCGAAAGCCTGGCTTAGTCGGGCATACACCATAGCCTGAGAAGCATGGACCCTACTCAGCTGTGCACTCTTGTTGTGAGCATTACAAACACCTTGTGCCTTAGCCTGCAGTATTTTCAGAACTGAGACAGGAGCCACCATGCGGAACATTGCGATGTCATTCAAGCAGCACTGCTGAAAGCCATAGAATGAAACAAATCCCAGATGCTGCTGGCCGTCGTGCAGCAGCTGAACATGGTGGAGCACCATTTCTGGTCCCAGGAAACAAGCAGTGACTGGTGGGATCACATCGTTATGCAGCCATGGGATGATGAGCAGTTTTTGTAGAACATTTGAATGTGGAAGGTCACTTTCCGGGAACTTTGTGCAGAGCTTTCCCCAGCCCAGAAGCACAGTAATACTAAAATGAGACCTGCTCTGACAGTGGAGAAGCGAGTGGTGATCACTCCGTGGAAGCTTGCAACACCAGACTGCCACCTGTCAGTGGGGAATCAATTCAGAGTTGGTAAATCTACCACGGGAGCTGTTGTGATCCAAGTATGCAGGGCCATTAATCAGCTTCTGCTGAGAAGGGTAGTGACTTTGGACAATGTGCAGGACATAGTGGATGGTTATGCCATGATGGGGTTCCCTAACTAGCATCGGGCAATAGATTGCGTGCATATGCCATATCATACCATACCCTCCATTGCATCAGTTTCCCCCTACCTCCTCTTCCCTGAAACACCCCATGCTTGGAATAAATAAAGAGTATTTCATTCTCAAAATGTAAACTTTTACGCACAAACATAAAGAACCTGAAAGAACAGGAAAATAATTTAACCTTGGGCAAAATGTGATAAAATGGGAGGGGAGAAACCAAGTCAGCTTCTCTGTGCATAGCCTCAGTCTAGTACAAGGTTGCTTTTTAAAAATCACTCCCCTTATTACACTCAAATGCAAGCCAGAACATAATCAGTATCCCAAGCTATTCAGTGAATGGTTTGCTGTTCCAGCCATGGTGAGTATGTGCGACAGGCCTTGTGCTGCAACTTGTGGCAAACCCGCATTGGGAGTAACATGGATGGTGCTTTGAGACCAGGGACCAGCGTTAAGCCTCCCAAATTGCTGTCTGTTCGAGGCAGCTCCGGGAATGGGGGGGAGGGGGATTTTGCAGCCATGAGAGAACACAGAAAGCCCACCCCCACTTCCCTTAACACTGCTGGTAGAAGTCACCCTGGGCACGCAGATTCTGCGTTCAGCGCTGATCCCTGCCAGCTAAAACACCGGCATGTTGAGGAACCTGGAAATCACCATGGGCGGGGGATCACATACACTATTGCAAGGATGGCCAAACCAGTTAAAGTGTGGCTCATGGAGACCCCCACACTCCCCCCAAATTCTCCACCTACCAGACTGTGGGGGAGCTCAGGACCTCTGCCTTGCAGTGGGGTGGTGGGGTAGGGGCTTCTGCCCAGCGGGGCGAGGGGGTCTCAGGGCTTCAGCCTCATGGGGCATGCCTGCCGGGGCTTCAGCAAGAGTGGGGCTCTTCAGCAAGAGTGAGGCGTGCCCCGGCTCTTGAACTTCTGAAGATTGTTGTATGCAGCTCAGCAGGTCAGTAAATTTGCCCATCCCTGCTCTGTTGTTTGCGGCACGAGCACTTGTAATGAAAACTTGCGCCGTCTACCCTAGGTGACTCTATGTGATATCAGTCTGCTGAGGGTGACAGAAGTGGCAAGGGAACAGATGCTGCAAGCGTCTGGGTACAGACCTGGTCCTTATGCAGCTCTGCTGTGTAACACAATGATTCCAGCCAAGTTAATACTGGAGTGGCGTGGGAAAGTGTCAGACCGTGGTGGAAGAAATAAGGCAGTCCTCTCCAGAAACCTTCTGCAAAGGATTGTAGAGTACGTCCATGAAAGTTTCCTGGAGATCTCCATGGAGGATTCCCAGGCCGTCCCTGTGCACAGAACAGGCTTTTCCAGGGGGCATTGTCTGCGTAGCCACTGCACCTCACTTTTTGTTCATATTAAACATAAAATATAAGAGTGTGTAACCCCTACAGCTTCACTGGAATTGCATGCTCACTAGAGGTGCCTTCCCAGGCTTCATGCTCAGCCATCATGCTGTCCTGCAACTGGCTGGATTGCTCCGGGGTTAAAAATAGCTCCTTGCTCTTGGAGAGAATGGATCCCTCGATTGCCTATCTCCTATTTTACTCCTCCGCCTTTTCCTCATCCACAATGTTCTCCTCATTGTTGCCTGGGACTCAGACCCCTGGGAGGTGTCCATGCTGCGTTTGGGGATAGTGGTGGTGTCGCCGCTGAGAATCGCATGCCACTCACTGTAGAAGTGGCACATCTGTGGTGCAGAACCAGAACGCCTGTTCACCTCCCTTGTCTTCAGGTACGCCTGCCAAAGTTCTTTGATTTTCACGCAGCACTGCTGTGTGTCCCTGCTGTAGCCCTTCTCCCCCATGACCCGCACAATCTTTTCTTAGGTGTCTACATTTCTTCAACTGGATTGGAGCTGTGCCTGCACAGACTTTTCTCCCCACAGACCAAAAAGATCCACCACCTCCTGTGTTCTCCAGGCTGGAGTGCGTTTGGGGCGTTGAGTCTCCATGATCAGCTGGGCTGAGGAGCTCTCCACACTGATCAAACAGGAAATGGGAATTCAAAAGTTCCCTGGGCTTTAACAGGGGAGGGGCTGTTTCCTGTGTACCTGGCTGCTGTGCAGCAGAGTTGAAAACAATCTCCAGAGCGGTCACAGCGGAGCATTGTGGGACACCTCCTCGACGCCACTTCAGTCTACTTACACAACGCTGCATCTACACTGCCTCTCTGTCAATCTATCAACATCAAATAAAGCGCTACGCCTCTCACGGAGGTGGAGTAATTAAGCTGATGTTATAGGTGAGTTAGGTCGGTGGAAGGGTACTGGTAGTGTAGACGCATACATTATTCAGTTGATATAAGGTGGCTTCTGTTAGCCTAAGTTTGTAGTGTAGATCAGGCCTGAGGTTCACACTTCCAGCATTGATAAACTTATTTTAAGTGATTCTCAAGTGAAGAGGCTGGGAACAGTCAAGAAAGGTTACAGTTTGTTTTCTGTTTGCTTATTTTGATGAGGGACCTAGGACAGAAGCAGGGGCAAGACGAGCAAAGAACTATAGCCTAAGTTTAACAGAACGCAGGTTACAGGAGCTGTGCAAACAATGTGGCCTGTTTTATTTGGGGGGGAAACAGATAAGGTGAGAACTTTTCTCCTAAAATTTGACCAACAGGAAGAGCAGCTGAACCTACAGAAATTGCCTGGAGACACAGGGAATGCAGTGGCGGGAGGAGCTGGGCCTCCTAGCTCACTATTTAGCCAAGAATGGATGCAGCTAGAGAGGAAAAAGCTGCAGCTAGAAACCCTTTGACTGAAGCAGGAGCTAGAAGAAAGAGACAGAAGTAACGCCAACATGAACTCAGAATCGGGGAACTAGGGAAGGAAACCCCCCAAATAGCAGACATCCTTCCCCAAAAGTTGCTAGCTGGAACAAGCTGTGCCTGCATATAAAGAAGCAGACTGTACTGAAAAATCCTGTACCGCTTTTGAAAGGTTATAGGAGATGCATAAAGTTCCAGAGGACAAGAAAGTCCCAACTTTGATTACTAAGTTCTCAGGTAAAGCATTAAATGCATATAATAAAATGCCAATGGATCAGGCTTTGAAATACGACGAGTTTAAAGAGGTGGTATTGCAAAGGTTCTAAAATACCCCTGGAGTGTATCAGTTGAAATGTAGACCCCTCAAAATGCATGACAATGTGAATCCTAGAGAATATGTGGATAATTTATGATGAGATGTGATTTGATGAGAAAATGGACCAAAGGGAAAGGGACAGAGAATGATGAACAATTGTTTGATCTTTTTGAACAGGATCAGTTCCTGAAATAGTCAGTCTATTTGGGTTAAATCCCTAGACGCTGTCCAAAAAGCAGCAGGTGTGGCTGATTCCTATCCACAAGTCTGAGCATCCAGTAAGCAAGAGCCACAGAAGGAAGGGCACAAAAACTGTGTTAAAGGGGGGGCCCCATTTTGTCCCTGGGAAGAGAGGCTGGTTGGGAACCTAGGCACTTTCCTCTCCAGGATAGCTCCTCCCTTGGGAATCTCATTTGCAGATCCCCTGAACAGGAGAATGGTCCAAGAAGATGTTTCACGTGTGATTCCACTGAACACCTGAGAAATAATTGCCCCAAGATAAGGGAAGCCACACACGTACCCTGTCCAAGCCAGGTTAATGCAGCTTTCATTAGCACAGAGGTGCTTCTTGGGATCCTGATTAGTTCTGTGTGGTCTGAGCCATTGGAGGTGGACATGGAATTTATTAAAGTTGCCATGGTGAATGGCAAACAGTGCCTACAATGGGCAGACACTAG
Organism: Malaclemys terrapin pileata; assembly: GCF_027887155.1. Lineage (NCBI taxonomy): Eukaryota > Metazoa > Chordata > Testudines > Emydidae > Malaclemys > Malaclemys terrapin. Next base: position 10,019,531 of record NC_071505.1, on the reverse strand, counting down.
TGCCAAGATTTCTCTGGTCAAGAAAAGCATGGTCAAAGCAAATTACATATTACTTGGCTAGGAGGTAGAACTCCTGACATTGGGAGGATATAAAATTCCTATACATTTAGCTGAGTTACATTTGGAATGGGAAGTTTTAGTGGGTACCTTAAAAGTTGGGGTGCTGGATTGTATTCCGACAGCAATTCTTGTGGGAAATGATATTTTGTCTATTTCTAACATGGTTAATATAGTCAGGGCCATCCCTAGCTATTCTGGGGCCCTACGCAGCCTCCCCCCCCCCCCGGCAGGCCTCTGCAGGGGAGGGGGAGGGGGGCAGGCCCCAGGCCTCCGCAGGGCAGGCCCCAGGCCTGAGCGGGGGGCTGGCCCCAGACTTCCGCAGGTGAGGAGCAGGCCCCAGGCCTCCACGGGGGGGGGGGGGAGGGGCAGGGCTGGCTTGAGGGGCAGGGGGGAACCACCCCCCAGCACTCACCAGCAGCGTGGCTGGGGCTGGGTCACATCACTCCCGCCGCAGGTAACTGCAGCCCCCGCCCTGCTGCAGCGCTCAGGGGAGTGGGGCCGGGGCTGGGCAGGGGCGGGAAGAGGTGGGGCGGGGCTGGGCAGGGATGGGGGGCCCTGGGGAGCAGCCAGAGCAGGGGCTGGAGCAGCACGCAGCTGCGCAGGGCACCAGGAAATTTGGTGCCCCAAATTTCATAGTGCCCTACGCAGATCCGTACTTTGCGTATGGGTAAGGACGGCCCTGAATATTGTAATTTGCAGCAAATTATGTAAATTACTATCATCTCAGTTCTGTAATCGCAGGATAGAATTGTGCAGCCAAAAAGGCAGCTGGAGGGGGAGGGGATTGCTCCATCCCCAGCTCAGCAGCAGAGGCGTGGGAGAGGCTGTAGCCAGCTCCTGCCTAGCAGAAAAGAGTAACCAGCGTACAGATCTGAAGAGGGAGGCGTTATCCCCTGTAACTAGAGAGGCTGTTCAGGTTGTCTGTAGCTACGGTTTTACAGATGAGCAGAGAGCATATCCCATGCTTGAAAGTATCTGGGGGCAGGGGTGGCGGAAGCTTCCTAACAGTGTGGGGGGGTGCACTGGCACCTGAACCATGGCCCCACACCCCCATGCTGCCTCTTCCCCCTGAGCCCCCGCCCCTGTGCCACCCCTTCTCCCTAGATCCTGCCCCCGTGCCATCCCTTCCCCCTGAGGCCCTGCCCTCGCACTGCCCCTTCCCCTGAAGCCCCGCCCCTATGCCACCCCTTCCCCAATGCTCTGCCCCCACACAGTCTCTTCCTCCCAAGACCCCACCCCTCCCCCATCATTCATCCTTACAGCAGGTAAAAAGTGGGGGAGCCATGGCCCCTGCCTCCCCTATTCCAGCGCCCCTGTGGGGGAGTACATCCTTGAGGGGATCCCAGTGAGGGGAAATGGGGAACTTTTTTTTAAAGAGGAAGGCAGATTGTATAGGGAAGCTCACAAGAGGAAAGATAAAAGCCCTGGGAAACCTTACAAGCAACTGGCTGAGGCTGCCTATCACTGTGGTGAGTTAACGTTGCTAGTGCCTGATTGTCCTTTTGCTGGTCACTCAGGGGCACAGAGAACCTACAATAGGTTAAACAAGATTTTTTACTGGCAGGGATACAGAATAATATGAGAGACTATTGCAGGTCTTGTGAGTTATATCAAAAGAGAAAGAGACCTGAAGGGCCCCAAAAAGTTCCTCTACACTTCTTGCCTGTGACACAGGAGGCATTTTTAGGGTAGCAATGGACATTGTGGGCCCTATGCCATGACTTACTCAAAGGGGGAAAAGAGATATCTTTGTTGTAATGGATTTTGCCGCTAGATATCCAGAAGCAGTTGTTCTAACTAACACAGAGCAAAAGCTGTTTTCATTACACCTCTACCTCGATATAACGCTGTCCTCGGGAGCCAAAAAATCTTACCATGTTATAAGTGAAACCGCGTTATATTGAACTTGCTTTGATCTGCCGGAGTGCGCAGCCCCCCCCCCCCCCCCCGGAGCACTGTTTTACCGCGTTATATCAGAATTCGTGACTTGAAGGACAGGCATTCCTTGGGGAATATAAGAAAGAGAGAGACTCCATCTTTATCGTTCATCTTAAGGAGACAAAGAAACTACATGATTTGAGCTCTGTGATGGGTCCTGGTCAGACCAGTCAGTAAAAAGCTGGAAAGGAGATGGGGGTGAGAGAAACCATCTTGAACAGAGACTGTCTTGCTAGATTTAGTTTTAGACTTTTTGATGTGTGCTTTTGCTTTTATTTGCTTATAACTATCTCTGCCTTTATCTGTTTTACTTGGTATCACTGAATCCATGCTCTTTTATAGTAAAACAAGTTTATTAACAAATCAACTCAGTACTATGTTTGAAGGGGAGGGTTTATTTACCCCAGGCAAATTAACAAGCTGTGATGTACTGACTCTTTTAAACAGAGCAGTGAATTTAGTATTTTCTATGCATTCACAGTGGTAGGTGCTGTGCATTGCAGAGAAACATCTCTGAAGAGCTTGGAAACTGGAGGTCGCTGATTGTTACTTGCTGGGCAAGGCTGAGGTGGGGAGAGTCTTGAGGAGTTTTGCTGGTGAGGGAGACAGGCTGGTGAGGCAGGGAGCTGATGCACAATCTAATCTCTAGCAAAGCTCACGCTTGCTGAGGCAGAGAGGTGACACAGTGGCTCACAGAGCTGGGGACCCCAGCAGCGTGTTAGTGTTCCTTTTTTAAAAAAGTAATAGCCGTCTGGGGAGTGGTGTACTCCTTTAAAAATAGCACAGCACACACAATATAGTGCTCTGTTAGTCTTGGGAGATCTGTGCGGGAGATATGGCTACGGGCAAGGTTTCTATACCCATGCTTCTGCGAAACATTGTCAGTGTCTATATCCATGTCTCTCTATGCCCTTTATCTACCATTTGCCTTGTTCTGGTGTTACCAATCCAGAATAGGCATCCTAGTTTCCCAGGCATAACATACACGGTCATGGCAATTGAGATGAGCATTGTATGACAAATAGAAAATCTTTGACTGAAACGGCAAGCTTCAGACAGCTGAGCCAATATGTGAACGAGCTGGATAAACAATATCAACTACATCATATTTGCCACCTTCTCTCAGATCCCATTTGTTCCTGCTGCATTTGCAAATTGTATGTGACTCAGCAGTACCATGCTGTCCTAATGCACCCTTGGGAACATAAGAATAACCTGGCACGGCTACTATTTTAACCGAAGGCTGCAGCTACCTCCCAGCCAAATGCATCAGATTTTCCAACATAGAATCAGAGGACTGGAAGGGACCTCGTGAGGTCATCTAGTCCAGTCCCCTGCACTCATGGCAGGATAAAGTATTATTTAGGCCATTCCTGACAGTTGTTTGTCTATCATGAGGGATCTCTTAAGAATCAAGGCCTTAATTTATAAACCTGAGGCTGATGAATCTTTGTATAATCTTCCTATACCTTGCGGGGGGGCAGTTACTATCTATTATCTGTATTATGGTAGTGTCTAGAGACCAAGTGATAGAGGTCCCATTGCGCTAGGCACTGTACAAGCATAGAATGAGAGACAGTCCCTGCCCTGAGGAGCTTGCAATCGAAATAGACAAAACAGACAAAGGGCATGGGGGGAAGGGATATAATATTAAAAAGTGAACAGTGTGATCACTTGCCAATGTCATGTTAATTCAATGATTCTTTAGGGGTGGGGCAGAAGGTACAAGGTTTGTTCGGGGGAGAGGGAGTTAGATAAGCAGATGGGAAAGAAAAGGCAATTGCGGGATGTAGCCACTGGGGACTGATGCCTCTGGAGGTGGAGGTGGGGTTGCCCCTGCACAGTTCTTGCTCCCTGGAGGGTGCTCAGGGAACGGTAACCCCATCTGGGTCTCATTCCTCCCTCTGTGGTGTGGCTGTACCTACTGCAGCTGCTTCTGTGTTTACTGCTGGCCAGCTGAGTGTCTAGGCTAGACTGAGCCATAGTTCAGTGCTGTGAGCATAAGACAATGCATAGCGGAAGCTTAACACGAGCAGACCCGGGGAGGTACTTTGACTCAAAGTCACAATTTCTTCTCTGCTCCCTCTTGTTTCTAGCTGGGAGTAAGTTGCTATAGTCCTTTAGCGGGTGTAACATACTTCCCTCCTCATGAGGGCTCAGGTTTGCTAGATAGTGCATTGGGGAAGGGGCAAGTCAAGGCTCCACCCACTTCCTATCCCTCTCTGGCCACTCCCAACCCACCTGCTTGATGGTGTGGGTGGAGTAACAGATGGTGGAGCTTCAAATGTCCCACATGTATCTAAACCAAGATTTGGGTAGGCTGTGGAGGGGAGCATTTTATATCCCCCAGTCCGCTAAATGCAGGCCAGGAATTAACTGGCAGTTAAGGCTTAGCAGAAGCTGCCTTTGATTGAACAAGCATCGGGCAAGTTATTTAATGTCTCCACTTCAGTTTCTTCATCTGCAAAATGGGAACAATTTACCCACCTGACTGGGTTGTTGCGAGGATTAGATAATGACTGTAAAGTGCTTTGAAGATGAAAGTTGCCATTAAAATGCTAAGTACTAATGTATCAGAAGTCTTGTAGTATGACTGGTAACTCTTAAGGGCTTCACAGTTGTTGCTATGCTGAATGCCAAAGCCATTTTGAGCATCTCAGTAACAGCAGAGGAAGATTGCAGTTGCTCCTACTCCAAAAGGAAAGACTCCTATCACTTAAGCTAAAGAAAATCTCTGAGCATGTTGCCATATATGGGATAAGCCCCAGAGGCGATTACAGGCCGGTATACCTAACTTCAGTACCTGGAAAATTGGTTGGAAACTATAGTGAAAAACAGAATTATCAGACACACAGATGAACACAATATGTTGGGGAAGAGAACACAGCTTTTGTAAAGGGAAATCATGCCTCAATCTATTCAGATTCTTTGAGATTCTATTCAGCAAGCAGGTGGAAAAGGGTCATCCAGTGGATATAATGTACTTGGACTTTCAGAAAGCCTTTGACAAGGTCCCTCACCAAGGCACTTAAGCAAAGCAAGCAGTTATGGGATAAGAGGGACGGTCCTCTCATGCATCAGTAACTGGTTAAAAGATAGGAAATAGGGTAGGGATAAGTAGTTGCTTTTCACAATGGACAGAGGTAAATAGCGGCGTCCCTCAAGCATTTGTACTGGAACCTCTGCTGTTCGGCATACTCATAAGTTTTAAGAAAAAAGGATGAACAGTGAGCTGGCAAAATTTTAGGTGATACAAAATTCCTCAAGATAGTTAAGTCCAAAGTTGACTGTGAAGAGTTACAAAGGGATCTCACTAAACTGGGTGACAAAAATGGCAAATGAAATTCAGTGTTGATACATTGAAAGTAATGCACATTGGAAAAAATAAACCCAACTATACATACAAAATGATGGGGTCTAAATTAGCTGTTACCATTAAAGAAAGAGATCTTGGACTCATTGTGGACAGTTCTCTGAAAACATCTACTGAATGGGCAGTGCCAGTCTAAAGAGCTAACAGACTGTTAGGAACCATTAGGAAATGGATAGATAATAAGACAAAAATATCATAATGCCTCTATATACATTTATGGTATGCCCACACCTTGAATATAGCACGCAGTTGTGGTTGCCCCATCTCAAAAATTATACATTAGAATTGGAAAAAGTACAGTGAAGGGTAACAAAAATGATTAGGGGTATATCTTCCATATGAGGAGAGATTAAAAAGACTGGGACTGTTCATCTTAGAAAACAGCTGACTAAGGGGGGATAGGATAAAGGTCTATACCATAAAGAATGTGAATTGAGAAGCGTTATTTACCCCTTTGCATAACACAAGAACCAGGGATCACTCAGTGAAATTAATAGCAGATCTAACACAAACATAAGAAATACTTCTTCAAACAACACACAGTAAGCCTGTGGAACTCATTGCCAGGAGACACTGTGCAGATCAAAAGTATAACTGGGTTAAAAAAAGAAATAGATAAGTTCATGGAGGACAGGTCCTTCAATGGGTATTAGCCAAGATGGTCAGGGATGCAACTCCATGCTCTGGGTGTTCCTAAACTTCTGACTGCAAGAAGCTGGGACTGGACAACAGGGAATGGATCACTCAATAATTGCCCTTTTTGTTCATTCCCTCTGAAGCACCTGGCACTGGCCATTGTTGGAAGACAGGATACGGGCTAGATGGAACCATTGGTCTGACCTAGTATGGCCATTCTTACTTTCTTATGGTTTATTCACAGTCCTCAATCCACCCAGCAGAGGACAGTGGTACGCATGCACACTAGTAGGGGTTATCCCAACAGTAATTATACATATATGTATTTGGCTGAGTGTTTCACATTAAGGAAGATGTGTTTATAAATCTATGCATGTAACATTCTCACTTAGAGGCTTAATGGCTGAAATTATTATAACTGGGGAAGTAATCCAGCAACTTTGGTTACTATACCTGCCAAATTCTCCCAACAGCCAAGGTGAGCATATATGCTGCCAATATATAACTGACTTGAACTCTCGTTGCATCTCTTCCCCACCCTTTTTATTTTCAGCTCCTGATATCGAAACTCATCACATACCACTCTATGAATTGCTCCAGCATGCTCTAGTCTGGTGGTGTTACTTCCTCACAGAGCTCCATTGAAACATAAAGTCTAGCTGTAGGAAGGAACGAGGTAAGTGCTGCCTCCCTTTCATACATTGTGCATTTCTGCACAATAGTTGTGCACATTTGCACAGCGGTTATTAATTTTTGTAGCCCTTATGACTAAAGTACCCAAATCCAGCCTTTATGTAAGTAGGTGCTCTCTGTCAGAGCTGCTCACAAAATAGGGAGTTGAATTTATTTATTTTTTAAAAGTGAAACCATGCAAATTTTAAGGAGTGGAGGGGGGGAACTCAAACACACATGTACCTTATTTATAACGGGGAAAGGTTCCACACTTGATGTGGCATCACCAGTATTTTATTATTATTTAGTAATTATTTAGCGTCAAAAATGTGTTCGCTGCTGTACAAAAAGGCACAATACTTGCCCCAACAATCTTTCATTCAAAACAAAAATAGGGTGGACAAGATGCACTGGGAAGCCCAAAGTGCAGAATGATGAGGATGTATTTTTTAAGTATGATTTTTGTTGGTTAGATCAATATGATTGTTGAGCCACTTCTTGCGGTCATTGCAGAAGTAAACATAGGAGGGTGTGGTGGGGCATTCCCACAATCTGAGATCCAGTACACACCTAGGGAAGAAAATTAAAAAGTTTGAACACATTTAATAGTCAGAGTATTCCTCTTATCCTTGATTTTTAAGACATTCAGCACACAACTGACTTTTTTCCCCCAAAAATGTGTAAGTCACTTTTTAAGAGATTAGATGACCGGACATAAAACACTGATCCATGTGAAATGTAGTATGGTATGTACCTTGCTTATAAAAGATATATTCAGAGCATTATCCATGATTTACGATAGACCTATCTTGTGAATGTTACTTCACTAAACATGTGTATATACAGGGTTTAATCCTGCACGGTGCTGAGCATTCTGGCCTTATTCCAGCAAAGAACCTAAGTATAACTTAATTTATTATCCATGTTAAATGGATTAAAATGGATTAAAAACTGGTTAACTAAGATTGCAGAAAGTAACTAAAAGGGGAAATTGTCATCCCATGAAGGCATTTCTAGTAGGGTTCTGCAGGGAGCTGTTCTTGGTCCTATATTATTCAAGATCTTTATCAATGATTTGGAAGAACATACAAAATCATTGCAGGTAAAATTTGCGGATGACACAATAATTGGTGGAGTGATAAATAATGATGGGGACAGGTCAGTTACCCAGACTGATCTAGATCTTTTGGTTGAGTGGGCTTATTTGAACAACAAGCAGTTAAATACAGCCAAATGCAAGGTCATAAATTTAGGAACAAAGAATGTAGGTCACACTTACAAGATGGGAGATAATATCCTGGTGTGCAGTGACAGTGAAAAGAATTAAATAACCAAGTGAACATGACCTCACAATATGATGCTGTAGCAAAAAAAGTGGATGCAATCCTTGGATGCACAAGCTGGCAAATATCATGTAGAAGCAAGGAAGTTGTATTACCTCTGTATATGGTATTAGCGAGGCCATTACTGTAATACTATGTCCAATTCTGGTGAACACACTTTAAAAAGGATATTGGAAAGGGTTCAGAATGACTCAAGATCTGGAAAATGTTTGTTCAAGAGAAGATTAAGAGGTGACTTGATCACGGTCTACAAGTACCTATGGGGGATAGATGGTTCTGTAATCTAGCAGAAAAAGGCATAACAAGATCTAATGGACGGAAGCTGAAATGAGACAAATAGTGCAAACTGTTAACCGTGATGGTATTAACCAAAGGAGCAACTTACCCAGGATATGGTAGATTCTCCTTCAGATGAAGTGTTAAAATAAAGACTGGTTGTTTTTCTAAAAGAGATACTCTAGCTCCAATAGAAGTTGTGGGCTTGATGCAGAAATTATTGGGTGAGGTTCTATGGCCTGCCTTATGCAAGTCAGACTAGATTATTGTAGTGGTCCCTTCGGGCCTTCAAAATGTACAAATCTATATTCTTTCACCTGTAAATACTTTTAGGGTCATATTTTAAAAGGGTTTTAGGTGTTGCTGTGTTCAGCGTTGCAAAACCTAACTGATTTAGGAGCCTACAGCTCATTTTCGAAAGGGATCGAGACAATTAGGAGTTCAAATATCATTGACTGTCGAAAAAATTTAGAGTCCTAAGTGCCTAAATACCGTCTGAAAATGAGATGTAGGCTCCTAAATCAGTTAAGCATTGCTATGCTGAGTGCAGCAATTCCTAAATAGCTTTAAAAATCTGGGCCTTCGTTACCACTTGTCCAAACCTCTGAGGAAGATTAATCAAAACAAATACATTTTCAAAATGTCTAAATATTACCTAACATTTTTCTGTATATAAAAATGTCATGACAGCAAAGTCAGCTATCTCGGGACTTTCCAATGATAGAAGCAAGTGCTGTGTATCCCATTGGAGAGGTGGGGATTTTTTATTGGACATAAAGCTCCCTTTTCTAGCCTTTATGGGTCACAAGGCATCACACCTTGGATTTTTCTCTGGTCCAGGACTGAGTATTGCCATCTTGGGCCTTGGAGATGTGTAATTTGAGGAGGGACAGTCTATATTTGGGGGGAAAGAGGAAATATGTTTGTGGCAGACTGATTTCTCCCCCCTCCATGCTTCTCAGAGGTCTGAAATTTTAGAATAAGGTTTAGCACAGATGGATTAATGGGCAAAATCCAGGTGAGACTGTCAAAGGCATGTGTTTATCACACAGCTCTAAAATGTAGAACATTGCACACAGCCTGATCACATTATTATCTATAATATTTATTTGTTGAGTACCAAATGTGTGAATGAAATAGATTAAAGACAATGTAATCTGAAGAATGCAAGAGGGGGGGCGGGGAAAGCAGACAAAACTCAAGTCCAGGGGCTGACTGGATTTGTTCTGCTCTCATTCCGACATTACCCCTCCACATTGCATCTATTCCATTCTGTATTGTGATTACAACTTAAATGGGTTCTGGCTTGTTCAGTAATTGCTTGGGATATCTTGCAGTAATATCAAGGTGCTGCAGATAGCAGCGATGGGATTTAGCAGGTGGCAATGGCCCGGACTCTCAAAGGTATTTAGGTGCCTGACTCCCATTGAAATCAATGAAAGTTAGGCAGCTAACTATCTTTGAGGATTTGGGCCTGAGTAGGTGGTGCTCTTCCCTCTGAGTCAGCACTGAACCGTGGTCTCAGCATTCTTTAAGGTATGCTGAGTTGCTAGAGGTGCTGCCTTTTAGATGAGATGTAAAACCAAAGTGCTTGACCATTTGTGGCTATTAAAGATCCCAGGGCATATCCGAGTAGGCTGCATACCAGAGTAGGCTTGCTAATAGCAGTGTGCTGGCCAAATGACAACTGATATCAAATGACTGAGCCTGCTTCCAGTGGCATCGATGGTAAAACTCCCATTGACTTTAGCAGATGCAGGTAATGTTTTGTCTGCATATGTCCCCCCTACAGCGCTAAATGGACACCATATTCTTTTTCACCTTCTGGCCTGAACTGTTGTGTAATGTTGTTATAGGCTGTTCCAGAGCTGCTATTTGTCACCTTGAAGTGGCTGCATTTCAGTTGTGGTTGGAGTGATCCCTTATTTCCCAGGATACATGCTGATCAGGTAACCTGCATTTGGTGGCGGGGGACACTTCCCAAATACTCCCACATCCCAGGTCTGCAATTCTGGGCCCCAAGACAAGAGTTGAGCTGAAATTCTAAGCGTCCAAGTTGCCAGAGTTTATGGTCCCTGGTCTATCTGCCCCGTCTAATGTAATCTAGTCTGACCTACATGTGGCCATGATAGCCATTATATAACCTTATATTTCCCAAATGAAGGCGCTGACTCTGCAACGTGTTGCACAAAGGCAGATGCCTCATGGAGCCCCGATGAAGTAAGTGGGGCTCCATGAGGGCTCATGTGCAACACACTGCAGAAATGGGACCCACAGTATAAATGTCAAAGCACAATGTAACCTGATGCTACACATCAGAGTTGGAGGTTTCTTCCAACCCTAATCTTCTATGATTCTGTGTGTGGATGGCCAGAATTTCAAGACAGAAAAGTAAGGGCAAAAAATAGACAAATTAAAGGCATAAACAAAACATGTTGTAGGCACTCCCCGTGCCAGATGGGAAGATCCTGAGTGATACAATCCAGCCTTGGAGAGTACAACTCCCATAATGCCTTGAGGAAGAGAGAGACTTCCATTTCCAGGGGAGCGGGGAATCTCATTTTGGAGGTGGAGGCAGCATGTAGTGGGCTCCATTTTGTGTGTTTAAAAAAGAAAAAAGAGTCATTGCTGAGTGGCTGGGAATCTGGTCAGAGCGCCATCCAAGCAGGACACCAGCCCTCTGCTCTGCTGCAGTCCCCTGGTCTGACTTGGGAGCTGAGACTGTGTTACCGGCCCCCTGGTCAGAGGAGGGGAGATTGCTTGTTAGAGCTCTGTCCAAGCCAGGAACTACTGCCAAGCTGCTGCTGAGAACCTTCTGGGGCTTCATGGGAGCCAGGGCAAAAGCTGTTACTGTGCCAAGAACTAACTGAGGTTGGCCTGCAGAGACGGCAGTGTGAGTAACCACCATCTTTGTTGTTTGGGAAAGGGCTTGTGATAGCGAAGACACTTGGATGGGTTTCTTTGAGGCTGAGAAGAGAAGATATGTTCTTACTGGCTAACCGGGATCCCTGGTTGCTGACCTCTGGTTACAACAGCTCCCTTCTTCAGAGGGGCTGTGCAGCCTGGAACGATCCCCAGTTCGAATGGCTCTGCCCTTGTTGCCTTGTCTGGACTCCTGTACCGCACCAACAGAGCGTTGTCCCTGGCTTCAAGTCTTCAAGGGTGCCCACACAAGCATCTAGAACTCTGAAATTAAGGGGCGAGCACACTCAGGAATGGGGCAACTGGTGGCAGAATAAATGTAAGTTGGTTAAGTTTTATTTACTACTGTAAACTGCATTTATTAATTGATTTATCGACGCATCCCCTCCTGACCTAAAGCGGTCGTGACTTTTAATTAATCTCAATCTGTTGTGGCATGTTTTTCTAAATTGTTAAGTAAATGTGTGTTAACCCTAATCTAACAGTATATTGTTTGTATAGAGTTTATAATTGGCGCGTTGGGGTTAGACCCATTGCATAGATTAGCTCAGGTTTATTCTTGGAAATTTCCAAAGCTTGCCAGTGTCTGGGTGTAAAGGGACCACCAAGATTAATTTCTGTATCAGTAAAAGGACTGCAGCAGAAGGGTGGATAGAGGAGTCCCATCTATCCAACATCACCACTGGAATACTCAAGATGTCCTTTACTGTCACCAATATTAGGCACCTAGGCGAGTGTTGCCTGCTCCCAAGTAACCCAGGAAGGAAAGGCGGGGGATTACAGTGTGATTACTTGTGGGGCATGCTGTGAAGTTCTTGTTGTTGACCCTTGATTGGAATGAGCTGGGTGACTGGCAGGAAGAGGGCCTACAGCAGAGCTAATCTCCTGGCAGCCTCATCAGTACAGCTGGCCTGCAGTAGGCTGCCTGATTGGCCATGCCGCCTGATTAGCTGCAGGGGCCAGCAGGCTGGCTCTTAAGCCAGCGGCAGGCTCATGCTCACCACTATGCCTGATCCTGTTGTACCTCGCTTCTCCTGCTCCTACCTTGCACCCAGCCTTGCCTCTGTCCTGCCCCTGCCTTGAACTCCTCCGTGCCCACTACCCTGCTAGCTCCAGTTCCTGACCTCCAGTTTGACCCTTGGCTTCGGCTCCTGACTATTGACTCTGGCTCTGACTCTAGTCCTTGGGTCCTGATGCCTGCTCCGAGCACTAGGTTAGACTCCCCCATCCCGCTCAGCTGACAGTGATGACATAGTGCCGCTGGTGCCTAGGGCTGTCGGCAAATTTTTGATCAAACCCCAATTTTGATGAAAAATGGGAAAACATTTAGACATTTATGTGCAAATCAACAATTCCCTTTCCTGCTGCGTTCTGAGTGGCTGTCCCAGAGAGTAAGCCACTCAACACAGGCTCCTTGCAATAAAACTTCAGAGCATTGTCAAGTATTGGATTTAGGGTTTTAGCTTCAGCTCTTTTGCAAGGGGAAGAAATGACTCCCCTCCCCCTGCTTTCCGGCTGGATTTGAAGCCTACCCAACTCAAATGGTACTGACTCTGCGATACGTGGTGAGAATGGTCTGGAATTCTGAAGGAACCCAAACACTCACCAAAGCTGCATTGAGAGAATTCTGCTGCAAAGCCGAGGTCCAATGAAATGCCTAAAGTGGGAGAGCAGGTTGATTTGAAACCCAGGGCCAGATTCATAGAAGCTGTCACAGGGAGTTATAAATTATCCCTCCCTTCATCAGTTAATCCCCCTGTGCTCCAGAGAATATTCATACTATCCTCTGTCGGTTTTCCAGCAGTGTGGAAGGCAGCTTTACTGTAGTTTGCAGCCAGGACTCCAGCGGAAACAAGTGGATGGAGGCTGCATAGGGGAATGAACCTAAACAGCACATCCCTGCTTACCTGAGCCACACACCCTTCCTTGCCAACACTGCCCGTTTTGGGGCCATCAACAAGCCCCTTTATGCAGGGAAGGGAGCAATCTCTTTCCCCTATCACAGCCTACACCGCTGCCAGTCTTTCATTGCAAGGGCCTCGCGCTGTGTTTTAAACCCAGGATCTGACCCCGTGTGTTTTGCATGTTATCACATAAATGTTTGGGAGGAGATGCAGGCTTCAATGAGAAATGCTTTCCCATGCTACGTTTTGGCACACACGCTGTTTATGATGCAAGGTTCCTAAAATAATTGTACTAGATGAAGCGTCTGTTCTCCGGGCTTTGAGGCCAGTACATCATGACATTTTAGAGATAAATTGTTGCGGAACACTCTTGGACTTAAATTCCATTGGAGCTCTTCCGGAATCTATTCTTCTTTCTCATTTCTTGCTATCCTGTAGTACTTCTAAAACAACCCATCCCGTACATTCCCTTAAATTGTGTGCAAATTGACTTTTTTCTGCGACTGGTAGATTAATCTACAAAAATCATTTCTTCAGTGGAGAATATGCAGTGGAGATTATGAAATGCAAAATCGAATGACACTGGTTTCAGACAGTCCAACTGCTGGATGGTTAGCCTGTCTTTCACATCTTGACCAGATGGACGAATGACAGCAGCAGAGTCTTGGGATAGCATCCTAAGTGTATGTATTGCATTTCCTTTTTGTACATGTGACTGCTGTCTCCAGACTTCAGAGGGGGAATTCATTTACACTGTAGGTGCATTTAAAGGGACACTTAGGTTGGATATATATGTCTAAAAAATAAACAAACTCTTTACTTCAGTTACTAGCAACACATGAGATTATTAAAACTATCACTATAAAATGGTAATCGTATTTCCTGAGATAAGTGCTTTAAGATTCACTGATAGGCACTATATACGAGCTATGTATTAACAGCATTGAATTCATTTTGGGACTGGTTCTGAGGGTATGGGGTCTTTACTCCTACTTTTGCTTATATGGTCCACATACATTGTGTAGCGAGGCAGTGGGATACCCCACAGCCCCGCTGAGGGCCGAACCTCCCCTAACACCAACGTGGGCGGAGCCACCGGGTCCGGCGCCCGCCCCTCAGAGGTCACGGTGCCGACCCGGAAGTATAAAAGCCTGCCTGCAGAGTTCAGTGGAGAACAAGCCGGCGGAGAGAGCAGACGTCTGTGGCTGAGCTCCCACTTGGGAGACAGCAGCAGGCCACGACCGGCAGGGCCGGCTCCAGGCACCAGCTTCTCAAGCAGGTGCTTGGGGCGGCCGCTCCGGAGAGGGGCGGCAGGTCCAGGTATTCGGCGGAAATTCGGCGGACGGTCCCTCACTCCGCCTGGGAGTGAAGGACCTCCCGCCGAATTGCCGCTGCAGATCGCGATCGCGGCTTTTTTTTGTTTTGTTTTGTTTGTTCGTTTTGGCTGCTTGGGGTGGCCAAAACCCTGGAGCCGGCCCTGACGACCGGCCTGCTGACTCACCAGTCCAGCCGAGCCTACCCCTCGCCTGGTACCCTGAGGAGGACTGGCCAAGCTTGCCCCTTTCCAGCTACCCCGAGGAGGAGCCGAGCCTGCCCCTTTCCTGCTATCCCACGGAGGAGCCGAGCGTACCCTTCGCTACCTACCCGGAGGAACCGATGCTGGTGGAGAGCACCGAGGACACCGAGTACGGCCCAGGTACCCTACGAGGGGGAGTGTGGAAGTAGCCCGGGGGCAGCCGACCCCAGTCTGGCTGCAGCACTGCCAGAACCGATGTCAGTGTGTTGCGGCCAGGATCCCCACCGACAGCAGCGAGTTTCCGCCGCTGCTAGGGCCCCGGGCTGGGACGCAGTGGAGTGGGAGGGCCTGCGTCCCCTCTGCCACCTACTCCTTGGATGGCAGACTCCCCCTTTCTCCTGGCCTGGAGAGGCTGGGACCTCTTGCTCCTTGACTCAGTCCCTGCTTAAGGGCCTGGGTTCCTGACTGACTGTTTGATTGCTGCCCCGCCCTGACCTAGGGCCTGGGCTGCTACAAACATTGACTCACCCCCTGCTTAGGAGCCTGGGTTCCCGAACTATTGACTCAGCCCCTGCTTAGGGGCCTGAGCCCCTAACTGTGTGTTTGCTGTCCCAGACTGCCGCTGGACCAGGACTGACGGCGGACCAGAGCGAGGCGGTGGGATACCCCACAGCCCCGCTGAGGGCCGAACCTCGGCAGAGACTATTACACATGGCCAGAGAGAATTACAGTTCTTACACCGGGGAGCACAGGAAATGCTCCCTCCCTGCTCCCCTAGAGGTGAATAGTGCATCTAATGAGACAGGAAGGAGTCAGGATTGTGGGTGAGCAGCAGTGGCAGGGCAAGAAAGCTGCACCTCACAACATAGTACAGTAGCAAGTGCGTAGCCTCTTGCTACCTGGGACCTGATTCCTAGCGCTCCCCTGGGACAGGACAGCTCTGCAGCTCCTTTTATTATGCGCTGTCACTACCTGCCACACTTCAAGCCTTTCATTGTTGTGATTTTTTTTTTTTTAATACAGCACCCAACTATGCGCGAGGGGCTTTTACAATCTAAACACACAACACGTAGCTAAAGAGATGGGATAAAAAGGTACAAGAAGATTTTCACTTGTTATTGTATGTGAAATGCAGGTGTGACTTTCACCTGTTTGTTATTTGCTCATTTTGTGGTGCTACTTTGCCTCTTTTGACCCAAGTGTCTAGCCAAAACGTCAGGGTTTAGTAGGTTGTTCCAGTTCAGAGGAGAAATTGGTGACACTCAGGTATTTCATAGAAATGAGGGGCTGGAAGGGACCTCAAGAGGTCATCTAGTCCAGTGCTGATGCATGGCCAAGTAAACTTCTTAGACACCTCCAATTATTCAGATTCCACAAGCACCCTTGGAAACCTGTTCCAGAGCATGACTATCCTTATAGTTGGAAATTTTTGGCTAATATCTGACCTATAACTCCCTTGTTGCAAAGTAATCCTATTACTTCTTGTCCTACCTTCAGTGGACATGGAGTACAATTGATCACCATCCTCTTTATAACAGCCCTTAACCTATTTGAAGACTTATCAGGTCCCCCCTTCAGTCTTCTTTTCTCAAGACTAAACGCACCCAGTGTTTTTAACCTTTCCTCATAGGTCAGGTTTTCTAAACCTTTTCTCACTTTTGTTGCTCTCCTTTTGATTCTCTCCAGTTTATCCACATCTTTCCTGAAGTCGAGTATCAGAGGGGTAGCCGTGTTAGTCTGAATCTGTAAAAAGCAACAGAGGGTCCTGTGGCACCTTTGAGACTAACAGAAGTATTGGGAGCATAAGCTTTCGTGGGTAAGAACCTCACTTCTTCAGATGCAAGTAATGGAAATCTCTAGAGGCAGGTATATATCAGTGTGGAGATAACGAGGTTAGTTCAATCAGGGAGGGTGAGGTGCTCTGCTAGCAGTTGAGGTGTGAACACCAAGGGAGGAGAAACTGTTTCTGTAGTTGGATAGCCATTCACAGTCTTTGTTTAATCCTGATCTGATGGTGTCAAATTTGCAAATGAACTGGAGCTCATCAGTTTCTCTTTGGAGTCTGGTCCTGAAGTTTTTTTGCTGTAAGATGGCTACCTTTACATCTGCTATTGTGTGGCCAGGGAGGTTGAAGTGTTCTACAGGTTTTTGTATATTGCCATTCCTGATATCTGACTTGTGTCCATTTATCCTCTTGCGTAGTGACTGTCCAGTTTGGCCAATGTACATAGCAGAGGGGCATTGCTGGCATATGATGGCATATATAACATTAGTGGACGTGCAGGTGAATGAGCCGGTGATGTTGTAGCTGATCTGGTTAGGTCCAGTGATGGTGTTGCTGGTGTAGATATGTGGGCAGAGTAGGCATCGAGGTTTGTTGCATGGGTTGGTTCCTGAGTTAGAGTTGTTATGGTGCTGTGCGTGGTTGCTGGTGAGAATATGCTTAAGGTTGGCAGGTTGTCTGTGGGCGAGGACTGGCCTGCCTCCCAAGGTCTGTGAAAGTGAGGGATCATTGTCCAGGATGGGTTGTAGATCACTGATGATGCGTTGGAGAGGTTTAAGCTGAGGACTGTAGGTGATGGCCAGTGGAGTTCTGTTGGTTTCTCTTCTGGGCCTGTCTTGTAGCAGGAGGCTTCTGGGTACACGTCTGGCTCTGTTGATTTGTTTCTTTATTTCCTTGTGTGGGTATCGTAGTTTTGAGAATGCTTGGTGAAGATCTTGTAGGTGTTGGTCTCTGTCTGAGGGGTTGGAGCAGATGCGATTGTACCTCAGTGCTTGGCTGTAGACAATGGATCGTGTGGTGTGACCGGGGTGGAAGCTGGAGGCATGAAGGTAGGCGTAGCGGTCGGTTGGTTTTCGGTATAGGGTGGTGTTAATGTGGCCATCGCTTATTTGTACGGTGGTGTCCAGGAAGTGGACCTCCTGTGTAGATTGGTCCAGGCTGAGGTTGATGGTGGGGTGGAAGCTGTTGAAAGCATGGTGGAATTCTTCCAGGGCCTCCTTCCCATGGGTCCAGATGATGAAGATGTCATCAATATAGCGTAGGTAGAGAAGGGGCATGAGTGGACAGGAGCTGAGGAAGCGTTGTTCCAGGTCAGCCATAAAAATGTTGGCATATTGTGGGGCCATGCGGGTGCCCATAGCGGTGCCACTGGTCTGGAGATATATATTGTCACCAAATTTGAAATAATTGTGCGTGAGGATAAAGTCACAGAGCTCAGCAATAAGTTGTGCTGTGTCATCATCAGGGATACTGTTCCTGACAGCTTGTATTCCATCTGTATGTGGGATGTTAGTGTAGAGAGCCTCTACATCCATGGTGGCTAGGATGGTGTTTTCTGGGAGGTCACCAATGCATTGTAGTTTCCTCAGGAAATCTGTGGTGTCACGGAGATAGCTGGGAGTGCTGGTGGCGTAGGGTCTGAGTAGGGAGTCCACATATCCAGACAGTCCTTCAGTGAGAGTGCCAATGCCCGAGATGATGGGGCGTCCAGGATTTCCAGGTTTGTGGATCTTAGGTAGTAGATAGAATAACCCCGGTCGGGGCTCTAAGGGTATGTTGATTTGTTCCTGTGTTAGTGTAGGGAGTGTCCTGAGTAGATGGTGTAGTTTCTTAGTGTATTCTAAAATCCTACCTGCCACATGGGGCCACAACAGGGGTACCCCTAACTCACCCAGCAATATCGTCAATTTATCCAGCTACACACTCAACCCAGCAGAAGAGTCTGTCCTATCTCGGGGACTCTCCTTTTGCCCCAGCACCCCCACGAACATGATACAGTTCTGTGGTGATCTGGAAGCCTACTTTCGCCGCCTCCGACTCAAAGAATACTTTAATGATAACACTGAACAGCGCACTGATACACAGATACCCTCCCACCAACAACACAGGAAGAAGAACTCCACATGGACTCCTCCTGAGGGTCGAAATGACAGTCTGGACCTATACATAGAATGCTTCCGCCGACGTGCACAGGCAGAAATTGTGGAAAAACAACATCGCTTGCTTCATAACCTAAGTCGTGCAGAACGCAATGCCATCCACAGCCTCAGAAACCACCCTGACATTATCATCTAAGAGGCTGATAAAGGAGGTGCTGTTGTCATCATGAACAGGTCTGACTACCAGAAGGAGGCTGCCAGACAACTCTCCAATACCCAATTCTACAGGCCGCTTTCCTCAGATCCCACTGAGGAATACACTAAGAAACTACACCATCTACTCAGGACACTCCCTACACTAACACAGGAACAAATCAACATACCCTTAGAGCCCCGACCGGGGTTATTCTATCTACTACCTAAGATCCACAAACCTGGAAATCCTGGACGCCCCATCATCTCGGGCATTGGCACTCTCACTGAAGGATTGTCTGGATATGTGGACTCCCTACTCAGACCCTACGCCACCAGCACTCCCAGCTATCTCCGTGACACCACAGATTTCCTGAGGAAACTACAATGCATTGGTGACCTCCCAGAAAACACCATCCTAGCCACCATGGATGTAGAGGCTCTCTACACTAACATCCCACATACAGATGGAACACAAGCTGTCAGGAACAGTATCCCTGATGATGACACAGCACAACTTATTGCTGAGCTCTGTGACTTTATCCTCACGCACAATTATTTCAAATTTGGTGACAATATATACCTCCAGACCAGTGGCACCGCTATGGGCACCCGCATGGCCCCACAATATGCCAACATTTTTATGGCTGACCTGGAACAACGCTTCCTCAGCTCCTGTCCACTCATGCCCCTTCTCTACCTACGCTATATTGATGACATCTTCATCATCTGGACCCATGGGAAGGAGGCCCTGGAAGAATTCCACCATGCTTTCAACAGCTTCCACCCCACCATCAACCTCAGCCTGGACCAATCTACACAGGAGGTCCACTTCCTGGACACCACCGTACAAATAAGCGATGGCCACATTAACACCCACCCTATACCGAAAACCAACCGACCGCTACGCCTACCTTCATGCCTCCAGCTTCCACCCCGGTCACACCACACGATCCATCGTCTACAGCCAAGCACTGAGGTACAATCGCATCTGCTCCAACCCCTCAGACAGAGACCAACACCTACAAGATCTTCACCAAGCATTCTCAAAACTACGATACCCACACAAGGAAATAAAGAAACAAATCAACAGAGCCAGATGTGTACCCAGAAGCCTCCTGCTACAAGACAGGCCCAGAAGAGAAACCAACAGAACTCCACTGGCCATCACCTACAGTCCTCAGCTTAAACCTCTCCAACGCATCATCAGTGATCTACAACCCATCCTGGACAATGATCCCTCACTTTCACAGACCTTGGGAGGCAGGCCAGTCCTCGCCCACAGACAACCTGCCAACCTTAAGCATATTCTCACCAGCAACCACGCACAGCACCATAACAACTCTAACTCAGGAACCAACCCATGCAACAAACCTCGATGCCTACTCTGCCCACATATCTACACCAGCAACACCATCACTGGACCTAACCAGATCAGCTACAACATCACCGGCTCATTCACCTGCACGTCCACCAATGTTATATATGCCGTCATATGCCAGCAATGCCCCTCTGCTATGTACATTGGCCAAACTGGACAGTCACTACGCAAGAGGATAAATGGACACAAGTCAGATATCAGGAATGGCAATATACAAAAACCTGTAGGAGAACACTTCAACCTCCCTGGCCACACAATAGCAGATGTAAAGGTTGCCATCTTACAGCAAAAAAACTTCAGGACCAGACTCCAAAGAGAAACTGCTGAGCTCCAGTTCATTTGCAAATTTGACACCATCAGATCAGGATTAAACAAAGACTGTGAATGGCTATCCAACTACAGAAACAGTTTCTCCTCCCTTGGTGTTCACACCTCAACTGCTAGCAGAGCACCTCACCCACCCTGATTGAACTAACCTCGTTATCTCCACACTGATATATACCTGCCTCTAGAGATTTCCATTACTTGCATCTGAAGAAGTGAGGTTCTTACCCACGAAAGCTTATGCTCCCAATACTTCTGTTAGTCTCAAAGGTGCCACAGGACCCTCTGTTGCTTTTTCCTGAAGTGTGATGCTCAGAATTGGACATAGTACTCCTGCTGAGGCCTCACCTGTGCTGAGTAGAGCAGGAGGGGGGTGGGATAGCTCAGTGATTTGAGCATTGGTCCCCTAAACCCAGGGTTGTGAGTTCAACCTTTGAGGGGGCCACTTAAGGATCTGGGGCAAAAATCTGGGGATTGGTCCTGCTTTGAGCAGGGGGTTAGACTAGATGATCTCCTGTGGTCCCTTCCAAACCTACAATTCTATGACAATTACCTCCCATGTCTTACATACAAAACTCCTGTTAATACACCCCAGAATGATATTAACTTTTTTTCACAACTGCATCCCAGTGTTGACTCACATTCCATTTGTAATCCACTATAACCTTCGGATCCTTTTCAGCAATACTATCATCTAACCAGATATTCCTCATGGTGTAGTTGTGCATTGAATTTTTTTCTTCTTAAGCGAAGTACTTTGCACTTGTCTTTAAGGAATTTCATCTAGTTCATTTCAGACCAATTCTCTAATTTGTCAAGGTCATTTTGAATTCTAACCGTGTTCTCCAAAGTGCTTGCAACCCCTCCCAGATTGGTTTCATCTGCATATTTTATAAGCGTACTCTCCACTCCATTATCCAAGTCATTAATGAAAATATGGACTAGTACCGGACCCCAAACTGACCCCTATGGGACTCCACTGGATATGCCCTCCCAGTTTGACAGCAAACCATTGATAACTACTCTTTGAGCACAGTCTTTCAGCCAGTTGTGTATCCAGCTCACAATAATTTCATCTAGACCACATTTCCCTTATTTGCATATGAAAATGTCATGTAGGACCATATCAAAAGCCTTACTAAAAATCAAGGTAAATCACATCTACTGCTTCCCCCTCTCCACTAGGTCAGTAACCCTGTCAAAAAAGGAAATAAGGTTGATTTGACATGATTTGTTCTTGACGAATCAATGCTGGCTATTCTTTGTAACCCTATTTTCTCCTGGTGCTTACAAACTGATTGTTTAATAATTTTGTTCCAGCATCTTTCCAGGTACCAAAGTTAGGCTAACTGGTCTACAATTCCCTGGGTCCTCTTTATTCCCCTTTTTAAAGATAGGAACTATATTTGCCCTTCCCCAGTCCTCTGGGACCTCATGCATCCTCCATAAGAACATAAGAAAGGCCGTACTGGGTCAGATGAAAGGTCCATCTAGCCCAGTATCCTGTCTACTGACAGTGGCCAATGCCAGGTGCCCCAGAGGGAGTGAACCTAACAGGCAATGATCAAGTGATCTCTCTCCTGCCATCCATCTCCACCCTCTGACAGACAGAGGCTAGGGACACCATTCCTTACCCGTCCTGGCTAATAGCCATTAATGGACTTAACCACCATGAATTTATCCAGTTCTCTTTTAAACTCTGTTATAGTCCTAGCCTTCACAAACTCCTCAGGTAAGGAGTTCCACAAGTTGACTGTGCGCTGTGTGAAGAAGAACTTCCTTTTATTTGTTTTAAACCTGCTGCCTATTAATTTAATTTGATAACCCCTAGTTCTTGTATTATGGGAATAAGTAAATAACTTTTCCTTATCCACTTTCTCCACATCACTCATGATTTTATATACCTCTGTCATATCCCCCCTTAGTCTCCTCTTTTCCAAGCTGAAGAGTCCTAGCCTCTTTAATCTCTCCTCATATGGGACCCGTTCCAAACCCTTAATCATTTTAGTTGCCCTTTTCTGAACCTTTTCTAGTGCCAGTATATCTTTTTTGAGATGAGGAGACCACATCTGTACGCAGTATTCGAGATGAGGGCGTACCATCAATTTATATAAGGGCAATAATATATTCTCAGTCTTATTCTCTATCCCCTTTTTAATGATTCCTAACATCCTGTTTGCTTTTTTGACCGCCTCTGCACACTGCGTGGACATTTTCAGAGAACTATCCACGATGACTCCAAGATCTTTTTCCTGACTTGTTGTTGCTAAATTAGCCCCCATCATATTGTATGTATAGTTGGGGTTATTTTGTCCAATGTGCATTACTTTACATTTATCCACATTAAATTTCATTTGCCATTTTGTTGCCCAATCACTTAGTTTTGTGAGATCTTTTTGAAGTTCTTCACAGTCTGCTTTGGACTTAACTATCTTTAGCAGTTTAGTATCATCTGCAAACTTTGCCACCTCACTGTTTACCCCTTTCTCCAGATCATTTATGAATAAGTTGAATAGGATTGGTCCGAGGACTGACCCTTGGGGAACACCACTAGTTACCCCTCTCCATTCTGAGAATTTACCATTTATTCCTACCCTTTGTTCCCTGTCTTTTAACCAGTTCTCAATCCATGAAAGGACCTTCTCTTTTATCCCATGGCAGCTTAATTTACATAAGAGCCTTGGTGAGGGACCTTGTCAAAGGCTTTCTGGAAATCTAAGTACACTATGTCCACTGGATCCCCCTTGTCCACATGGTTGTTGACCCCTTCAAAGAATTCTAATAGATTAGTAAGACACGATTTCCCTTTACAGAAACCATGTTGACTATTGCTCAACAGTTTATGTTTTTCTATGTGTCGGACAATTTTATTCTTAATTATTGTTTCGACTAATTTGCCCGGTACAGACGTTAGACTTACCGGTCTGTAATTGCCGGGATCACCTCTAGAGCCCTTTTTAAATATTGGCGTTACATTAGCTAACTTCCAGTCATTGGGTACAGAAGCCGATTTAAAGGACAGGTTACAAACCTTAGTTAACAGTTCCGCAACTTCACATTTGAGTTCTTTCAGAACTCTTGGGTGAATGCCATCTGGTCCCGGTGACTTGTTAATGTTAAGTTTATCAATTAATTCCAAAACCTCCTCTCGTGACACTTCAATCCGTGACAGTTCCTCAGATTTGTCGCCTACAAAAGCCAGCTCAGGTTTGGGAATCTCCCTAACATCCTCAGCTGTGAAAACTGAAGCAAAGAATCCATTTAGTTTCTCCGCAATGACTTTATCGTCTTTAAGCGCTCCTTTTGTATCTCGATCATCAAGGGGCCCCACTGGTTGTTTAGCAGGCTTCCTGCTTTTGGCTAGCCGTTCTTCAAACTCCTCTTTGGCTTTTCTTATTACATTCTTGCACTCCATGAGTTCTCCGGGATAATTACTAACAATTCTGAGATTGCTTAAGTATTGTAGGATGAATTTCATCAGATCCTGCCAACTTGAATACATCTAACTTATTAAAATATTCCTTCATCCGTTCTTTCCCTATTTTGGTTGGTGTTCCTTCCCCCTTGTTGTTAATATTAATTGCATTGAGTATCTGGTCACCATTAACCTTTGTAGTGAAGACAGATGCAGTTTTGTTTATTCACAAAGAATGTACAAAGACCCATGTCTCTGAATGCAGCAGGCATCAAATAGCAGGAAACAGATTCTTTTGCTCACAGCATTGAGAATGCTCTTCATTTCAGTCTGCAACCCTGACCCCAAAACCTCTCCTAAGGTTTCTTCCAGGGTTAGCTCTCCCTGCCCCCCTCCCTTCCAAAAAAACAATACTCAGCAAAAGTTCCTGGGCTGGTTCAGACCCACCTTTTGTCTTAGATGGAGATTTATGCTTACAGCTACCTTAATGAATCGTGAGAACACACCTTAATCTCAATGGGGTTTTAACTCAACCTATAACAAGGTTTCACCCTGATCATAGCACCCCACCACCACTACAGCTTCAAAATATTATGGGAGTGGTGATCTCTCTGTCACCTACAATGCAGTCAATTATCGTGGGCTCCTTGCCAAGGTACTAGTGGTAATGAAGATCCACCACTTCATGGAGCTAATACAGACCATGCTGGAGAACAGAAGATTCGTTGCAAACTTTTGTGGCAAACAGTGCCGATGGCAATGGTGGAAGAGTGGTCTCCCACAAGGTAGTGTCTTAGCACCTACATTATTCAACATTTAAATGACCAGCCAAGCTACCCCAGTACAAGGTGCTTTATTTATGGAGATGACCCGTGCATCACCACACAGCACAAGGAGGTTGGCATATTGGAGAGTACTCAGGTGAATGGACTTAAGACCCTAGATAAGTACTATGCCGCCAACCAGCTGCATGCAAACCCAGCAGAGACATAAGTCATGCATTCCATCTTAAAAAAAAATATTGAGAGACCGAATGTGAATTTAATGTCAGTTGGTTTAGGATGACACTTATCATTCCATAAATCCCATATATCTCAGTGTTACTCTCAACTGTACACTCTTCTTTAGTGCCCACATCAGGAAAACTAAAGCCAAGATTAGCATACAAAACAACATTGTCAACAAGCTGGTTACATCCAAGTAGGACCCATCCATTCTGTCATCAAGTGCACTGGCACTTTGTTACTCGTAAGAACGGCCATACTGGGTCAGACCAATAGTTCATCTAGCACAGTATCCTGTCTTCCAACAGGGGCCAGTGCCAGATATTTCAAAGGGAATGAACAGAACAGGGCAATTATTGAGTGATCCATCCCCTGTCATCTACTCTCAGCTTCTGGCAGTCAGAGGTTTAGGGACACCCAAAGCAAGGGGTTGTGTCCTTGATCATCTTGGCTATATGCCATGAACGTATCTAATTCTTAGTTCCACAGGTTGACTGCGCATTCTGCTAAGAAGTACGTCCTTATGTTTGTTTTAAGCCTGCTGTCTTTTAGTTTTATCTGGCGATCCCTAGTTCTTGTGCTATGTGAAGGGATAAATAACACTTCCTTATTGACTTTCTCCACACCATTCATGATTTTATAGACCTCTATCATATCCCCCTAGTCATCTCTTTTCTAAACTGAACAGTCCCAGTCTTTTTAATCTCTCCTCATATGGAAGCTGTTCTGTACCCCTAATCATTTTTGTTGCCCTTCTCTGTACTTTTTCCATTTCTAATATATGTTTACTGAGATGGAGAAACCAGAACTGCATGTATTGTTCAAGATGTGGGCATATCAGGGATTTTATAGAGTGGCATTGTGATCTAGTCTGTCTTCTTATGACCCCTTTCCAGTTTTCTAACATTGTTCGCTTTTTTGACTGCCAAGCACATTGAGTGGATATTTCCAGAGAACTATCTACAATGACTCCAAAATCTCTTTCTTGAGTGGTAACAGCTAATTTAGACCCCATTACTTCTCTGCTGAAATGCCTGTGCAGTGAGGGATCTGTGCCCTCATGCAAAGAAGGTAGACACTGCACTTAACACTGCCTGCCGCCATATTACAGGTTGCCTTAAGCCAGTGGTTTTCAAACTTTTGTACTGGTGACCCCTTTCACATAGTAAGCCTCTGAGTGCGACCGCCCCTTATAAATTAAAACACTTTTTAATATATTTAACACCATTATAAATGCTGGAGGCAAAGTGGGGTTTGGGGGGGAGGCTGACAGCTTGTGACACCCCCCCCATGTAATAACCCTTGTGACCCCCTGAGGGGTCCCAACTCCCAGTTTGAGACCTCCTGCCTTAAGCCAACCTACATCAACACTTCCACATCTTCCCAGGCATTGCTCCGCCTGAAATATGATGGGAAGTTGCTGCTAGAGTAGAATGCACAAGGGACATAGAGATCCAAGACAGCTACTGTATAACTGATGTTGAGTTAACTGAAATCATGACAGGATTATTTTTGCCATCATTGTTGTGGAAAAAGTCACCCACGCATCATTTTGATCAGAGACTTGAGCCTGAGGCCTGTTTATTGAATACATACCAACGCATTGGGGGTAGCAGTTAGAAACCACTCCCCCGATTGGAGTGCGCCAAGCCTTTTTAAAGCTGAAAACCGCAAACATATTACATATTACACGTCATTTATCAGAATAGGAGAGTTAGGGTCTTTCTGCCCTTCCCGGTGCTCCTTTTGCAATCTTCCCAGAATAGGGTGCAAATTGAGTGGAGGGGTTCTTGGTGGTTTCCGACACTCATTACTTTGCATCATTTGGGGTGTCTGTTACTTAAATGTTCCAGCCAGGGTACAATTACATAATGAGGTATTTATGCAATTGGATTTTTTGGGGGGGCATGGTTACACAAATGGGGGGGCAGGGGCATGATCAGTCAGTTTAGCTAAGCACTGCATTGCTTATCGCTCCACACAAGCGGTTATTACATTTCCCCAGCCATAAACACACTCTTTCTTTATTATTGCTGCTGCTGGGGCTTTCCATTCTTTTCCTCCCTGGCCCCCCCTCCTCTGGTTATAACCCTTGACCGTTACTGGCAGAGAACATGACACTTAATCTGGTTCAGGCTTGCGGCCTGTAAGGCGAGTCCATGTTGGTTTCATGGTCAGTGCAAAAGGGGTCGGCCAGACCCATTTTCCCACATCATTAAACCACTAACATTATCAGTTATGGCAAACAAGAGTAGAGACTGACTGTGTAGTCCAAGGGTCTCAAACACGTGGCCCGCAGAGTTATTTCCTGTGGCCCACCATAGGTGCCGACTCCGCCGGCAGCCAAGCTGTTTGGCGGCACTTAGGACTTTCCAGGAGAGAGGGGGGAGGAGCGGGGATGCCATGCACTCACGGGAGAAGGTGGGGCAGGGGTGGGGATTTGGGGAAGGGGTTGGAATAGGGGCAGGGAGTGGGCAGAGTTGGGGCAAGGACTTTGGGGAAGAGGTTTGAATGGGGGTGGGGAAGGGGTGGGAAGGGGCAGGGCCACATGTTTGAGACCCCTGTGATAGACTGTTAGTTAGGGGCACCGGGCACCATCCCCCATTGCCCAGGGGTCTCTCTGTTAGGGGTGCTGGGCACCCAGAGCCCCCCCCCATCGCCCAGGAGTCTCTCTGTTAGGGGTGCTGGGAGGTCCCCCCCATTGCCCAGGGGTCTCTCCATTGGGACACTGGACAGTGTCTGTGATGAAGTGGAAATTTTCTGTAACATTTTTATAATTCCTAGGCGAGCCTCAGTTTCCCTCTTGACTTTGCGCTGTGACAGGGTTATGCAGTGCAGGAGAGAGTCGGCGCCTATGGCGGGCCGCAGGAAATAACTCTGTGTGTTTGAGACCCCTGGTGTAGATAATCATCTGTGTTACTGATCACATAAGGAATAGTTACAGGTGTTTATATTTTATTAAAACCCCTCTTCACATTACAGTTTTAAAAAAGTTAATCCATTGACGTTTAATAGCATACTACATTACTCTTCATTTTTTACTATACTTTTGTATCGTTGTATGAAAAGGTTTCAGTGATGTGGCCCTCAGGCCAATGTATTAGTCCTCATGTGGCCCTCGTGGTGATTTGAGTTGGAGATCCCTGGTGTAGTCCGTGCCCTCCAGATCCCACCAGTCAAGCACCTACCACCTGGTGCAGATCAGCCCCAGACTACATGGCATTGTCTTATTTGACTCCACACTGGACTTGGCTGGTCTAGGGATGCAATAATCAAGTGAGGCTACATCAGTGGCCTCAGTACCTGTGACTGCAGCAGAGGGCCTCCAAATTTGAAGCATCTCTTGCAATACCAGCTGCTTGAGCATAAATGATTGGGCAACTGCACGTGCACGGATGTGATCGGAAGCATCATGAGGCCACAAGAAGAAGCCTCTTAGCCCATTGACCCAGGTGAGGCCTACAATGGTGACGTACAACAACTCCATCCCAAACAAAAAGAAACAATGCAACAAATTACAAACACAGCAAGGTTAACTATTTCCATCTATACCGTGTCATTGCATCAGGCTAGTTTCACATCACCAACGCAAAAGAATTTTATTTCCACTCAAATCTCTTTGCGACTTTTCTCTCCCTGGATTTTTTCCCCCATGTGCTTCTGAGGTGTCTATTGTTTCGGTGCAACTTGCTGGTTGTGACAAACAGAATGGTCATGGACTGACTGGGGGACTCGTTGTTGTAACAACTTTCGCAGTCTCAGCATCCACAGCTACATTCTCAGAGTTGGGTTGGCAGCCATGCTGAAATCCTGTCTCCTTTACACCATCTTAGATGGTCCTTATGGATACTTTGGGCTTAGTCCTGGGACCCAACTGTACACCACTAAGTTTAGTTGGGTTAGCACTGTATAGGGTATCTCCCAAGGTTTATCCAGTTTAGGGCTCCTACCCTTTTCCCTTCTAGGATTGTGGATCCAGATTAGGTCCCCTCTTTTAAAATTTTCTCCATATGACCTTGCATCGTACAAACTTTTCTTTTTGGCAGAGGCTATCCTCAAATTTTCCCTAGCAAAAGGTGTGAGATTTTCAGTTTTGGATTGTAGGGTTTCTACGTGGTCAAAATGGTTCAAATTATGTTGTTCTTTTTTGGGAATGCTATACAGGTGCCTTGCTGGGGTCCTTAGCGCACGCCCAGACAGGAGTGCTAGGGTACACTTTATACTCTCATTGACTGCAGTTCCGTAAGCCATTGAAAGGCATGGGATAAGCTGGTCCCAGTCCCTTTGGTGCTGTTCTGCAAAGGTAGCCAGCTGAACCCCCAGAATCCTATTGAACCTTTCCACCACCCCATCAGATTGTGGGCATGTTGGGGTGGGACAAGTTTTGCAGATCCCTAGAGTCTCACCTGTTAAAACACTTCAGATTCAAAGTTTCTCCCTTGCTCCATGTGTAACTCACCTGGGACCCCAAATGTGGTGAAGAATTCATTCACGGGGACCCCTGCTACTGTCACAGCCATTTAATTTCTCAGTGGGTATTTCCCAGGGCATTTTGTGGAGGAGTCCATAGCTACCAGCAAGTATTGATTGCCAGTGTCTGTCTCAGGCAAGGGCCAAAGAACATCCATGACAAGGTGCCCCATTGGTGCCCCATGAGATACTGCTGCAAACGGGCTCACCCAGTTTTAGGGGAGCCTTTCTTTGCAATGCAAACTTACATTTCCTGCACCCTGCCTGCATTTTACCCAATAGAAATTCTCCCTTAGCTTGGCTAAGGTTTGTGCAACTCCTAAATGTCCAGCAGTTTTAAGATTATGACAATCTCAGACCCTCTTTTTTCCAGTCTATCTGGTACAACCAACTGCTACCAGTACCATCACCTGCTAGTTTCACCCATCTCCTGTTGAATATTTCATCTTTAAATGCAAGCTTTGACTGTGGTGCTGTGAGGGGACAGTATGTTCCAGGGTGACTGCATTTGCCAGTTGAGTCTTCCAATCACACATTATCCTTCTATCAGGATCCTCTCATTTTGAAGTTTTTAGTTGCTCTGGGGTCCATTCCTGCAACCCAACCCCATTGTTCCAGTGGATGAACCGGTAACATGTATGCATCTCTTAATTAGGGGAAGAGAGGAACAACATGTCCTTGGGCAACTAATTCCTTCCTCTCCTGCTTGGAACTGGCTTTGCAGTTAGCTGCCCAACAAGGCTGTCTGGACAAGGCATCAGTGGTCCTATACCTATGGCCACGACTGCGTGTGATTGTAAAATTGTAGCACTGCAGTTTTTCCAACTATGTGGCAGACTGTCGCTCAGTATTCCTGAATCTAAAGAGTCATTGCAGGGAAGCGTATGTCCTGACCATAAACTTCCTCCCATACTAATAGGGATAAAAACATTCTATAGATTTAACCACTGCTAGGAGTTCCTTTTGCTATAATACACTATCACCCTCTCAAATCCCTTGTGTTCATACAGCCCCCCCCCCAGCAGTAAGCACTAGCATGTGTCCACTATGAAAAGGGCTTTGAAACGTGGATCAGCCAAGACCAAAGCAGTCACTGGAGTGATTTTCAACTCTGAAAATGCGACATCACATGACTCTGCTGACCTCTGAAATGGTTTCACTTTCTCACCCAACTTTTGTAGTGAGTTTAAAATATTGACAAACCCACAAATGAACCTTCTGTAATAGGAGTGTCTAGGCAGTTGGCCAGTTCTATAAAGCCTTAATTTTCTTTTTCTTAATGAGGAGGGAATTTCCACTAATTGTGTGCCCAAGGTAAATTACCTCTTTTTGAAACAACTCACATTTCTTTGGGTTCAGTTTCAAACTGGCCACCTTCAGCTTATCACCAACTAATTGTAAATGTTTTAGCATGCAGAAGGATATCATCTGGGTATAACAGGCAGGCTGAAAGGGACATGCCGTGTAATACCTTCTCCATTAGCCTCTCAAATGTGGCTGGTGAATTGCACAAGCCAGAAGCCATCACTTTAAATTGCCACAACCCTTGACCTGTTGTGAAAGCAGTTTTCCCCCCAGTCTTTTGGATCCACTTTCATTTGCCAATTCCCACTTTTAAGAGCCAGTATGGGAAACCAGACTGAACCTTCTACAGCATCCAGGGTATCATCTCTTTGTGGTAACGGAAAAGAATCTTTTAAAGGGACTTAACTGAACTTTCTATAGTCCAGAATTTGTTGCTGCCATCCTTTTTCTTAGACAGATCCCTGGGTGAGGCTCAGGGGCTGATTGAAGGCTGAGTTATGCCTTCCAGATACATTTCCTCAATAGCCTGTAGTGCCTATTTCCTTTTTGCTACTGGTAACCAGTGAGGTGGCTGTTTAATGGTTCAGTCTCCCCCAGTATCAATCTTGTGCTGGACCAGTGCAGTACAACCATTACATCTTTGTTGGATCAGGAGAATGACTCCTGATTCCTAACCAGAAAGTATCTTCGATTGTTCTGTTGCTCCCCATTTACGTGCACAGGACTGCGCTGGAACAAGTCCAATAGAAACGCTGCAAGCTCACCTTCACCTCCTTCCCCTTTGTAGTTTTCCTCTATACCAGTATTCACCAGCTCCACCGGCTCACATTTCACAACCACGGTTTCCTTTTTTATCATTTGCTCCTTGACAGAAACATCCAGCAAAGAAACTGGAATCAGTTCTTGTTTCAGATCCACAAGAACTTTAGCAGCTAAGAATCTCCCAAGACTCTGGGTCTCAAAAAACAGGTTTCAACCACTCCTCATCTTTCCCTGGCTAAAGAGTTACCACAGCATGTAGCTGTTACAATGATTTCTGCCCCTGAGGGTGGGGCAATTTCTTTCATTACAAACCAGTTGCATATAAACCATGTGTCTCACCTGGGCCATATCTTTCAAGGGAATTTCCATAGACTGAATTTGTAAGACACCTTTCCTGGCAAAGATTACATAGCTGTTAGCCGTAATGAAATCCAAGCCAGTGATCTCATCCATTATTTCAGCCACCCAGACTTCTTGCTCAAATACCAGCCATCCAGTTTTCCAACTAGTTTTCGGATGGGTGTCCTTGCCCCGCATCGCTATCCCCATCTGAGACCAGTTAGGTGGTTCAGTTTCAGACCCCCTATTCCCTAGCCTGCTTAGCATATCTGGTCCAATGATCTAGGTTTAAACCTATGTTAATTATCCCTATATAGACATCACAGTTCTATTACACACTCAGTAGCCAAAGTCCCATTATTGTTGTTCAACTGCCCAGATCTAAACAAAAACTGTGGGGCTGATCCTTGTACCTCCAAACTTTTACCCTTCCGCTTGGTGTTTCCCCATTTCCCCAGACTGGGAAATAGGCTTTCACTGCAAACAACGCCCCTTTCTGTACCTCTTCCCAGCCATTGATTTGAGTTATAATGTTCAGTGGATTCAAATAATCCTTCCAGGAAGCTTTTTCCTTTGTCTGCATTTGAACGGGGGCAGTCCAACTCTCCCCTCTGGGGGTTACAAACAGGACAGAAAACTATTGTAAGTGTCCAATCTTACCCAAGTCCTCCAGCTGGCTCTATTCCTCATCCAGGTGGCTGACTTCCACTGTGATCCTTTTGTTTTCCTTCTGGAGCTGAATTTTCAGCTCCCTAAGTCCTTGCTGCAGCTCATCTGTGTTAGCAAGTTCCAAGTTGGCTAAAGCTTGCTGGTCTCCATTATTTCACGGAAAAGCTTCTGGTTTATGGCAGTCAGGTTGCTGGTCACTTCCTTGATCTGGCTTTCCATTCCAGCCTGGGAGCTTTGCAGCTGGGCTCCCCAACTCTATAGACACTTTGTGATGGTTGCTCCAACAGAAATTTGACCTCCATCTGTGTCAACCCTCAGCCCTTTCTGGAAATCCTCCAGATGCTGCATTAGTTCCTTTTAAGTCTGGTCTCCAGGTCGTGTTTTAAATTCTTTTGTGAAGGCTCCAGCTCCTGTTTAAAGTCTTATTTCAATTCCTTTTGGCCATCTTTGATTTCTGCAGGCACTGCCATCATTTCCTCCATCTTGGTTCAACAGCAATGCCAGCACACAGTTTCTCTCCTTGGAACTGAATTCTGCTGCCGACACCAGTGTCGACCCTCTTGGCTCACATGGTAACCAAAAATTCTGGGTGTAGTTGATTAGGGGGAGAAATTGATGAGTCAGCTATTTCCAGACTGCAGTTTTGTTTATTCACAGAGACTATGTAAAACCCTGTGTCTCTGAACACAGAAGGAATCAAATAGCAATAAAGATTCTTTTGCTCATAGCACCAAGCACAGTCTTTCAGCCTGCACCCTGACCCAAACCTCTTTCTAGGTTTTTTCCATGGTTATCCACCATGCTTTCAGCTGCTCCTTTGGGCTGTCTCTCTCTCTGTCTTTCCCAGGTTTTTCTGTTATGCCTTCCCACACACAAACACGCCTGCCCAAAACAATACTCAGCAAAACCTCCTGGGCGGGTTCACATACACCTTTCGTCGCACCTTACCACAGCACTGCAAAGCTTGAGACTGATCCCGGAAGCACTTATGCCTTGTCTACACTTAAAATGCTGCAGTTGTGCCGCTGTAGCACTTCAATGTAGACACTACCTATGCCGACGGGAGGGGTCCTTCTGTTGGCATAGGTAATCCACTGCCCTGAGACGCCGTTGCTAGGTTGATGGAAGAATTCTTCCGTCGACAGGAGTTAGGTCAGTATAGCGACAGCTCTCAGGGATGTGGATTTTTTTGCATCCCTGAGAGATGTAACTATACGGCTATAAAATCCTAGTGGAGACCAGGCCTTACTACTACTACTGGGTGTAGTACCTACTGCTGTAAGTCGTTCCATGAAGTCATCAGGATTACTCATGACACTACACACTACACCTGCTGCACTTTGCTCCAGTCCTCTGGTATATTAGCAGATTTTAATGAGAAACTGCACTCTCGTTAGCAGTTCATTCCCTTCATAATTGAGTCAGCATACTTCCAAGCATTCTGAGGTACCTGGCCCTAGTGGCTTCTTGTTCTTTCATTTATTCATTATTTCTTTCCCAGCACTTTCTTTTTTGATACTTCTGTCTCTGGCAGTATCTCATAGATGGTACAGGGCAAATATTTCACCAGCCTCTGTGGTGAAGACTGATGCAAAGAAAATGTTGCAGTAAAGATCAATTCTTTCTTTAATTGTTCCCTTTATTCCGCGGTGGTGCAGTGAACCCACCAGTTCTCTCACAGGTCTCCAGTTTCTGACATATTTAAAGAATTTCTTGACATTTATTCTAATGTCTTTTATTCTTTGATCTTCAAATTCCCCTCTTAGATTTCCTATCGCCCAGCTTACATTGTACTTGCCATAGTATATGGCTTACATTTTCAAAAGTGACTAGTGATTTTGGGTACCGCAATGTCTGAGTGCAACACCATAATGGGGACCTGATTTTCACAAGCACTGACCACCCATCTCTTTTTTGAAATTTTAGCCATATGCACCTTTCAGTTGGCTTAACTAGTATTACATTTCCACTTCCCATGATACCTGTTAGGCTCAAACAATCCCATGTATTATACCATTTCACTATATTTTTTTCTTGCCTTCTTACTTCTGTTTTTGTGTAGGGGCCTGCTTGACTTCTGTCACTGTGTTGTGGTTGTCAATATAGCCACTGTGCTGAATCTAAGGATTTTAGTTTCCTGACTTTTGACTCTAGGGTAGTTTTTAGTAGCTTCCTCTTTAGTATGTGGGAGTCTCCCTTTTTTCAGATTTTTTTTTTTATCATACTGCTTTTAAAAAATACAATTTAGTTATATATTTTAACAATTTCTTTACACAGGAAAGTGTCCTTAGTGCAATAATTTGCTAAACTAAGTCATTTCGAGACCTTATTTGAAGTTAAAAAAGCTTGTTCCAATTGTTGAATTTCCCTAGAAACACAAAAATAACACATAACACAACTATACAAGGTCTCGTTACACTGGACTATATGAATGGTCTGAGAACACCGTGAATGCCGATTTTTTTTTTTTTTTTTTTTTTTTTTTTTTTTTAAAAGGCTCCAGAGGCAGTCCTGGCAATTACAAGCTGGTAAGCCTAACTTCAATGCCTGGCAAACTGGTTGAAAATATAGTAAAGAACAGAATTATTAGTCACATAGATGAATATGATATATTGGGGAACAGTCAATACAGCTTTTGTAAAGGGAAATCATGCCTCACCAATCTATTAGAATTCTTTGAAGGTGTCAACAAGCATGTGGACAAGGCTTACCCGGTGGATATAGTGTATTTGGACTTTCAGAAAGCTTTTGACAAAGTCCCTCACCACAAACTCTTAAGCAAACTAATTAGTTATTGGATAAGGAGGAAGGTCCTCTCATGGATCAATAACTGGTTAAAAGATAGGAAACAAAGGGTAGTAATAAGTGG
Source organism: Malaclemys terrapin pileata (assembly GCF_027887155.1). Lineage (NCBI taxonomy): Eukaryota > Metazoa > Chordata > Testudines > Emydidae > Malaclemys > Malaclemys terrapin. The sequence goes on along the minus strand of NC_071505.1, from coordinate 9,984,279 downwards.
TCAGTTTTCACAGTGGAGAGGAGTAAATAGCAGGGTCCCCCAAGGATCTATACTGGGACCTGTGCTATACAACATATTCAGAAATGATCTGGAAAAGGGGTTGAATAGTGAGGTGGCAAAGTTTGTAGGCAATAAAAGTTATTGAAGATATTAGGTCCAAAGCTGACTGTGAAGAGTTACAAAGGGATCTCATTAAACTAGGTGACAAAATGGCAGATGCAATTCAATGTTGATCAATGCAGAGTAATGCACATTGGAATACATAATCCCAATTATACATACAAAATGATGGTGTCTAAATTAGCTGTTACTACTCAATAAAAAGATCTTGGAGTCATTGTGAATAGTTCTCTGAAAACATCTGCTCAATGTGCAGCAGCAGTCAAAAAAGCAAACAGAATGTTAGGAACCATTAGGAAACAGCTAATAAAACCAGAAAATGTCAAATGTCACTATATAAATCCATGGCGTGCCCACACCTTGAATAGTGTGTGGTGTTTTGGTCTCCCATTTCAAAAGAGATATTAGAATTGGAAAAGGTGCAGAGAAGGGCAACAAAAATGATGAGGGGTATGGAACAGTTTCCATATGAAGAGAGATTAGAAAGACTGTGATTGTTCATCTTAGATGAGAGACAACTAAGAGGAAATATGATAGAGGTCTAGAAAATCATGAATGGTGTGGTGAAAATGAATGGGGAAGTGTTATTTACCCCTTCACATATCACAAGAACTAGGGGGTCACCCAATGAAATTAATAGGCAGACGGTTTAAACACAAAAAAAGGAAGCATTTCTTCACGCAAAACACGGTCAACTTGTGGAACTCATTGCCGGGGATGTTGTGAGGGCCAAAAATGTAACTGCATTAAAAAAAGAACTAGATAAGTTCACGGACAATTGATCCATCCATGGCTCTTAGCCATGGTAGTCAGGGACTGAACCCCATGTCCCTAAGCCTCCAACTGCCAGAAGCTGGGAGCAGACGGAGGATGGATCACTTGAAATTGCCCTGTTGTGTTCATTCCCTCTGAAGCTGTCAGGACCGAGATATGGGTGGTCTGACCTAGTGGTTGGGAGTCTGGCTTGATCAGATACCAGCAGGTCAGAGTCTGAAGCAGGTAAGAGGGCAAACATCTGGAGGCAGGCAGGGACAAGTTACCAGGAGACTGGAGTCCGAGACAGGCCAGAGGACAAACCAGGTGTCAGTAGGCAGCCAGGCTGGGTTGGGTTACTAAGAGATCACCAGAAGGAGCAGGTATTGCAGGGGAAGCAGTCCAAAGCAGAGTGAACCCAGATGCATGGATAACTTCCTCTTCCTCTACTAGGTTTAAAAATCAATCAAGACCCGCAGCATTCTACTAATCAGCGCCCAGTACTGGGGTTCTCTGTCAGAGTTCCGCTCCAATTCCCACACTCCTCAGCGGGTCACTGTGTACTAGGGTTCAAGACCCATGCCTCCTGACAGAAGCATCTGGTACTGGCTACTGTCAGAAGACCACATAAGGGGCTAGCTAGACTATTGGTCTGACCCTGGTTTTATGTTCTGATGGGTGTGGTATAAGAACTAGAAAAGAACAGATACACCCATCAGAACATAAAGGCAAATTGCATAACATTTTTGCATTTGATTCTAATTTGGAAGTGGATCATCCACTGTCTGTTATGCAATTTGCCTTTGTGGGAAAAATCTTAGCATTTAACAGAGATAAAATAAACAGGGGTTTATGGAAAATTAATAAGGTTCTTTAGAAAATACTGTAAAATCCCATTAAATTTAATAGCGAAGGGGATCCTGCTATATGTTGTTGAATATCCTATAGAATTCTATAGGAAATTCCTAAGATGATCAAAAAAACCAAAAGAAAAGGCATCATTCCTGAGTAAATTCTATAAGAGGATGTTGTATGAACATGGTATAATTTTCTCCTCCAGGGGAGAGAGGATCCAATGGCAGACCAAGGGACAGTGCTTTCCCCTGGTGCCATCTCATGAGCACTGAACCATATTCCCTTCTTGCTGCATTTGGCAATAAAAGCCTTTAGCTTCTGATCCTGTGGCTTAGATTGGTTTCTAATATTTTGCCTTTATGATGCTGAAAAAATATAGAAAGAAAAGATTGCCTATTTATTTTCCGGTGACTCTGGTTATCAAACTAAGTGTCATTTTCTGTTTGCAGTAATGTTTGCTTCTGGAACTTTCATATCATGTCATAAATGCTACTTCTTTGAACAAACAGATTTATTCCTTCTGCCAAAAGGACTTTTTGTGCTCTCTGGCTCATTTGTAACATTATGACCAATTGATTTCTACTGCACCTATTATTGACTTGCCAGCATCATTATGAAGTAATGCTGGGGCTGTGTCAGAAAAATTTGTTGACTTACACACAGCCTTTTTCAGCAGTTTATTCAATATTGTTTTCCTAATCAACTGCTGCTCCAGTAAACGAAAACAGCTAGCTGTTGTCTGAAATGAAGAATAATTGGAAACATTATGCCTGCTTCTTTGAATGCAAGTAACAATTCATCCATTTAGGACTCTCCTAACGCTCCTGAACACTGAATTCCTAAAAGCCTGGGTGTCCCTTGTTTGGCTGATAATAATATTGAAAACTACAAACTCCTGGTAGCATTCAAGTCCATCCTACCAAAGACAGTAAAACGAAGTTCAAATAACATGAAGTATCTGACTTTAACCCATGAAAGTCAGAGATAACAGCAACTGTTTGTCCTTTGTTTGCACCTTCTCAATTCAAAGTGCCTTGCAGGCATTAACTGATGATGTCTAGAAACACCCTTTATGGAGTAGGTACAGTAATTGGATTGTAAGCTCTAAGGAGCAGTTCTTTGTTGTGTGTCTGTACAGCCCCTAGCACGTGCTTCTAGGCACTACTGCAATAAGGATAATATCCATGTTTTACATATGGGTAAATGGAGGCATAGAAAGGGAGACATGACCTGCCCAAGGTCACAGAGGAAGTCCGAGGCAGAGCTGGAAATAGATTCCAGTACTGTTAGCTCACAATCTCTTGCTCTAACACCTGACGTCACTCCCTCTGAATTAAGGCTGCCTGACACAGAGAGAGAGGAGGTGTGTGTATTACCAGATTTAATGGAGAGATTATTCAGAACCAGCTTTAAACACAAGCGGAGCATGTGTGAGATCCTGGAGAGCAAATGCCTCTCACGCACTTCTGCAGATTCTTTGCTCTGAGCCTAGTTTTGCACTCTTCTGAGGTCTCGGCCTCACACGGACCGTCTGTCAGCAGTTCATCCTCGTTCACCTTTTGAAAAGGCTATTTCTGGCCTTTCCCTTAACTTAAGAGGTTAGCCTGCTTCTCTTTTGGAAATACATGGGCACAGTGTGCTATTAAGATAGTGCCTCTTGTCCAGCAAGGACCTGTTTCTGTGAGGTGCTGCTGTATGCATTGATTTTAATGGGTGAGGCGGGAGCAGTGAAGGGGCGCAGCACCTCTCTGGATCCAGCCATGATATCAGCATGTTTTGGATTCACTGGGAAGCCATTTGGAAGTGGGCCAGGCCTTTCCAGGTGCAGCTCAACTCGGCCCCTTTGGCAGGTTCAAGACCCATTAGTGAGCCAGCTCAGAGAAAACCCATTCCCGCCGCTTTAGCTCTTGTACTGAAAGTGTAAGTGCTTCCTCTGTTCTTCCCTCAAGGATTGGAGCATCTAAACCCAGGGTTAGCCTACCCCATGTTGAGGCCCAGCTGGGTGTTAAGAGAGACTAAAAACAGCTGCCGAAACCCATTCTCTTGTCCCTCAAATCCTCTGTTAATCCTTCGGGTGCTGGACTGTGACGCTTGGAATGTCACATGATACAAAGAGCACAGAACACTGGAGCCAGGAAGTTGTCCAGTTAGCTGGCATGGGAATGATTGGCAGGTCGTTTGTAAAAAACAACACTCACAGCACTGACACCCCTTGCTAGCCCTATACCCCCTCCATCCAAAACTCCCACCCCAAGCGGGGTTCTCAACCTCAGAAAGGGAGAAGGGCCAGAGATGCCAAGAAATCTACGAGGGAGTTCTCTTGCTATTGATTTGATGTGAAAGGTGCTCAGACACTACGTGGCAGTCCCCTAAAATAGACAGATAGATAATCCTACGTGACAGAACTCTGCCACCACAGCTGAGGTGTCACTCACATGTAGTTGCTCTTTGGGGGAAGAATGTGTGGGATAGGTTTGGAATATGTTCATCTATTAGTAGCCTTTACAGTGTGGCCTAAATTCAGAAGATTAAAAACCAATGATAACCTTCCGAATGTATGTTGCCCCTTTCAGCTGAGGATTTCAGAGCGCTTTCCACACATTGATGAATTTAGCTTCAGAGCAGCCCTGGGAGACAGATGTATTTTTTGTACCCTGTTTATAGATTAGGCACAGAGAGGATTTGGCTAGGGACACCCAGCAAACCAGTGCCAGCAATAGATTTTAGGTGTGAAATCCTGGCCCCACTGCAGTCAATGGGAGATTTGCCATTGACTTCAGTCGGGGCAGCATTTCACCCTAGGACTTCTGGCTTCCAGCCCCTGTTATAGCCAGCAGACCTTTGTCTACATGATATAATGAAATTATAAGAAGCATCACATTGCATCATCTCTTGGGCCTCATATTAAAAATTCCCACACAATAAATTACTAGCATTATAGGAGCAATCTTTGCCATTTTCATGTGCCACTCCTATTGCTTAATCCAAAAAGTGTAACTGACTGCATTGCAGGATAGCCAGGATAATATTATAGCGCCTCCCAGGAAACTCTAAGTAGCACTGCGAAGTACAAGGTTTAGCTGAAAAGTTTGATATGGTACAAGAACAAGATAGATAAGACATATAGTAGGAATGAAATAAGCGACAGGCCTTCAAAATGTAAAGGGCCAGATCGAATGGTCAAACTGGTCTTTTCATTATTTATTGTTACCAGTTATTTGTATTACAGTAGTGAATAAAGCCCCACAAAAAGATCAGGGCCTCACAGTGCTAGGAGCTTTACACAGCCGTAGTAAGCCACTCCCTGTCCTGAAGAGCTTACGATCTGCATAGACAAGTAGACGAAGGAAGTATTGTCCTATGGCCTCTATTTCTGCGACATTTAAATTGCTGAAGAATTGAATTGACTTGGCAATATACCCAAGGCACATTTGTGGCACAAAAGTGAGTGATCAGCCATCAGATCAAACCAAAAATAGCAAGGCCTGGAAAGACCCCTTGTGTTTTGTGGCCAGGAATCAGGACCTCAGTTTATTCTCTTAGTCAAAAAATAATCATCATGCTTTTCCATGAGGATCTCAAAACAGTTTACAAAGGTGTAAAGTTATTATACCCAATTTTACAGAAAAGTAAACCAAGACACAGAGAGAGGAAGCGACTTGCCCATGGTCACCGAGCGCAGCTCACAAGGCAGGGAATAAGGCCCTACATCTTCTAATTCTCCCTCTGCAATCACATGGCCTTCCTGCCACTAGTGCCCCCCACAAAGCAAGGCAGTAGTTCATTTCTGCCAAAGAGAGACAAGCATCACCTGCTGATTCATAGACACCTCGTCCTGAAGTACCTGGGTTCTCCTTTGTAGGTCTCCCATCCAAGTTCAAAGTAGACTCAATCTCACTTAGTTTATGAGATCTCGTATAGAGCACAAGGCTGGCTTGTTATTGCCACGTTGTCCTTCTCAATTATTCATTTCCTTTAGAATTCAGGGCAGGGAGACTCCCAGCAAGGGAGATGCCTTCTGAGACAAGTCAGTTTGAAGAATGTCCTTCCTCATCAGCCTGTGATCAAACTGGAGATGACGTAGCTGTTCCCGCTGTGCCGGAACACTCACAAGGAACCATTTGACTATCAGTAAGAATGGGGCCAAACTGCCCACACACCAAAAGGAATCCAAGAACATCGCAGGGAAAATGAAGGCTGCAAACCTACAAGTTCGCTGCTGGTGCAGCCGGTGTCCTTGATCCTGACTGCAGCAAACCGACATGTTGCCAAGTACTTTCAGAACAGCTGCCGTCATTGAACTTTCTACAGCAGCAGCTGCCAAGGAAATACAAGAGGATTCAGGGAAATAACGTGGGCCTGTTGGACCCTAGCAGCTCAAGCTGCTGCGAGGAAAACATCTGAACCCGATCTTGCAAATGAGCAAGACGCACTGAATAAGCGTGAACTGTGTGTCAGTGATACAGATGGAGTGAGTCATGTGGAGTGAGCGACATTAAACTGGGAGGAGTGGTAGATTCACTGGAGGTAGGGATAGCATACAAAGGGACCTCGACAAATTAGAGGATTGGGCCAAAAGAAACCTGATGAGGTTCAATAAGGACAAGTGCAGAGTCCTGCACTTAGGATGGAAGAATTCCATGCACTGTTACAGACTAGGGACCGAATGGCTAGGAAGCAGTTCTGCAGAAAAGGACCTAGGGGTTACAGTGGACGAGATGCTGGATATGAGTTGACAGTGTGCCCTTGTTGCCAAGAAGGCTAACGGCATTTTGGGCTGTATAAGTAGGGGCATTGCCAGCAGATCGAGGGACGTGATCATTCCCCTCTATTCAACATTGGTGAGGCCTCCTATGGAGTACTGTGTCCAGTTTTGGGCCCCACACTACAAGAAGGAGGTGGAAAAATTGGAAAGAGTCCAGCGGAGGGCAACAAAAATGATTAGGGGGCTGGAGCACATGACTTATGAGGAGAGGCTGAGGGAACTGGGATTGTTTAGTCTGCAGAAGAGATGAGGGGGGATTTGATAACTGCTTTCAGCTACCTGAAAGGGGGTTCCAAAGAGGATGGATCTAGACTGTTCTCAGTGGTAGCAGATGACAGAACAAGGAGTAATGGTCTCAAGTTGCAGTGGGGGAGGTTTAGGTTGGATATTAGGAAAAACTTTTTTACTAGGAGGGTGGTGAAGCACTGGAATGGGTTACCTAGGGAGGTAGTGGAATCTCCTTCCTTAGAGGTTTTTAAGGTCAGGCTTGACAAAGCCCTGGCTGGGATGATTTAGTTGGGAATTGGTCCTGCTTTGAGCAGGGGGTTGGACTAGATGACCTCCTGAGGTCCCTTCCAACCCTGATATTCTATGATTCTATGTGGAGCTGTGAGTCGGGTTGCTGTCAGAGAAGCATCACCCACGACTACAAAGTCGAAAAAGGAGCCTAAAGCACTTGAGCTGGTTTCAGAAGCAAACACAGCACACTTGGCTTAAGGGAGGAATAACTGATTGCCCAGTTCAGTCTGCAAACTCACAGCTCAAGCTAGCAGGAAAAGGGGCTTAGTAAACAAGCCTTGCTGTGGAAGCAGGGCAGTGTTGTGAATAGTATGAGCAAGTTGCCAGAAGACCTGGGTTCTAATTCCTCCTCTACCACCAATTTACTCTCTGAGTTTGGGGCAAGTCACATTACCTTGGTTGGCTTTAATTTTCCCCTTTCTAAAATGAGACTGGTGACACTGTCTCCTCTTTGTAAAATGTTTTGAGATTCTTGGATGAAAGAGGATATGGAAATACAAAGTGTTATTGTTAGAGATTGTTAGCACTGTTGTTGTAGCCGTGTTGGTCCCAGGCTATAAGAGAGATACGGTAGGTGAGGTAATATTTTTTTTTATTGGACCAATTTCTATTGGTGGAAGGAACAAGCTTGAAAGCTTCATAGAGCTCTACTGCAGCTCTGGGAAAGGTAACCAGAGCATCTGAGCTAAATGCAAGTTAGGACAGATTGTCAAGCATAAGTGGTTCGCACATGCTGTCGGAGCCCACTTAAAATGAAGCAGACAGTTGAGGGTTAGATTGTTAAGCAAAAGGGGTTCACACAAGCTATAGGAGACCACTTAAAATGAAGTGGGCAGTTAAGGGTTATCAGGTAATAGGATGTATTATAAATTGTTGTAATGAGCCATAAAAGCAGTGTCTCTGTTGAGTCCATGGTTTTTAGTGTCTAGCAGAGTTATGAATTTAAGTGCCCAAGCTCGTATTTGAAGGTTGAGTGGGTGTCCTTTGAGGATGAGAACTGAGAAGTCAGTTATAGAGTGATCACTTTGTGAAAAGTGTTGGTGCACAGGTAATACGGTGTCTTTTATCATTTTCCTGTGTGAGTTCATTCGCGAGCGTAATGATTGGTTTCATCCACATAGTTGTTGTTGTGATAGGGATGTGTAGGAACCATAGCTGTTGAAAGGTGCGTTGTGGGGGGTATTGATCATCGTAGCAGTGGAGAGATGTCTGAAGATTTTGCATTTGTTATTCTGGCAGGGTCTGGTGACATTCTGATCTGGTTCCAGATCCAAACGTAATGGCTAACATTATCTCTGTAATGGATCAGAACCCACAATAGATACTATGTATCTATACTATGTAGATACCAGAATCCAGAATAGATACTACCATAAGAGGTCCTCTGAAAATATAGGGTGACCAGAAAGCAAGTGTAAAAAATCGGGCCCGGGGGTGGGAGGTAATAGGTGCCTATATAAGAAAAAGCTCCCAAAATCGGGACTGTCCCTATAAAATCGGGACCCTATGAAAATACCACAGAGTTAGATTTATGAATAAGGATAAAGACCCAGTCTGCAAACATCAGATCCAAATCCAAATCTTCGCTTTTCCAAGATTCATGTGTGTTCCGACTGTAGCTATTTAAATCCCCCTGCCTAGGTCAAGGCAGATGAGCTAGTTACTGTTAACGGCATCATTGTGTATGTTTCTCACAATGCAGAATCAAGACTTGGCCAAGAAACTTAGCCTTGCAGCAAAAATAGTACTTTGCACTTTTATGCTGCACCTTTCATCTCAGAATTCCAAACCACTTTCCAAGCATGACTTTATTAAGCCCCACAGCACACTGCCTGGTACGAGCTATCATCCATCCACCTTTACCAGATGGGGAAACTGAAGCACACAGGATTTATGTGATTTGTGCAGCGTCATGCAGCAAATCAGTGGTGCAGAGCTGGGAATTGGAAGTAGAGGCAGGATTCTGCAGTCTGCTAAGACTACTTCGTGTTAAGTGGCACAAAGTAACCTTAAAGTGGCTGGAGATGGCTAGCAAAGAATTCCCCCATTATAAGGGAACTCTCCACCAGTGGCGGAGTAATAATTTTGCCACCCCTAGGCCGGGAAATAATTGCCGCCCTGGCCCCGCCCCGACTCCGCCCTTTCCCCGCCCGCATTCCAACCCCCTCCTCAAAGTCCCCACCCCAACTCCCCTCCCTTCCCCTATTGGATCCCTTCCCCAAATCCCCACCCCCCGGCCCCGCCTCTTCCCCCAGCTCGTGGCGTTCCCCCTTCTCCCCCCTCCCTCCCTGCCCCGCGAAACAGCTGTTTTGCAGTGCAAGCGCTGGGAGGGGAGAGAAACAGGACGCCGCGGCATGCTTGCAGAGGAGGGGGAGGTGAGCTGGAGCAGCGGGGCAGGGCGCGGAGGGGAGCTTCCGCACCTGAAAATTTGTCAGCCTAGGCCATAATACGGCACTGCTCTCCACTAGTATCCAGGTGGAAAAAGTGGCATAATCACCTCCTGTGCCACATCCCACCACCACCACACACAGCCTAGTGTAAGGGGAGGAGGGGAACATGTCAGGGGCAGAAAGGTTGTTTGGTGGAGTGGAACTTTGCCATGCCCAATTAGGATGACCAGATGTCCCGATTTTATAGGGACAGTCCCGATTTTTGAGTCTTTTTTTTATATAAGCTCCTATTACCCCCTGTCCTGATTTTTCACACTTGCTGTCTGGTCACCCTATGCCCAATCCTCAATTAGTCTAAAGTCCCTGGGTCCCATGTAACTTGTCTCAGGGCTGTACATAGGGTGACCAAATCACCCAAGTCAAATATCGGGACATGGGGGAGGGAAAGCGGGGAGCGTGGCAGAAGGGGACAGGGCAAAAAAAAAACCACACCCCCCCTTCCTCCACAAGCGCTGGAGGGAGGCCCGGGAGACACAGGGGAAGCGCGGGGCCGGGGTGAGTGAGAGTCCGGCCTGGTCCCGAGCGCAGGCAGGACTCAGTCGGGCGGTAGGGAGGGTAGGGGGGCGGCCCGCGGGGCCAGGCGGCAGCTGTTCTCCCCCCCCGGGCAGCGGGACTCGGGAGCGGCCGCTGCTGCAGCTCCTACTACCGTGGGGGGAGGAAGCGGCCAATGGCCAAGCTCGGCGGCTGCGGCTCTGGCGCCCGGGCCCGAACCCCCCCGAGCCTGGGCCTGTTGCGGGGACCCAGCAGCGCACGCTGCACCCAGCCCCTGGCCAGTCGCGTCTGGGCTGCTGCCCAGGTGGTGCTATCCCGCGGCGGCTCCGGAGTGGGGGCATCAGGCCCCAGCCCCCCCGTCCCGCTCGGGTCCCGCAGGGGAACGAACGGGGCTGGGCTGCCGATGCCTCCGCCCCGGGGCCGCCGCGGGATAGCTGGAGGGAGGAGGAATGGTGAGCCTGGAGAAGAGGCGGGGATTCGGTGAGGGAGCCAATGGGGGAAGGAAGGGGCGGAGTCGAGGCGGGGGGGGGGAGTGCGAGCACTTCCGGGCTCCGGAGTATTTGCTTGTTTGTCCAGTGTCCCGACCTAACGTTGGTCGGGACGTGGGACAAACAAGGAAATATCGGGACAGTCCCGATAAAATTGGGACGTCTGGTCACGCTAGCTGTACAGCTCCAGATCAGGGACTCATAGAAATGTAGGATGGGAAGGGACCTCAATAGGTCATTTAGTCCAGTCCCCTGCACTGAGGCAGGATTAAGTATTATCTTCTAGACCGTCCATGGCACCCTGCAGTCCCTATTCTCCACTCCATCTGAGTTCTGCTTGGACACAATGGAGAATCACGACCTAGGAGTCCTGACTCCCAGTCTCCTGCTCTGTCCATTAGACTCCCTCCCCTTCCCCAAGCAGGAAAGGAAACATTTGTGTTTTGTCCAGGAAATGGTGCAGCTGATCAAATCCTCCCTGTCGCTACCTTGCACTATTTGATGTTCTACAGAAGCAGATGACCCCAGCTAAGTAGACTGTCAGAAGAGCAGCAGCCTTTGATGCAGTAATTGGAAATTTCCATTCTTTGCTTGCAGCCTTGAAAAACAGAAGAGTCTAATATGCCAGGAAATCTCCATGCTGTGCTAGGGAATTTCCATAAAGGAAAATTTTTAATATATTCTACAGCTATCAACTATTCAGGCTGGTGGGGATTGTTTTTGTTTTATATTTTGGGGGATTTTTTTTTCAATTCACTTAAAAAAAAAATCAGTTCACGTACATGGCAATTGTGTGAAAATAAGAAGCCCAAAGGAAGGTAAAGGGATCGGAGAAAGGACACACGGGGATGACTAAGGCACCTGTAATGCTTCTACCAAACCAACAGAGATAATGGGGACCTGTATTTCTGCTAAACAATAACCGTCAGGCATATTTCAAAGGAGAGCGATAACTACTCGCAAAGAGCTGCAGACAGCCACAGATTCATATCTCTGGGAGGATGTAGCTTTTTGGTGCTGTTAGGGTAAAGAGCCCAGGAGCCAAAGGGTGGGGATCTGCCTGTGCCCAGTCAAACAATCAGTGCAGCTCTTCGGAACAATACAGTTCGACATCACATGGGCCTTTGGTTTTGTTATCAGCAATACTGACTGGAAGTCTGAACAAAGATCTCAGTGTCACAAAATATATGAGGGAATTGTCAGCAGTTTTGGAAAGAGGCTCATCGTGAGGAGAAGGACAGCAAGGCAAATAGATCAGAGGCAGAGCTACTGTGTTTCCTGAATTCAATACACAGTTCCCTTTGAAACCAGGACCCCGGCCTTCCACGATGCCCGATCTCGAAAGCTGGAGAAATACGCCCCTCTGGCCGACACCTTGAGACCTAGGGGCTACGAGGTTCAAACTCACACACTGATCGTTGGAGCCCTGGGCGCATGGGACCCCAGTAACGAGGGAATGTTGAGAGAATGTGGAATCGGTCAACGCTAAGCTCGGCTGATGTGGCAACTCATGGTGTCGGACACCATCAGGTGGTCTATCTAGAACATATCACCGGACACTGTCAATACCAGGAGAGATGAGCTGGAGAGCCATTGAGAAGAGAAATCAGAAAAGTAACTGGACTACAGTACTTCTCTGATGGACTGTATTTACTGAGGGGCAACCTATCCTACATGCTCAATTACTGAGGGACAATCTACACTCATTGCTATATTTGCTTTCTACAACTAACTCCTTGTATAACTTTTCATGAGTGATGTCCCTGAATATTTGGATGCTAATATCTTAACTGTATTGTTAACCCAAATTTAGGTGAATAAATTTATTTCAGATTATGTACTATATGTATCTTATGACTTTTAAAACAAACTTTGTATTTTTGGATAATATAAGCACTATACCCAGATGTACAGACACTCTTTTCTTAACCTGAGTATTATATAATTTTAACATTAGCTTTCATAAAATGTTTAAATATGAAGGAACTGCACAGGGTCCCCGTTCGTTTGTGTGTGCGCATGTCACAATACAGACTGTGATCTCTCAAGCCAGTAATGATTTGGATCCCAGCTAACATAGAGAATCGCTCTCCGTCTGTAGGCCTCAGAGATGATCAGCTGGGATGATTCTGTCTGTCTACAACAGTGAAACACATAGTTGTGGAGCTGGCCCTTGGGGCAGGGGCAGTGTACAGAGCCTCCCTGGCTGCCCATGCATCTAGGGGCTGCAGGAACCTGGCAGCTGCTTCAGGGAGCCACGTGGAGCTAGAGCAGGCAGGGAGCCTGCCTTAGCCCCGGGCCCCTGCTGTGCTGCTGACCGGAACCATCAGGGTCCTTTTTGACCCGGCGTTCCGGTCGAAAACCGGACACCTGGCGACCCCAGGGCAGGTGGCAGACCATTCTTAGGGTCTGGCTTCACTCTGGGGTTAACTTGCATGATCAGCACTCAGGTCTGACCACCCTGATTAGTCTAGCGCATGTGTGAGCAATCACCCTGGAAAGCCAGACTCAACTTGACTTGAGTTCACACTGTGCTGAACTCACTCGTGTGAGCCCTACGACTTGTGGGATAACTTCTCTCTCCTTTTGGGCACACGGGGAATTGTGGGAAGGCATTGGAGGACTATTAGCACTCAAATGGATTAGCCTGTGTCCACACTGCAAAGTGGGTGATTCCAGCCCAAGGGTAAGCAGCCCTTGGGCTTTAGTCTATACCCCAGGACAAGTCAGTTCATTCAGGTTCAAAGCACCATCACATGAGTTTGGCCGCCGTTAGCGTACAGTGCAATATGACTGAGAGGGGACATGATAGCAGTTTTCAGGTATCTAAAAGGGTGTCATAAGGAGGAGGGAGAAAACTTGTTCACCTTAGCCTCTAAAGATAGAACAAGAAGCAGTGGGCTTAAACTGCAGCAAGGGAGGTTTAGGTTGGACATTAGGAAAAAGTTCCTAACTGTCAGGGTGGTTAAACACTGGAATAAATTGCCTCGGGAGGTTGTGGAATCTCCATTTCTGGAGATATTTAAGAGTAGGTTAGATAAATGTCTATCAGGGATGATCTAGACAGTATTTGGTCCTGCCATGCGGGCAGGGGACTGGACTCGATGACCTCTCGAGGTCCCTTCCAGTCCTAGAATCTATGAATCTATGTGGCTGTTTAAAGAAGCATTGCCCAGTAGATCTAGGTTTTATTAGAAAAAAGCATTTTTAGAAATCCTAACATGATGGCAAATGTTTAAAAAAATTAAATTAAAACAGGTTTTTGCTGGAGTTTAAAGATTCCCTTGCCCCGTTCGCAACTAGGATATTCCAGCAAATTGTCAGTGTGTGAGAACCTGAAAAAGTGAGTGACTAGACCCAGAAGGGAAATTCTGTTGTGCAACCAGAGGAGAAATCCATAGAAAACAAACTTCACAAAGAGTGAAAATTAAATTAGATCTTCATAGCCCTTCCAGTTGGAATAAGCTACTGCACTCATGATACATCAGTCAGATTCTTAAGCAAAATGGGCCTAGATGAGCAAAGACACAGTTTGGTCCCTTACAATCGGGCTCCTTAATCTAGTATGGTCAGAGACTGGGAGGATATTTTTGGTCAGTGGATAACCAGTGGTAACGAGAGATGGGGCTTTCTTTGGGCCTGTTTGGGGTGCAATCCTTCTCCCCCAGGGAAGTCAATCCACTAGGGAATAATTATTAGTAATAATTATTGATGGGCGATCCCTCGATACAAGGACCATTTCTACCATGGATTTCCATAGGGGTCCTGAGATGACTCAGGAGTCCGATCCTGGAACCGCAAATCCGCCGTCAGAAAGATGTTATTTCCCATGGTAGAAGCCTGCATGTGATTTCTTTTAATGTGGGGAAGCTGGTGTGCCTACAGCAACCATATGATCATGACAAGTTAGAGGTCTGGGGCCCAGTGGCGGGGAAAGTCCGAGACAACTGGAGATCTCTACTTGCTGCAGCCTTCATCCGCTTTCATATGAGGACCCTCTTCTGCCTGATCCACTATTCAGGACCTGGGGGATTGGACCGTGCTTTGTCTGGGACCTCTCCTCAGACCTGTTCAACTTGGGAGACCCTACCAGGAACATGAAGCTCCAGATAAATTAGCTCTGAGGATCATTGGAACACGCAAGCCCCTTCACCACAACAAGGTGACGGTCCCCAAGGAGGTTAATAATAATAATTAATACCTAGTGCTTATATAATAGTGTTTTTCATTAGTAGATCTCAAAGCGCTTTTAAGAGGTTGGTATCACTATCCCCATTTTACAGATGGGGAAACTGAGGCACAAAGAGGAGCTGTGAGTTGCTCAAGGTCACTCAGCCTGCCTGTGGCAGAGATGAGAACAGAACCCAGGTCTCCTGAGTCCCCGTCCAGTGCTCTACTGTCACTTGTTTAGCAGGTTGGACCCTTGGCCAACAGAGTTTTCCCTTCAGTGAAATCAATGGGACTGGGGAGTCTTGCAGGGCAGAACAAGCTGCTGAATCCAGAGACTGCAGCAGGGGGTGACTTTAGCTCAACAGATAGTTTAGCCATTGATTTCAACACGAATCATAGAATATTAAGGTTGGAAGAGTCCTCAGGAGGTCATCTAGTCCAATCCCCTGCTCAAAGCAGGACCAACACCAACTAAATCATCCCAGCCAAGGCTTTGTCAAGCCGGGCCTTAAAAACCTCTAAGGAAGGAGATTCCACCACCTCCCTAGGTAACCCATTCCGGTGCTTCACCACCCTCCTAGTGAAAAACTTTTTCCTAATATTCAACCTAGACCTCCCCCATTGCAACTTGAGACCATTGCTTCTTATTCCGTCATCTGCCGCCACAGGGAACAGCCGAGCTCCATCCTCTTTAGAACCTCCCCTTCAGGTAGTTGAAGGCTGCTATCAAATCCCCCCTCACTCTTCTCTTCTGCAAACTAAATAACCCCAGTTCCCTCAGCCTCTCCTCATAAGTTATGTTCCCCATCCCCGTAATGATTTTCATTGCCCTCTGCTGGACTTTCTCCAATTTGTCCACATCCCTTCTGTAGTGGGGGGGCCCAAAACTGGACGCAATACTCCAGGTGTGGCCTCACCAGTGCAGGCCCTTGTTGATTTGCTTTTGTTTTTGATTGTTCTGCAGGGAAGAGGCTGTGGAAAGAGCCGTACACAAGCTGCAGCAGACTGATGTATACTTGTGACATCCTCTTTTTATTATTACCTGGCATTTCCTGATGCTGCTGCAGGGTTGCCTGAGTTATTCACTCCTCCTTAGAGACAAGCTGAATCCAGCATTGTGTATGCAAACGTGAGATGGGCCCAAATCAAAAAGCCTTTATCTAAATCACAAACATGGAACACAGTTCAAACCTATCTTCGTGATCAGCCGAATCTGAGCATCAGGATCTGAATTTCATGCCCTCTGTTTCAGCAGTGTTAAGGGGAGAGATTTTAGTTTCTGGTATACAGATACGATCTGAGATTTTGCTTTCCATTCATGTCTAATCCAAATGCACTCAGGTTTCACTTGAAGAGGGACTCAGACCTGAACTCTCTGATCTGGGAAGGCTAGATGGACAAAGGGATGCAGGTATTACAAACCTAACGTTTAGGTGCCCTGTCACCCATTGGAATCCACAGCCCTGAGCTAGGCACCCAGGCTCCCTATACAAGGCGCCTAAGAATGGGTTTAACAAGAGCCAGCAATAAGGAGCTGCCTAAATGAGCCAATAGGAAATGCTGAGGAGAGAGGCAGGGCTTGAACCCCACCCCGCAGGGAGTTAGGTGCCTAAGCCAGTTCAGTCTTTTCTTGTGAAAAATTCATTCACTGGGTCAGAGAGAGCGTGAGGACGGCCTTATAGCCTGGGGATTAGGGCACATCCCTGGACACCTGCGTTCCAGTCGTTGCTCCAAGAACTATACAAAGTGGAACAGCGGCAAAAGGAGAGATTGGGAGTGCTCCACCCCAGAATACTAGATATCCTAGTGGCTAGGGCCCTCACCTGTGATGTGGGAGAGGTCTGTTTAAGTCCCTGCTCCAAATCAGCCATAGCATGAATTCAAATCTAAGTCTCCCACACGTCCCAGGAGAGTGCCCTGATGATGCTATTGGGTATAAGTGAGGGCATTGCCTCCTCTGCCTGGTTTTCTTTATTTGTAGTGTGACAGACCCAGACCAGTGGGGTACAGGAGTCTGGTAGAGGGCAAATATACTGGTCACTGGATGAGTAGTTTTCTGTTCCCTGAGTGACCAGAGCAGGAGCTGCACTAGAGTAATCAGGAACCCTGCTAGAACCAGTTAAGGCAGGCAAACTAATTAGGACACCTGGAGCCAATTAAGAAGAAGCTGCTAGAATCAATTAAGACAGGCTAATCAGGGCACCTGGGTTTTAAAAGGAGCTCACTTCAGTTTGTGGTGTGAGTGTGAGGAGCAAGAAGCTGAGAGTATGCTGCTGGAGGACTGAGGAGCACAAGCATTATCAGACACCAGGAGGAAGGTCCTGTGGTGAGAATAAGGAAGATGTTGGGAGGAGGCCATGGGGAAGTAGCCCAGGGAGTTGTTGCTGTCATGCAGCTGTTACAGGAGGCACTATAGACAGCTGCAGTCCACAGGGCCCTGGGCTGGAATCTGGAGTAGAGGGTGGGCCCGGGTTCCCCCCAAACCTCCCAATTGACCTGGACTGTGGATTCTCCCAGAGGGGAAGATCTCTGGGCTGTTCCCCAACCCACATGGTGAATCTCTGAGGCAAGAAAATCCGCCAATAAGTGCAGGACCCACCAAGATAGAGGAGGAACTTTGTCACAGTAGGTTAGGTGTGCTCTGAAATGTCTTTGGGTTGGGCCCCACGGGTGAGATGGGCAAGGGAATGCTTTGTTTGTGAATCCCGCTGGGGCTTAAGCACCGAGCTGCTAGGTGGGGTCAGGCCTCAGGCAGCTTTGCACGTCCCCAGCAGTGGACTAGGGACTTTAGGCACCTCCAGGATCTTAGCAGGCGTTTTGAGGATCTTAGTGGCACCTAAGTGCTGAACTTAGGCCCCTAGAGTGGCAGCTAGATGCTATGATGGGGTGTCCATCCCACACAAGGCCCCAAGGGGTTGAAGTGGTCAGGTGGGCCAATTAACTGCATAGGCTGTGCCAGAAGGAGGAGCCAGGGAGCAATAAGGATTAATTAAAGCGGAAGCTCAGCTGGACAGCAACAGGAGATGTCTGTATAAAGCCAGTAGCTGAGAGCAGAAGGGGGCCGCAGAGCGAGACAGTGGGCTGAGTAACTGCAAGAACAGGGCATTGGGCTGGAAGAGGTACTCCCCAGAGCAGCCAGGTGGAGGTTCCATGTAGTGGTGAGTAGAGGCCCCATGAAAAATTGGTGGAGAATGTGGGCAGGCAGTTTCCTCAATACAAGGGGAGGGTGAAAGGCCATAGCAGGGAAAAAAAGGAAAGAGCAATGGGGCTGCAGTATGTGGAAGCCTCCAGAGGGCAGTTATGCCCTCCTGGGCTGGACCCTGGAGTTGCCACCCTTGCAAAAGGGGGGCTGACAAACAACTGGAACGGGTCCAGGCCCTACTAAGGTTGGTGCTGGAGAGCCAGCGAAGACAGTAGGAAGCAGAGATATAGCTGCAAAAATATTTGATGAGGCTGGCTGACCAGCCGTGGTATTTATACGGGTTTCTGCAAAAGGGAAGTAGCAGAAGCTGCAGAGATCAAGACTGGAAAGGAGATATCGGGCCCAGGAGGCCAGAAGCCCAGCCAAAGGAGTATTAATCCTACAGGTATGGTGACCAGATGTCCCAATTTTATAGGGACAGTCCTGATATTTGGGCCTTTTCCTTATATAGGCACCTATTACCGCCCACCCCCTGTCCCGATTTTTCACACTTGCTATCTGGTCAGCCTACCTGAGGGCAGAGAAGACACCTAAAAAGGGAGAGCCCCTACCTGTGTGGGGTTGAGAAGGCTTACTCGGGAGACAGGAAACCAAGAAAGCCCCAAAGAGTCCAACCTGTTGGGAGAACAGGAAAGGGAGGGGCACGTTTTGCCACTGTTTGACAAGGGCACATAAGGAAGGAATGCTCTTATATGAACTGTGAGGAGAAGGCCAGCCCAGGGGAGGGGGCTAGGCAGGAGGAGGCCGAAACATGGCTTACTAGCAAGGCAAGGAAGAGGGTTTGTTTTGGGTGCCAAAAGGCCAGCCAAGTAAAAAGGCACTTCCCTCTTAAGAATCGTGGTGTAGCAAAGGGAATGGCATGGACCCCAGTAGGACAGGAAAAATGGAAGGGGTGTTTGGTGACAGAAGTATGGCAGAGACCAGCATGGTAGAAGTGGTAGTGATGACTATGGACCTTTGTGGAAATAGCCTGGAGTTGCTAAACAAAAACAATCCCCCAGTTTTGCCCATCTCTAGTTCTCATACAGTACACCCAGGAGAGGGCAGGGGCTATGACAGAGTCAGTGTCTCTGACAAAGCAGCAAACAGCAGCACTTTGGGGATGCTTCTGTGTCTGAATAGGACTTTTTAGGACTGTCTGTTAAATCTAGTGCGCAGGGAGCCATATGGATCACAGAAGCTAGAGCTGGAGAAGGCCTGTTAGAAAGAGCTGGGCAAATAGCAGCAACATCTTTCTATATGCATTCACTTGCCTATTTAATCAAATTTGCTACAATGGTATTTGGGCCTGTTTCTGACTCGTTAAGAGTTTTACTAGTTCAAGTCAAGCTCTACTGGCACAAACATTTGTGAAAAGTGAATTTCAACCCTATGAGCATTGAATATTTACACAAATGGGATTTGCATTTGGGCTGAAAGTGTTTATATGCTTATCCAATCAGGAAACAAATAGCAGCATGTGACTCTATCTGATCAATTACAAGTAAGCAACCCAGATATGGTGTATCAGAGGCAGAAAGGTCTTGGTGATTGGTTCATAGAGTTTAAAAAAAAACATGTATGGTAAAACATTTAGAATAAAAACAACAACATTGCAAAACATTTAATTGAACAGTGAACACACTGGAAGAAATTCGTTCGTGTTATTTCACCAGCACTGGAAGCTAAATTTGTTAAATAAGTTATTTCTTATGAATTATTCACTTAACTCTATTTTTAGGTTATTTCTAGCCCATCTCTCAGACAGTGGAAGATTGTTCACCACAGTATCTTCTCCAGGGCTTTGTTCAGTCTGGTTTCAAAAATAACATTTTGCTGTTCCTTTTATTTAAATGATTTGAGGGGTTTTTATTTTTGTAAAAGATGTACTGTATAATGCAGTATATGAGGAAAAAACAAGGCGATATAAACAGGTGTTTTCCAATTTTACAGTACAGCAAATGATTTAAAGTAAGAGCAGTTAAAACAAGGAAATACTGAAAAGAAAGGGGGAAGGGATGAACTACTGGTCTAAGTACAGGACTGGGAGCCTGAAAACTCTTATGATTTAATCCTTTCTCTGATACCGGCTCCTTTTATTGTTCTGGGCAAGTTGCTAACCTCTGTGTCTGTTTCCCCAGCTATAAAGTGGTAATAATAATGCTCACAAGAGCATTCTAGTACTATACTATCTACTCATTGGATGTGTGTAAAGTGCTCTGAAGATGAAATGTGTTAAACACTGAAAGAAGACACACAAACCAGTGTCCTTATAGATATGCAAAGTCTGTGTACCTTTGACAGTCACCATGCTACACAGTAGAACTTGTTTCACTCCACCTCTGACAGGGTGTCTGCCCGGCACTGGCCCTGATAGAGTTAAAACCTGCTGATTAGGGCAGCAGCTGGACCAAGCAATCAGGGCCCAGCCGGCCCATATAAAAGGAAGCTGCAAGCCAGAGCAGGGCAGTCTGCCGCAGGAAGTCCAAGGGAGAGGACTGGCTTCCTAGAGGGCTGCAGAGCCCAGCACCGTGAACAGGGCTGCTAGGACTTGCAGGCCTGAGGCCCTGGGAGGAGCCAGAGTCAGGAGCTGAAGGTGCTGGGGCTGCAGGGAAGTGGGCCAGGGAATTGAGACAGACTGATGGAGAAAGAAAGGAGGGCAGCGGGAAGCTGTTGTTCACAGGGTCCCTGGTCTGGGACCCAGAGTAGTGGGCGGGCCTGTGTTCTCCCTTTCCCCCTCGCCGCTGAAGAAGCAGCCAGGCTATGGACTGCGAAGCCGCTGCGAGGAGCAGCTGCACTACTGCAGAAGGAGTTCCCTGGAAGAGGGGAACCTGGACTGGGACACAGCCAGAGAGCTGTGCCATGAAGCAGAGGCAGTGAGACTGAAACTGCAGCGGGTCTGCAGGCGGAGACGAGGACGGGAGAGCTACCACCACTGGAGGGCACACCTGCTGATCAAAGCTAATTCCCGAAACGGCCAGCGGGAGGAGCCTGTGTGGTGAGTGACCCCGACACACCACCCCAGGCCCAGACTTCAAATATATCCTGTGACCTGAATAATTTACAAGACAAAGTTCCTGTCTTGTCAACCACCCCATTTCTCCAATCTAATTCTACATCCCCACTCCATTCACATAAACCGAGTGGTATAGATTAGTGTGCCATGTGGAACTCAGGTTACTGGTGGCTTTCACTCCAGCAGCTCAGGAGAGGGGGGGACAATAACTGAGATGGTGTTTTCTTTCTTTAAACTACGTTTAGTGCTGATTTGACAGCCCCAGAGCTCCAAGTCTTCTAATTACCACCAGGAATAATACAGGCAGCTAGCAGTACAAGCTGTCCCATCAAGTGTGCCTCAGTGTTGATCTGGAGATGCCCCAGTGCGCCTCCTCCCTCCCCCTGGGAATGTGGGGAGTTCAGTCTCCAGGGTTCACTGATGAAGCTGCCAGCACATAGTTGTGGTGACGATTTCTTCAATGTAAACACCAGGCCACTAGTAACTGGATGCTGGCCAGTACTTCCTTTCTCATAGGCCATTGAAGAGCTGTCTGACTGTAGCAGCTGTCGGCATCTCACTGACAGCCGGACTGAGGCTCAATTTGAACCAACAAGCTAGAGGCAAAGGGTTCTGTGCCTTATTACTAGGCCCTTGGATGGGAGCTTCTGATGGATGTAATAGTTGTGATGGCTATGTGGTTGCTCTTGTTCAAATGAAAAGGAGCATTATTAAAATCCCAGCAGCCGCTGGGTCTCCGGAGAGCGTCGGGAGCAGAATGGCTTACCTGTTCTCAGACAGTGAGATAACAATCGCCGTCTTTCAACAGAAGTGCTGAGTTGCTGTGCTGGCTGGCAGCGACGAGGAACTAAATTGAGGGCAACAAAAATGATTAGGGGGCTGGAGCACATGACTTATGAGGAGAGGCTGAGGGAACTGGGATTGTTTAGTCTGCAGAAGAGAAGAGTGAGGGGGGATTTGATATCTGCTTTCAACTACCTGAAAGGGGGTTCCAAAGAGGATGGATCTAGACTATTCTCAGTGGTAGCAGATGACAGAACAAGGAGTAATGGTCTCAAGTTGCAGTGGGGGAGGTTTAGGTTGGATATTAGGAAAAACTTTTTCACTAGGAGCGTGGTGAAGCACTGGAATGGGTTACCTAGGGAATCTCCTTCCTTAGAAGTTTTTAAGGTCAGGCTTGACAAAGCCCTGGCCGGGATGATTTAGTTGGGGATTGGTTCTGCTTTGAGCAGGGGGTTGGACTAGATGACCTCCTGAGGTCCCTTCCAACCCTGATATTTTATGATTCTATGATGTGGTCTTTACTAGCTCAGTGGAGGATGAGCTCGGAAACTCCACCTGTGCTCTTCGTTCCCCCAGAGAAAGGGGATGCCTCTTCAGTACTCCTGGCCTCCAGTGTCCCAGGAGGTCAGGAACTGTATTTAGATCTCCTGTACAGGAGAAAATTATTCGGCTGCTGGACTATTGGGCTTCTTCAAATTGTCGTCTTGGTGTATATTCTGTGTGTCTAGGTTAAAATAGCATGTCCATCAGTTCGGTGTCCAAGTGCCTTGTCCTGTTTGGCACAGAAAGCTACCAATCAACCACATCAGAACTTCCCGTCCTTAAATGGCAAACTGCCATACCGTCTGGGTCTGAGATCTGATTATTGCACAAGGGACTCAGGGTAGAGCTGCATTAGTGGCGGGATGGAAGACTTCTAAGGAAACCAGGGTGCTGTTAGAACAGATGCTGATGATTCAATTGGTGATGCTTTCCCCACTGCATTAGTACTAAACCAATACTCCAACACAATATTAAAGGGCATTGTGTCTCCAGATGAGTCACAAACCCACACAAGTCCCTATGTGTCACCAAAGACTCCATGGCACTTTTTGCAAGAATAGGATATTAATCCTGGTGACCTGCCCAAATTACAATCTGCATAATTAATTGCATTGTGCCCTCCTATACATACAGTTCCACTGCCCAGCCTAAACCATGATGCAATGTTCCTGTGGTGAAATAACACTCTATAAATTTCAGCCAATAGCAGTGACCATAAGGCATGTCTGGCAGAGACATGGGTTTGGGTATGCTCTTCCTCTTGCTAAATGAGGCACTTATCTACCTGCTCTCCTCCTAAACCTCATTCCTGGTCCTAGGCAGGAGTAATCCAACAACCACACAGTAGTGTCTCATTAATGCAGAATCAATTTGCCTCATCCCATCTCATTTTACTTTGCCTTTCTCTGGGCAACTCTCTGCAACTGCACTGTACAGGATCAAGTGTTAACAGCACTGTCCTATTAAAGGAACAGCTACTGTCCAGAGAGAAGGTGGGTTTATCTAAAGTTACTTGAGTCTACCCAGCCAGAGGGATCAATTTCATCTAGTTTAGCTGTTTTTTCATCTCCAATTTCTATCATTCTGTGAATCTGCGTTTGTTGATGTGTTAGAAGCTGATTACATAACACTCTCCATCTCAGTAATTTTAGGTTTATAAAGATTCTTGGAAGCTAGCAGAATAGCTTTTAGAGAGCAAAAAAAAAAAAATCCCAAACCCTACATCAGCAAGGAAACTCCCCCAGTCGGTTATTTATGACAACAAACATGTTTTTGTGCTTGTGGAGATTTGTCAAGTCTTACAATGGCATTGTTTGTTTGTGCAAGGGGGATTTCCACATTTCAGGGAACAGCCTGGAAGCTGCAGAGATCAGTGTTCCAAACCTCAGGCATTTGGAAGTCCTGAGTCAGGCCTCAACAGATCATGAGATCGGCTTAAAAAATCATGAGATGTTAAAAACAACAATAATAAATATTGAGGGTTTTTTGGCTGTTTGCTTTAGGGGGCATGTTTTCATCTCTCTCTCCCCCACCCCCACCCCACAACCATGAGGCTGGAAACTTACTTTTTTATGAAAGCCGAGATTCTCACAAACTCACGTGCCCTAGGAGCTGGGACTTTAAGAAAGACACCAAATAACTCAAGACTCACAACAGAATCGTGAGTTGGCAACACTGAAACGTACAATGAAAAACAAATAGCTAGTTTTTTCCCCCTTATTTTACCTAACGTTGTAGGCATCATAGTCCAGTGCATATGGTGCTGGGTTAGGAGGCAGGAGACTCTGCCACACACCTTGGGAGAGTCAGTTCATCTCTCTCAGCTTTTCCCATCTGAAACCTGGGGATTGTGATACTTCCTTTGTTAAAGCACTTCATCGTCAACCAATGGTAAGATAAGACCTCAGCAATCCCCATGGAGTGACTGGTTCTCCCAGCTTCTCCTCAGGGTTGGTGGGGTTAATCTTCATTCTTCCAGCCATCCTGCACTTCCTCTTTTTTTTTTTACTTCCCCTCATCTACTACCCAAGACCCTCCCTCCCAGTGAGGCAATCCTGATGCACTTTTCAGTGCCTTGTACCAGCCAGAAGGGGTCACTACTCACTGCAGAGTACTGGGATGGATGCATTGTCCCTGTACTCCCAAAGTTATAGTGAGCAAAAGGACTGTGCAGAGCTTGGTGCTGCTCTGAGAGTGAGGGACCAAACACTAGCCTGCAGTCTGGAGTCCTTCCTGGGTTGTGTTGCTGGTCGACCTCCTGCTTCTTTGTAAAAACCCACAAAACAAAAACGGGCGAGAGAGCTCCTGGCAGCACAGGGGCCCTGATTCTCTGGGAATTACTGTATCTCAGTGCATCTGAAGTGGGGCTCGTCGCCTCACAAGATAAGGCCCAGAGCTGGTGACAGAAGTCCGGTGAGTAGATGAGGCTGTGCAGCGGTAAAGTGAAAAGAGAAGTGGGGCCCAAGACAGAGCTCTGAATGATGCTGACAGAGTGTGGGAGAGGTAAAGGAGGAGGCAGGGTGGGACTGGTTGGGGAGCAAGTAAAAATCCTCTCCAGCCTGCTTTGTTGGGTTTCATCTGTAAATCGTTCACCATGCTCATCAAACTAAATACTGTAGAGGAGGCATTCCTGCTTCAGTGGATAGTCCTGTCTGATGCCATTTGGGAGATTAGCATATCCCAGAAATGGGGAGCCTGCCAGGAAAACATGAGTGAGAGGATAAAGAAGAGATCTGCCTTCAGGGAAAGAGAATGGTGTCACCACTGATAGCAGCTTTACCTCACCCGCAATGAGTAAGCACTTGCTGACGGCACCACTGTTGCTGCACTTTCACATCAGCTTGTTACTGGGGGAAATGGTTTCTAACTAAATTACCTGTGACATAGTGGAGAGACTTGAAAAACAAACAGAGCAGCATTATACTGTGATCGGGCTGGTGTTAAGGATGTCACTGGGACTGATGTTGTTAGGCTAGTCTGGAATCTTCCCCAGGCCTACTCCAGAGTACAGGCAATGGGTATAGTGGGTATTTATCAGCACCTGCTCTGAATGTGAAACCTCACCCTGCAATGTAATACCTGGGGTGTCCCCATCAGCAGCTCTTTTTGCTTCAGACATACGCAGTTGTCCTCTCTCTCTCAGAATATTTTGGACAGTATGAGGAAGGGGGAATCAATTACTTTTATTGTTGTTGTTCTCTTTAACACTTTAAAAAAAAACACAGATGCTCTGAGCTCTCTGAGAATTAGACTCACCACACCAATCACCCAGCAGCATAAATACTAATTACACAGAAAATACTGCATTAAAAGAACATTATAAAGGTTGCAAAGTCAAGCAGTCAAAAGGTAGGCAGTAAGTTAGGAAACCTTCTTCACTCAACCTGAATTCAGTCCCCTTGTGCGCATGCATTATGACAGTCATTAACTACATGATCACATATTTTTTTCCACAGGACCCCTGCCTCATTCAGTGCACAGGATGGATCTGATCTGGAGATGAATCAGGATTGTGTAGTCCAGGAGGCTGTTGTCTGTAGGACCCCTGCTTCATTGTTACAGAAGTTTGAAGGAGAGTACCTATTGTGGTTCCGTGAGATGGGTCTAAGCCCACTCAAAGCTTAAGGCCCTCTCTCTTAGTTGGGAGGGAGGGGCCCGTGAACCCAGGCCACAACTGAATACTGGGGACGACAAATGAGAAATCAGAAGCGGGAGTGAAGGTCATAGGGTGAAAATCAGGTGGCTGGAAGGGGACACCGAACAAAGAACCACAGACCGCATCTGCTACTCCTCAAAGCCAGTGGACACTGCCCAGAGGAACTCTACCTGTTGGAAGGAGAGTACTGAATGAGTCAGGGGCTTGCAGGAAGAGAGAATGATCTCAGGGTTAAGACAGTTGCATACTACACTGAAGAATTGGATCTATCCCTGCCTCTACCACAGAGTTCCCATGTGATACTGGGAAGATACTTAAACCAAAGTTTCCACAGGAACACAATTGTGTGCTCCTCATTTTCTGGGTACCTGACTTGAGATTCTGGAGTCCGATTTGTGGAAGTGCTGAGAGCTCACAGCTGCAACTGAAATCAGTGGGAGCTGTGCTGTGAACATATTCAGTGCTATATAATGCAAGTACTCTGAAAAATCAGGCCCTTGGTATTTTAAATGGAGCACCCAAAATTAGTAGATGCCTTTTGGCCTTAATTTCTTTGTGTCTCAGCTCCCCTATCTGTAGAGCAGGGATATCATCACCCCTTCATTTCATTATTGTGATGATAAATTAATGTTTGTGATGCAATCAGATTCTGGAGTGATAAGCGCCATAGAAAAACCTATGAGGAAATTAATAATTCTGTCTTGACAGCAAGATTTGAATAGCATGCAGTACGTAAGGCCTGAGCCCACACACTGAACCGTGATGAGAAGATAAAATATTGAATATGTACTCATTCAATATTTGTCCATCCTATGTACTGAATGAGGCAGTGTTCCTGTGGAAAAAGTAGAGTAATCGTGTAACTACAAATTGTATCCTAATTTATATATCCAAGAGGCCCAAATTAAGGTTGCACAGACAAAAGTCAACCCCTTCCCTGGACGTTAGAACCCAAGCTCCAGCCCGAGATGGAACAGCTGCATGGCTGTTTTTAGCTCTGTAGTGTAAGCTGTGGGAGCCTAAGTCTGTAGACCTGGGCTCCAAGACTTGCTACTGCAGGTTTCTTTGCTGTGTAGAGATTCCCTAAGTGTCTGTCTAGGATTTTTATTCTTCAAAGCTCTTTAGAAACGTTAATTAATCATGACACCAGATCTGTAAGGTGATAGGTACCATAGAAATGCCTAAAATTAAATGATAATGCCCATCTAACAGAATATTTAGGTGACTTCTCCAAGGCTAGAGGAAGTCCATTTCCAGGCGGGAATTGGATACAGGAGTTTACAGAATAATAGTTGTGTATCAACAATAGTGCACTACTGAGTCAGAAGAAGGACGGTCCAATGGTTATAGCAGTTACCTGAGACTTGGGTAGAGTTCCTTGCTCTGCCCCAGACCTTGGGCAAGGTACAAAGAAGGCCAACAAAAATGACTAGGGGGATGAAACAGTTTCCCTATCAGGAGAGATTAAAAAGACTGGGACTGGTCATCTTAAAAAGAGACGACTAAGGGACGAATGTGATAGAGGTCTATAAAATTATGAATGGTGTGGAGAAAGTGACCATAACACAAGAGCCAGGGGTCACCCAATGAAATGAATAGGCAGCAGGCTTAAAACAAACACAAGGACGTACTTCTTCATACAATGTACAGTCAACCTGTGGAACTTGTTGCCAGAGGATGTTGTGAAGGCCAAAAGTATAACTTGGTTCAAAAAAGGAATTAGATACATTTATGGAGGGTAGATCCATCAATGGCTATTAGCCAAGGTGGTCAGGGATGCAACCCCACACTCTGGGTGTCCCTAAGCATCAGACTGCCAGAAGCTGGGAGTAGATGACAAGGGATGGATCACTCAATAGTTGTCTTGTTCTGCTCATTCTTAAGCATTTGATACTGACCACTGTTGAATACTGGACTATACTGGACCCAGTATGGCCATTTTTATATTCTTATGTGTAAAATGGGTATAATAGCACCGACTTACTTCACAGGGGCGTTGTGAGGATAAGTACCTTAAAAAGATTGTAAGGTCTTCAGATACTACGGTAATGGGGAGCCTATACGTGTCTAAAATAGATGGTTTAGAGTCAGATTAAAGCCGTGTCCTGAAGAGTTTGCAGTCTAATGAAGTCATCACACATTCAGCATACAGCTCAGAGATTAAAATGACCTAATAAGTCAACCAGTCCATATCCTTGCCAATATGGGATTGATCTTTATATTTTCCAGTGCTCTGTCTTGTCTAGTTATAAATGTTCCAAGCAACATGGCTTCCGCAACTTCTCAAGGAGAATATTCCACAGCTCAATTGCTCTCACTCTCAGGAGGTAGCTACTCAGCCTAAATGTTTCCTTTCTTAATTTTATCCCACTAGTCCCATTTATCACCTACATCGCGTTGTAAGAATAAGTATCAAGTTAACAGAACGGGAATGTGCAAATGAGATGCTCACAATAACAGGGAATGATGAACTAATACCTCTGTTAAGCCTTTGAGCATTGCCAGTGTAAATTAATGTTTCCAGGACCATGAGCTGGCTAAGGATGAGGTGTGTGCTTGTAAAATAGATAAAAATGCTGGGCCTTCTCGCCTCTGCACTAAACCTTTGCTTAGCCAGACTAAACATGTTTAGCTCTTTTAATCTGTCCTCAAATCAGTCCATCCTCTAATGTGATTGGATGACAGAGAGGATGTGATTGTAAACATACAGTGTGAAATACTGGTTCCATCAAAGTCCGTGGCAAAACTCCATTGACTCCTGGGCCAGGATTTCGCCCCCAAAAGTTTAGTTATGCACTACATAAATCAGTGTTTTAAAATAAGCCAGTGCATCCTAGTTTTTTTCTCTTTACAGTTTTGTTCTGACTGTAGAAACAAAAAAACCATTTGCATGTAATGGCCTCATAAGTGGCATATTTTATTCAAAGCTCTAATGAGTTTCTTTGGTGCCCCTGGGGACTTCTCAATTATGAAGCTAGTATGATACTTTCAAGCACCCTGCTGTACACATCAAAAGCTTTTGATGACTTTGCTCTATTGACTTTTGCAGGAGTTTCATTGGTTTTACTTTTAAATACATGCAGCTCAGACTGGCAGAAAAAAGTAAACAGGACATTTTTGCAGCATTTCAGTCTCACAGAATTAAAAAGCGCCTCAGTGCTGCAGTGGGAACAGATTAACCTAGAATTAACAAGGACATAGACACATGCAATGGTTTTGTTTCGGTTGCAGGTGTGGCTGATCTTTTTAGGCCTGGTGTGTAGAGAGATTCTGTACAGGCCTAACTTATTTTGGTTAGAGGTAGGTAAGGTGGGTGTTTACTAAAATAGTTACACTAGTAGAACTCCTGGTATGTCTACACTAGAAATTAGGTCGAATTTATAGAAGCCAGTTTTATAGATATCGGTTTTATACAGTCGATTGTGTGTGTCCCCACATAAAATGCTCTAAGTGCATGAAGCTGGCGGACCGCGTCCACAGTACCGAGGCTAGCGTCGACTTCCGGAGCGTTGCACTGTGGGTAGCTATCCCACAGTTCCCGCAGTCTCCGCCGCCCATTGGAATTCTGGGTTGAGATCCCAATGCCTGATGATGCAAAACCGTGTCGCGGGGGGTTCTGGGTACATGTCGTCAGGCCCCTCCCCCTCCGTCAGAGCAACGGCAGACAATCGATTCGCGCCTTTTTACCTGGGTTACCTGTGCAGACAACATACCACGGCAAGCATGGAGCCCGCTCAGCTCAGCGTCACCATATGTCATCTGGGTGCCGGCAGTCGTGGTACTGCATTGCTACACAGCAGCAGCCCCTTGCCTTTTGGCAGTAGATGGTGTATTAAGATTGATATCCATCATCGTCGTATTCCAGTTCAATCAGAGGCACCTGGGCAGACATGCTTTGTCTCCTGGAGACTCAGTCCTGCCGGCAGTCCTATTGAACCGTCTTGATGATGATGGCTAGCAGTCGTAGTACAGTATCTTCTGCCAAGCACCCAGAAGATGCCGAGGGCTATCAGTCATGCTGCACCGTCTGCTGCCAGCTTAGAGATGTAAAAAATAGATGTATTCATTTGCTTCCCCCTCCCTCCATGAAATCAACGGCCTGCTAAACCCAGGGTTTTGAGTTCAATCTTTGGGGGGGGCCATTCTGTGTGACAGTTATTTGTGTTTCTCCCTGATGCACAGCCACCTTTGTTGATTTTAATTCCCTGTACCTGTACGCCATGTCGTCAGTCGCTCCTCCCTCCCTCCATCAGTTTCGCGCCTTTTTTCAGACCAGATGCCATAGCACTGGGATCATGGAGCCCGCTCAGATCACCGTGGCAATTATGAGCACTATGAACACCACGCGCATTGTCCTGGAGTATATGCAGAGCCAGGACATGCCAAAGCAAAACCAGGACCAGCCGATGAGGCGATTGCAGTGCGGCGACGAGAGTGATGAAGAAATTGACATGGACACAGCCCTCACACAAGGTACGGGCCCCAGCAATGTGCAAATCATCGTGTTACTGGGGCAGGTTCATGCCGTGGAACACCGATTCTGGGCCCAGGAAACAAGCACAGACTGGTGGAACCGCATCGTGTTGCAGGTCTGGGACGATTCCCAGTGGCTGCGAAACTTTCGCATGCGTAAGGGCACTTTCATGGAACTTTGTGACTTGCTTTCCCCTGCCCTGAAGTGCCAGAATACCAGGATGAGAGCAGCCCTCACAGTTGAGAAGTGAGTGGCGATAGCCCTGTGGAAGCTTGCAACGCCAGATTGATTCCCAACTGACCGGTAGCTATTTGGAGTGGGCAAATCTACTGTAGGGATTGCTGTGATCCAAGTTGCCAGGGCAATCAAAGACCTGCTGATATCAAGGGTAGTGACTCTGGGAAATGTGCAGGCCATAGTGGATGGCTTTGCTGCAATGGAATTCCCAAACTGTGGTGGGGTGATAGACGGAACCCATATCCCTATCTTGGCACCGGAGCACCAAGCCACCGAGTACATAAACCGCAAGGGGTACTTTTCAATGCTGCTGCAAGCCCTGGTGGATCACAAGGGACGTTTCACCAACATCAACGTGGGATGGCCGGGAAAGGTACATGATGCTCGCATCTTCAGGCACTCTGGTCTGTTTCAAAAGCTGGAGGAAGGGACTCTCTTCCCGGACCAGAAACTAACCGTTGGGGATGTTGAAATGCCTATCGTGATCCTTGGGGACCCAGCCTACCCCTTAATGCCATGGCTCATGAAGCCATACACAGGCAGCCTGGACAGTAGTCGGGACCTGTTCAACTACAGGCTGAGCAAGTGCTGAATGGTGGAGGAATGTGCATTTGGACGTTTAAAAGCGTGCTGGCGCAGCTTACTGACTCGCTCAGACCTCAGCGAAAAGAATATCCCCATTGTTATTGCTGCTTGCTGTGCGCTCCACAATATCTGTGAGAGTAAGGGGGACACATTTATGGCGGGGTGGGAGGTTGAGGCAAATCGCCTGGCCGCTGATTAGGCGCAGCCAGACACCAGGGTGGTTAGAAGAGTACAGCAGAGCGCGGTGCGCATCAGAGAAGCTTTGAAAACGAGTTTTGTGACTGGCCAGGCTACGGTGTGAAACTTCAGTTTGTTTCTCCTTGATGAACCCTCCGCCCCCCCCACCCGGTTCACTCTACTTCCCTGTAAACCAACCACCCCCCTCCCCTCCCCCCCTTCAAGCACCACTTGCAGAGGCAATAAAGTCATTGTTACTTCACATTCATGCATTCTTTATTAATTCATCACACAACTAGGGGGATAATTGCCAAGGTAGCCCAAGAGGGGTGGGGGAGGAGGGAAGGAAAAGGACACACTGCACTTTAAAACTTTAAGACTTATTGAAGGCCAGCCTTCCGATGCTCGGGCAATCATCTGGGGTGGAGTGACTGGGTGGCCGGAGGCCCCCGCACCGTGTTCTTGAGCATCTGGGTGAGGAGGCAATGGGACTTGGGGAGGAGGGCTGTTGGTTACACAGGGGCTGTAGCGGCGGTCTCTGCTCCTGCTGCCTTTCCTGCAGCTCAACCATACGCTGGAGCATATCAGTTTGATGCTCCAGCAGCCGGAGCATCGACTCTTGCCTTCTGTCTGCAAGTTGACGCCACCTATCATCTTCAGCCCGCCACTTGCTCTGTTCATCCCGCGATTTAGCCCGCCACCTCTTCTCTCGTTCATATTGTGCTTTTCTGTAGTCTGACATTGACTGCCTCCACACATTCTGCTGTGCTCTTTCAGCGTGGGAAGACATCTGGAGCTCCGTGAACATATCATCCCGAGTCTGCTGTTTTCTCCTTCTAATCTTTGCTAGCCTCTGCGAAGGAGAAACATTTGCAGCTGATGGAGGACAAGGGAGAGGTGGTTAAAAAAGACACATTTTAGAGAACAATGGGTACATTCTTTCACGTTAAATTTTGCTGTTCACAGTACACAGCACATGTGCTTTTGTTACAAGGTCGCATTTTTCCTCTTATATTGAGGGCCTGCCGGTTTGGTGTGAGAGATCACTCACGTGGTGCCAGGCAACAGAATTCGGCTTGCAGGCAGCCATGGTAAGCCACAGTCTTTTGGCTTTTTTAACCCTCATAACATTTGGGAATGGTTTCAAACAGTAGCGCCCCCATTTCCCATACCAAGGACCCGTTGGGTTGGCCATTTAAAATGGGTTTGCAATGTAAAAGGAGGGGCTGGGGTTTCTGGGTTAACATGCAGCACAAACCCAACTACCCACCCCCCCACACACCCAATTCTCTGGGATGATCCCTTCACTCCCCCCCCCCCCCCCCACTGCGTGGCTAACAGCAGGGAACATTTCTGTTCAGCCAAGCAGGAACGGGCACCTCTGAATGCCCCCTTAATAAAATCACCCATTTCAACCAGGTGACCGTGAATGATATCATTCTCCTGAGGATAACAAAGAGAGATAAGGAATGGATGTTGTCTGCATGCCAGCAAACACCGGGACCATACGCTGCCATGCTTTGTTATCCAATGATTCCAGACTACGTGCTACTGGCCTGGCGTGGTAAAGTGTCCTACAATGGTGGATGGGATAAGGCAGCCCTCCCCAGAAACCTTTTGCAAAGGCTTTGGGAGTACATGAAGGAGAGCTTTCTGGAGATGTCCCTGGAGGATTTCCGCTCCATCCCCATACACGTTAACAGACTTTTCCAGTAGCTGTACTGGCTGCGATTGCCAGGGCAAATTAATCATTAAACACACTTGCTTTTAAACCATGTGTAATATTTACAAAGGTACACTCACCAGAGGTCCCTTGTGTGCCCTCAGGGTCTGGGAGCACGCCTTGGGTGAGTTCGGGGTTACTGTATCCAGGTCCAGGGTGATAAACATATCCTGGCTGTTGGGGAAACCGGTTTCTCTGCTTCCTTGCTGTGAGCTATCTTCATTGTCTTCATCATCATCATCTTCCGCGTACCCCGAACCCGCTTCCCGGTTGCGTGATTCTCCATTGATGGAGTCAAAGCACACGGTTGGGGTAGTGGTGGGTGCACCCTTTAGAATGGCATGCAGCTCCACGTAGAAGCAGCATGTTTGCGGCTCTGCCCCAGACCTTCCATTTGCCTCTCTGGCTTTGTGGTAGGCTTGCCTTAGCTCCTTAATTTTCACGCGCCACTGCTGTGCGTCCCTGTTATGGCCTTGGTCCTTCGTGGCCTTTGAGACCTTTTCTAATATTTTGCCATTTCGTTTACTGCTACGGAGTTCAGCTAGCACTGATTCGTCTCCCCATATGGCGAGCAGATCCCGTTCCTCCCGTTCTGTCCATGCTGGAGCTCTTTTGCGATCCTGGGACTCCATCATGGTTACCTGTGCTGATAAGCTCTGCGTGGTCACCTGTGCTCTCCATGCTGGGCAAACAGGAAATGAAATTCAAAAGTCTTTTCCTGTCTACCTGGTCAGTGCATCTGAGTTGAGAGTGCTGTCCAGAGAGGTCACAATGAAGCACTGTGGGATAGCTCCCGGAGGCCAATAACGTTGAATTTCGTCCACACTATCCCAAATCCGACCTGCAAAGGCCGATTTTAGCGCTAATCCCCTCGTCGGAGGTGGAGTAAAGAAACCGGTTTAAAGGGCCCTTTAAGTCGAAAGAAAGGGCTTCGTCGTGTGGACGTGTCCAGGCTTAATTCGATTTAACCCTGCTAAAGTCGACCTAAACTTGTAGTGTAGACCAGGCCCTAATGTGGGCACAATTATAGTGGAATAAAGGTGCATTAAAATGGTATAGCTTATTCTCCTTTCCATATGAGAAGATATTTTGTTTATAAACACACTTATACAAGTATTTCTGTCTCCACACTAGGAGGGTTTTTCAGTTTACTAAACGGATATAATTAAAGCTGTACAACTTTTATGTTTATATGAGTCCTTAGATTGCTTTAGAATTTAGGCCTCCTCTATTATCCTAGCTCTACAACTGATATTAAAAACTCTACTTCAACAATATGGTGTACTGGAGGACATAGGTTTTTTTAATCTCCTCTGATATGCTATAACTCCCCCATATTCAGCACTGTTACTTTGAGGGGATGGATTAGTTTACTGGATTTTTAGTTGTAACAGCAAATTCTGTATTTGGAGTTCATCTTTTAGCTGCACTTATATCTTGTATACACCAATCAAGTCATACAGTTTTGTTTGTTTTTAATGAAACAAAAATCTTGTTTCATGGCAGTTTGGGCCCAATCCTGCAGTCCTTAAAACAGGCAAATTTTTCACTGAGGGAGGACATTCTTCTGACTCAGCATAATTCCAAGCAGTGTTTTTAAAGAGACACCCTGTGATTTTGGTGAACACATTCACTTAACTATCATACCAATGGCATTAGATAATTAAATCTGGAAGCATTTTTTTAAATCTTTCTGCTTAGACCAAACAAATTGGTCAGTTTTATTTTGGATTATAATCAGTCAGTTTCACTTTCTGATTCTGACTAGCTAAGTGGTTTGATACGGAGGTTGGAAACAGTACAAGGGAGTGTTTGATTTACTTTAAAAGAGTGGTTCTCAAAGCCAGTCCGCCGCTTGTTCAGGGAAAGCCCCTGCCGGGCCAGGCTGGTTTGTTTACCTGCCGCGTCCACAAGTTCGGCCGATCACGGCTCCCACTGGCCACGGTTCGCCGCTCCAGGCCAATGGGGGCTGCGGGAAGCGGCACGGGCCGAAGGATGTGCCAGGGGGCTTACCCGGCCAGGGGGCTTACTCTGAACAAGCGGCAGACTGGCTTTGAGAACCACTGCTTTAAAATACTGTTCTCCATTGGATTTTAAAGCCATTCATGAATACATTTTAACTGGTTCTATATTACCCAAACCTTGTTTTTTACAAAATCTAAATTTTGAACCACTGTGACCTGTTGGTGTCTGGACATGAAGCTATCAACATTTACTTTTGGGGTGAATCATGGGAGATCATGGAGAAATGAAGCTACCTGTAGAAAATGGATATTTTTAAAAAACATCCAGAGTGACAGCTCTTTCATGGAGCTGATAGTAGGATTACAACATGGGAGTGGCCAGTGGAAGGGGCATGAGATTGGTGCTCAGGACGCTTGTTTCCATTTCCTGGCTCTGCCATGGACTCACTTGTGTGACCGTGGGCAAGTGTCTCAGCCTCTCTTTATACCTCAGTTTTCCCATCTGTGAAATAGGGATCGTGACATTTACCCACCCTTGCAAAGCACTTTGAGATCTACAGCTTGGAGGAGAAACACTATAAACATGCTAAGTGTTATTAACAACATGGAGCCATAGCACCATATTTGTAACTGCTGGTCTTTGTGGAACAGGCTTGGATTCCCATATAGCCGATTCAGTCCTTCATTCTTCTCAGCTAGATACACTGAATTCAGTGCAGTTTACTATCATAGGAGACCTTAAAAGCCAAGCTCCTGTCCAGTCGACATGTACAATGGGCTTTCCATATAAGTAGGGATTGCCCTGGTTTTCTTGGCCAAAATGTTCCTCTTTGGCCACTGCAATGGACTATGCTGTATGCTGACAGTCTGCCTGATTTCTCAACTTCACTGGTGCTGCATGTATATTAGGCCTGATCCTGCATGCCCTCTTGATGTAGAACTCACAGTGACACTTCAGCGGGTCTGTGTAAAGGATATGAAAAAGCAGGGACACCCTTTGGGAGGTTCTTTGGGATGGACGGTGCTATGCAGGAAGGCAGGATGATAATGTTGTTCTCACTTTAGGAGAAGAGAAGACACAATCCGTCCTTCCCGCACAGAGCGCCAGGGTGTTCTAGGTCTGCTCCAAGGCCGATTGAAATCCATAGACTCCCATTGACTTCATAGGTCTTTGGATCAGTTAGTTCTCAGTCACGGTCTTGCCTCTAAAATAACATTCCTTGGCCAACTTCTGCTCTTACTAGCATCTGAGCAGTTCCCATTGCCTTCAGTGAGAGCTGCTTGTGTGCAAATGAGAGCAGGATTTGGCCCTTCGTTTCCTGTAAGTAAACTAAATCGAAGGATGTACTGTCCTTGACCAATATGATTGTTTCCCCATCTTCCTATGTCTGATTAAATGTAACTTATATTTGCTGTATAATTTACTCTGATGTTCATTGCTGCAATTTAAGGTGTCATTATTGACACCAAGACGTAGCATTCAATAGGTAATTTTCCACTAAAGAGCCCTGTAATACAGAGATTTGTTGTAAGCAGTAAACACAAAGGGCAAATTTCTTGGAATCCACACATGCTACATAGTTGAATGTCAGTAATATAATAGTGCAGGGAAATGCATTACGAGTGAATATCTCTGTGTAACATAGTTTCTATATCCCTTTTTTTAACCTTAATGTCCTCTCACACATAGTCCATTCTTAGCCAAGAACTGCTCACGATAAAAGATTTTTCCCAGATATTTACTTATATGCCATTTACTATGTAAACTTTTTTTAAAAAGATCTCAGTTGAAATTCGTCCTGTCTGTTTTGCAGACATTCAAGAGCAAATAGGGCACTTTTTTGTAAGAGCGACATGCATCAGTGGAGAGCTGGCCACAAGTGAGTCCTACAACTTTATTACAATAGCAGTACTAGAGTTAATTTGATTAATTATAGCAATAATAATGGTAAGTGATTAGTTAATGCCTGTAAAAGCAATTTGAAGCATATGAACATGATGTAAGTGCTATTGAATTATTACTTGCTTTACTCCCTTGCTTTCCTCTGTATGAACCCTCACTGTGATAAACTAGAAGGAACATCATAGTTTATCCACTCAGGAATTGTATTATTGCCTTGTGAAATAGAAGGGTAGTGAGGATATCACTTAAATATAGAGCAGACACAGACCAGCCTTATACGCTTTGTCAAATGAGTTAAGGGAGAGCTCCCGAGTGGTGTGTAGGAGTGGAGCCAAGAGAGTGTTAGGTGGATGGTCTCCAATGAGCTCTAGTCACAATAATGCTCTATGGGTGTGGGTATAAGTGTCTTTCACCCCAGGATCTCAGAACACTTCACAAAGGTGAAGACTGTTTTTCCCGTTTTCCAGCTGGGGAAAGTGAAGCACAGACAAATCAAGTGATTCTACCTGTGCAGAGTCAAAGTCAGGGCCTGGAACAGAGCGCAAGGTTTCTGATTCCCAGCCCACTGCAGGAGAGCATGCTGCTCACATATTTTCATTCATGCCACGTAGTTTTCCAGACCATTTTAGAAGAAACACACTGAAAGCATAGGGCTGCCTCAGATTATCAATAATATTAATAACTAAAGCAAACCCAGTCTTCCAGCTGAAGAGACAGAAAAATGAATACTAAAACCAAACCTTTTCTCTAATAAGAGCTTTCCTATTAAATTGGAGGTGAGGAACACACTGGTTCTCCCATTAGCTCCTATCTTGTCCACTTTGCAACCACACTCAACCTCGGCATCATCCTCCCTCTTCAGTCCTCTCCCCATGCTCTTCTCTCCCTTTTCACCTTCTCCATTACCTTCTCTATAAAAAGCTCAGTGCACACATCTGTATTTTGCTCATCTTTCCAGGGGGGACAGAATTCATCCTAATCCATCCGTTTATCAGTTCATATGAGATCTCTACTCTGATCTGAAGGAGTTCAACAGAGAATTCTGAGATGCCTGTAGTAAGATCTCAGCCAGGGCTGAATGCAAACAGACAGCTAGGTCTACCAGAAGCAATTACTCCAGCAGCTGTTTCCCACTGAGAGATCATCCAGGGGACAGGCAAACTACCCTCTTGTTTGTTATGATGCTTTTTAAAACTGAAATAGTGGATGATTTTAACTGAACTTCAGAGTTCATTTATGTTCCTTGACAGAGCTGGAAACCACCTATATAAAAATTGCTCATTAGCTGTGACTTACAGAAGAGATGGGCCAGAACCAAGCACCCTCACACTTGAGGGAAACTTGGATCAGGGCCGGCTCCAGGCACCAGTCTGGCAAACAGGTGCTTGGGGCGGCCACTCGGAGAGGGGCGGCACGTCCAGGTATTTG
This sequence comes from Malaclemys terrapin pileata, assembly GCF_027887155.1. Classification (NCBI taxonomy): domain Eukaryota; kingdom Metazoa; phylum Chordata; order Testudines; family Emydidae; genus Malaclemys; species Malaclemys terrapin. The sequence continues at coordinate 9,945,998 of NC_071505.1, read as the reverse complement.
GCGGCAATTCGGCAGACGGTCCCTCACTCCGGCTTGGAGCGAAGGACGTCCCGCCGAATTGCCACCGCAGATCGCAACTGCGATCGCAGCTTTTTTTTTTTTTTTTTTTTGGCTGCTTGGGGCAGCCAAAACCCTGGAGCCGGCCCTGACTTGGATCCAAATCTAGACTTGCCCCTATGACTATAATAAAGGATCCAGAAACAAGCAAACAAAGAAACCACCACTAACACACACAAAAAAATGTCACTAACAAAGCTGCATCTATTCCTCACTAGATTCATTTGCTTGTATGTTATATCCATGCTCCCAACTCTTTTGCCTGTTTGTGCTTTTGGACTGTAAATCGTCTAGGACACGGATTGTTTCTTTATCTATTGGTATAGCACCCAACAGAGTATGATCCTGACTCAAGAATTCGGGTGCTACCATAATATAAATGTTTTAACAATTTTTAATAATGGTCCAGACAAACTTGGATCTGAATTGTGGGGAAATTTGGATCTGGATGTAAAGTTTGCTGTGACTGTTTCTCTTCCTCATTGCTGAGCAGCAAGAATTTAGCAAGGAAATACATGAAGTGGGCTAATGCTCCCCCGATGAGTAACATGTACAATTTATACTTTTGACTTTTGGTGAAAATCCGTGCTCAGGTGCCTCTCGCGTTAATGTCAATAGGAATCTCACTTTGGCTGATCTCCAGGAAGTCTCTCCAGTGTGTGACTAGATCTCCCATGATAGCTAAGAAAAGACAACAGCAAATTAAATCCTACTTAGAGCCTAGCCGTGAAGGTTAGATACATCACCTTGGGCCGTGAGCTTGTCTGATGTCACAAGCTAAACAGCTTTGAGCCTTGGAGACCTTTAGAGAAAACCCGGGGTTCTGTAGAAGTGGTGCCAGGGATTTGTTCATTGCTACTTTTGTCATTTGCATGGCTGTGATGTCTAGAGGCCCCAACCATGATCAAAGCCCCACTCTGCTAGGCCCTATACAAACACATTATAAGAGACAGTCTCTGCCCCAAAGAGTTTATAATTAAAGAAGAACAAAGGGAAGGGAAACAGCTCTGTTGTAAGGTAGGCAAGTGCTATGTTGCAGGAGGTGCCATATTTCGGATGCTAAAACTGAGGTCTTCCCCCACTTATGTCCATGACACCCTTCACTGAAGCAAGGATGTGAACCACAATATCCTGGACAGATTCCAGTTCAGATAGACACACTTCCTGCCCCTAAAATTCCCTCTGCACTTCAGATTGGTGACGTGCTTCTTCCTCATTTTCTGCCATAAACTGTTGTGCAGTGTTTCTCTGCACTCTTAAACAGCTGCTCTGTTCCCCCCAAGAAGTGGCTCCGTTATAGAGGCAGGAGAAGGGATTAGAGCTGGGTGAGATTTTTTTGACAAAAACTTAAAAAAACAAACAAAAACCAAAAAACAGATTCAGCGACACTGAAACGTTCTGTGAACTTGTGCCGATTTTTAGCAAATTGTTTCGATTGGGGAAAACACAAAAAAAATCTGAAAAAATTTAAATATTTCATTTTTTTAAATGTGAAAAACAAAAAATGGCCCAAATCAAAATAAAATGGGTTTTTGTTTTGGGTTGAACAAACAAAAATAATTTTTTTGACTCCTGCTCAATTCACTGAAAATTTAATTTAAAAAAAAAACTCATTTTTGGTTTGACCTGAAATGATTTAAAAAAAAAATTATTTGGATTAGCCAGCAAACCAAAAACTCCATTATTTGCCCTGCTCTAGAAGTGATTGTTGCATATGGAGTGGACCCTTCACGATAAAAAGTGCTAATGGAAGTATCTTCCTTTAATAATACTTTTCATTTAATTGAGGGACTGGCAGGCTCTGGGCTGAATTGTGTTCTTGAGCGCCGATCACTGGGGCTGTGGCACATGGGTGGAAGTGGCCTAAGGCATCCTACCTGCGCATTGCAGATGTAAGGGGGGGAATGGTCCCACTATTGTGGGGAACTTTCCTGGCTTATACACTACCCCGGTGAAATCAGCTAGCGAAAGGATCGGCGTCCTCGCTCCCACTCCATTTACCCAGAGCCCTGCCTGACCTAGAGGAGTCCACTTCCACTCTCCTGTGTGGCAGGGTCCTCGTAACCCCAACAAGGCTGGGCCCAGGATTCCCGGGGGGCTCGACCCCCCAGCCTTGTTGTGGTCACTTAGGGCAGGGGCTAGGGTGTCCCCACTCCAGGGTGCTCTCTCTGCACTGGATGCTTCCCTGACCCACTGATCATCACATACAGTTCAAAGCAAATGCAATTTATTAAACAGCAATTGATTTTAAAAAATAAGGAAAAAACGGGACAGGGTAAAGGAAAACACATCACTCCGCTCTGTGGCACGGGGACATCACAACCAGCGTCTCTGGAATGTAAGTGAAGTTCAGTCTGTTCCTCACACGGCCCAGGCCTCCTTCTCAGGCCCTGGCTGTGCTGCAGGGAGGCTGCAGGTCGGACACTTGCTCTGGTGGTGGCCACACGCCCTCAGGCTCGAGGTGGCAGGACCCTTCTTCCCAGTGTCAGCCCCCATCCCCGTCCGGGTTACGATCCCCCTCCAAGTCTGGCCTGCAAGGACTCTTGGCTGGGAGCGTCTCCCTGCCAGGGTCCCCCTTGCTCTCCCCAGCTACTCACCGCACCCAGCCCCAGCTCCACTCCGCCTCAGCATGGCCACGGCTGCTCTGCCTCCAGCTCCCCGGGCTGCACCTCTGGCCCCTCTGGCTGGCACGGCTCTGCTCCCCAACTCAGTTTGGGCCCCTGCTTTCTCCTTAGCTGGGCCCCACCCTGACTGACACAGGCAATTCCACCTCTCATGGAGGTCCGCCTGACTCCCTGATTAGCCTGTCCGCCCTGCCAATCAGGCTGACCTGGAGCACTGGCCTCTCCCCGTTGTTCCTGGGAACTGTCAGTCTCAGGGTCCTGATTTCCCATTGACCCTTCTCCTTCCTTTTGGTACTGGGAGCTAGCCAACCAGAACACCCCCACTGAGTTTTAGTAAGGGGACAACCGTCCCCTTACACAGACACAGGTAGAATGCCTGGATGGGATCAGAGGACTGGATTCAGTGCAATGCCCAGCGCTCACTGCACCTCCTTTAAAGGGTGTGGACCTTTCGTTCTTCTCCCCCACCAGCCTTCTCGCTCTAGGCCTCCTGCCAGATGCTAGCAGTGATGGGGATTGGCCACTCCCTGAACAGGGCTGGCCATGCCCCTTTGCAGCAGAGCACTACCAGATGTGCTAGCTGGCCTTCCACTCAGGCTGCTGTAGGAAGATGAGGGAAGAGAATCCCTGTAGCCTCTTGCTACTCCATGCCCCAGTGCAAGAACAGCTACTTTCTACATAAAAAAGAACAACCTGTTCATCTGAGAGAAGGGACATCAGGTATGACAAATGACGCTCCAGGAAGGCCCAGGCAGCCCCACTAGCAGGGCATGTCTGCTCCTGGCACTAACACAGCCTTTGCTAGGCCACCCTCTGGAGAGCACCGGCTCTGTTTCACATTTATTACCCCTCCCCTTTATGCCCTGTGCCCTGTTTTAAGGCTCAATGATTTCCATTGTGTTCAGAATAACACTGCGTCTCCAGCCTCACAGCTCCTCCTTTAACATCCCCGCTAGCAATGCTCCTCTGAGTGAGGATTTCAATTTTCCATTCTCAACTTTGCCTTATTGAGCCGGTGAGTCATCTTGCTCATTAGCTGAACTTTGAATCTCTCTCCTTGTTATCCGCTGGATCTCTTTCAGCCGTGTTTCCTAGCAGCGGAAGTGCCTGCCTCTCCCTTGGTCTGCTCTGGATTGCAGCATAACAGCCTGTCTCGCTGCTGCAGTGGCATGTCCCTCAATCTGAGGGACTTCAATAAAAATAGATGGGAGGAGGGTTTGTTTTCAATTCATAGTTGCCTTTCTGTGTAGCGAGGTTACTTCTAATACAGTGAGTCAGATTATTCAAGGATCTTGTGCGTACAATGGCACACAAGCATCCATGCATTCCCTCTTCTTTTTCTTTGTGTTTTGAAAGCTACAAGGGCACTCAGCAGCAATTCTTTATGCCAGGTGCTAATAATATTCTGTTACTAACCCAGCCACATGAGAGCTGGCTAGGGTAAATTCTCCTCTTTCTGTAACACAGTGGATCTAAACTCTGGTTTCTCTGCCTTCCCTTCAGGCACTGACCTCCCAGAGAGGGAGAGTAAAACATTGCAGCCAAGAGCTGCCACGTGGCTTTGAGAGGAGAATTTTGCTCTTACAGCTGGACTGATTGTTTTTGGGGGGATGAATCAAGAATGAAAGGGGTTGGAGAAGGAAAGAGTTTTAAGACCCTCCCAGGAGTGACTTAGATGACCCCAAATTACTTCTAGACCTCTGAATCTGAGTGGATCAAGATTAGGACAACCTGTCTCTCCTGCTTCTCAAACTATAAAGAGGAACAAAGAATGATCATTCTAAGGAGATAAATCCTGAGCAACGTCACCTTCCTACCATTTGCTTCTCCATGTCTGGATGAATCATTTCCAAATGTCCTTATCTCCTGTAGGATAAAGGGGCGCTGTTACATTTCATCTTCTCGTTGTCATCCGGATCATTTTTAGATCTTGATGATTTTTTACTATTAAGGTTTGGCAGCTCTAATTGTCTTCCTAAATTGTGAGGCAGCATGACGGATAAATTCTTCTGTCTTGGCATTCCACCATTTCTCAGTCTGCTTACGTTTCTTCCAGTAACTTGTGTCTCTTGTAACTGAAATGCTAGAGAGCCTTCCTCTTAAAGAAACTGATTATTCATGACCATAGGAAAGATTACTCAGTAAGCCATGATTAAGACATCACTACAGTATTATTTATTATTAGCCCACTGCCTCCAGCATATTTGTCCTGACTGACAATGTATTGATTGTCTTTGGGAGATTATTGTTTTGAGTGAGTTTTGTAGTATTTTGAACAAATAGATTTTTTAATGCACTTTTTTTTTCAGCACCTCCCCAGGGTGTTCCTTAATGAATCTGTCCTGATAATGAGGTGTTCTCTGTCAATAAGATCTAGTACAGTTTATGATGGTTTCTCAACAGAATTGGTGGAAGCCCCTTCCCTTTGAGTCCTTTGCAACTCGACTGGAGAATACAACATAGGGAACAATCCTTGGGAGATGGACTATGTAACCTAATGGGTCTTTTCTATCACTAATTTTTCAGATCCTGGGTCTCTTGTTTCCTGCACATCCAGTTCTCTAGTACACTAGGCTTCACAGAGCAGTTAAATTTGCTGGCATATAATTTCTGGCAGTCAGGAGCTATGCCAACCTATACATTTCTTGGAAATCCAATTAGAACATTAATTCCCACTGATCTAAGAAACCCCAAATAACCAGCTTTCTGTTTATAATTAATTGCTGCTGTCCGGCCACTTGGGGATCACTGTGTTTGTGGAAATGTTTGCTATTTTGTCAGAGCAGAAGGCTTCTTGAGAGCACTTGGTTTATGAACTCTTCACTGAATGTGCTGATATGGAGGCACGATAAGTACCCACTAGATGTGAAACTATGTATATTCTATCTGAAATCAGCCACAAGAAAGTGAATTGATGCTAGGCCACAACACAGACATGTTTTACACTTCCCCCCGCCACCCACATCACCAACCCAACACCACACACGCTCTGCAGGGACACTCGGTGATCAGGGGTCTTTCTGAGTTAACAGCAGTGACACCTGGGCTTATTTCTTGGTGTTTGTCCAATGTAGTGTATCAATGGACTTTCTAAGAACAGAATAACTAGCCTTGTGGCTCATTTCAGCCAATGGTAGCCCAGGCACTGAAGAATACAGGTTCAGCCTCACAGATGTTAGCCACTAATCCCTTCCTACATACTTCAGGTTAACGGAGCTCCAGATGATATTAAACTGGGAGGACTTGCAAGCAACAGTGAGGCAAGGGAAATAACGGAAAGCGACCTAGAAAGATTAGAAACATGGGCATAAAATAAGAAAATGAGATTCAGCTTGGAGAAATGTAACCTCTATCAATGAATTGAAAATGCTGAAAAAGAACGAGGAGTAACCATGGATATGCATTTGCAATAGGAGATGGCTGGGGAAAGAAGTCCCACGGAGTTTAGGGATGCATATCCAGAGTCCTCTCATCACAGAGTACGAGGAGTCTCTCTCCATGCAGCTCTGGTTCAACTGCACCTCTGATATGGCATCAGTTTTGAGTAACACATTACCAAAAAGACATGGACAAATGGGAGCTGGGGTGTTCAGAAAAGAACAGCAAGAATAATTATGGGGAAAATTAAACAAAGGAAATAAGTACAGGTTGGCTAACTGACTGCACCCATAAATATGCAAAGGTGGCAAATACCAAGAAAGGAGAGGACATCGTTAGGCTGGTACAAGGGATATAATTAAGGGGACAAAATTAAAAAAAAAAATAAATTAGGATGAGTTCCAGGAAAAACTTCCTGACAGTAAGGTCAATTAGAAGAGCCTCCTTGGGAAAGAGATGGAAGCTCCATAACGTGGGACTTTTAAAATCAGAAAATTGAAGAAAACATTAGAAAAAGCGCTAGATGGAACAGTCCTGTATTTTCAGGAAGAAGGGACAGAATCATAGGATGGTCTGTCGTTAGGTCTTTCCCATCTCTAACGTATATGATTTGCTATGATCAGGTTAACAACTTGTGTATGAAAGAGTATGGAACTGTTGACCATGAATTATCCCTATGGATCCGAGGGAGAATCTGTGCCTCGGTGATCCCTTTGATATTATAAGGGATGATGAAAAAGGGGGGGACTATGAGAGGAAAGGTATCTTCCATACAGATGCCAGGAGAATGATGGAAAATTTCAATCTCCAGGTCAGCAATGGGTCCATTTTATATTAGTGGAGTAACAGATGGGTAGTCAAACTAGCGTAATGAGGGGGAATTAAAATGTCTACCTCTCTAATGTATCTATTTTAAGGTACTTTTAAGCAGTGACTATCAGAAGGCAGAGTTTATGGAAGAGATGAATGTCATAAATGAGGGGAGGGATAATACATTGGTGAGGCATGATACAGAACCAAACTCTGCGGTGCTTTATGTGCACCTGTTTCCAATTGCCATGAATGCAACTCAGGGAAGAATTTGGCCTGCAAAGTCTTTGGACAAAAGCTATCGATAGTTGTAGATATTTTGACTCAGGCTGTAGAGCGAGTGGATAGAAGCTAAAGAAAATAAAGGCCAATCCTGTCCTCAGATGCATACACAATGTAGGGGGAGGTGCTATTGTCACTAGCATAACAACTGCGAGCTCATTTATGATTCTCTCTCCTGAGCTGCCCTCGGCTTGGGAGATTCACTTTTGTGGTAGGATTAGTGCTGGCAGGGAGGCAGAGTCATGGAACTAGTATAACATATGTCTGCTTTTCCACCCCCTGCTGCAGTGGTATTGTGTCGTGAAGCATTTATAATTGGCCCCACCTAATGGAGTTGCTCAGGTAGGTAGGCAAGCGATGTTGTCACTTTACTCCCTAAATGCTATTGGCTCTAGTCCCTGGCTGATTCACAGTGAAAAGATTATATACTAGGGCTGGGAGAAAGGAAAGCACATAAATACCCCCAGTATGACTGAGTCAGTAAGAGAGAGACAAACACAGCAATTTCTGACTTGGGGTGTCATCAGATGTTTGGCTGAGTGCATGTGTTCTCTCTGTGTGCTGCCCCAGCTCTGCGCAGATAATGGAGACATCAGGCTTTGAGTGAACTGCCCAATAAATCCATAGATTAGGTTTTCAGCAAAGAAACTTGGCCAGGTTTATTGCCAATGAAGCACAGTGCTAACAACCTGGCTCAGTGGTTACAGGTACACTAACACGTGTATGCTCAGGACAATGGACTGGCTCAGTTAGTGGCGGGACTTTCCACTGACCCCGATAGCGCCTCAGAGGTACCTCTTTATACCCCAATACAAACAAGTTACATATTACCCCTCTGACATGGTTAGGTGCCACCCTGTGACATGGCTATCTACCACCCATCGCCTTGTACTTGTTGGTTCGATCAAAACCGCTCTATCCATAATACTGTCATTCTGACCTTATCTTTAAGATGGGTCAGTGTGTCCCTCGTTTCTCTGGGGAGTGTACCTGTACCATTCTTAGTGTCAGGGTGTTCTGGTATTGCCCTCCTGGAATGCATTTGCATGAGTATTCTGTACCTAGCAATTAATAGGAATGTGTGTTTCTGCAATATCAGCCCCGTTCTTGCCAGAGTCTGTGAGCTTGCAAGCAGGCACAGCCTGACTTCTGCTCACTTTGCTTCTTCACTTTATATCAGCAAAGCTTGACCACTACTTTAGTTCAGGCCTTAGGCCTCACACCAGGCCTCTGATACAAGGCCTTATGTTTCAGGCTCTTTCTACTGCAGGGGAAAGTCCAATAGAAGGGTACAAGGTTTACCTTGTCCCAGGGGGGTCCCTCAGACCTAGCAACTGGGGTACCCCTTTGTAGTGGGGTTAGAGACTAACAAATTTATTTGAGCATAAGCTTTCGTGGGCTGCAGCCCATTTCACTGGATGCATAGAATGGAACATATAGTAAGGAGATATATATACATACAGAGAACATGAAAAGGTGGGAGTTGCCCTACCAACTCTAAGAGGCTAATAATTAAGATGAGCTATTATCAGCAGGAGGAAAAAAAACTTGTTGTGATAATCAAGATGGCCCATTTCAGACAGTTTGGCAAGAGGGTGTGAGGATACTTAACATGGGGAAATAGATTCAACGTGTGTAATGGCTCAGCCATTCCCAATCTCTATTTAAGCCTAAATTGATGCTATCTTGATTATCACTACAAAAGTCTTTTTTCTCCAGCTGATCATAGCTCATCTTAATTAATTAGCCTCTTAGAGTTGGTAGGGCAACTCCCACCTTTTCATGTTCTCTGTATGTGTATCTATCTCCTTACTATACATTCCATTCTATGCCTCTGATGAAGTGGGCTGTAGCCCACGAAAGCTTATGCTCAAATAAATTTGTTCGTCTCTAAGGTGCCACAAGTGTGTGTGTGTGTGTGTTAGGGTTACCATTCGTCCGGATTTACCCGGACATGTCCTCCTTTTTGTGCTAAAAATAGCGTCCGGGGGGAATTTGTAAATAACTCAAAATGTCCGGGATTTCCCCCCTCCCCTGGCAGAGCAGAGCGAGCGGCTGGGAGGGCTGCAGGAAAGTCATGGGCTGGACTCCGGAGCAGCTGTAGAGGAGCCGGATCCGCCCTGCATTCTGAGCCGGCAGCTCTCCCCTGCAGCCCGGCTCCGGCAGCACTGTGCAGGGCCAGGGACCGGGTTTTGTTGTGCTGGGGAGCGCAGCCACGTGTCCGGCTCGCACAGAGCCCAACACCCTGTTCTGAGCAGCAGGGTAAGGGGGCCAGGGGGCAGGAGAAGGGGCAGGGAGGTTCTGGAGGGGGCAGTCAAGAAATGGGGGGGGGTCGGGAGTTCAGGGGGGAGGCTTTTTGGGGGGAGTGGAGAAAGTTTTGGGCAGTCAGGGTACAGGTAGGGGGTAGGGTCCTGGGGGGCAGTTGGGGGGGGGTCTTAGGAGGGGGCAGTTAGGGGACAAGGAACAGGGAGTCTTAGGTAGGGGGTGGGGTTCTGGAGGGCAGTTAGGAGCAGGGGTCCCAGGAGGGGGCAGTCAGGGGACAAGGAGCGGGGGGGTGGGGGGCTGGGAGTTCTGGGGGGGAGCTGTCAGGGGGTGGGGAGTGGTTGGATGGGGCGTGGGACTCCCAGGGGTCTGTCTGGGGGTGGGGGTGTGGATAAGGGTTGGGGCAGTCAGGGGACAAGAGGCAGGGAGGCTTAGATAGGGGGTGGAGTCCTGGGGGGCAGTTAGGGGCAGGGGTCCCAGGAGGGGGCAGTCAGGGGACAAGGAACGGGGGGAGGGTTGGGGGTTCTGGGGGGGCGGGAAGTGGGAGGGGCTAGGGCGGGGCTCCTCCCGTCCTCTTTTTTGCTTGCTGAAATATGGTAACCCTAGTGTGTGTGTGTGTGTGTGTGTGTGGCCAGCAATGTTTCACCGCCCCGCCCCTTAAGAGTTACTGCCATGCAGGCGCCATGTATCACTGTGTGTGTCACTGAGATGCTGCATCCTCACTCACTGATGCATTGTCTCAATGCAGCACATGGGGCAGAGGAGTTGGTGGGTGTTTTGCTTGGACGGAGAAGGCCCATGTTTTCAGGCTGTTCTTAAACTATCAACTCTGAGGTCCTAAGTATTCATCTAAAAACTCCCACAAAACCGGGCCAGAATGAGCCCCAGGCTCCCTGGTGGGTTGGTGTGTGTGTGTTGGTTCTAAATAAGCCAGGGGCTGTGGAATATTGCCCCTCAAAAATGTTACAGCTTTGGCAGTTACATATGATGCACGATTAGCACACAACGTGACCATATCTCATTCTATCCTCTCCATCCTGGCTACTTCATGGAAGGTGGGGGCACTTCTCTCTTCCCACGCAATGCCTCCCTCCCCCTCACTTGCAGCTGCTGAGATGGAGTGAAGAAGGAGAGAGCCCAGATCTCCCCTACTTCCCCCCCTTCCCCGCTCTCCTTTATTTAGGTCATCACCTTTTTAATTCCCAGCTTGCTTTACTTGTGCCAATGAGCTTTAGCTGGAACTAGAGGCCAGAAGACATGAAAATAGGCTTAGTAGCAATCTGTGTCCTTCCGGTGTTCATAGAAACCAAACATTATACGGGAGGCTGCCATCCCTTTCTGATCTCCCTCCCCTGACTGCCCCAGAGATCTGTAGTATCACAAGGACCACCTGATTATCCTTGGGAATCTTTCATGTGCAACCATGGTCAGAATGTGGTTCTCAGGATAGTCAGATGATTTTTGGATGTTACTTTAGACCTCTAGGACAGTGAGAGGAAAGTCAGTAAACATTTGATGTGCCAGAGAGGTCCATAAACAAGCCAAAGCCTTGAAGGGTTCTTGTATAACCAATCTAATTGATGCTGATGTGGCTGGCCGCTGTTGAAGGCTGGGTCAGGAAGGAGCACATGTTTTAGTACAAGACTCCTTTGTCTTGCTGTTAGTTGACTAACCTGTCATAAGGTTCTGAAGATGCATGTGTTGTTTCTTTACATGTGTAGCAAGAGGCCAGGCCACAGAGCGTGGTGATGGAAGCTCTGTGGTGAAGCTGAGAGAGTAGCTTCAGAAATAATTCTGGTTTTCATTTTCTAATAAAGTTCCTTGCTCAGTGATAGGCTGTGATTGTTTCTATGATTCACCGCCACATGACAAATCAAAGGCCAATTTGTGTTTAATCTTAAGAAATAAATTGTGATATGACTGGGGCTGAGGCCCTACAGCCCATCCTGTGATCAAATTGTTGGTAAGGGTGTTAGCCCCAGGATGGATAGCCCCTAATCAGGAAGACTCGATTTAATCATGGTTTTCTACATAAAAGTGCATTCTTGTTGGTTGTTACAACCTTCATACATATTCTTCACAACTCAGCGATAGATAGCTAGATGTAAGTTTCATTTTTAGAAGGTACACACTATACAATTTTAAACAGTGATTTATTTTGAAAACTTTTCAGATTAGTTTTACAGCTATATCAGAACATGGATGATTGTTTGGTTATTTCATTTACCAAAGATAATTGAAGCAGATATTTATTAAGTCATTGGGAGATGAACTATCTCCAATTCAACAGGTTAATCATTAATATTTGGAGGATTTTCTTGCCATACTGTATTAGGAAGAGAACATCACCAGACAGACATTTAAATTGTTTTTTTAACTAAAACAACAACATTAAGTATTCTGGATTTTTTTCTTCAACAGCAAACATATCATATTTTAACAAAACACGCATATGTCCCTCACTTCTCGCATTTATCTCCAGACTTTTTCTCCTTGTCCAGATCTATTCCACCCCCAACAATCTTCTATTCACTGAACTTTTTGAAACTTTGCACTTTTAGAGAGAGGTAAGGGATTGACTCTGTGTACACAAATTGCAGAGGGACAATAGAGTTGAGGTCTGTTATTTCTCACCTCTATATATTATTTATTTATTTAAAAACATTTTTGCTGTTAACAAGCATGTTACCTCTGGAGACACAAATCTATAGTTTGAGAACTGCAAAACTAAGCATCTCTGATGGGATCTTCTAGACTGAGCACTGAGTCCCATTGGGCAGATAGAAAGAATAACCTAAATAATCTATACAGAAGTCTGTGGAACCCCATAAGATTGGGTCCCTAATCCATGAACTATTGGAACTCATTTACAAAACTTTTCTTAAACATTACATGAATATATTGTCTCATGCTATAGAATTAGAATTTATAATCCCTGTTCCATGATGAGATATCTTTGAGCTATAATGTATCTTAATTAAAACTATCTTTAGATAGGATTTTTCCTAAAAAAAAATTATCAAAAAATCCAATTTAAATAAAAAAAATCCATTTTTTTTAATCATTGATTTTTATCCACCCTAGTTAGCCCCAATGCCATTACCAAACCCCAGTCTGGGTAACTCATTTGCATATAGTGTTCTTCAGTTCTCTCCTGACCAGTTGTACAGCATTGCTGGGTACTGTTAAACAACCGACATAGGGTAAAAAGTGCTTTATAAATACAATACTGATTGAAATACTATTAATGAGAATAAGTACTAGCTGACTGTTGGTGATGAATGGTGGAAGCAGTGGGATTACAGGGGTATTGGAAATCTGCTGTACAAAAATAGTAAATATTAAAGAATAGGCAAAAGAGGCTGTAGCTGATATCCATCCCAGTTAGGTCTGAAAAGGCCATTAGAACTAAGTAACACCATTAACATGGGATAAATAATATCCAGAAAGCTTTTAAAATATAGAACAATCTAATAATGAGGAGAAGGATTGGGTTTAGGGAAGAGCTGTAAAAAATGATCAAGAGCATGTTGCAATGGGTTGCCCCCGCCCCCCGCCCCTTCTGGGAGCTACCTGATGTACTGGGGTACCACTGAGCCAGTCTGTTCCACCAGCATGGGCCCCCTCACCCTGTTCTGCTGAGCCAGGCCCTCAAGCCTTTTATAGCACACACAGAGATAGGGACACACCCACCTGCAGAAAGACACAGACACTGAGATCAGCACTGCATGGGAAGGGTTTCAGCTAAGGGATTGCCCAGCGCTCAAGTGCACTCCCGCTCTGGAGAGTAAACCCAAAATTGTATTGTCTTTCGCTGCACCGAGAACTGTACAGCATGAATTAACTGAAATTCGCCCTCTCCCTCAATGTGGAGTGAGAGAGGCACAGCTTTTTGCCCCTTCCCCGCCCCCCAGTCATGAATTACACAAACTGGGTTTAAAACAAAAACAAGTTTATTAAATACAAGAGGTAGATTTTAAGGGATAGCCAACAGATCAAAGCAGATTACCTTAGTAAATAAACAAAAACCGCAAACTGAGTTTAACACACTACACAGGTAGATATAAATTAGCAAATTCTCACCCTGAGTGATAAACAGGCTGGCAGACTCTTAAGGCCTAAGTTGCCTTGGTTTTTCCAGGTTTTCATAGACAGGCTAAAGATCCTTCTAGCCTGGGACCATCATTTTCCACAGTTCAGTCCTTGCCCCTCAGGTGTTTCCAGATGTGTTGTTGCAGGGAGAGTGAGGTACCCTCATGATGTAATTGTCCCCCTTTTATATCTTCTTCCTACTTGCTGGAAAGCTCTTTTGCTGGGACCTGGGTCAAACAGTTCCCATTGTGTAGGGCTCTCTCTGAGAGGTTTCTATTGTACACAGTTCTGGGGTAATCCTTGTGCTTGTGTGCATTTCCTCAATAAGCTATTAACATTGTTTGGTCTTTTTACTGTTGTACCTGAAAGGCTGCTTGGGGGTGTTTTCAACCTCACAACATGTTTCAGTAACTCAAACATAGCCAAACTTCATAACTTCACATACGATGATAACACATACAATCCAACGAGATATTAATGTCTAGCAGATCAAGACTTTTGGAATTATACCACACAAGACATACTTTGTACAAAATATAGCCGTTTGTGTAATAGGTAACTGCATCGCCCATGTGGGGTTCTGATGCGGTCCGCTGTGAGCCATATCTTTCCTGGCATGACGAAGCCAGGATAATCAGCACTCTTCTCGTGATTCCTGGTTTGGATGGCAGATGGATGACTCTGTCCCCCTTAAGAGGGAGTCCCCGACCACCAACATCCTGGTATTGAAGAGTTCAAGTCCCCAGAGCAGGTGTTCCAGAGTGCTTGTCTCGGGATTGTTTCCATTCTGTGTTTTCAGTGGTATTGGCTTGGGGCTAAGTGGTATCCTGAAATGTGACATGTCACTGCTTGCTTGTTTATGCAACAAGTGAGTCTCTTGTAATGTGAAGACATGAATCTTCTAGCCACTTAATAGCGTGGTCAGATTTCCCAGGAGAATGGCCTTTTACATTGAGGTGGCATGCACAGAGGTCTGAGCCTATGTTTCTCTCTGCGTTTGCCCTGAAAAGGGCCATTTAGCTTTGAGATTTTCACTTGAGTCATAGGGCCTATGGCCAGAAGGGACCCCCCAGATCATTTAGTCTGATTTTCTATAGATCCCAGGCCTCCAACACCACCCCGCTCCCACACACTAAACCCAACAACCGAACCCAGACCAAAACATTACAGCCCCCAGGAGACCAGACTATTATGTCCCACAGGCAGAGACTAGGAATACATACTCCTGAGGGAATTCTGTGCCAAAAATTTTTGCAAATTTTATTTGTCAATAAGTAAATGTTGATGCTCCAGCAGTGGGGAGCACAGGCCAATGGCTGCACAGAGGTGGGAGATCACCCTGCAGCCCCCTGTCCCCCGAGACATGGACTCGGCAGTGAGGCTGAACCCAACCCTGACACAGTGCAAGGGCCGGGCCTGGCCCAGACACACTCCGGGCAGGCGCGCCAGGTAGGCTCAGCTCAGCAGGATCCAAGTGTGGAGCGGCTTAGTGTGGGGAGGGGGAATCCAGGTGAGGGGTGAGAGGTTCTGGGTGCAGGCAGCTCAGTGGGGGGTCTGGGTGCAGGGGGGATTTGGATGCACAGGGGCTCATTGGGGGGTTCTGGGTGCAGGGGCAATGGGACTCTGCAGGGGGATCCAGGTGAAGGCGGTTGGGGCTTGGCGAGGGGGTCTGGGTATGGGAGGATATAGGGCTCAGCGTGGGGGGTATGGGTGCGAGGAGCTCAGCTGTAGGGTTGCCAGTGTTGCCACTTTTCTAATTGCTGGTAACTGGAGCCCTGAGGCCCCAACCCCATTGCTCGCTCCTCTCCACTCTTCTCCCATCGCTCACTGAATCATCTCCGTCTCCCTCATTCCCACCAGCTGGGCTCCCTCTGCTCCAGGGCTGGGACAGGAGCTGCTACAGCCTGACAAGGAGCCTGTCTGCAGCAGGAGGCAGCCCCGGCTGAGCAGGGGCTGGTGTAGGTTAATGACCTGGACCTCCCGCTGCCCCATGGTAACCCAACTTTTGGTGTCCGGTCAGTACATTTGACCGGATGCAGGGGGGCTCTGGATGCAGGGGGTAAGGCTCATCGGGGTGGGGGTTCGGGAGCAGGGGGGTCTGGATGCACAGGAGTTGGTCAGACAGGGATTGGGTTCAGCATCCCTTTCCTCCCCCCTGTGATTTACCTCTCTGCCGGCTGCTCTGGGGACCCAAAATGTCGTGCATGCATTGCTGGGGAAGGGCACATGACGGCTCTTGCGGCTTCACTTTGCTTCCCTGTCAGAAAGTCATTTTTCTGCAGAGAAGCAAAGAAATCTGCAGGGGAAATGAATTCTGCGTGCATGCAGTGGCGCAGAATTCCCCCAGGAGTAATAGGAGGACCAAGGTGCACTAATGCCCGAGGCCTCTGCAGGGAAATGATTGAGTTCTTGTTTAGACCACAAGGCCATTGATTGGCGTTCAGTCATGACATTGATGGCATTGGTCGTGCTGGAGCACTTAACAAGAATGACCATAGGAAGGTTGCCATCTTCCTCCCCAATTTACTATCCTATATGAATTTAATTAGAGTACTGTTTATCCTTCTTCCAGATCATTAATGAAAAAAAGTCTGATTCTTAACTTTGATTCCTGCTGTACCGCACTAGATACTTCGGGCCTGATTTGACACTCTGCCATTTAGCATTAATTCTGTTCTAAGTGTCTTTGAGCCAGTTTCCAGTCTACATATGTGGTCACTCCAATTTGAATTATTTTTTCAAGTAAGATTTTGAGACACAGTAGCAAATGCTTTAAGCAAAACCCAAATATGTTACATCTGTTGTTTTCCCGTTGCCAACTAGTTTTGTCATTCTATCAAACAATCTCTCGCCCCTCCCCCCCCCCCAAAATAATTCCCTAACAAAATTGTGCCTGTCATTCCAGCAGCCTGATTCTGGTCTCACCGTTGTTTTCGAGTAGTGTAAGCCATTCACTTCAGCAAAGTTACTCCTCATTAACACCAGTGCAAGTGAGATCAGACTCGGGCCCTAAATATTTAATTATATTTTCTCATAATGCTTGTTGTATTTTGTTGGGAAGATAGATTAAACGTACAGGACAGTTGGTACCAGGTTTGTTTCTCTCTTTTTGAAAATTGGTACTGCATTTCCTTTCTCCTGTCACACAGAACCTTCCTATGAGTTGGATTTGCACAGGTGGATTAGAGTTGTGTGTGGACCCAAGGTTCCACCCATGCAGTTGTCTATGAATGTTCATGGTCAGCAAATCAGCATTTAGAATCATTAGCTAATTTCCTTAATAATGGCTGAGAACAAATGCCCTAGGATGTATGTAATCTGGACAGACTGATTTGTCCACATTAGATAGTTCCAAGTATCCCTTTGTTTTCTCTTTATACATAACCAATGTTGGGCATCAAGATTTGGCCCTTGAACCTCCTGCGAGCTCTGTTATCGATACCTCTTGGTTTACGCCAGTTGTGCTTGATCTTGACATAGCAATCTGATTGATGGCGGATGAACTTCTTGGTTCTCTTCTTGACGATCTTAGGTTTCACCAGGGGTCTGAGGGCAGGCATGGTGTCAGTTCCTAATGGCGGCCACCCTGACAGGCAGCGCCGCTGAAAGACCCTGCCCTCAGACCCCCTGGTGAAACCTAAGATCGTCAAGAAGAGAACCAAGAAGTTCATCCGCCATCAATCAGATCGCTATGTCAAGATCAAGCGCAACTGGCGTAAACCAAGAGGTATCGATAACAGAGCTCGCAGGAGGTTCAAGGGCCAAATCTTGATGCCCAACATTGGTTATGGTAGCAATAGAAAGACGAAACACATGCTGCCCACAGGATTCTTTATACATAGTTATTTGTAGAGAATCTTCCTTTCTTTCTAACTGTTCTTGTTGAGGAGGATTCTGGTATATCTCTTTTTGAGCTATGGTTAATTTCATTCCCCTCCACATTCACACTTTCCTCCTAGAACTTCTTTCCTTTGTATTTGTAAAAGCTTCTTATTTCCTTTGACTGGTATTAACTGGTTTTGCTATTTAGCTTCTCTTCCCTTTTCCCAGAAAGCCGTAACTGATTCGGAATATGTTTGCTTGGTTACCTCCTCTTGTTCTTCTGAGCAGCCTCTGGGAAACCGCATGGGCTGATTCTTATTTTTGACACGCTTCTGAACTTCAGTCTGTTGCCCCTTGATTATAACATTGCTTAGGATTCCCCCAGCCTTCTCCCAAACTAGTGGACTTAATTCTTCCTCCCGTTGTGCCTTGCTTGCTAGATTATTTTTAAACTCCCCCCTCCAAATTTGCTTTCAAGCATTCTGTGATCCCATTGCTTACTCTGCTGAATTCAAATCACTCATGGTCACTTGTTCCAGGCTTTTTCTAGGCTTCTCACTCAGTAAGAAGTAGATATGGGAATGTTGTCTGAAGAGTTATTGATTAGATTAGTCTACAGCGCCGGTCTTCTCCTGTAATAGGGGACTGTGGTCAGGGGGTGCGGGGCTGAGGGGAGGGGAGAGAATAGGGAGCTCACTGCAGTCATGAAGCAGCAGGACAGGATAGTAGCCCTAAAGAGCCTGGTAAGGGACCTGGTCTGCTAGCTAGAGGACTTGAGTCCCTCAGTTCTTCTGCTGTGGGGTGTAGCACATACTGGCCTGGGGCACACGCTGCTCCTTTGTGAACTACGTCTATTATCCCCTGAAAAAAAACTTTAAAAAACCCCTTCAAAAACAGACTCCAATGAGAAACTGCAGAATTGGAATTAATTTGCAAACTGGACACCATTAAATTAGGCTTGAATAAAGACTAGGAGTGGATGGGTCATTACACAAAGTAAAAACGATTTCCCCATGCTAATTTTTCCCCTACTGTTACTCACATCTTCTTGTCAACTGTTGGAAATGGGCCATCCTGATTATCACTAAAGTTTTTTTTCTCCTGCTGATAATAGCCCACCTTAATTGATTACTGTTATAGCTGGTATGGCAACACCCATTTTTTCATGTTCTCTGAGTATATATCTCTTCCTACTGTATTTTCCACTGCATGCATCCGATGAAGTGGGTTTTAGCCCACGAAAGCTTATGCTCAAATACATTTGTTAGTCTCTAAGGTGCCACAAGTACTCCTCGTTCTTTTTGCTGATACAGACTAACACAGCTACCGCTCTGAAACCTGAATCCCTCGTGTGATTCAGCCCTAACGAACTGACAGCTTTGATTTTGTGGATGCCTTCAAACACTACTACGTGACCCAAGGGATTGGAAGCTTTATGACTGTGCTGTCACATTCTAGTTTGGAGTTAGTGGCCTGCCTTAAAAGTGTTGCCTGGCATTGGGTCAAATGTTCCTAGAGGTGGCCTCCGTTTTGTGATACACCATCCCTGTCCCTAAGGTTGGTCCTAACAGTGTCTGGACCATGCAGAGTTCTATGTGATAGTTTAGGAGGAACAGGCGTAAGACTATCATTGGGAGGAAGCACCAGAAATCTTCCAGTGCAGCCCGTTTCCAAGCACCCTAGAGCCTTGTTCGGCAGCCCAAAGAGGATTGTACGAGGCTTGGATAAATATCCTATGTAAGACTTCAAACATTTGGTAGTTTACCTGTGCACCGTGGCTGGCATCATGGTAGCTATAATATTTCTCTGATTACATCAGAGTCATCTTTTCTCTTCCTGCCTGACAGTGATCATATTTTACCCTTCTAGAGCACTTCCTATACATTTAGCCCCAGATCTGCAAAGGCATGTAGGTACCTAACTCCTACTGAACTCAATGGAACCAAAATACCTTTGACGATGTAGGCCCTAATCCTCTTGAGGGAGAATTTTACAGATGGGGAAACTGAGGCACATAGACATGAAAGGGAGCATGTAAATGGTAGGGTTAAATCTCAGGAGTCCTGACTTCCAGCCCTCTCTACTCGAGCATGCTTCCTGCATGTCAGGATTGTATGGATCTTGGTATGAGAGAGGCAGCGTGGTCAAGTAGTCTGAGCACAGCAGTATGTCAGGTGCTACTAAATTTTAACACTAGTTCTGAAAATGAATTTTGCTGGAGGCCTTGGGCAAGCCACTTCACTTCTTGTTACCTCTAGGTCCTATGTGTAAATCAGGGGTGATGATGCTTACCTACTTGACAGAGTCTGACACTGATTTAATCCTTCTAAAGCTGTGCTTCTTATGTCAAATTCTGAATCCCCTGGCATAAAAACATAAGAACGGCCATAATGGTCAGACCAAATGGTCCATCTATCCCAGTGTCCTGTCTTCCAACAGTGGCCAGTGCCAGGTGCCCCAGAAGGAATGAACAGAGCAGGTAATGATCAAGTGATCCATCCCCTGTCGCCCGTTCCCAGCTTCTGGCAAACAGAAGCTAGGGACACTTCAGAGCATGATTTTGCATTCCTGCATATCTTGGCTAATAGCCAATAGCCTCCATGAACTTATCTAGTTCTTTTTTGAACCCTGTTATAGTCTTGGCCTTTACAACATCTTCTGGCAAATTGTTCCACAGGTTGACTGTGGTTGTGTGAAGAAATACTTCCTTTTGTTTGTTTTAAACCTCTGTCTATTAATTTCATTTGGTGACCCCTAGTTCTTGTGTTATGAGGAGTAAACCACATCTCCAAGCAGTATTCAAGATGTGGGCATACTATAGATTTATATAGAGGCAATATGATATTTTCTGTCTTTTTATCTGTCCTTTTCTTAATGATTCCTAACATTCTGTTCGCTTTTTTGACTGCCACTGCTCATTGAGTGGATATTTTCAAAGAACTATCCACCATGACTCCAAGGTCTCTTTCTCGAGTGGTAATAGCAAATTTAGACCCCATCATTTTATATGTATTGTTGGGATTATGTTTTCCAATGTGCTTTACTTTACATTTATCAACATTGAATTTCATCTGCCATTTTGTTGCCCAGTCACTCAGTTTTGTGAGATCCCTTTGTAACTCTTAGCTTTGGACTTACAAAACTACTCAAGTATCAGGGGGTAGCCGTGTTAGTCTGTATCTACAAAAACAACAAGGAGTCTGGTGGCACCTTAAAGACTAACAGATTTATTTGGGCATAAGCTTTCGTGGGTAAAAACCTCACTTCTTCAGATGCATCTGAAGAAGTGAGGTTTTTACCCACGAAAGCTTATGCCCAAATAAATCTGTTAGTCTTTAAGGTGCCACCAGACTCCTTGTTGTTTTTTTAAAACTACTCAAGATAGTTATGATCTTCAAATTTTGCCACCTCGCTGTTTACCACTTTTTCTAGATAATTTATGAATGTGTTGAACAGTAGTTGTCCCAGTACAGACCCCGGGGGACACCACTGTTTACTTCTCTCCATTCTGAAAACTGACCGTTTATTCCTACGCTTTGTTTCCTATCTTTTTAACCAGTTACTGATCCATGAGGACCTTCCCTCTTCTCCCAATACAGCTTGCTTTGCTTAAGAGTGTCTGGTGAGGGACCTTGTCAAAAGCTTTCTTAAAATCTAAGTACACTCTATCCACTTGCTCATCCTTGACCACATGCCTGATGACCCCCTCAAAGAAGTCCAGTAGTTGGTGAGGCATGATTTCCCTTTACAAAAACCATGTTGACTCTTCCCCAACAAATCATGTTCACCTATGTATCTACAATCCTGTTCTTTACTGTAGTTTCAACTAGGGTGACCAGATGTCCCGGTTTTATAGGGACAGTCCCGATTTTTGGGTCTTTTTCTTATATAGACTCCTATTACCCCCACCCCCGTTCTGATTTTTCACACTTGCTATCCCGTCACTCCTAGTTTCAACCAATTGGCCCAGTACTGAAGTTAGACTTACTGGCCTGTAATTGCCGGAATTGCCTCTGGAGTCTTTTTAAAAAATTGGCATCACATTAGCTATCCTCAAGTCATCTGGCACAGAAACTGATTTAAATGATAGGTTACATCCACATGTAGTAATTTATGCATGTTGAATTCCTTCAGAACTCTAGGGTGAATACCATCTGGTTCTGGTGACTTATTACTGTTTAATTTATCAATTATTTCTAAAACCTCCTCCAATGACAGCTCAATCTGGGACAGTTCCTCAGATCTGTCACCTAAAAAGAATGGCTCAGCATGGGAATCTCCCTCGCATCCTCAGCTGTGAAGACCGATGCAAAGAATTCATGTAGATTCTCCACAATGGCCTTATCTTCCTTGACTGCTCCTTTAGCATCTCGATCATCCAGTGGCCCCACTGGTTGTTCAGCAGGCTTCTTGCTTCTGATGTACTTAAAAAACTTTTTTGCTGTTACAGTTAGCCAAAGACTCAAAAAGTTCTTCACATTTTTGGCCTTTCTAATTTTATTTTGACATGTCACTTGGCAGAGTTTATGCTCCTTTCTATTTTCCTCAATAGGATTTAACTTCCACTTTTTAAAGGATGCCTTTTTGCCTCTAACTACTTCTTTTACTTAGTTGTTTGGCCGTGGTGGCACTTTTTTGGTCCCCTGACTATGTTTTGTAATTTGGGGTATACATTTAAACAGAGCCTCTATTATGCTGTCCTTTAAAGGTTCCATGCAGCTTGCCGGGATTTTACTTTTGGTGCTGTAGTTTTTAATTTCTGTTTAACTAACTTCCTCATTTTTGTGTAGTTCCCCTTTCTGAAACTAAATGCTACTGTGGTGGGCTGGTGTGGTGTTTTCCGCACCACAGGGTGTTTTCCCCGCCATAGTGTAGTGACTATTACTAACCGGTAATAGTGTCCTTTAGCATTGCTCATCAAATAGTACGTGGTTATTTATTTAGTATAGATACTTTGCCTGGTGCTACTCAGACGTGACACTCCTCATCTCCAAGAACTTACAGCAATCATGCAGTTGGCTCTGCATAGGCAGATTAGATTTCTGCATGGACCCAGCGTTCCACTCCTGCAGCTCCATTTGCAGGAACTGAGCCCAAATCAGGTACAGAGAAAACAATTCAGACATAAAACACTGGGGGCTTGATGCTGCTCCCATTGAAGTCAAGGGCAAATAGGGTGACCAGATGTCCCGGTTTTATAGGGACAGTCCCGATTTTTGGGTCTTTTCCTTATATAGGCTCCTATTACCCCCCATCCTCTGTCCCGATTTTTCACATTTGCTGTCTGGTCACCCTAAGGCAATGGTTCCCAAACTTTAACAACCTGTGAACCCCTTTCACTAAAATGTCAAGTCTCGCGAACCACCTCCTAAAAATGAACATTTCCAGGGATTTTCTCCTTTACCTGAGTATAAATTATAAAAGCAGTGATCTTGGAAATATAAAATTTGTTTTTATGACATGCTTATTACCCACTATTTATTATTAATTATTTATCATTACAGTATTTTTATTACATTATGAAAATGGCAACACTCTTCCAAGATCTCACTTTCGTAGCTTGTATCACTTTGAATAAGCCTGTTATAAGACAAGGATCCTAGGTTTCATCAAGGAGTATCAGATGTGAAACAGCAGGAAGGTATTTAAGAAGCCAACTCAGAGTTCCTCCTACACAAGCATTCAGGTCTTGAGCAGTCCAGGCAAACAACACATGTTACAACAAAGCTTAAATTTGTTCTTCATAATACTTTTAAAAACAACACTAGCTGCCTATTTAATTTTAATAACAGCAAAAAATATCCACCTCCCCTTTCCATTTCTTATAAGGAGTCTTGAAGTTTAAATCTCCTTAGTGTGATTGATATGCTTGCTTTGATCTGCTTAGTTCTTGGAAGTCTAGGGGCTCTGGGCAGCTGGGCCCATGATGCCCGAGGTCCCTAAGGACAGCTCTGGCCGCCATTAGGGAATTTTTTTTCAAGAACCCCCTGTAACATTTCGTGAACCCCCAGGGGTTCACGAACCCCAGTTTGGGAACCACTGCCCTAAGGGGAAACCCCCCATTTACTTTGATGGTGTAGAATCAGATTCCATGTGAGGCACTAATCAGGAATGCAATTTGCAATTCTGATGGCCCAAACTAGGAATGGGGCTGAGGGGAGAAAGGAAACGCAATATATTCACTGGACCTCGTCTCCCTCTGGAGCTTTGTGACGTTTACCAGTGCTTGGAAATCTGCTGGGAGCGCTGCAGTGGTGAAGATGGCTTGGTTCTGTAATCCAGTGCTTCCAGCTGTACAGATGCTCTCCTCACTGTTCTCCTGGAATTAAACCTCATTCTATTTTTCTCGTTTCCAAAACAAACTTCCTCTTTGGCAGTCATGTCGCCCATCATTGCTGGGAAGAAAAGCCGTGCAGCGTTTTCCATCCAGTCAATGGCCTCGATGGGTATGTGTACACTGCAATTAGACCACCCGCAGTTTGCCCATAACAGGCTCTTGGGACTCGGGCTAAGGGCTGTTTAATTGTAGTGTAGACATTTGGGCTTGGGCCACACTTGAGCTCTGGAACCCTCCCACCTCGAAGGGTCCTAGAACCTGAGCCCAAATGTCTACACAGCAATTAAACAGCCCCTTAGTGTGAGCCCCAGTCATCTGTCCTGGGCCAGCTGTGGGTGTCTGATTGCAGCGTAGACACTCCCCAGTGTTTCCCGCTCACCCTGCGACAGCCACAAGGAGAAAGTCTAATGTTAACAGCAAACTGAAACACACTGGAAGCTGCCCTGTCTTGAAATACACACCACCCTGATTGAAACAAGCTGAGCGGCTCTGTTGAAACGTGGAATTGAAACTTAAACAATGTTGCTTTTAAGTGCTAGAGCTATGGGTTGTTTTTTTTAATGTCAAGATGGTGCTCGAGTGTAGTGTGTGTTTAATTTGCATTAAGTGAGAAGATGAGAATTCCTTAACAAGTTTCAATATTAGTAAAGAGACAGGTCAAGAAAGGGTATGTAAATATACTTTATCGCTGCAGTCCCTGTTTTGTATAGTCGGTCATTTGTATGGCTAAAATGTAGCGCACTGCTTCATCCGTTCTCTCCTTTGGCTTGGCTGCACCATCTGATTTGCTTTTAATGCGTTCGTGTTTATTTTTGTTTTTTCTTGAAAACTTAATTTCACAATCCATCTTGTGCAGTTCTCATGGAGAATTCGGTACATCTAAATCAATCAAAAGCACCAGGATCAGTCACTGTCAGATGTTTTTGAGTTTATGCTGGTTAATTGCTTGAGTGCATAAAATTAGTTAATGCTTTAAAGATGTAAAATGTTATATAAGTGCTAAATAGTTACATAAGTGCAAAGTATGGTGTATTGCACCATGACTTTTTTTATAGTATTTTGCACATAAATAGCACCTTTCATCCTAGGAAATCAGTTCTTTACTAACCTTAATTAAGGCTCCCAGCACTATGGGTGGTGCTGGGAGCACCACTATTAGGTTACTATTTTACTACCCATTTACATCTGAGGAAAATGAGGCAAAAAGTGACTTATGCACAGTCATAGAGTGAGCCAGAGGCCTAACTGGGAAGCAAACCGAGGAGTCCTTGTTCCCAGGTAGGGTTGCCAACTTTCTAATTGTACAAAACCGAACACCCTAGCCCCGCCCCTTCCCCGAGGCCCTTCCCCTTCCCTAGGTCCCGCCCCGCACTCACTACATTCCCCCTCCCTCGGTGGCTTGTTCTCCCCAGCACTCATTCACTTTCACTGGGCTGGAGCAGGGGGTTGGGGTGCAGGAGGGGGTGAGGGCTCTAACTGGGTGTGTGGGTTCCAGAATGTGGCCAGAAATGAGGAGTTCACGGTGCGGGAGGGGGCTCTGGGCTGGGGCAGGGAATTGGAGGGTGCGGGCTCTGGGGTGGGGGCCAGGGATGAGGGGCTTGGGGTGCAGGACTGGGGTCGAAGCTGGTGATGGGGCCGAGGGATTCGGAGTGCAGAAGGGGACTGCGGGTTGAGGCAGGAGGTTGGGGTGTGGGAGGGGGTATGGGCTCTGGGCTGGGGGTGCATGCTCTGGGGTGGGGCCGAGGGGTTCAGAGTGTGGGTGGGGGCTCTGGGCTGGGACAGGGGGTTGGAGTGCAGTGGGGGTGAGGGCTCCAGCTGGGGGTCCAGGCTCTGGGGTGGGGATGGGTATGAGGGGTTTGGGGTGTAAGAGAGGATTCTGGGTTGGGGGGGCTCAGGGCAGGGGGTTGGGGTGTGGGCTTACCTCGGGCGGCTCCCGGCCAGCAGCGCAGCGGGGCTAAGGCAGGCTCCCTGCCTGTCCTGGCAACGTGCTGCACCCCGGAAGCAGCCAGCAGCAGGTCCGGCTCCGAAGCAGGGAGGCCAGGAGGCTCTGCATGCTGCTCTTGCCTGCAGGCACCCCTCACACACACACACACACACAGCTCCTGGCCAATGGGAGTGCAGAGCCAGTGTCAGGGCGGGGGCAGCGCGCGGAGCCTCCTGGCCTCCCCGCCTAGGAGCCGGACCTACTGCTGGCCACTTCCAAGGCGCAGCATGGAGACAGGACAGGTAGGGGCTAGGCTGCCTTAGACCCGCAGCACTGCTGACCAGACTTTTAACGGCCTGGTCAGCGGTGCTGACCAGAGCTGCGAGAGTCCCTTTTTGACCGGGCGTTCCAGTCGAAAACTGGACACCTGGCAGCCCTAATTCCAGGTGCCTGCTTCTACAACTAAATGACATTCCCTCCCACTACAGTCGATCCAGAGTAGCATAACCCCATGTGCAGCCTAGACTCTCTTTTAGCTTGGCACAGACGCAGGGTCACGTGACAACTCCTTCTGACAATTTGCAGGATCAACAAAATCTTTATTTTTGGAGCGAAGGGGGAAACTTCAATCAATTTGCACAGGGCAGAAAAACTTTGAATGAACTCAACCGATGTTTTTAACCTCGAGTGCTGGCCATTTTTGATTTATGGAGAGTCATGGAATTCAAGGCCTGAAGGGACAGTTAGATCATCTGGTCTGATCTCCTGTATATCACCGGCCATTACATTTCACACACTGTGTTTGGCTAAAGCATATCTTCCAGAAAGGCATCCCAGGCCAGATTCGAAGACATGGAGAATCTTTAGAAAAAATAAACGATACAGAAAATTTGAAGCCTTAGTTATTGGTCATTGGGGGTAACATACAGAGTATAGGGGTATGTTGGTGTTTTGGGGCTAGGCAGCACACATAGTATATACAGACTGCAATATCCCCAATGAGGGGTGGGTAACCGGTGGGTGGGATCAGGAAACAGTCGATAAGCGGTGAGGGTCTATCACCCATACGGGAGGTAGAGACAGTCATGGGTATAAGTAAGCGGGCTGGGTAATGGGGATGGGGTGACCCTCACGTGGCGGGATTCAGCTAGGTTTGGTGGGTTCAGGGCTCAGGAGATAAAGTCCAGCAGGGGGTGTGTGTGGGTGCACGAGGTCTCCCCGGCTCACTCTCGGTATTGGCGGTGGCCGGTGATGTGCTCGATGTAGATGTCCCGGGACCAACGGATAGTGTCCGCGACCATTAGGCGTCTCATGAGCCATGCATAATGACGGCCCACCCCACAGGTCCTCAGCACGTGTTCGTTACACGGGTCCCAGGCACCCAGGGCCCCAACGAGCAAAGCGTCGACATGTACCTCGTAGCCCTTAGTCCGCAGGGTGTCAGCCAGGGGGGCGTATTTTTCGAGCTTGCGGGCTCGGGCTTCGCGGGAGGCCGGGGTCCTGTTCTCGAACGGAATCGCTACGTCGACCAGGATGATCTTTTTTCCCACCTCGTCCATGACGACGATGTCTGGGCGCAGCGGGCTGTCGGTGCCGGGGACGGCGCGGTTGACAGTGATCTCACCCAGGCACGGGTTGATGGCCTTCACTAGACGGTCCTGGACGGCGTTGTGGCGTAGCTGCCAGGCTCTGGCATGGGGCTTGCAGCAGCATAGGACGTGGGGTGGTTGTTTGTTCCAATGTTAATCACCCTCACTTAAAAAATTGTGCATAATTTCTCATTTGAATTGTCTGGCCTCCGCTTCCAGCCATTGGTTCTTGTTCTGACTTTCTCGGCTAGAGTAAAGAGCCCTTTAGTACGCAGTATTTCTCCCTGGGAAGGTTCTTACAAACTAATCAAGTCACCTCTCCGTTTTCTTTTTAATAAGCTAAACAGATCAAGGTCTTTAAGGATGTCTACACTGCAATAAGAGACCCGTGGCTTGCCTGGATCGTCTGACTTGGACTCGCAGGACTCAAGCTGCAGGGCTATAAAACTGCACTGTAGACATTCAAGATGAGCTGGATCCCGGGTTCTGGACCCTCCCCGTCACAGCCTGCCAGAGCCTGAGCCCAAATGCCTACCCTACAATTCTATAGCCCCCGTTAGCCCCAGTCACCTGGCCCCGGCCAGCTGGGGCTGTGCTGCAGGTCTTTGATCGCAGCGTAGAAGTACCCTGCGTCTGTCACGGTAAGGCAAAATTCTCCAGCCCTCAAATAACTTTTGTGGCTCTTTTCTGCACCCTCTCCAATTTTTCAACTACTTTTGTAAAATTTGAATTAACATCTAATTGTAGGTTTAAGGAAAATCACTCCAACCTCCAAAAAACAAGCCACACTGCTGACTGTGGTAGTTACTTAACGTTTGTGATAATTGGATTCTCAGAAAGCCAAACACTTTCTAAGCTATAATGAGATTCATACTTTAATTGCTGTGTCCTTTTCCCAGGCATGCAGTGGAGCCAATGAAGAAAACAACCACAATCAACTCTTGGATGTCTTGTGACAAGATATGGCCTCAAACGACAGTGGTTTAGCTTCTTAATGAGGGTGCGTTCTTGAAAGACAGTTTTAGGGCCAGATTCCGTTATAGTGGGGCCTATTTGTGCCGTTGAGATGCACAGGGACTGGATTCTGGCCATAACATGCCAGTGCTGAATTTCCCCGGCAGAAGGGCTCTCCCCTCTGGTGTAAAGCCACCAGAACTAGCGCTTGTGCCAGCTACCCTCGCCACCGTGCTATAGGGAGCATGCTAGGGTAGGGGTGGGCAAACTTTTTGGCCCGAGGGCCACATCGGGGTTGTGCAACTGTATGGAGGGCTGGGTAGGGAAGGCTGTGCCTCCCCAAACAGCCTGGCCCCTGCCCCCTCTCACTTCCTGCCCCCTGACTGGCCCCCTCAGAACCTCCAACCCATCCAACGCCCCCTGCTCCTTGTCCCCTGACTGCCCTGCCCCCTATCCACCCCCCGACGACTCCCCCTGGACTCCCACCCCCATCCAACCGCCCTCTGCTCTTTGTCCCTTGCCCCTAACTGCCTCCCGGGATCCCACCCCCTTATCCAACCCCCCCTTGCTTCCTGTCCCCTGACTGCCCTCCTGACCCCCATCCCTGCCCCCTGATAGGTCCCCCGGGACTCCCACTCCCAACCCTCCCTGTTCCCCCTCCCCTGACCACCACCCACAGAACCTCCACCGCCTCCAACCTCCCCCTCCTCCCTGTCTACCCCCCAGGACTCCCCGCTCCCTTACCCAACCCTCCCACCCCACTAGCAGCAGCAGGAGCTCCCAGCCATGACATCCGGCCAGAGCCCGCTGCGCTCCCCACACTGCCCAGCGGGAGCGGCAGGCCAGAGTGCAGCCTGCACGGAGGCATGGCTGCGGGAGGGGGGGACAGCAGGGGAGGGGGGGACAGCAGGGGAGGGGCCGGAGACTAGGTTCCCCAGCCAGGAGCTCAGGGGCCGGGCAGGACGGTCCCGCGAGCCGGATGTGGCCTGCGGGCCATAGTTTGCCCATGTCTGTGGTAGGGGATGAAAAGGGCACGGTGTCAGGGCTCTGGCATGGCAAAGCTACATTCCACGGCACCAATCATCCACTTACATAAGGTCCCTTTGGGCCAGATGCAAGTAACAGAAATCAGAGCAGCCCCTAGGTTGCTGTAACTCACCCTAGGGCTGGGCCAATGCAGAATCAGTGAGCCATCACCAGCACCCTGACAGCTCACAGCCCCTCTCCCTCCTGCACTGAGCTGAGCTTGGAGCCAGAAGAATAAAGCCCTGAAGCTTGAGTGAATCCTCTAGCTTTCTTACCTCCCACCAAGGGAGATATTTGGATCTACTGAGCCCCAAGATGCCATTACAAAAGGGATTCAGTGGGCATTCGGAATGGTGGTTAATCCTCACTCACTCTCCTGCATCCACAGTTGTCCCTGGGCATGTGTCCAGTGTGGGTGGCTGCACAGGGCCTCATGAGTTTGGGGACCCCACTCTCAGCACCTACAGCCTTCCCCCTCTGCTGACGTGCTGTGACCCTGCCTCTTGAGATGAATTTGGACTCAGTCTCCCTAGCCCTAGTGACATTCCCCCTGCCCCAATCGCTTCCAAACTTCCCCCTGCCCTCTCAATAACAAGCTCCTGAAACCACCACCCTGCCCTCGCTGTTGAAAAATCCTTTTTAACACACCCCAGTGACAAATGCTTTTTTCCAGCCTCTGCTGAAATCCTCTCTAGCTCCTCTAGTCCAACCCCTGCTTCTTGCTGGAAAACCCCAAACCACAACTGTCAAGCATCAACAATCCCCCCGCCCTAGCTAACCTCTTCACTCAAATATGCTGGGTGGTTTACCAGAATGTGCCCTGGGCACAACATGTCTCTGTTACTGCAGGGCTGTGCAAAACCTAATGCCAACTCCACCTACAAGGAAGCCATCCATTGTGGAGGCATCCAACCACAGTACTTAGCACAAACTCTCACTGGGCAGAGGGACAGATTGGAATAGAATATCCTCTCATCAGCTCCTCGTGAAGCCATACAGTTCAAGCCCTCCCAGCGGCAGCATTCACCTCCCAGAGTCGGCGGAAGGCAATAAAGCCAAGCTGTTCCAGTTGGTCTTACTGCGGTTCCTCTTAAAACCATCCCTTTATCAAAATGGGGAGTGAATCACGGAGGGGCCTGAGAGATTCGGGATCCACCGTGCATTTTCTTATGCTCATTCTTTCCTGGTGAATGTAGTGACCCCCTTCAGAATGCAGAGCAGTTCTTGGCACTTTACCCAGTATTGACTCTCAGCCGAGGAGCTCGAAACCCTTCACATAAGAGAGGAATTATCACTCCCATCTTACACAGAGAGGATCTGGGTCACAGAAGCAGTAGGTGACTTACTCAAGGGCACACAGAATGTCAGTGGCAGAGAAGGGACATTCCCAGTGCGTAACTCTCACCGCTAGATAATACTAAACTCGAAGAATCTGTGCTCCACCAGGAAAGAAGTGAGGCCCCTTCCCTATTGGAGGGGGGGATCAATTTTAAAGCCCCCCACCCCCAACAATTATTTTAGCATTTACTTAGTAACTATGCAGCAGCCTGTAACAGGGTCTTACCTGACCCAGCATCAGACTCTGCTGATGCTGCCACCTCTGTTTCCCTGCTCTGGTCAACGCTCATGCTTCTCAATGAGCTAGCTCTCCAGGCAACTCAACATCCGCTCCTTGCTTCTGGGGAGAAACAAAAACTCCAGCCCAGCAAACCTGTTCGATCCTGGGGCATCCCCAGGAGTCCACACAGTGCACTTGTCCTCACTGGGCGATAGCTCATCTTCCAGCCCCCTCCTGGGCTCAGCAGTCTGTTTGCTGTGACACAGACTGAGCCAAACCCGAGTGGCACTGTGACCCCATGCACCAGGTTGCAACAGTTGGGAGTGGGGTCCAGCCCCATGGGACAAGAGCCACTGCTGCGGGGTGAGTGAGGGGCAGGCTTGCTGTCCAACCCCTCCAGGGCTGGTATGGAGGGGACACCCGGAAAAGTGTATGTTTGCCTTGGGACTTGCAACCCATTAGAAGCTTCCCGTGACCCACTGGTGGACTGGGACCTACCGTTTGGGAAACACTGGTTCTGGTTACTTAAACACATGCCTAACTTTACACATGTGAGTAGCACATGAGGTCAATGGACAGACTTGTGTTTAAAGTTAGGCATGTGCTGAATCAGGGTCCAGGACAAGAAGTCTGTATCCCGTTGCAAATGGTAATTTAAGTCATTGAAGTATAGAATTTGGCTAGGGTATCAGAATTCACTCCCTTATGTTTGCTAAAAGTGCCACAGATGGTGAAGAACTCAGTTTAACGTCCCATTGGAAAGGCAGCGCTACGGGTGGCACAGCACCCTGTAGTGCCACCAGGTGGCGCCGGTTCAGTAATGAGTCAAGGAGAGGAACACTGGGGGTATGTCTACACGACCCGCCGGATCGGCGGGCAGTGATCGATCCAGCGGGGGTCAATTTATCACATCTAGTCTAGATAAATTGACCCCCAAGCACTCTCACGTTGACTCCTGTACTCCACCATCGCAAGAGACGCAGGCGGAGTCAACAGGGGAGTGGCAGCAGTTGACTCACTGTAGTGAAGACACTACGGTGAATAGGTCTAAATACGTCGACTTCAGCTACATTATTCATGTGGCTGAAGTTGCGTAACTTAGTTGATTCCCCCCACCCCCACCCCCGGCCAGGGTAGCCAGGGTAGACCAGGCCTCAGTTTGCATCTAAGGCTGATCCCTGTGACTTCCCTGACAGATTGCTATTACTATTCATAATTATCCCATCCTCTGGTTTTCAGTCCATATGACAGTGCTCATGCCCAAGCCAATCGGAATTAATTTTTAAAGGAAGCTTTTGAAAGGGACTGTATCCAATGCTCTACTAACATGTTGGTATATTGCATCGACTGGGTTCCCGTCATCTACTAACTTTGTAAATGGATGGAAAAGTCTATCAAGCTTTTTCTGGTATAATTTGTTCTTTATGAACCCCTGCTGCTTAATGATCATGCATCTTTTAGCCTCTAGATGCTTACAGATTTATTTCCCTTCCCATGATTGTACCTGGGTATTAAGTTAGATTTACTGGACAACAATTACCAGGATCACTGTTCTTTCCTTTTATGGAATATCTGTACCGCATTTCCTCTCTTCCTCCCCAAATCCTTTGATGCCTCTCCAGATTGCCAGGACTATTAAAAAGTAATTGCTCTCAATTCTTTTATTCAATTAGCAATTTAGGACACACGTCTTCTGGACCGCCCAATTTTCATAGAAGATATACAGGCACACATTTTTCATAGTATTTCTTTTCCTGCTGTTATCATTACCCATATTCAAGGGGGTTCGCTATTTCCTGATAGTATTGTAGCAGGAAGGCCTGCTGACCAGCTTGCTTAGTGGTCATCTCGTGGCCTTACAGTTTCTGCCATGTTAATCATCCCAGGGAGGCCCCAGTTGCTGCCTCAATCACCCCCTACATGCTCAGATTGCTCCCCCAGAGCTTGTCACTACAAAGGAGCCTAGGGGGACCTGGGCCCACCCACTCCACTGGGTGCCAACCCAAGGCCCTAAGGGTCTCAAAGTGTCCAGCCCAGTTACTGAGCTACCCCAAGTAAAGTTGCCCTCTGGGTCACTTTCTACCAGTCTGGAGCACCTCAGATTTGGGCATGTACTTTCTCTAGTACATCTTGCCCTGATATACTTATAAATCCCCTTAGCCCTTGTACCCTTTTGGAAATTTCTTCTGCTTTTTTTCCTCCTCCTTTGCCTCTTCCATACAAACTGTAATTGACTCATTTCCTTGGTTCTGTGTTTTCCCATTTCAGTATGTCATTTTTATCCTCAGATCTGCAGAGCCCTTTGAGGAGCCACATTGGCGGCTGCTTCTTATATGTTTGTTTTGTCAGAGGAAGTGTAATCTGCTGTACCTTGACTGCGGTGTCTTTTTAGGGTCCCACGCTGCTGGATTTGAATTGTTATAGAGCAGCACGCCCTACATGTTAAGTGCTTTCCAAACACTCAGGGCGGACAATGCCTGATCCAAAGAGCTTTCAAGCTAAGGACAGATATACAAGTAGGCCAGAGGGAATGGGAAAAATAGGCAAATACAAAACTGAACATCCCTGCCCCGCCCCTTCCCTGAGGCCCCTCCCCTGTTTGCTACATCCCCTTCCCTCCGTCACTTGCTCTCCCCCACCCTCACTCACTCTCCCCCACCCTCACTCACTTTCACCAGGCTGGGGGAAGGGGGTTGGGGTGTGGAGTGAGGACTCCAGCTAGGGGTGCAGGCCCTGGGGTGTGGCCAGGGATGAGGGGTTTGGGGTGCAGGAGGAGGCTCCACGCTGGGGCTGAGGGGTTTGGAGTATGAGAGAGTGGGAGGGCTCCAGCTGGGGGTGTGGACTCTGGGGTGGAGCCAGGGATGAGGGCTTTGGGGTGCAGGAGGGGGCTGGGGCGTGGAGTCCCAGAAGTGCTTACCACGATTCCCGGGAAGTAGCTGCCAGGTCCCTGCAGCTCCTAGATGCTTGGGCAGCGCCAGGGAGGCTCTGCGTGCTGCCTCGCACCCTCAGACACCACACCTGTAGCTCCCATTGGTCGTGGTTCCCAGCCAATGGGAGCTGCAGAGCCTCCCTGGCTGCCCATGCATCTAGGGGCTTCAGGGACCTGGCAGCCACTTCTGGGAGCTGCGCAGAGGTAGGTCAGGTACGGAGCCTGCCTTAGCCCCGGGCCCACGCTATGCCGTTGGCTAGACTTTTAATGTCCTGGTTGGCAGTGCTGACTGGAGCCGCCAGGGTCCCTTTTTGACCGGGCGTTCCGGTCAAAAACCGGACACCTGGCAACCCTAACTTTGGGTCTGATCCTCATTTCTTAAAGTGGGTGTTCATTTTAATTACACTCAGTTTAAGGCTCCCTTACACTGCCAGAGTGGTGTCAAAGGACCAATGTAAATGAGAATCAGCCCCTTACATATAAGTCAACGTGATTCACTGTAGGCAGCGTGGCAGAAGTAGGTCTTTAAGAAGGACTTAAGTGTGGACAGGATTGGGCCTTGCAGATGAGTTCAGAGAAGTTATAATGTGCATAGGGGGCTGCGTGGACAAAAACTCGGAGGCGATTGTGTGAGAAGCTGTAAATGGCTGTACGATGCTTAGGATTACAACTTTTCTCCTACTGCATCCTGAGCTTTCTGCTTCTAACCTCCTCTCATAGCAGCTGGTGCCTTACTCAGATCGCTGTCCCCTCCCCGCCCCCACACCTTTCCTAGAACAGTAACAGGAAGCAGAGTATGTGCAGATAACTTTCCTTTCTTTGAGCACTACCTGCTTGGATCCAGTGTTGCCAAAACTCATGATTTTCTCTCGTGGTAATTATTTTCCTTCAAGCCCCAGCTTCTGGAGTCAAGTGGATACGTGATGATTTCAGCCTTCATTCTTAAAGAAAAAGTAAGTTGGTTGTGGAGAAAGCTTCAAAATGTGACCCCAGTGCACCCTAAAGGTTCAAAAAGCAGAAGGTACATAAAAACACCCAATCTACTGTTTTTAAAATCATATCTCATTATTTGTGGTGAGCCTGATTCATGATTTTTGAACGTTTGGGGTTGGCAAAACTGTGGACTCCACTGAA
This sequence comes from Malaclemys terrapin pileata, assembly GCF_027887155.1. Taxonomy (NCBI): domain Eukaryota; kingdom Metazoa; phylum Chordata; order Testudines; family Emydidae; genus Malaclemys; species Malaclemys terrapin. The sequence goes on along the minus strand of NC_071505.1, from coordinate 9,911,220 downwards.
GGTGATGCATGCACCCTGAGTGCACAAACTCTGTGATTTCCAGATAGCAGTGTATGCTGGGGCTGTGTGTGCATCCAACTGCAAGGCTATACCTATCTTATAGAACTGGAAGGGCTCTTGAAAGGTCATTGAGTTGAGTCCAGTCCCCCGCCTTCTCTAGCAGGACCAAGTACTGTCCCTGACAGGGGTGGCGGTGGTGTTTTTTGTTTGTTTGTTTTTCCCCTTCCCCCAGATCCCCAAATGGCCCCCTCAAGGAGGGAACTCACAACCCTGGGTTAGCAGGCCAATGCTCAAACCACTGAACTATCCCGGATGGTACAGAAAGGGGGTACAAATGTAACTGTCATTCAGTTTTGTCTGAGGGCTGAAAGCACCAAGCAGGAACCCCTGCCACTCCCTCCTTGGGAAAGTTTAGTGTTTTCTCTTAAAGGTCTTTACTCTGAAGGACCGGGTGACAAATGTCTGGCATTTTGTTCTAATTTTCCAGTTCTCTTGAACCTCCCCCACGTTATGTGCCTGTTTATCAATGGCTGGCATGACGTCCCCCAGCTTCACACCTTGTCCCTCCTGCATGTTTGTGACGGACAAGCCCACTTGGTGTATTCTGCCTCGGGTAGAGGCACATTCTGAGTTGATGTGCCATAGGCCAGCTTTGAGCAATTGCCCAGGCCTTGAACCATGTCAATGCTACAAGCACCTTAGCGTTATACTATACCAGGAAAATACTCCGAGTGTGAGCACAGCTTATAGCGGCAAAGTTGCTCTTGTACTGGGAGACTAAACAAACTGTACTGATAAAAAGTGCAGTTTTGCCAGAGTAACTGCATCTACACTAGGGACTTCTGCCAGTAGCTATGCTGGTCAGGGATCACACCTCTTCACGCTCCAGGCCACCATAACTGTGCAGGCAGAAGTCTGTAAACATGGCCTTGGTCACAGGTCAAAGTCCTTTGGTATCAGCCCTGTCTGCACCACCCTTACTCTTGGCTTTATCCTCTTCTTCTGTGACTCTGAGGACGGAACCTTCTCCAGAATATTTCATCGTAACCTGCTGAGACTGGTCCTGGGATGGGGGGTTCAAAGGGTGAAACTCGTTGATGTGAAGTCTTAGATTGCTTCAGCTCAGGTGATGCTGCAAACCTATTAGCATGCTGTGACCCTAAGTGCACCCCAGGGCCACTATCTCTGGTACGTAGCAGAGAGTCTCAACTGGCCCAACGGGCTCAGTGCAAACCACACACTGTCATGATATTTATTTAACAGGTGTCTTGTAATATATGATCAGAAACTAGTAACTCAGTGATAATAATCTTGGATGATCTAAATGGTTAACATGCAAAGACCCATACAGATGTGCTGCAAGTGTGACCAAAATGTGTTTAAACTAGGCATGTCAGGAAAAGTTGATAAATGGGTTTTTCTTAGACAAAAGGTTGTGAATTCCCTGCCTATCTTGTGAGTCATGTACAATGGGGATACACCACCAGTAAAAAAAAGCAAGCAGCTAGCAGGCTGGCAAGGGCGGAAGGAAAACTTCATTTGTATTGTAAAATTGCAGCAGGAAATATCACATGGAAACTCACCAGGTGGGGACATTTTGATCCAGATGGCATCGCCCCCTGGAGCAGACAAGAGACCAAATCCCCCAGGAGACCGTCCTGGCTCTTGCCACCAGGACAATGAACTTTGGGGAACTATAAGAAACTGGAAAAAGACTTTGGGTTATCCTTCACCTGAGCACTCTGGGGTTGTGTGTTGGATCCTGGCTAAGACTAGCCAACCCTGCTGAAATGTGCAGTGAGTATAATAGGCCAGGAAAGCCTCTGCCTCCCCTGGAGCAGCCACTGCCGCAGGCCCTGGTTGTGGGTTTGGTGGGGGAAATTTTTGCTTTTTATTATGCCCCATGCAGGTTCCAGGGCGGCTGAGGAGATGGTATGTGCTATTCAGCTTCCTGGGAGATTACTGATGAACCCAGGAAGCTGAGTAACACATACTGCCTCTTCAGCCGCCCCAGAACCTGCATGGGGCATAATAAAAAGCTCGGGTTCTTCTTCCAGAAGAGAAGGGCTTTTGAATTTTCCCATGGGGCGGCTTGGGGTCTGCGGAGGGGAGGCATGGCTGTAGCTCCTCTGGCCACAGTGAGGGCAGGGGGGCTCAGGGCTCTGGGGGGGGTGCCCATTGGGCAGAAGGGGCGAAGCTGGGGGCTAGCCTCCCCAAAGTGGGGCGCAGCCACCCGCTGCCCAGGCATGCTGGAATATTGACTGGTGGGAAAACTATTCTGAACAAGAGACTCTAGTTTATTAAGTTATGCTTCTAAGGTGAAAATCTATTTTACTTTTGTTTGTATCCCTAGTCCTCCTACTTGGTATCACTTAATTCAAGGTTCTATTTTTAATAAACTTTTACAAAACTATCTCAGTGACGTATATAAAACTAAAGGGTAAAATCCTCAGCTAATCTAGCAGGCCAGTGTTTATTCTGTGTCTTTGGTGGCAGCGAACTTAACTTCTGTGAGGATCCAGTGAGAGGGAATGGACACTACAGAGGAGACTGTTTTCGGGAGACTTAAGATGGGAGGGACTGTTGGTGAAACGCTGCAAGGAGTAGTCAGACAGGTGGAAGTCAGGGTGAGGCCATTGTGCTGCTGGTGTCAGGGCTCAGACAAAGCTGCTGTGACAGACCCAGACCAGTGGGGTACAGGAGTCTGGTAGAGGGCAAATATACTGGTCACTGGATGAGTAGTTTTCTGTTCCCTGAGTGACCAGCACAGGGGCTGCACTAGAGTAATCAGGAACCTGCTAGAACCAGTTAAGGCAGGCAGGCTAATTAGGACCCATTGGGCCAATTAAGAAGAAGCTGCTAGAATCAATTAAGGCAGGCTAATCAGGGCACCTGGGTTTTAAAAGGAGCTCACTTCAGTTTGTGGTGCAAGTGTGAGGAGCTGGGAGCAAGAGGCACAAGGAGCTGAGAGGGTGAGGGTGTGCTGCTGGAGGACTGAGGAGCACAAGCGTTATCAGACACCAGGAGGAAGGTCCTGTGGTAAGAATAAGGAAGGTGTTTGGAGGAGGTCATGGGGAAGTAGCCCAGGGAGTTGTAGCTGTCATGCAGCTGTTACAGGAGGCACTATAGACAGCTGCAGTCCACAGGGCCCTGGGCTGGAACCCGGAGTAGAGGGTGGGCCCGGGATCTCCCCAATTGACCTGGACTGTGGGTTCTTCCAGAGGGGAAGGTCTCTGGGCTGTTCCCCAACCCACATGGTGAATCTCTGAGGCAAGAAAATCTGCCAATAAGCGCAGGACCCACCAAGATAGAGGAGGAACTTTGTCACACTGCACAGCACAGAAGCACCAGAGTTACAGGGCAGGCGGTGACACCACCCCTTACTGGTCTGGGTGAGCCGCCAAAGAATCAAACATATGTACTGTGGAACACTGCTGGCTCGTGGGCTCTTGAGGTCGTAGATTCTCTTTATCCCCAAGAAGCACTAGCACATTGGCCCCATTGGGCAATGTGGGAGTAAAAGAGGAGAGGCCTGAGATGTCACCAAATGCATCACAGCACCTAAGAAGCATCTTAACTGCTGGCTGAAGTTTGACATACTCAAGTAAGGAGCTAATTATTGCCCTCCTAAACTATTAGACCACAGAACAAACATTCTAAACAGCTGTGGAATTCTGATCACTAAGCTTAAAGACAACCCTGTCAAATTTTATATCCAAACCTCACCGCTCAAAGTGTGGAAACAAATGAGGAAAACAACTGAAGTGGAAGAGCCCTATAGTCTGCAAAACCCTGCAGTCTAGCCACTGAGATCTTACTAGCAATAGATAGCAGGTTTTCAGCGGTCACTGTCTCTGCAGCCCTCCTGAGTGTAGCTAACTGAAAAGGTAGATGGGTTTCAAAATCAACTAACAGCAAAGAGTAGCAGCATCCAAATCCACTCAAGCAATAACAGACACCCCTCTGCAGCTCCTGAAAAACAGTGTCATCTACTTAGAGGATTGTAGAGGAGTTGACTTGCCCCTGCGGCACCTCCTGCTGGTGACTTCCGGGAACTAGCTCGTTCCAGCTCCGGAGCGCCCTCTGATCCGCCTGTCCTCTGGCCCCTGTGTTCCTCCCTGGACCCCGGTGCCCTTGTACCTGGGGTGCTTCCCCCTAGCAGTAAACCTTTAGTCTTAGGGTCTCCCCTCCCCAGGGAACCCCCACCCACTATTCCCACCTCGCCTCAGTATAAGGCTACTGCCAGTCATCGTCTAGCCCCACGCCCTGGGGCAGACTGCAGTATCTAGGGTTACCATTCGTCCGGATTTACCCGGACATGTCCTCCTTTTGTGCGCTAAAAATAGCGTCCGGGGGGAATTTGTAAAGCACTCACAATGTCCGGGATTTCCCCCTCCCCTGGCAGAGCAGAGCGAGCGGCTGGGAGGGCTGCAGGAAAGTCCCGGGCTGGACTCCGGAGCAGCTTCCTCCTCCCACCCCCCCCTCCCTGCATTCTGAGCCGGCCGGCAGCTCCTCCTCCTGCAGCCCGGCTCCGGCAGCCCTGTGCAGGGCCAGGGACCGGGTTTTGTGTTGTGCAGGGGAGCTCAGCCATGTGTCCGGCTCGCACAGAGCCCAACACCCTGTTCTGAGCAGCAGGGTAAGGGGGGGCAGGAGAAGGGACAGGGAGGTTCTGGATGGGGCAGTCAAGAAACGGGGGGGGGGCTTTTGGAGGGGAGTGGAGAAAGTTTTGGGCAGTCAGGGTACAGGTAGGGGGTAGGGTCCTGGGGGGCAGTTGGGGGGGGTCTGAGGGGGCAGTTAGGGGACAAGGAACAGGGAGTCTTAGGTAGGGGGTGGGGTTCTGGAGGGCAGTTAGGAGCAGGGGTCCCAGGAGGGGGCAGTCAGGGGACAAGGAGCGGGGGGTAGGGGGCTGGGAGTTCTGGGGGGGAGCTGTCAGGGGGCAGGAGTGGGGAGAGGGATCGGAGCAGTCAGGGGACAGGGAGCAGAGGGGTTTAGATGGGTTGGGAGTTCTGGGGGGGCTGTCAGGGGGCAGGAGTGTGGAGAGGGATCGGAGCAGTCAGGGGACAGGGAGCAGAGGGGTTTAGATGGGTTGGGAGTTCTGGGGGGGGCTGTCAGGGGGTGGGGAGTGGTTGGATGGGGGGTGGGAGTCCCAGGGGTCTGTCTGGGGGTGGGGGTGTGGATAAGGGTTGGGGCAGTCAGGGGACAAGAGGCAAGGAGGCTTAGATAGGGAGTGGAGTCCTGGGGGGCAGTTAGGGGCAGGGGTCCCAGGAGGGGGCAGTCAGGGGACAAGGAACGGGGGGAGGGTTGGGGATTCTGGGGGGGCGGGAAGTGGGAGGGGCGGGGCTAGGGCGGGGCTCCTCCCGTCCTCTTTTTTGCTTGTTGAAATATGGTAACCCTAGCAGTATCAGCCTACTCATCACTGGCAAGGTTGGGTGGACCTGCTGCCTTGGCTTACCCCTGGCTGCCCTCTGCAACCCCCAGTACCTTTTAGCCCAATGCTAGGCCGCAGCCTGGGGCTTTCCAGGCTGGAGTGCCCCAGCTTCTCTACCTTTCCCCAACCCTGCTCCACTCAGGTACCCTGTCTCTAGCTTCCGCAGCTAGGCCCTTCTCTTTCTGAATGCAGAGAGAGACTGTGTCCTTGCTCCTGGCTCCCAACCTTTATAGGGCCAGCTGGGCCCTGACTGGGGCAGGGCCCAGCTGTGGCTGCTTCCCCAATCAGCCCAGGTCTTTCTTTCAGAGCCTGCCAGCCCTCTCCCAGGGCTGGTTCCAACCCTGTCAGGGCTGGAGCGGGTCACCACCCTGCTACAAGGATAAAACCAAAGATATTGTAAACAGAAGCCACCTAGTGAGTACAGTATAGGACTCCATCTCTCTGAAGAAGAGGAAAAAAAAATCAACCCACTAATTTTTTCTTCTAAATGGATCCCCAAACTACTGGATCCACAGGTTAAAAATAGATAGGAACCATCAGGCACGGAGCATGGCTATATGTGTTGACCTTCACCCTGCCCTGTACTTATGTATCCACATTACTTTAAAAGCAAGAGTTCTATTCTGTAGTGCATGAAACAAGATGCTCACTTATTCAAACCAGGAAATACTATTGTTTCTCCAGGATTATTCTCCCCTTTTACGGAGACAGAGAACTGCATTCAATCCAGCAAGGAAACTACACAGCTAAGGGTATTAGATGCATACCTAATAACCAGCAACTTTGAAAAGGTTCTAAAGAATCCAAGTCTTTGTTTAAAATCTATGAAATCTGCAGAGATTCAAGAGTGGGAGAAAAAACTTAGCTCAAAAAAAGGTTAGGGGACTTTTTTGCATTAATTTACTGCTGTTACATAACTTAAAATGGCAATGCTATTTGTTAAGTGAAAAAATATGTAAATACTGTAGTCATTCTCTCTTACTAGGTCTGTGGTATGAGTTTAGTTTCAGTCACTTAACAGGGGACAACTCTGGTACTAATTCTATGATACTCTAACCCTTGATTGTTCTAACTGAGAATCAACTCGTTTCCATATAGTTAAGGGGAGCTTGTAAAATAGGTAAGTAATAACTGACAGGGCACACTCACCTCATGAGCAACTCCTGTCTGCTGGGTGTGAACCTGCACTGTCTGTCTCTCTCTGCTTGTGGTGCCTCCTGTCAGCTGTTGTCCTGACCAAGTGGGTCTTCAGTGGCTCAGCCTTCTGGCTAAGTCATGCAGTTAACATGAATGAACAAACCCCTTCTGGGGTGAAAGGTCCAACTGGGCCTATCACTGTGCCCTGGTTGGTATCTGCAGCCCTGTCCCTGGGTTCAGTTCTCTGCCCCTTCTGGGCTAGTTTTAAGTTTGTCCCTGCCCTGTTCAAGAGCAGTGCCCCCAAGACTTTCTCCTAGGAGCATCTTTGTCCTCAGCAGTTCTTACAGACCCAGTTCTCCAGCCAAGTCACCTCTCACATTCACCCCCCTTCCAGGACATAACAAAGTTAATCAAAATAGTTGACCATCTTCAGCCCCATTCTAGAGCTCTTTACATTCCAGCCCTGTGCTTGGACTTCTGCATGAAACTTGTCCCTTTCTTCAGGCTTAGGCCACTTCCCTAGGGGCAGGACCCAGGCTAGCCCACTACTCCAGGTCCCAACCCAGGGGACCCTACAAATAGCAGCCATGTGCTGCTTCCTTTAATAATCCACTGCTATTCCCAGGGCCACTTCCCACATAGCCCCTTCAGGGTTCTCTGTTTGTTCCGTGCCTGAGCAGGGTCTCTCCCAGGCCTCCTCACCTGGAGAGTTTCACAACCTTACCCCCTTCTAATCCCACCCAGGAACTGCCCTATTCAGCCCCTGCAGCTCTTTTTAATTGGGCCTGCTGCGCTGTGATTGGCTGCTTCTCTACGCCTCTCTAGGCAGGCCTGGAGGATCCACCTTCACTGCTCCTTTCCTGGGGTAGGGTGTGGTAGGATTGTGAGGTCTCCGGCAGGAGGCCTCAAAGGGGCCTGGTAGACCCCCTCACAATAACTTCTATACAGACAATCCTCTTATAGCCGTTTCTTTTCTCATGGTTCTGATATTCCTGGCTCTGTATCCTTACGCCTGTCTAAAAGTGCTAAATGGGCTAAACTGATGTTTCCATGCTCACTCAAGGATACAACTCACCTTAGGCCCAAGTCACCAAGGCACTTGACTTTAAGCACACAAGTTATCTTATTGACTTCAGTGGGCTTACTGACATGCTTAATTGATGTCCGTGAAGCTACTTGCACAAAATAAGTACTTTGAGGAAACAGTGTCTTGCTGATTAATGACTAACCCAGCCAAGGTGAAAATTCTGATATCTATGACATTCTGATTTTGTCGTGATTAATTTTATTTGAGATTCAACACAACACGCAAACTTCATATGGCTTGAAAATCTCCCTCTCCCAGAAACATAATATTGGTATAAAAAGGGAGGAGAAAGCAAGCTATATGGTAGCTTGCTACATGATTTTATCCTTGTTGAATTAGTTGGGAACCACTCTTAGAGTACTGAAGTATAGTAAATAACACTGGTACCGTGAGACGTTTGGTGACCGGACTTTTGTTCATCACTAGATGTGACTATTTAATAACTTTGTTCGCTTTGGGTGAAATTCATCCCCAAGCAGTGCAAGGCCCTTGCACCACTTATGTCCCACTTAAGCCCTTATTTGAGTGTGTAAGTTGGACATAAGTGGAGCATAGTCTTTGGTTGAATCAGCTTGATTCAAAATGAATGTCCTGCCCCAAATTCTGCCCTTCCCAAATATCTTGCCAGTCCTACCTACTTAGGATAAACCAGTAGCTAAAACATTAAGCAAACTTATCCGGCATAGATAGTACCAAAAATCATCTGAGGCTTCAAAGACAGAAAACAAAAGTTCACATTAGCCTCTCCACCTGGAAATACTATAACTGGGCGGCTGTAATTCAACATGTTTGGAACTGTTTACATTTTAGGGAAACTCAAAACAACAGGCACAGCACTGAAGAATCATACTGCTCTTTTTATTCTTTCATGCCAGATTTATGGCAAAGACATTTTGCTCAGTCAGGAGATCAGACATCAACCTTTTTTCCAGTCCGGAAAAAGGCAATCGGCTACCCTTGGTAGCAGGCCAAAGCTCTCATCAACTTCCTATGTGAGCTAGCAGGTTTCCTCCTTTGAGCCAACTCCCTTAGGTCTGGGCAGGGCCGGCTCTAGCATTTTTGCCGCCCCAAGCAGCAAAAAAAAAAAAAGCTGCGATCAGCGGCAGCTCTACCACCGCTTCATTCTATGGCGGCAATTCGGCGGCAGGTCCTTCGCTCCCAGAGGGAGTGATGGCCCCGCTGCCGAAGGGCCAGACATGCTGCCCCGTTCTTCATTGGCCGCCCCAGGCACCTGCTTGCTAGGCTGGTGCCTGGAGCCGGCCCTGGGTCTGGGGGCTGCTGTGGGGATCCACACAGGCAATGCTTGGAGAAGAAAGGACGGTTACTTACCATAGTAACCGTGGTTCTTCAAGATGAATGCCAGTATGGATGGACACTACCCAGCCTGCTTCCTCTCTATAGTACTTCAGTCTTATAACTGTTCCTTCCACTAAATACAAAATCTGAGTGGTGATTGGAGATGCACTGCCTTTTATTATCCTCAGGGAATATAAAATATTATCAGAGGACATAGGCAGGGTGTATATGCAGCTTCAACACACCGCCAGCTAGAAAGTTCTGAGCTTGCATGCCCAAGGCACAGCTAGATGGCAAATGCTAGGGAAGACAGCTTTCATGACCTCCCTCTGGCCACTACTTAGGCTCTCACTGGAACAGGAAATAGCAAGGATCTAGCAACACAGGCTGGAAAACACCAGAGGATCACAGGGGTCTAAGGGGGTCCCCAGGGTGCAACTGGGACTGTGAAATTGCTGAGCCCTCTGCCCCACCAACCTGGAGCATCCCTCACACTGATGCTGTGTCAAGCCACAAACCTCTGGCAGGTACTGCGCTTACACAGACATCCACAGGCAGGGACACACCCAACTGAGTTATGAATGATCTCCCAGACACTCAAGAATGATCAATAGACTCCAGCCAATTCTCCCCCAGCCTTGCACCCCAGAACTGTACCGTCTTGCACTGATCAGAAGCCTGGCCAGTGTAAGTTCATTACCCAGGCCTCCCCTTCCTTGATGTGGAGGGGACATACACTAGCCTTTGTAAACTGAGCTGAGAGTTCCCAAGCACTTCAACCAAAACACACTGTTTTAGGTGAAATATAAAACAGATTTATTAACTACAGGAAGATAGATTTTTAAGTGATTATAAGTAGCAAGCGTAGAGATCAAAGTTGGTTAATTTAAAAATAAATTTTTCATCTGAATTCTATAAACTAAACAGGATTTGAATCAAGCAGGGCCTCACCCGACGGATGGTACAAACAGGTCACAGATCCTCAATTCACAGTCTGGAACTGCCTTGCACCCTGGGACCACCCTCCCCAGTCCAAAGACTTTGTCCTCCAGCTGTTTCTTCCAGGTGTTGAGTTGGAGGGAGGGGGGATGGAGACAGGCCAACTGATGTCACAATCCCTCTTTTATAGTTTCTTCTAGCTTGCTGGAAAAAATCTTTTGCTGTGCTGTGGGGACCAGGCAGTTCCCATTGGTCTAGCAGTCTTCATTGTATATGTGCTCTATGATAGTGGATGCTTTCTTTGATGGGTGTTGATGAGCCATTAACACTGTCTGGCTATCCAGGGCTACTCCCTTGTTGTACCTGAAAGGCTGGTTGTGGGTGTTCCCAACCTCACAACATATTTCAGTGACACATACAACAATACATCATAACTCCATGTACCATGATAGCACCTACAGTCCAACAGGATATTAGTGTTCAATGGATTAAGACTTTTAAAATGATACCTCACAAGATCTATGTTGTACAAAGCATATCATACTTATATGACAATGGTGAATGTGGGCATTCCAGGGTGCTGCATTGAAGTACAGAGTGGCACAAAGGGTCTAAGGCCTTGTCTACACTGGCAAGTTTCTCCTGAGGTGTACACACTGCCAAGCCACTTAGTGCGCAGAAACTGCACAGTTGCAGCACTGTTTAAAAAAAAAACCACCCCGACGAAAGACATAGAGCTTTCTGCGCCGGGGCTACAGCGCTGCGGTGCCAGTGTAGATATCCTGGTTGATTACAGCGCTGCGATTGGTGTGAACACCCAACAGCGGATTCCCTTCAGTGCTCTCTGAGTGGCACTGTAACTGCCGGCGATATAACTCTGCCAGTGTAGACATACCTTAAGACTGTGACTGTCTCCAGGATGCAAAAAAGCATGAGAAATACTGGCTGAGTTCTAAAATAGCTACAGGAAACAGTGCGTCCTCACCATAAGCAGTTTCCCTCTTAGATAGGGCTATTGGCTAGATTTCTAGATTTTCCAAAGCTGGAATTTGCAAATGCAGTGATGTTTTCCAAGGCAATTTTGGGAGAGCACTGATGTGCCATTAATTTCAAATACAACGGGGTGTCGGGGGGAATATTTGTTTGGAAATCAGGAAAATAAATAGCAACTATTCAGAATTTTTTTTTTTTTTAAGATTCTTATTCCAGCAACAGTAAAGCATCTAAAGCTTAAGCCCAAAATCAGCTTTCTTAATTGCACCACTCTAAGGCACTCATTCTACATTAGGCACAAAAGAACACAAGAGAGTTAATGCACTGGTCTAAGAAGCACACACTTACCAAATAATGTGATTCAGAGAGATTTATGTTCTAGGAAGCATGACTGAGATCTCACCTGTTCTGATCAGGAGATGTGACAATGATTGAAATTTTATCCATAATATAATTCACAGAATCATTGAAATCAGAGATGTAAAATTCTTACTGGGTCAAGTCTACTTCATTTGTTCTGGGGGTACATCTATACTACCTGCTGGATTGGCAGGTAGTGTTTGATATATCGGGGATCGATTTATCGTGTCTCATCTGGACACGATAAATCGATCCGCGAATTGAAGCCCGTACTCCACCTCGGCAGGAGGAGTAAGCGGAGTCGACGGGGGAACCGCGGCAGTCGACTTGCCGCCATGAGGACGGCCAGGTAAGTCGAACTAAGATACTTCGACTTCAGCTACGCGAAAAGCATAGCTGAAGTTGTACATCTTAGTTCGAACCCTCCCGATAGTGTAGCCCAGGCCTAAAGACCAGAACTGGACCAATCTCTACAGTATATTTTCTAGTGTGTTGTCTGTGTCCAATATAATTTTAAAAATGTCTCAAGCAACGGGGCTTCCATCAAATCCCTTTGGAGATTATTTCACAGTCTACTGCTAATTAATATGTATATCACAGTAGTGTCCAAAGGCCTCATTTAGCATCATGGCCTCATTGTACTAGACATGCTGCCAACACATGCGTAATCCCTGTTCTCAAGAGAGTCAAATAGAGCTCACTATTAGGAAATTTTCCCTGATATTCACTCTACATTTTCTCTTTCTGAATTCCATCCCATTATTCTTAGTGCTTGTCTCTTGCACTTAAAACCCCACAAAGGGTGAAGAATTGTTTAATCTCCTTCAAATACTTGTAGACAACTATCATATACTCCCTCAACAACTACTTAGTCAACAAACTAGATGATAACATTCAACAGAGGCTGAACATCTGAAATATTGAGATCAGACCTAATGACAAAGTTAAGCACATGACCAGTCTTGTTGGAGCTCTTCTTATAAAGCTCCCAAAGTCCCTCACTTCCAAGGAGACACGTGGTGGCCTATCTGATAACAGTAATAATAGTTAGCACTTTGAAGAAGAGAAGCATTACACAAAGATTAGCTACTTATCCTCACTATCTTCCGGCAAAGTGGGTAATTAAATATTTAGCTTCATTTTACAAATGGAGCAACTGAGGCACAAAGTGACGTGACTTGTCCAAAGCCATAGAGGGCAACAGTGTCGTAGTCAGGGTTAGGACTCAGGAGTTCCTGGCTCCTAGACCTGTGCTCCGATCACAATCCTCTTTCTCTGTCTCCTTTTGAGCCAACATCGACCTGCATATTGAAGTCTCTAAGTTTCAGAACCTTATAGGACTCCAGCAGCTCAGAAAACAGCTGACACATTTCTTCCCAAACCTGCTGGTCTGTATACCAGCAAAGCCAGACGTTTTGGCTATGCCCCAGGGGCATCAAAGACAAATGCTCATAACTCATTTCCGTGCACAAGAAAGGTATGTAATAGAAAACCTTTAAAAAAAGCATGCGTCTGACCAAGTGGGTATTCACCCACGAAAGCTTATGCTCCAATACATCTATTAGTCTTTAAGGTGCCACAGGACTCTTTGTTGCTTTTTACAGATCCAGACTAACACGGTTACCCCTCTGATACTTGACATCCTCTTTGGATAATTCACAACTGATAATCATACCATACACACGTACTTTGTGTTTAAAGAGAAAAGCATTTAAAGCGATTAATTGTGAAAGGGGATAGTCTGTGAACTGCATTCCTGTGAGCTGCACTGACTCATGCATGTATTGGAAGGAGAACAGACAATACTAATATTTTTTGCTTCTTTTGTCTTGCCTTTGCAGTACAGTTGGGAATATCTTGCCTGCCTGTTTAAAAAGACACTGTGGAGAGATTTTCGTTTCCTCAGTGGAGTTTATAACGGCTTGAATACTCTAAATTCTAACATCCACTTTCTTACCCCACGTCGTGCCCTCCATTGTCTGCAGGCCCATTGGTTTATGGAGGTGAAGTCTGTGAAAGAGGGCTGATACTGGCATTAATGTTTAATATTACGTTTTGAAAAGGCAGCAGTTTGAAATTGGTTTGAACACTCCCTTCAGTGTGTACACACATATGAAGAAAGGGGATTGAACTTAGGGGCATTTTCAACCTCAGCAGAATCCTTGTGATTGCCAGTGAGATCTTTCAGTGATTTAGGACTTTTAACATAGTCTCTGAATCTGCATTGTGTAGTGTGCGGGACATAAGCCTGCGCTTAAATAATTTACTGATTCATTTCCGATTGCTGGACAGGGCCTACATGAACTAATGCAGCTCATCACGTTATGAGAATGAAGGTGCAACCAGTTCCTATCTCTCTCAGAGATAAGGAGAGGAATGAAGGAGGGGTAAAAGAGGCATTGCCATGTGACCTGTTCTCTCACCTCCAGGCGGTCTCCATGAGGTCTCCATACCATGAGGTCCCAGCCACAGAGAATGCACTGTAGGTATTATATCCTTAACTCTCTTTTGTAACCAAGTTTCCTGTTGTATTATCTGATGGTTAATCATGCATTATCTGTGGAATCTACCTTTATTTTGCATTGTCTCCTATACTGTGTTTAGGCACCCAGTGTGAATTCCCTTAAACAGTGCCATCAAAGAGGAATATAAAAATAGCATCTTTCTGCTGTGACCAAGGCCTCTTGAAGGCACATTTCCAAACTGCACTCATTCTAGGCCTGCTCCTCCTATTTGATTGAAGCCCCATTTCCAAAGGGGGGACCCTTCCTTTTACATTTTAAGACAAGCCAAGGATTTTGCAGAGGGAATCTAGTGAGGCAGAAAATGATTACCCAAATCATACATAACAGTACTTGAGTAGGGGAATACTCTACTTTTATGAACAGTGCCATGGGATCTTTAGGTACAAGACTTCTCGTCTGAAAGATGGTATCTCTAACAACACAGCTCCTCCAAACACCCTTGGTTCAGTCCTGTCTTGGAGGGAAGAATGCTATGTAATGAATCACCTGCCTAGATTTTCCATGAAGGTCTCCAGTCCAACTGCTGACCAGCTCTGTGGCTCTTGAGATCTAGCTGAATCAGAGCCCGAGATGGAGTGGCTGCAGGCCATGGGTTTGTTTGTATTCCTAATGGTTTTGTCACTACTTGGCACTCTAATGTCATTTATTTTCGCATCCAAATACCCACACACATTTTACATGAGGAAACTCAAAACACGCACACAAAATAAGCAAGCTTATGACTAAGGCCAAAATGTTTGTATAAGGGCAGACACAAACAACTGTCAAATCCCCTAGCTCTCAGTGGATTTCAAGCATATTTAAGAAAAACAAGATTCTGGGGTTGGTGCAGTCTGTTCAGCTCACCAGCAGAGGGCATGTCTTGCTGTCACTCTGGCCCTCACCACCAGCTCCATCCCTGGCCTGAGGGACCAATGAGTGAGCTGGTTAGACAAACCCCTGTCAGGGATGGACTAGATAATATTTAGTCTCCCCATGAGTGCAGGGGACTGGACTAGACAACCTCTCAAGGTCCCTTCCAGTCCTACAATTCTATGATTCTATTATGTTCACAGCACTCACACAGAGAAGTTAAATAAAAACACAAACTATTCGTTCTGGAAGGTTGCAATGTAACACTACTTTATTTCTTAGAATCCACAACCCTAACGTACAAGAACCTAAAACAGAGACAGACGAAGCAGGCTACTCCCTAAGATTGAGAGCACAACTCACTCCCACCTTACGCCAGGCTGGTTCTTTGCAGACTAACTGCCGAAGATCCAGATTGCACACTTCCCAACAGAGCCCCAGCCTGTGAGCAGGACCAGGAAAACTCTTACTCTTAAAGTCATAGCTTGTAATTTTAACAGTTTTTTTTATACACCACTGTCCCCATGTCCTCACATGAATAGGACCACCACGAAGGAACCATCTGGGGCTACTTATAAAAAGTCACTCCCTGGAGCTTCCACACTCATCAGCCAGCAGCAGAGGGTGCAAAGTGCGAATATGCCATTTTCCCTGGCCCCTAAGATTGAGCAAGGGGCCACCTCATGCTACAGGACATAAGCAAAACATCAAGTGATGAGGTTTAGGAAGAAACTTCTTTTAACAGCTGGGTGTTCCACCGTTGTCCTTTTTGGGGCTTCTTGCCCCTTCCTCTGAAACGTCCGGAACTAGCCACTAGTGGAGATAGAGTACTGAACTAGATTAATGTTGTGTCTTTTGCTCTTTACACAACAAACATAATATGAAGGAACCACATGGACACAGTGGGGCTCAAATAACTATGCTTACTGAATATACACAGTACGCAAGGCTTGGCTACATATACCCAGCACTGCTCTGGTTGGGTTCTGGTGGCTCCTCAAGCATAGAACACAGCAAGTTCCACAAGGGGGCTTACCAACTATTTAAAGGAATACTGCCCTAGTCCTATATATTACATACTCCTTGTCCTGTAATATAAATAACATAAACAAGTTACAAAGGCATTACTAGCTAAACTACTGTCACCTAGGGTTGCCAACTTTCTAGTCGCACAAAACCAAACACCCTAGCCCCGCCCCTTTCCTGAGGCCCCGCCTCCACTCACTACATTCCCCCTCCCTCGGTGGCTCGCTCTCCCCCACCCTCACTCACTTTCACTGGGCTGGGGCAGGGGGTTGGGATGCGGGAGGGGGTGAGGGCTCTGGCTGGGGGGGGTGCTCTGGGTTGGGGCTGGTGATGAGGGGTTTGGGCTGCAGGAGGGGGCTCCAGGCTGGGGGTTGGGGCTGAGTGATTCGGAGTGCGGGAGGGGGCTGCAGGTTGAGACAGGGGGTTGGGTAAAGGAGGGGGTGAGGGCTCTGGGGTGGGGCCAGGGATGAGAGGTTTTGGGTGCAGGAGGGTGCTCTGGGCTTGGGGGGAGCTCAGGGCTGGGGCAGGAGGTTGGGGCGTGGGCTTACCTCAGGCAGTTCCCAGTCAATAGTGCAGTGGGCGCTAAGGCAGGCTGCCTGCCTGTCCTGGCACTATGAGAACCCTCTGCCAGAAAATCAGGCCTCTTTAAGATGTCTCACATTAGGCCCCCAAAGTCACTAGTAACTTTTCAAAAACTTGGTCAATATTCTTTAGCCTTCAAGGAAGCGGAGTGAATTTTTTCTTTTTTCAATTGGCTTTTGTTGCTGCACTCTGACTCATTTTCCTAAAATAAAGCTAAAATATACATTCTCTGTGCTAACTTAATCTAGTCAGGCATCTTTGTGGCCTATCTGGCCAGATCTATTTTTCCAGTTGGTCACCTTCAAGAGATGTCTGCTTCTTTTGCCTCTCCTCCTGTCCCAAGTTGTCTCCCTTTTCCATTCCCAAGGCCTCTAGGGGTACGACATCTTCACTGCAATAAAACACCCGTGTCTGGCCCATGTTACCTGACTTGGGTTTGCAGGGCTTGGGCTGTGGGGCTATCAAATTGCAGTGTAGACATTTGGGCTGGAGCTGGAACCCAGCCATGGGTGTTTTACTGCAATACAGATGTACCCTAGAACTTCCTTGTTGAGGTCCTAAACCCCTTCCCTCCAACATTACCCTCTCTGTATCTCTCAGGCCTTGACGGGCCATCTCTCTTCTATCTATCTCCTTCTCTGTGTCACCAGAACAAACAGACTTCTAAAACAACCTATCCTAGAAAAATCCATTAAAGATTGCCAAACCCACTAGACACTCACTTAACTACACAGGACTTCAAAGAAAGCCTCCAGGTACTTACACCTGATACAGCCTGTGGTCTGGGTAATATGTCAGCTAAAATGATGAAAATCACCACTGTGTAAATCTGGAAGTCTGTCTGAGAACTGTCTAAACTCATTCTCCATGACAGATGATTCTCCAAGATATGGTCAAAGAAGCTATCATCCCATTCCAGAAATATGATGATGATCTCAATCCAAAAAGCTACAGAGGTATCAATGTTGTTAGCAACATCAATAAGTTATTCTTTAGACTCAACAGGAAAGTGCTATACTACCTAACAATACACCTGCCACAATACATAATAAGAGTCATACTGAATCCCTTCCCAAAATACAAATCACATTTGCAACACAGTTGCTCATCAATAAACATACAGACAAACAACAAAAAACACGAGGAAAGATATTTGTGTTTTTCGTAGACTTAAAAAAACCCTTGTGATTTACTATAGCAATTTAGGCTCAACTTTCAACTGCAGCCAAATGGAACTGTTGGCAAAACATGTGACATAATTAAATCTAGGCACCAATCAATCAGCTGCAGGATAAAAATAAACCACATGCAAACACGTGTCTTCAAAGAATAAAGAGAGGGGTAAAAGAAGGAGGCAGATTCACTTCCAACTTGTTCCAACACCTACGTCAGTGACCTACCTATTCTTCTCTAACAGTCCTCTAATCCATTCAACTCCTCAGAAAGAAAGTTAGTTTGACATGGATCACAAAATATTAAGACATGTGGGGCCAGAAACTTAGCTGGTGTAAACTGACATCAAATAGCCCCACTGACATATCCCGAGATACAGCAGCAAAGGTTCTGGTCTAGGAGGGAAGAATTCACCAGTTTATCAGGCTCCTTCACCTACTTATACACCAGCAAAAATATTTTTAAAAGCCTTTAGCTCAGTCTGGCGCCATGAGCTATGACTTTAAATTATTGTAAAACAGAACAGGAGGCAAAACATATGACATAATTAAATCCATGTACAAATCCATTTACTGCAGGATAAAAACAAACAACATTATGGTTGCCAACCCTCCAGGATTGGCCGGGAGTCTCCAGGAATTAAAGATTAATCTTTAATTAAAGATTGTCATGTGATGAAATCTCCAGGAATACATCCAACCAAAACTGGCAACCTTACAACATGCAAACAGATGCTTTCAAAAAGAAAGAAGAGTAAGATTGGAATTAAACCTTCAATCTGTTCAAAATTATTTAATTACCAAATTAAAAGCGATATTTCAGTGTTACTCAATTCATCTCAAAACACCAATAAATAAGTCTGAAATAAATTATCTACTGTACTCAGATGACCTTGTCCTACTGGTGCCCAAACAGGACAGAAGAATCTATACCTTCTTTCTCTGTTCATGTTTATTGAAATAAAAACTTCCAAACAAACCCCCCAAATTACTGTCGCAATCAGAATCACAGATTATCAAAGAAACCACCCAAAGCCTCCCCACTCCAGACTCTTTGTCCTGAAAACATGAAGATCAATCTGATATCATAGGCCTTCATGCCACCCACCATTCTACCAAACTCATTCTTTTTTCTCCACCATTGCCAGTGACCAAATAACCACACCAATAACGTGCACCAGAGTTTCAAGTGTGTTGTTCTGTGTCTGAAGACAAGCTGACCAGCGGCTCTGCCATAAGTTGTATAATACCAGTCTTAACAACGGCCAGAGTCTCAAATAAAAAAAATGTGGCAAATGTCTGTCCTTGAGCAAGGCACGATGCTGAGTCCTCTCGTGTCTGAAAAAGTTCGAAAGCCAGTACGTAAGTCTGGCCACACAACAGCAGGACTCACAGTTTTGAAGCCAACAAATCCTAAATGTGGACACTAAAAGAACAGAATAATAAAAGGTGCTCTGTTGTCTCCTCTGAATCAGAGCATGCTTCCTGGGGACAATCTTTATATACTATATGTTTCCCCCATAGGTTACCTCTAGCATCTGAAGAAGTGGGTTTTTTACGCACAAAAGCTTATGCCCAAATAAACGTGTTAGTCTTTAAGATGCCACTGGACTCCTCGTTGTTTCTGTGGATACAGACTAACATGGCTACCCCTCTGATACATAAAATACCCACCACTATATATCCCTGTTCTGGAAGGGAACTCTATTATTTTGAAAGTACAATAATGCCCCACTGAGACAATCTTCTGGGCAATTCAGTCATACTAAATGTTGTTCTGAAAATGTTCCTTAAGCACCCTCTGGTACAGCACTCTCCTAAACTGTAAGCCACCGGGCTGGAATGCTGTTGCCTAACTTTGCCAGTGGGAAATACTTCTTAAAGCAAGTTGCATGTAAGTGGGCTATTGCAGGAGAAAATACCATTTTGGGAGCTGCATCCCCTTTTTCCCACCAATTACTCCATTTCTTCCCCTGTGACATTTCCCAGTAACACTGGAAATTAATGGCCATACCCTGCCCCTAGCTGCACAAACCCTATGAAATGTATAAAACCATGCCCAAACCCCCTTCTTTAGCTGGCAGGTAGACTATGCTTCCCTTCATTAGGTTATATTTATTCCCCAAGAGCATCTGAAAAAATAACCAACAATTTTTCAGGGGGAGGATACACATAGAAGCATAGAATATCAGGGTTGGAAGGGACCTCAGGAGGTCATCTAGTCCAACCCCCTGTTCAAAGCAGGACCAACCCCAACTAAATCATCCCAGCCAGGGTTTCGTCAAGCCTGACCGTAAAAACCTCTAAGGAAGGAGATTCCACCACCTCCCTAGGTAACCCATTCCAGTGCTTCACCACCCTCCTAGTGAAAAAGTTTTTCCTAATATCCAACCTAAACCTCTCCCACTGCAACTTGAGACCATTACTCCTTGTTCTGTCATCTTCTACCACTGAGAACAGTCTAAATCCATCCTCTTTGGAAAAGCCACATAAATGCATAAATACAAAGGGGTAACAGGAATGTTTTAATGAAACCTATCTTCCACTTCATCACCTTACCCTGGCAGGAGGCAAAGCGTTTCTCCCAGTTCAACTCAGCTATTGATGCACCGCTGAAGGTGAGTCTCAAAATATCTGTATAGCCCCAGGAGGGCTCATCACAATCTGCAATGAATCTGGAAGAGCAAAAGAGCAACCCCTAATCCCCATCCCCAAAGCATTGCTCTTCTATATGTCAATTGCTGTTTTGGCTGCTGCTGGTTAATTAAGTAAAGTGTCAAAAATATATTCCTATCATCTGTCCTGTCCACCAGCACTGTGACATCATCAGCATGGGCAAAAATTGCCATTGACAGAGTGAAATTCTTCTCCTTCTTCATCCATCCATTTAAACCCTGAAATTCCCTGTTACCAAATACTGTCTACAGCAAAGGGTGCAAAGAAAAACAATATAACCATGGACTCAAGGGACAACCTTGCTGTACCCCAGAAAGTATCTGTATAGCCCCCCTTTTTCCTGTCATTCGCTAAAGGGATTCATAGTGCATGAACATAAAAGAGCTGTAGCCAGTTAATAAACTGTGAGGGAATGCCATATTGAGGAAGGACCAACCATAATTAAGGCAGGTTCACTCTGTCAAAAGCTTTGGCCTGATCCCAGGCCAAAACATAACCCTGCCATTTTCCCCATTGCCCAGTTTCAAACACTTCTTGCAAACTACACAAAGTGTCTGCCACTGTATGACCTTTAACTGCCTTAGACTGACTGGGATACAGTCATTTCCTTGCTATTTTCCCCAATCTCTTGGCTACAACAGAAGTCAAAATTTTGTAATCCATGTTCAAAAGGACAGTTGGCCTCCAGTTCCTGATATTTTCCAAATATCCTTTTTTTTTCCCCAAAAAATCAAAAGGGCTTCATAAAAGAGCCCAATGTGCTTCTAGTCAAGCCATTACTCCTGGAGGAATTTTCCGCCACTGTGAGTGCGCACAATTCATGTCCCCTGTAGATTTCTTTGCTTCTCCGCAGAAAAATGACTGACAGGGAAGCAAAGGGCAGCTGCAAGAGCAGTCACACACCCTTCCCTAGCAGCGCAGATATGTTATTTCAGGCACCTGGAGCAGCTGGCGGAGAGCTAAATCACCGTGGGCCTGGGGACACTCCAGACAGTGGCTCCTACCCTGTGCTGGGATCAGCCGCTAGTCCTGGCTGGGTTGGAGGCGGGAGAAGACAGAACTTCCTCTTCCCCTGAAAGGAGTGGCTGGGACTGTGTCAGACCCACGTCCAGAAACCTCTCCCAGCTGCAGGAAGCTCATCATCCTCCCTTGCTTTTTTCACCCATTGCTCCTCAGCTGCGGGGGGAGGGATCTTTGTATGGGGAGCTGCTCCCCCATCCACCCAACCCCCATGCATCCAGACCTCCCATACCCAGACACTCCCGCCAAGCCATATCCGAACCTCACCCCACTAAACCTCAACCCCTGCACCCGGACCCCCTGCCTCCAGACCCCCACCCCTGTACCGAGACCACCCCCCACTGAGCTCCCTGCACTCAAACCTCCACCCTGATGTGCCCCACCCCTCTGCACCACTCTGAGCCCCCACATCCAGACCCCCATGCCACTGACCCCGAACTGGCTATAAACAGACCCCCACCCCACCAAGCCCCCACCCCCAGCACCCAGACCTCTGCACGCTGGATCCCCCACATCCAGACACTTCCTCTCCCCCACCCCCAGCTGAGCCTGAACCACCTTCACCTGGAAGTCCCTGCAGAGTCCCATTGCCTCTGCACCTGGAACCCCCCCAACAAGCCTCTGTGCATCCAGATCCCCCCACATCTAGACCCCCCACTGAGCTGCCTGCATCCAGATTGTCCCACACAGAACCCTCTCACCCCACACCTGGACACCCCCTCCCTGAGCACCCTCACAATTGGATCCTACCTGGTTGAGTCTGCCTGCCCACACCTGGTGCCCCTGGGTCAGAGGGGCAGGGCCCCAGGGTGTTTCTGAGGCAAGCCCAGGCCTTGTGCTGAGTCAGGGTTGGGTGCAGCCTCACCGCTGAGTCCTTGTCCGTGGGGTAGCAGGGGCCTTCAGGGTGATCTCCCACCTCCATTCAGCCAATGCCATGCTGGAGCCTCCGCATTTATTTATTGACAAATAAAACGTGCAGAATTTTAAATTATTGTGTGCCATCATTTTTAATTTTTTGGCACAGAATTTTTTATGTTTTGGCGCAGAATGCCCTCAGGAGTGATCCATCACTGAAAGCACATGAGAGAGTACCATAGAGGGGGGATCCATAAACCTCTCATAAAATTCTTCTGTCAAATCATCGACTCCTGGGGCAGTTCCCTTCTGCAGTAACAAGCTATCTGCACAAACCTCAATTTCTTCTATTGGCCTCACAAGTGAGTCCTGTTCCTTATCTGCCAATGTTGGAAAATCCGTGATACTATCCAAAAACTGCTGCTGCTGCTGGAAAGGAGGAATGGTTTGTTCCTGAGAGATCTCACTGTAATATTCCTGAACTATCCTCAACATGCCAGCAGGGTCCCTGTGGACATGTCCAGCAGTAGGATTCCATAACACCATCATATGCTGCTGCAGTCTCTTTTCCTCACTTCCTGCAAATACATTAAAGGAGGCTGTTCCACCTTTTGTCCTGAAGTCCTTTGCAAATTTATCTGATTCCAGCCATATCCTTCAGTACTGAACCATAATGGTCTCTAAGACCCTTGCATCTACGTGTTCCCCAGCTTGCAGTCGACTATGAAGATCTCTCAAATGGCTCTGCAGTACTAAATAATGCTTGTAATCAGATGTATACAGACGTCATGAAAAGGAATGTAAAGAGGTCACCAGGCTCCTCTTAGTCAGTTCCCACCCTTCTGTCTGGGATGCATAAAACTCCTGAACTGTCTCTTGTTCCATAAAGATGCCTTCAACCTTTCTACATGCCACTGCATTACTAAATAAACACGTATTTAGTTTCCAATAACCATGGCCAAAGTTCACTGTTCTGTACTCCCTGAGTTTAACTCGGACCAAATGCAGTGATAAGAAAATTCTACAGGCTGCAGGCTGCAGCATCCGCTCACTGAGATAGCTTTCCCAAATACCCTGTCCAATCAATCAACCATTTCCCCTCCAAATAATGTAAATGCCCCCTTCTTCCTTAAATTAGGATGCCCCAAAACATTAAGTCAATGGAATCACACACTGATTGTAAATTTCAACAGCTCATAATCCTTTGAGTTGCTTTGCTCTGTCAGCCACTGCAGCTAAATAACTAAAATTCCCCATTAAAAACAACTGTCGAGCCATTAATACAAAACCTCTATAAAAAAAGATCTTTCCTCAGCTTCCGATGCTGTGGGCCACAGATGTAACACAATGATCCTTCACACTCCAATAACAGAAATCCACTAATAACCCTCTCCTGGCTGTAGTTCTACCACCTTCTGCACCAATATCACATAAATATAAAACTACCCCTGTTCCATTAGCTCGGTGGACCAAAACAGATGGGTCTCTCCTCCAGTCCCTCTGAGTTACAAAATGTCACACCTAGAATATAGTCTCATTTCCTGGATGCTCACTAGAACCAAATCCTGCCCATCCAAAAATTGAAAGATCATTTGCCTCTGGTGCACACTCAGGATGGGGCATATGTTCTAAATTGCAGTTTTCGGTATCATCTAAACAAAGGTTCACAGCTACTCGTGGCCCCCATCTAGTTGACTGCCTTGACGTTGCTGTTAAACCCTCTGACTTACCATCCTCTCTTGTTCTTTTTGGTTTACTCACTTTTTCCTTGCTGACTCGTTCATTTTTCACAAACTGGGAGACCTCCTGAGTCCCTAGATCTTGATCCCAATTCTGATACACCTCTACCCCGATATAATGCTGTCCTTGGAAGACAAAAAATCTTAATGCGTTATAGGTGAAACCGCATTATATCGAACTTGCTTTGATCCGCCGGAGTGCGCAGCCCCGCCCCCCCCGGAGCGCTGTTTTAGCACGTTATATCCGAATTCATGTTATAGTGGGTCACGTTATATCGGGGTAGAGGTGTAGTTCGTTCTGAAGTAACTCAGACCCAATAGCTCGTGGGTCCCTTTCCCTCAATGAATGCACCCACAGACTCCTCTCTCTGCTCTTCCTCATCCGCAATAACACCTAATACAGAAAACTTGTTATGTGTTTGAACTGTGAAAATGCTGTGTGGTTTGGACAGTTGTAGGGCACTCTCAGTCACTATAAGCCCAGCTGTCTCCTTGGATCCTCTCTTTCCATGTGTGATTTCAAGAAACTCTTCTATTCCTGAAGTTAAGCACATCAAATCCTGTTCCGCAACTGTCGGGTCTGCCAGACCCATAGCCTGCTAATCCCTCTGCGGTGGCTAGGATTCCTGCATAACAAATATCGCCTGTGGATTTTCCTTCCCCAGTTTCTCTTATTCTCCCTCCACTCCCCATCTCTAATTGTGTCCCCCACTTTACTAGTGCTCATGTCCCATCTCTATTGTCCTGGCTCTCAGTGGTTCCCACTCCCTTACCCTGACCCCTTCCCAGTCCTGTATCAGCAAAGAACAAGGTCAGCCCTTCCTCCAAAAATAGGGAGGCCCTGCCACTCAAAATGGGGCTTTCGTCAATCCTTGCAGAGCTGTTTGGCATCCTCTGACCCTCTGGCAAAGAAGGGTCATTCTGAGGCTAGGAATGATGTTTATCTCTATTGTGCCATGCCTTTAGGCACTGCCTATAAACATGTCCACTTTTCCCACACATGTTGCATCTAATGCAATCCCGGCAATCCTCAGTCTTGTGTGCATTAGAGCAGCAGAGCATGCGCTTCCTCACCACAGCCCACACTGAAATGTTCTGTCGGGTCACATGAAAAACATGTGCATGGCTGCCAGGGATACCTACAGAAGTGAGGTTTTAACTCACGAAAGCTTATGCCCAAATAAATCTGTTAGTCTTTAAGGTGCCACCAGACTCCTTGTTGTTTTTGTAGATACAGACTAACACGGCTACCCCCTGATACTTTACAGCAGGGATAGTCAATAGTTGGACCGTGAGCCAAATCCAGACTGCCAGATGCTTTTGAACGGCCCCCGAAATCTTTTTATGTACTTATTATTATCATCATTGTTATTATTTTTGTATTATTTTCTCTGGGGTCTAGACATTGACTATATCTTGACCAATACGTTTGGACCTTGACAAAAAACAATTGACTACCCCTGACCTACAGTAACTCTGCTCAGAACCAATGTAAAATATATGGAGGAGCTGGTGCATTGTATTATTTACTTGGATAAGTTCAATGGTGCCTTTAAATTCATCATTCCAAACCCTAAATCAAACATAAACTTTTACTGGGGCATCACAGAAACAAGGCTCATAACATCAGCTGATAGTGCCACAGGATCCACCAGTCAGTGCACAGTGACTTCTGCATATGTGTCCACCATCATGTCCAAAGAACTTACTCAAGGAGTAAAGCCTCCTTCGGCCCCACCATCTGAGGCTGCAGCTGTCTCCGCTGGAAGAGGAACAAAAATGAATTTCACTCTCTCTGTCCCCCACATACTCCTCACTGTCGTATCTACTTGAAATATATTGCAGCACATTTGGACGATAAGAGTCAATGTAGGAAGGAAGGTCTAGTGAATAGGGTGTTGGACTGGGACTCAAGAGAGCTTGGTAAAATGGGGTATCTTGGGGATCTTACCTCACAGGGGTGTTATGAGGATAAAATCCATTAATAATTGTGAGGCGCTCAAACAGTGACATGGGTCATATAAGTACCTAGATAGGTAGTACCAGCCTGTTCCTCTAACCTTAGAAAACATCCTGCAAGCCTAACTCTGCACACTTACAAAATTTGCAGCTGACTCTAAACTGTGAGGAAATGTGGAGAGCACTCAGAAATAACACAGAGGGGGATTAAAGAAATGGACAGAAGTTCAGCAAACAATGCAGTTAAATTCAGCAGAAATGCAGACTAATATGTTTTCATAGATTCCAAGGCCAGAAGGGACTACTGTGATCATCTAGTCTGACCTCCTGTATAGCACAGGCCATAGAACTGCCCCCAAATCATTCCCAGGGCGGATCTTTTTGAAAAACATCCAATCTCGATTTAAAAATTGTCAGTGATGGAGAATCTATTACAACTCTTGGTAAATTGTTTCAATGGCTAATTACTCTCACCGTTAAAAATTTATGCCTTATTTCCAGTCTCAATTTGTCTAGTTTCAACTTTTGGGGGGAAAAGGATTTAAAATACAGATATTCAATGGAAGGGAGAAACCTGAAAAACAGTAATGGTGCTACACAGCTATGAATTTGCATTGGTGATTTGGTCAGAAGGAAAAGGCCAATGCTGAGGTGGACTGCTTATGAAAAAACAATACAGTCAAGAACAGGGAAGTAAAATGTCTTCTCTAAAGGGCTGTGGACCAACCCCACCTAAAATAATACATTCACTTCTAGGCATCACTTACCAGAAAGAGATTTTTAGCTCCTTGGAGTAGGGACTGTCCTTTTTGTTCTGTTTGTACAGTGCCTAGCACAATCGGGTGTTAGTCCATGATTAAGGATCCTAGGTACTATGGTAATACAAATAATAAATACTATTAATAATGAATAACTGGAGGGGATATAGGGAAGATGAATAAAAAAGATCTTGGCAGTGGAAGGACAGACTTCTCAGCAAAGAATAAAAAAACGGAATGTGTCCTACTTAGAATCATAGAAGATTAGGGTTGGAAGAGATCACAGGAGGTCATCTAGTCCAACCCCCTGCTCAAAGCAGGATCAACACCAACTAAATCATCCCAGCCAGGCTAAGTGATGACTAGGGAGGGAGAGGAATTCTTTAGTTTAGTAGCTGTGGTTAAAGGAATTATATGAAATTAAGAAAGGGGAAAGTTAAGCTGAATATCACTCTGACATTGAGGTGCACTAGGTTGTGGAATAGTCTACCAAGGGATGTGGTGGAAACCCCCTCACATAGGACTTTTAAAAATTATTTGTACCCTGGTACCAGATAGGAGCCTCAATCATGGACCAGAACCTCATTGTGCTAGTTGCTGTACAAACACTGAACATAAAGGACCTCTGCCTTAAAGATCTTAGATAAGACACTACCAAATGATAGCTCAGTGGTTTGTGCATTGGCCTCCTAACTCCAGGTTTGTGAGTTCAATCCTTGAGGGGGCCATTTAGGGATCTAGGGCAAAAAATCTGTCGGGGGATTGGTCCTGCTTTGAGCAGGGGGTTGGACTAGATGACCTTTCGAGGTCCCTTCCAACCCTGATAGTCTATGAAATGCAGTCCTACAGTGGCCAAGGAGAGATGGACTGTCTAACAGGCCTTTCCATCTGTGGTATCAGGAGAAATAAATGAGATGGCACACAGCAGCCATGAACCAGCAATGGGTGATGATGACAAATAATCCTAAGGGACAAAACCCTGCTTGTGTAGTTTATTTGTTTTATCCATTTCTTTACTGCCCGGTGCCAGGCAATTCCTCACTATATTGCTGGGGCTCCTAGCAAACACGCCACCACACTGCAACCCAGGGACGGAGCAGGGCTTGGCCTGCCAGAAACCACTTGGGCTTGGATCTCAGCATGCGTCTGTGAGCCCCGCTCTGTCTGTCCGTCCGTGCAGGAGGCCTAGGATTCAATTTTGTCCTCATCCTGGTCTGGAAGTGCCTACATGCCAGCGCACAAGATAAGCCCGTAGAGAGACAGCCCCATCAGATAGCCAGGAAAGCCAGACTCACTGAACTGCCGGCCTGGCCTGCCCATCCACAATAGCTGCCTGCAGTGTGGGTCTGTCTGCAACGTTTGTCTACTTGTTTGTTATGTCGGCCAGTGTGTCTGCCATATCGGTCTGCTTGTTGGCAACGTCTGTCTTTCCGCCAGGTGCGACTGCAATGGCTGTAGTCTGGGTCTGTCTGTCTCGCTGCAATGTGTGTGTCTGGCTGTCAAGCCTGGCTGCGGGCTGCAGCGAGGGTCTGTCGGATTGTCTGTCAT
The DNA here is from genome assembly GCF_027887155.1 of Malaclemys terrapin pileata. Classification (NCBI taxonomy): domain Eukaryota; kingdom Metazoa; phylum Chordata; order Testudines; family Emydidae; genus Malaclemys; species Malaclemys terrapin. The sequence continues at coordinate 9,883,268 of NC_071505.1, read as the reverse complement.
GTCTCTCTGCCTGTGGTGGCCGCAGCGCCTGCCCGTCTTTCTGCAATGGGACCGACTTAGGGTGACCAGACAGCAGCTGTGAAAAATCGGGACGGGGGCTGGGGGGGGTCATAGGCGAATGTATAAGAAAAAGACCCCGAAATCGGGGCTGTCCCTATAAAATCAGGACATCTGGTGACCCTAGACTGTGTCTGCAATCCCTGCTCTGGCTGGGGGTCTGTCATGCCTGCCTGTCCGCGAGGTGTGTCCGCTCGTCTCTCTGCAGTAGGGTGACCGGATGTCCCGATTTTATAGGGACAGTCCCGATTTTTGGGTCTTTTTCTTATATAGGCTCCTATTACCCCCCCACCCCGTCCCGATTTTTCACACTTGCTATCTGGTCACCCTACGCAGTGACAGACACACGGACAGGCCGGACCCCGAGTCTCTCGCCGCCCCAACCCCCCGGCCCGGCCCGGCCCGGCCCGCTCCCCTCGGGCTCGGGAGGGCGGCGGCCCCTTTAAGAGCGGCGGCCCCTCCCCCCTCCGCTCCTGCTGCTGCTGACAAGATGGCGGCGGCGGGGCCCGCGGGTCCGGCCGGGCCCGAGAGCCGGGTGCTGGGCTACACCCTGCACCGCTGGAGCAGCTTCTCCTCCACCTACCTGCCCGAGTGAGTGGCCGAGCCGCCGCCGGGACCCCGGGGGCCGAGCGCGGCGTCGGTTCCCCGCGCCCGCCGCAGCGCTCTGGGCCTGCGCGGGCCCCGGGGGCAGGGCCGGGGGGCAGAGGGGGCCGCTCCCCCCCGCCGGGCGGGAGAAGAGAGGCCGGCGGGGGTCTCGGACCCCGGTGCCCGGAGGAAAGATGAGCGGCGGCTGCAGGCAGGGGACACCGGGATCGGGGGGGGGCAGCTTTAACCCGGGGCAGGGGGTGACCTGATCATGTCTGCGGTTAAACGGGGCCCACCCCACACCACGGGGCAAAACCAGGGACGGTCCTAAACCCTGTGCCCCGTTCCTGCAGCTTCGCTAGTCGTGCGTCTTCGGGTGGCCTTGTCCTTGTCCTCATTTCCCCTCGCTCGTCCAGCCTCTGCAATGCTCCCCGGGCAGCTAACCTCCACGCTCTGCCGGGTGTTCGGAGTTAGTGTTTTCTGCTCCTCTGTTTAAGGGGGGGTGTTTGTGTGTGTGTAAGTAGGTAAGTAGGCTTTAAGGTTTGATCCAGGCTTGAAGAAAGTAGGTCGACGTTGCATTTTTGCCGTATTCACATAGCATCATAAATGAACACCGAAGTGGTGAAATCTCGGTGAGTGTGAATCTAGGTCATACTGCCCACTAGTTATGACCTGTTAAATTCCAATTGACAGTAAAACGAATAAACTTTAGAAGTAGCATAAAACTAGTATGACTTGGATTTATTCTTAGTGATGTTGACTGTTCAGTTTTGAATTTTCATAGATTTTTAAAGGTGCTATTATGGGTAAACAATCTGACCATCTGCATGAAAACAGGTCATAAATTCGGGTTGAACCAGAGCATATCTTCTAGACTGACATCCAGTCTTGACTTAGACTTCAAGTGATGGAGTTATCTCATCCTCTATCTATTTCCTTTGGTTAATTACCTTTACTCATGTTTTTTTTTTTAAAAAGTGTTTTACTTAGTTTAATTTTTTTTTTTTTTTTAACTTAACCAGATTCAATGGCTGGAAGTTAATGCCTTTGCGAGTCTGGATTCCTTTGTCAGATATCTTCTCTGTGCATGTACTCCTAGTCTGTGACCAAGTCATCTCTTCACCTTTCCTTTGATAAGCCATATAGACTAAACTCTCTCTTTGTAAGGCTTGTTTTCCAGAATCATTGTTGCAGTTGTTTGCTTTAAAAAAAATTTGAGAAGCATCAGGGTTGATACCAGAACTGGACGAAGTATTCCAGTATTGGTCTCACCAGTGCTATTTACAAAGGTAAAGACTCACCACTGAATAGTTTTGCTTGTATAGCCAAGCATCCTCTTAGCCCTCTTTGCCACAGTATCTCATTTGGTGTTCCTGGTTAGAGGCTATCTACCATGCTGATCTAAGTTTTTTACAGAGTCTCTGCTCTTCAGGATACAATCTCCCATTCTGTAAATATGACTTGTGTTTGAGGATGTGTGACCTTACATTTAACTGTATTAAAATTAGGGCTGCCAAGTGCAAAAAATTAATCATGATTAATGGTGTGATTAATCATGCTGGTAAACAGTAATAAAATAACATTTATTTAAATATTTTTGGATGTTTTCTACATTTTTAAATATATTGATTAATTATAACACAGAATACAAAGTGTACAGTGCTCACTTTATATTTATTTTTGATTACAAATATTTGCACTGTAAAAAACAAAAGGAATATTTTTCAATTCACCTAATACAAGTACTGTATTGCAATATCTTTATTATGAAAGTTGAACTTACAAATGTAGAATTATGTACAAAAAAGATATTAAAAAATAAAACAATGTATAACTTTAGAGCCTACGAGTCCACTCAGTCCTACTTCAGCCAATCGCTCAGACAAACAAGTTTGGTTACAATTTGCAGGAGACAATGCTGCCCGCTTCTTGTTTACAATGTTACCTGAAAGTGAGAACAGGCATTTGCATGGCACTGTTGTAGCTAGTGTTTCAAGACATTTATGTGCCAGATGTGCTAAAAATTCATGTCCCTTTTTGCTTCAACCACCATTCCAGAGAACATGCATCCATGCTAATGATGGGTTCCTCTAGATAACGATCCAAAGCAGAACGGACCAACACATGTTCATTTTCATCATCTGAGTCAGATGCCACCAACAGAAGGTTGATTTTCTTTTTTTGATGGTTTGGATTCTGTAGTTTCCACATCTGAGTGTTGCTCTTTTAAGACTTCTGAAAGCATGTTCCACACCTCATCTCTCTGATTTTGGATGGCACTTCAGATTCTTAAACCTTGGATCCAGTGCTGTAGCTATTTTTAGAAATCTCACATTGTAGGCTCTAAAGTTTTACATTGTTCTGTTTTTGAGAGCAGTTACATACAAATATAGATTTTTGTTAAGTTACACTTTCATGACAGATTGCACTACAGTACTTGAATGAGGTGACTTGAAAAATACTATTTCTTTTGTTTATCATTTTTACAGTTTAAATATTTGTAATAAAAAATAAAGTGAGCACGTACACTTTGTATTTTGTGCTGTAAGAAATCAATATACCTGAAAATGTAGAAAAACACCCGAAAATATTTAATACATTTCAGTTGGTATTCTATTGTATAACAGTGCAATTAATCATTTTTTTGAGTTAACTATGATTAATTGACAGCCCTCATTAAAATGTATGTTTTTAGTGTGCCCAGGTTACTAGCAATCTGGATTACTCTGTATTGGTGGCACGGCCTTACAGTTATTCTCATAATTTTTTTGTTGTATAAAATCATTGCTGTTAAAGTTTGCATATGTTCTTCCAGATCATTGATAAATATTGAATAGTTGGGCTGAGAATGATCTTAGTGGTAATGGATTAAAACCCCCTCACTTGATTTCACACTAACTGCTATGTCTGGAGACCTAACAAACCTTATACCAAATGTAAAGGCCCGGAGCAGTCCTTTCCCTGGCTGGAGGCTAAAGTATTCTGCCACTCTTTAAATGGAGAAATGTTAAGTGGAAGCAGCATGAGAAGGAGTATTGAAACTTTGAAAAAAACCTCTGCAAGTGGAGCTGATGCAGTTACAGGATGTACACCATGACACAGTTAAAACTTAGCTTGTTTTAAAAGTAGACAGGACCAGACCAAATGATGGTCCAGAAATGTTGCTAGGGCCCACAGTTAAAACACAGTTCAGTCCTGCCTAAGTTGTAAGTCTGAATTATTTGAACCATAATGGGACATGCTAGGAGACTATGTCCTACTGTGTTATGGATAGAATTAATGTAGACTGCTGGTTTCCCCAAAATGATTAGCCCTGTTACTGGGAGAAGAACCATCCTTACTACAGTTGTGGTGAAGTACACTTCTACCTCGATATAACGCTGTCCTCGGGAGCCAAAAAAATCTTACCGTGTTATAGGTGAAACCGTGTTATATCGAACTTGCTTTGATCCACCAGAGTGTGCAGCCCCCCGGAGCACTGCTTTACCGCGTTATTTCTGAATTCGTGTTATATTGGGTCGCGTTATATCGGGGTAGAGGTGTACTAATGTGGACAGGGTTTCTTCTGTCCATCTCTCATGGACTCTACTAACAAAACCATGGTTTAGACTCACCTTTGGCACTCAGCATGATTTTAAATGTAAAACAAAATTATGAAATGCAAAATCCTTGTCCCTGCTGGCCAGTTAGAGCCCTGCTAGCAACAGCTTTTTGCATGCTAGTGGGGATCTGAATCCATTGTTGACTTAAACTGGTAAGTGGATAAAATGTAGAAGGCTTGGGACTGAAGTTTAATTTTTAAACCGTTAACGTGATTCTAGGTATTCTCCCCGAATATTACACAAATACTTATTGGTAGCATTCCGATAACTCTCTGGTTGCTTTCTGTTAATATGGGGATGGGGCCAAAAGGCTGGATGTACAGCCAGTACTTGGCAGTCCACTCACCTGTTTGGCAGTGACAATACGGACCGCTTCTCTAGAGACTTTCTGTTTGTTTGAGTTTGGTGATTGCTAAACTATTAGTTATTGCAGAATCTGAAGTCAGACTCTTTAAAAATAGGTTTAGTCTCTGTGTTTATAGAGAACCTTTCAAATATCACCCAAGGAAGTACTCTCTCGAATTTGCAGAAGGATAGCTCCAGCATCTTTTACAGCTGTTCCTGAGTTTCCCAAGCAGTCAAATGAAGTTAATGATGTTCAGGACGCTTTTGCTGTTGCTATTCAGAACTCCATGGGCAGCAGCAAGGGTGTCAAGAATCCAGGAATCATGTCATTGATTCTGTTGGTTCTTGGGAAAGTTATGAGTTGTTGCCAGGAAAATTGAGTCTAGAATAAATTCATACACTCATTGGTGGATCATTCTGTAGGATTTGATAAGGTCCATCATGGAATTCTGCTGTCCTGCCTCAGATGTGGCATAGCGTAGAAAGATAGACGGAAGTCATCTTAATGCTATTTCAACTGGATGAGGCTGCTCCTGGAGAATTGTGATGAGCACCTGATCCTCCACTTTCTTAGCTCTCGCCTGCCTCCCCAATTTGTTCATCTATATGAACTGCTAGGATGGAGTGTGAAAAAGCATGGACTGAAATACCTGCAAGGTACAAATTGCACTGAGGACCACTAACTCACTTTGCATAAACCACAGAAACAACCATCTGATTGCAGTGACTTTGGTCACTATTGATCTGAGCTGGATTTGTTGAAGATTCTTTTTAAGGGAGTACATCTTGGTGTGTATTAAATATAATATGTGAAAAGAAGGGGATGGGCATTGATACCTTTTAATGTCCCATAAGTGCATTCCACTGGGGCTATCTTTCTAGCACATAGCAGTCTGAACCTCCAAATAGTGCCTAGTTTAGTCATTGTTTTATTGTGCTGGAGTAGCTTGATACTTGCAAGACGAGAAGAAAAACTGGATTTTCCTTTCATCACTTGCTCTGACTCACTGTAGACTGGCATTGCCAAAGAGCGCAGGCTCATCCCCTGGGAAGAAATGGCTGTCTCATGTTGCTGACAAGTTTGTTGTGCCACCAGACTCCTTGTTGTTTTTGTAGATACAGACTAACACGGCTACCCCCTGAAGTTTGTTGTGACTTTTCCCACCACTAAATATCCCATATTTTTTTCTGTAAAGCGATAAAACTAGGAAATTCCCTTCAGGGTTTTTATTAAGTGAAATAGAAAAGGTTTACTGTTTCACTTCATAAGCATGTATATTCCTCAGACACAAAACATCATACATTGTGCAGAATTGTTTTAGTCCGGGGGAATTCTGCACCACTGCACATGCGCAGAATTCATGTCCCCTGCAGATTTTTTTTTTGCTGCAGAAAATATATTCTGCTGGAGAGTTGCTGCAGTTATGCCTTTTGCCCAATAGGGGTTGCGATGGCACCAGAACAGAGGGTACCTGGCTCACCCGCTGTACCAGGTATTTTTCTGTATTTTTCCCCACACATACCCAACAACCCTCTAGGTTCACTCCTAGGCTCCTTCCCAGCAATTACTTCCTTCTCCCTCAGTTCCTCCTTTACCCCTGACTCCCCCAAGACTTTGCACTGCTTTTGTGGGGAATACGTTTCTGTATTGTAATTTAAATGAATTATTACTCAAAGTTCTGTATTAATATGCTTAGTAAGGAATCTATTTGTCAAAAAACATTTCCTGAATCTTTGTTGTTGTCTGTATTGTTAGACATGTTTGCTGACAGATATTTTGAAATAAATTACCAAAATAATTGAAACTGGCATGATTATATTGTGTTGCTTTGACAAATAAAATATGAAGAATTTTTAATTTTTTGGTGCAGAATTCCCCCCAGGAGTAAACTAGTATCTACCATTCTTGTATTTACCCTTAGATATGGATAAACTTGCTTTTTCACAATCTAACCTATTAAAAAGTTTTGATCAGAAGAGTCAGAGTGTTAAGAATGCGGTTGATTGATTCTGAGCTTGCTGGAGTGGCATTCAGTTTTCTTTTTTTGAAAACTGGTAACATTCTGAATTCAGCTGTCCTGTTTTTTGAGATTATATTTCCACAGTTTAGAAAAACTGATGTGACAAGCTTCTTCATAGACTTAGAGTCGAAATTTGTATCTTAATTTTAAATGGTAGAAAGAGGAACTCCCTTATGTTCCTTTAGTCACAAATCAGCTTTTTCTTCCTGTTCTGGACTCAACCTTTGATTTGTGATCAGTGAAGACTAAGTATGAAAAGTTCCTGAAGCTTGTTTTTGGACTTTCCTTAAGTAGTTCCAGTTCTTTATTAATTAGGTGAAAGCAGATTTCCATTTGGACTGCAACAGTAGTGTCATCAGATTGCAGTCTGTCAGGTCCCTCTGAAAATGCCTTTGTTGGCTTTTACAGTAGAACTCAGTTATGAACACCTCTGGAATTGAGGTTGTTCGTAACTCTGAAATGTTCTTAACAAAATGTTCTGGGTGTTTTTTCAAAAATATGCAGCTGAACATTGACTGGATATAGCTTTGAAACTTTACTGTGTTGAAGAAAAAAGCTGCTTTTAACCATCTTAATTTAAATGAAACAAGCACAGAAACGGTTTCCTTACCTTATCAAATCTTTTTTAAATCTTTTCCTTTATATTTTTAGTAGTTTACATTTAACACAGTACTGTATTTACATTTTTTTGGCTTTGTTTTTTTTGTGTCGCTGCTGCTGCCTGCTTGCATACTTGCAATTCCAAATTAGGTGTGTGGTTGACAGGTCAGTTTGTAACTCTGAGATTCTACTGTATATGTTTAGTGCTGTTGTTGTGTAGAGTCCATTAGGTAAAAAGCATGCTGTATTTTGATCAGTCATCCTTGTACACAGTGCAAATGTCAACATACTTAATGACAGTTGGATGCAGATGTAGAGAAACAATTTTCCTGAGTGTCTCAGTCTCTGCATTTCATCCGTCCATCTGCCCTCTTTCAGTCTATTATGCTGCTAATGACAATTTTGGAAGAATGTTTGAACTACCACATTGTGCTTTATATGCATCCGAAGAAGTGGGCTGTAGTCCACGAAAGCTTATGCTCTAATAAATTTGTTAGTCTCTAAGGTGCCACAAGTACTCCTGTTCTTTTTGCGGATACAGACTAACACAGCTGCTACTCTGAAAATTGTGCTTTAGATTGCTTTAGGTCTTAATACTTTCTCGGTGAGCTGAAGTGTGCTCTCCATTCATATGTCAGAAGTTTAGATGGTTGTACCTAAATTTTCATCCTTATTTCATTTTTGTTTTCAGAGTAAATGAGAGACCGTATCATGCTTTTATCTGCATTCTTGGATGGCATCTTCAGCAACTTGTATGCAAATAAGGTTTTCCTTTTAAAGTATAGAATCACTTCTATTAAATAGGAACACATTTTTTCCCTTTAGAGATTGTATAGTACTTACTGGATCAATTCTCAATTTCAACAAGTGATATGCATTGTGTACCTGATTCTTTTATTCCTCAGTTCTTTCCCTAGCTTTTCTGTTGCTGCATCTAGTAGTGAACCAGCAAGTTTAAATCAGTCTGGAAGAGTATATATAGGGCAAAGTGCTTGAACAATGTAAAGAAATGGATTTTTCTAAAAGTTATAAAAGAAAGTTGGAACTTGAAGTTCAAGTCTGTCTTTTTTTTATGGCATAATCACTGATTAATCTTTACTGTACTTTTGGGTGTTGAAGATGAACAGAGACCACTCCTGAATTCAGTTGACACGGAATTATTGCTCCTGGAAACTTGGAATCAGACACATTTTTTTTAAATCATCCTGGCAATATTTTGATGATGGCATATCCCTTGCTGGGTCATCAAAAACTCTGTGTTCTGGTCTTCTATGTCAATAGACAAGTTTCCTTCAATAATGAATTTGACCTTGAGTTATCCAAAGCAACTGATTATTTTTTTACTTGATATGAGCACAGACTTCTTCCATCTTATTACTTAATAGCTTTTGTCAATGTTTACATTTTACTTTAGAAAATGTATTTGTTTTTATTTCTTTAGTTTATTCAATTGATTGTTTCCAACTTCTTCCTTTTGATTTTGAACACAGAGTCCTTTGATAGTATTTGTTAATCCCTATGCACTAATGTTAATCCCTGCTTTCAGTATTGATCATCTTTAACATTTATTGTTGGAATCAGAAACAACCATAGAATGAATTCTGACACTGACTAGTGCAAAATAAGATGAGCTAGTCAGCTTTATCACATTATCAGATGCACAACCCACCTTGAAGTTGTTCCTAGATTCTACCAAACCGTGTGCTTTTAATAGTTCAGGACTTTACCCTCTTCCTCCTTTTCAATACCAAACGAAAAGTGATTCTGCCCATTAATCATGCCCTGCTCTTTCTTCAGTGACTCCACCCATTTCCCTTCCCCATTAGACAATTCTAGAACTTGATTTATTGTTTCCTAGTAGTCATATAAAAATCCTATGTGTTTTAATAACTTCCATTTTAGACTTGGTAAAGTTCTCAGTCACAGCTGGAACCTGATGTTTATAGCATCAAAAACATTTTAAAGATGATCTTTACATGAATACTTCAGGGTAATCTAGGAACTGAAAAAATTAAAGAGGTCCCATCCATGGAATAACTAATTAAAAGCACTGAAGAGTCTGGGAGGTTCACAAAGCTGCAAGCAGCTTCATTATCAGTTGTCCCATGCCTTTGATAGAAAGGGATGTTATGGAGTAGGCAGATTCTTCAAAGTGTTCACCTTTTCCTAACAACAGCCTTATGTGGGTTCACTTTAACCTGGGTGGTGGGTCTTCTCAAGGCATTGGGAAGTCTAGGAGATAGTGCTGCTTAAATCTGATTTTGAAGGATGTGTTGAGCTGAGTATCGTCTTCATATTGCTGACATTTTAGTCTGTAGGGTCTTGCCAGATTCCCAAGTGTTACAGTTTCTGCAATAAGATGAAGGACAGAATAGAGCTTTGCTGGACTTGGTAGATGAATGCTCTGGGAGTGTTGGAACAGTTCCCCATCACATCTGTCTGGGTTGGTCTGAGAGAAGATTCTGATAGTTTTAGGATGAACTTTTATAGTTTCTTGAAGGGAGAGAGAAGAATGTGGTGGTCCTCAGCTGTGCTGAATGCCACATATAGGCCCAGTAGGTTAAGTATGCATTTCTGTGGACAGGAGGATATCCACAAGGGCAACAAGTAATGTGTCTATGCCATGCCTTGGCCTGAACCCTGACTGAGATGGCTCCAAGGCTGTGGAAGATGTTAAGTGGGTCTGGAGATGATTCTAAGCAAGCTAATCAAGAAGATGGCATAGGAAGGTGAGGCTTAACATGAGGTGGTAATTAGCCAAGGTCACCTGTGCAGAGTACTAATTTCTTTAGGATTAGTTGGAATACAGTTGCTTTAGGGTGTGAGATAGCATTTTCTTTTTAAAGGAAATATTTACAGTCTTTTTGGGGGGGTCCCAGAAGATCTTTCACTAGCCAGGAGGAACTGAGATCAAGCACATATGGTAGACTTGATTGTTGTTAGCGCTTGTGCTATTTAAGTCTGTAAGCCTGAGAGAATTGGATGCACTGGTGTTTATTTTAATTAATCTGAATAAGGACTATGAGGGATGCAGAACCCGAGTGCCTTCTCCTATTTCTGAGCAAGTGGGGCATGTGTCCCAGTGGCTCTGGGAATTGGCCTGTAGAAGGCGCAGATTCTCCCTGTGAATAGGTAAATGGCGGCAGCAGCAGCAGTTATAGCAGTAATATCTCAGGAACCCTATTGTGAACATCTTACTTTGCTTTAACAGGGATGCGAATCTCTTAAGGCAGATGGCAGTGGGTGGACCTTGAGAAGTGAATGGCCTGCAGAAAAAGAGGGTCACCAGAGGAACTGTATTTTTGTATAAATTTAAAAAAGTAATAGATGTGTTGATGCAAATGTACATATTTACCAAGTATTAACATAGGTGAAGGCTGAAATTAAAAAGAAACTGAAATGGGGAGGGGTTTTAGGAAAATATCCCTCTCAATACTCTTAATTGAATCAGCTTAGATAGTGCACAATTTGATGTTCCATTTAATTGTGTGGCTGTATCACCGTTAGCTTTGTATTTGGGGTATACTGACTTCAAATCAATACACATACAGTATTTTAGAAACAAATTTTTAACTCTTCTCTAACAGTCTTTACCTATTTGTATTAAAAGTATAAGTTAACTCCTTGAAAGGTTGTAATACTTTCTGGTAACATATACCTGCTTTCTTTGATCAGTGTTTTACTAAATTACAGTTCTTCAGAGATTTCATTGTTAAGTAATATAAATTAGCAAGTGCTGTATTTCTTCTTTATTAGATCTTTATCTTTAAACTTCCTTTGCTAAGCAATGAACAAAAACGAGTTGGAAGACTGTTCTCTTCCCCTGCATTTTCTACATCCAGTTGGTTTCTCAGATTAGGATGAAGTAGTCCAGATTTAGAAAATGAAATTTCAACACCTTTAGAACAGACTCCTCCTGGAAAATAAGCAGGGTTGTCACTTCTATTAACTCATGACCAATGTGGCTGGCCAGTGATTTCTACTTTTTAGTTATGACGACCCTGATAGTGTGTCAATCTTGGTTGTCATCCTTCATGTCAGTAACCCACTTCTCAGAATGCTATTTTATTGTTGCTGTCAATCCCCTATCTTTTTAGTCTTTTTACATGCATGTGATCCTCTCCGAACACTAGTGAATGATACTGGAAGCTCTTAAAAATATCCCCAGATAGGATCTCTTTAAACCCAGAGACATGGTAGGTTCCCTCCAAAGTGATGGGTACTACAATGTGCGCTCTAGTTTAATCACGATTTATTAGGCTTGTTCCAGGAATCACTGTAGTGATATTCTATGTCCTGTGTCATACAGGAGGCCAGAATATGTGGGTCCCTTCTGGTGTTAAAATCTGTTAATTATTGATATAATACTGTTAAAACTAGTCATTTCTGTACAATTTACGTAAAAAGTAACTGTATTCAAATTAAATGTTCTTGATTGTTCTCCAGTTGAAAAAGTATTATCAAAGTGTTTCTACAAATGGAAACAGAGTTACTGAGACTTTAAAGACTAGCAGTCATTCTGTAGTCCAGCTATAAAATTTCTTTATCCATTCTGTCCAAGTTGAGAACCTAAGTGCTTACAGGTTCAGAGCCCTAGATTGAGACTCATTGAGGCAGGGACGTTCTGCGTTTATACATCACCTAGTGCAGTGGGACCACAATCCCTATTAGGGCTTTTTTTATGCTGTTGTAAAATAAATTAGCAATATTCTTTAGGATATTAAAGATTAGAAATGTGTGAAGAACCTCAGGGGATCTAGCAAAGCTAACTGAATGACAACGTTATGGCAAAGGAAAATCCATTGTAATTAAATGCCAGGTCAACATGGGGAGGAATAATTTGAATAAGCTGTAAACGTCACTATGTTCCAAACTAACTGTAACCACACAGGAAAGACTTGGGTATCATTGTATTCAGCTCAATAAAAACAGCTGCTCCATGCTTAGCAATGGTCAAAAAAAGCAAACTAAGTTCAGATGTATGAAGTAGTGAATAAAAAAAAAATTGTCATTATTTAAATTGAAGGTAGCCCTCACCAGGAATGCTGTGTTCAATTCTGGTTACCCCATCTAAAGAGAATATAAATAGATGTGGTCCAAGGAAAGGCCACAAAAATGGTTATGTAACTGAGTCTTTTGTATGAGGAGAGATTGAAATATTAGGACTGTTTAAAGAGGGGGGGGGGTGACTAAAGGGGACATGATAGAAGTATACACAATTAATCAGGGATTCAGAGAAGGTAAGTGCTTACTTATCTTTCCCAATAATGGATGAACAAGGGGACAGCCAATGAAATTGAAAAGTGGAAACCTTAAAACTGATAAAAGTAAATACGATTGTATGCAATAAACAATTAACCTCCGGCAGTCATGGCTGCTGTATATTGAGGAAGAGCTTAGCGGGATTAAAAAAAATGCTCAGTTTCTGGATAATGAGGACATATACAGTTACATTATTAGAGTCAAAAGCCTACACTTCAGTGACAAGATCAGAAAGAAACTTTCCAATTGGCAATGGATTCTTGCTTTTTTTTCTGTGAAGTATGTGGTACAGGCTGCTGTTGGAAACAAGTTACTGATCCAGTTAGTACAATATGGTGGGCCCAATGATTCTGTTAGTCTGATAATCAGCCTTTTCTGGGGTTAACTTTTTATTGGAACACTTTTTCTTAAAAAGATGGCTGCTTTTCTTACTGGGTAACAACACCAACTGATTTAGGGACCAAATTAGCACTATGGGTTCAAAACCTGCAGGGTTTATGAAGAATTTCCAGCTCCTGGTTAATTATGGTCTCCTCTTTTTCACATGTAATACTTGAAAATGTTTTCCTCTTACTTATTACACAGATATTCTTACACTACTTTATTGTACTCTGCAAAGTTTAAAGTTGCTGGATTACATTTTGCCTGAATAATGATTTTCTATTGACTAGTCACGGGGGGAGAGACTTCTCAAGCTATTTATTAGGGCAGATTTCAAAGCACAAAAAAGCTTGTCTTCAGGTAAAAATAACAAGGGTGGAACAAAACCTTACTATGTGGCAGAATTTTCCAAAGTACACTTTGAAGAGAACCTGGTATGAAATTTAATTTCCAGGGTGAATTTTTTGAGTTCAAAATCCAATTGAACAAAGTAAAACACAACCACAGAGCGAGGTCATGTTTTCACAGAACTTCCTCAGGTGGAAATGCACTTTATTCAGAATTAGTTTGCACGTTTTAGCACATTGGGGAATTAAATTTGACTTCACTGTACTTAGAATTTCACTGTATCAGTTTCTGTAAATGAGTTTTACTGTACTTTATTTCTGAATGCTTTATAGGCAAGTCTTGAGCATGCAGTGTATTTGGGAGAGTTAAGAGCGAAGCTATAAGTCTGGTACATGTTAACAGGTGTGGTTATGGCAGAGAGATTGTGTATAAGTGAACATCTCTTAAATCAGATTTATGAAAGCAGGAATTCACCTTCCTATGTAGTGAAATGCTTGTGTAAGAGCAATGCTACAATATTGCAGAATCACCACTGAATGTCTTAATTCTTTCTTAGCTTTCATTAAAAGTTTACTTTATGGATATTTTTGTTTGACAGTTGCCCAACTTCTTTGGAGATCTTGCAAAATTCTGCAAAGAATAACTGGAGATTCACACAGATGTACGTTGTCTATTGCATTACTCTGGTTTTCTGGCAATACCAAAAGATAGAGCTTATGTCAAAAAAGACTCTAGAGGCCTAATTCTCCTTGCTGGTGTAAATTAGGAGTAACTCCATTTGGTGTAAGTCAGGAATAACCTTAGTTATCCCTTTGTCTAACTTGATGCTGGGTTCATCTTTATTCTGAAGGTGACACAGAAAAATGTAAACCTCATTAATCTGATTAATTCTTTTAAAAATAAAACACAAGTCTTGTAAATAGGCTTAATAGTGCATCACAGCTTTGAAGCTACATAAATTATAGTAAATTTATTTGGGTTCATGAAAAGAAAGAATTGGTGAGGAATTAACTCTGAAGTTGCTTTTGGAAACCTCTTAGCTGTAATGCAAAATGTGAGCACAAGCTCTACTATTCTGAACAGCAAGTTTGTTTATGAAAAACATTGTAGCAGTACAAGCCACCTATTTGTTTTGGTTCAGATCCTTAAGAAATTAGAAATGGGTCTATAAAATTCCCTGTAAAGCTAAACTTGGTTCTTTCATTAAGAAAGAACTGCATAATTGGGTCACAACACAAGTTTTAAAAGGTACCGAAACTTACAGTACTTGTTTTATAAGAGGCAGTCTGTATGCAATTCTTGATTGAAGTTGCTGTAGCAGCAAATACTGTGCTAGCTTTGTTTTGTTAAATGTTGGCACTAGCAACTTACGGTGAGTGCTGCCGTTTCATGGAACTCTTGAGAAGTATATTTGAACTAAATTTCGTAGTCAGCAATTATTCTGCTTGTATTTTTCCATTAATTAAAATATGGATTTTTTTACCTTGGAGTTAATCTAACCCTTCTTTTACCGTCAGTTAGTTGCTGAGGAAATGGTTAAAGCTCTCGTATTACAAACATTTATGAACAGAATCAGAACACTCTTACCATATATCCTGGATGATTGAGGGGCAAGGCTGGGAGGGTGGCAGGGTAGATTTACGTCGTGCTTCCCAATTGGATTTTGGGTTGGTGGAGAGGAGAAATAGGAGCAGTGGATTAATGAAGAAATGTATGTGATCGTCCTTTTGTGCCAATGTTTTGGGGGCATCAGTTAATTCTTTGCTCCGCTAGTAGATTTGCTGATGTAGATTTTTCTCATTTTGGGGGACTGTGGAAAGATACTTTCAATAGATTAATAGATTTTTAAGGTCAGAAGGAACTGTTTGTGAAAGTCTAGTTTGACTCCCTCATAACACATGCCGTAGGATTTCCTTGTGTCAATTCCTGCCTTGAGTCCAGTAGCTGTGCTTGAACTAAAGAATAGCTTTTAGTAAAACATCCAATCTTGATTTTTAAAAATTGCCAGTGATGGAGAATCCACCGCAACCCTTGGTAAGTTGTTCCAGTAGTTAATTCCCCTCAGTGATAAATTCAGACTAGAAATACGGCCCAAGCTTTTATCTGGCTTCATCTTCCAGTCATATAATAAGAACGGCTATACTGGGTCAGACCAAAGGTTCATCTAGCCCAGTGTCCTGTCTTCTGATAGTGGCCAATGCCAGGTGCCCCAGAGGGAATGAACAGAACAAGTGGTAATTCATCCCCTGTCGTCCGTTCCCAGCTTCTGACAAACAGAGGCTAGGGACACCACCCCTGCCCATCCTGGCTAATAGCCATTGATGGGCCTATCCTCCATGAACTTATCTAGTTCTTTTTGAACCCTGTTATGTTGCTATACCCTTTGTCTGCTAGGTTGAACAGCTCTATCATCAAATTTCTGTTTCCCATGTAGATATTTATAGACTGTGATCAAGTCGCCCTTTTTCTTAATTAGCTATATTGAGCTCTTTGAGTTTCACTATAAGGCATGTTTACTAATCCTTTAATCATTTTTGTGGCTCTTCTCTGAACCCTCTCCAATTTGTCAATATTCTTCTTGGGGATAGAATTAGTGATGCCTCTGCAAGCCAAATGCAACCTATTTTTGACGGTGAATAGTCTATGGCTACATATTCGCTGTGAAAAAAGTTAGTTATCGTAAGGGGGGGAAAATTCACATGAACTGTCCTGCTGTAAAATCCTGGTGGAGACAAGGCACTGTCATTTTTACTCCAAAGTCAACCATGGGTGGGGTTTCCCTTAGCCACCACATGGTAAAAACTAAACGGTGCCTCATCGCCATTATGATTTTGTAGTGGAATAGGTAATGTGCGTCTGCTATCCGGTGGTAAAAATGCTCCCTTTTTGTCTGTAAAAACAAAGCTTGTATGGTAAAGAATTCCCTTAGTATGTTCACTTTATTCCTCTTCACCTGTAGCAGCTTGGATAAGTACTATGCTGTATTCTTCAGTGTATAGTCTAGCTGCCGCTGCTGTGACAAATCTTTGATCCTGCTTTGCCCATTCCAATTCCTACAGCATTAAGAAATTTGCAAGTCATATAATGTACTCACAGGAATGCTCAGGAAAATGCAAACTTCTGTAGGTTGCAAAGTTTGACAGAAATTGGTCCTATTTTCTGAATTTATGGAAGTGTGATGGGATAAGCTGTCAGGTTGAATGCTGAATGAAGACTACTTGAGGGATAAGTGGCTACTAAGATGCAAGAGTTCGATTTGGGACTTTTTTTTTTAGCTTTGGTTTGGTCTACACTAGAAAATTAGGTCGGTTTAACTACGTTGGTCAGGAGTGTGAAAAATCCACATCCCTGAGCAGTGTTTTAAACCAGCCTAACTCCCCATGTAGATAGCCTAGAGTGACAGAAGAACTCTTCAGTTGATCTAGCTCCACCTCTTGGGGAGGTGCTTTACCTACCCTGATGGGAGAGACTTTCCAGTCAGTGTAGGTAGTGTCTACACTGAAGTGCTACAGTGGCACAGCTGTGCCACTCTAGTATTTTAAGTGGAAACCAGCCCTTTAACTAATCGCTTTCCCATATAGAGGGTTAATCTCTAGGCCTGTATGGCTAACTGAATTAATTTCTTGTATTTAAGTATACATGAAACACAAAATCTCTTGATCTTTAGTTGCTTTTGCCCCATAAAATACAAGCCAACTACTAACTACACAAATAAATTCAGCAGAGTCCTTGAAGCCAAGAAAAGGAAGTGGAGAAGCCACCTCTGCCAGAGATATCAATCTTCAGTGCACAGACTCAATCCATGTCTCTCCCAAACCCTCTGAAAATAAATGGGATTTGCAGCATGTCTTGCAGGTGGACAGATATGGGCTATTTTGGACAAGTTGAAGGGAGAGGAGTGAACTCAGAGTTCAGGGCCACTTCCAGATAGCATGCTGCTAACAGCTTCCTCTCTTTTAAATTGAGGAGGCCTCAGCTTGTGCACATCTGCTGACCCAACTTTTTGTAATATGGCAGGAGGAGGGATGTGATTTCTCAAATTGGCAGGTCCCATGTCATTAAGGCCATAATTGCAATGCATATTAGCTTGGTTCCTAGCTGTCTGAAACAGCCTCTCCCTCTGCACTGCTGTGACAGCTCAAGTCATCTGAGGTGCCTGAGCTCCTTGTGCTTGGATTTGCGTGTCCAAGGGTCAAGGACAGGATGTTCTTAGTGGAGTGTCTTCAAGTCTGGAATTTTGTTTCCTTGATGGGCAGAAAGCAAGACCTGCTGTCAGGCTTTTGCCAAAGGAGGGGGGAGGAGCTGATGTTCAGTTTTCTTGTGTAGTTCTGAAGCATTGTACATGCATCCATAGAACTTTCTTTGTATTTGCATTTTGTAAATAAACAAAGCTGAGTTTCAATTAACCCTAAAGTTATGAGTAGTAGAAACAGAAGGGACATTGTGGCTATTAAAAGAAATAGGCAAAAGGGGATAAATGTTGAAATCTAGTGAATGACAGTTAACTTTTGTCAAATTAAAGAAAAAAAACTGGATGATGTGCTAAAGGTGAAGGTCAAAGAGGGAGTCATGTAACAATGAGAGCTGCTGTATCTCTAGAAGCAGAAAAACAAGTTCTTCAAATACATATGGCACGGAGAGCCATAAAATAGTGCTCCAAATGTAGGAACATACAGATAAGACTCGGACTGGATCCCTGGAGATGACATAGGCAATAATAATCACACATCTCATTGAGAGAAATAGAAACTTAAAGCAGGTCCAAATGATGCCAAGTAAACAGCTCCTAGGGATTAGTAGGAGTGGAATTCAGTTTTTCTGGTAGTTGACCAGTCTCAGTAGAAATAATAAAAGTGCATAATATTATGAGCAGATATGGTTCACCTAAGAAATGTACTTTGAACAAAAGCCCAGTTTGGGGCCACAGAAAGTCTTAAATTTGTTGAGAGTTTTGGGATAGCACCACAGATACCAGTTACCAAATTAAATCACTTCTGATTAATCCGTGACTATGTCAACTTTGTCATTGGGTTATGTTAATTATTTTTGACTTTTAAGAGAAACTTACTAGTAAGGTGCGTTATTTCTATGATCCAAAGATCTTTAAAAATTAAAAAGTTAGTGGTTCAGATATGTATTTAAAAAACCCCTTTTGTTAGAAGTTTTGCTTATTAAATCTTTTTTTGGTAACCATCTAAAATAAATTGCCATTTATTTATCTGTTGCTATCAAATACTCAAAGCTAGATATTACCATTTGAGGATTTACAGGATTCAGTAATCATTCAGATGCTGAAGGTAACTAAATTCTCAACGTGTTTTGAATATTCTCCCATAGCCAACTATAGAAAATTATCTTAAAAAAACCCCAAACAAACTTTGTGCAGCCTATTACTGTAGGAGAATTTATTTTTAAAAATTGATTGGAAATCTAAAACAGGTTCATGTGAATCTGGAGCTACTGCTTTTATGGATATCAGCCTCAAATGACAAATTTTAAACAGTAACTGTTTGAATCTATTAGTCTGTTTTCTGTTAAACTTTAACAGCCACCTGTAAGTGCTAACTTACGCAAATACACTTGTTTTACCTTGTACTTCCCCAAATGCCATTTGCCTATTCATCTGTTGCTTTTTGTCAAAGTAAATTGTGAGCTCTCTGAGGCAGGGATTTGTTTGTAACTGTCCTATACAGTAGGGAGCCATAATCCTTAATTAGAATCATTGGGTCCTACCACAAATGAAGTAACTATTAAATTAGTGAAATGATTATGAAAAACTGGGCATAGATTTGCACTATTGCAGCATTTTTAAGCCAATTTTCCTTACGTGCCAGGAATTCCAAAACTCTATGAAAAATGTCAGATTAGAAAATAACAGAAGGTCCTGTGGCACCTTTAAGACTAACAGAAATATTGGGAACATAAGCTTTCGTGGGTAAGAACCTCACTTCTTCAGCATCTGAAGAAGTGAGGTTCTTACCCACGAAAGCTTATGCCCAAATAAATCTGTTAGGCTTTAAGGTGCCTCAGGACCCTCTGTTGCTTTTTACAGATTCAGACTACCACGGCTACCCTCTGAGATTAGAAAATGTTGTCCTACATAAAGGATTCTTGAGTAAAGAGGAATATAGCAAAAAAAACCAAAACTTGCCTTTATTTTATATTAAAAAAAAAAAAATCATGCTGGAATCTTATGCAACATCACCAATATGGCAGTCAAACAATCCAGTGTTTCACCAGCTTGTTCCCTAGATGCTGAGGTGTTTAACCATGTAGAGTCAGACTATCTATCTGTGTAATACTTTGAAATTGGTTTGGGATTTGGCACTACCTTTATAACCACTGTATCACTGTTGGCTAGGAATCTGCCAGCAAGAATTTTAATTAGTGCTATCTTCTTCCCAATTACTTTTCCCATGTATGGAAACCAGACAATTACCACAACTTCTGCACCTCCTTGAGTTAATGAGTTGATTCTTTGTCGGTTGCTACTAAATGTGATTTGACTAGGCCTCTCAATGTGGATATATTCAGATTACACTTGCATTTCATACAGTATATGTGCGTGCACACACATTCCCTTACTTCATTTTATTTTTTGGCGGAAACAATTTTATTTTCTTGCGACTTATTACAAATTCAGGGAAACAACCCTTAAATCAGTGATCAGGAGGTGGAGAGATACTATATAAAAATGGGCCAAAACATTAAATGTGGACATTGAAACTTAAAAATATGGCTTGCTATGCAGAATAATCAGGACTGACACAGGATTTATTGATTTTTGTCCAATCATGTGACAGGCCTTTAGGTAGTTCTAATGATCCTGGAAGTTTACTAAGTGCTGTTTAAAATCAAATAGCCTGTTTCCTGAGTGAGTAGGCGTTCTTTGTCCAACGTATAGATCGCTGTTTGCCAGTAGTGGTTTACTTACTGCTCTATAAAAAAGGCCTTTGGGTAATAGTTAATCCTAGTTCATTTACTAAAAGAAATATACCAAATGTTTAAAAAAAAAAAATGAATTATTGCACCACTAGATGATTGCAGGAATTAATCATCCTTCAGTTCTTGTTATCCTTCTATATCATTTTAGACAGCATATAAAAGTTATCCTTCTGACAGATGAGATACAAGAACGTTGCTTTTTTCTTGTGATTTTTACTCCTTTTTGAAACTATTTAGGAAGTTTTAACAGCCTTACAAATCTTTGCTATGTGAATATCAAACAAAATGATAATCATTATGACTGAAATTTTTTTTTTGAGAAACATTATGCAATAATATCAAATCTCCCTTTAACAGGATGTTACCACATTACAGAGAGAGCATCTTTACCCCAACCAGGAGATGTTGTTTCTGGTGATTTTTATTAAATTGAGTGAAACTACTGACTCTGCTCATCGAAGTGCTGTTCTCTTGCAGGAGAATAGACTTTGAGTAGTGAATAAGTGGTAAATAAATACTGAAGTACTTTTTTGTCCTCTCTCTAATTTGCTGGGTACATAATTGATAACTTTTCCATAACCACCTCCTATGTTTTTTTGGGAACCATTCCGCTGTTTTTGGACTTTTTTCCCCCCTTTTCATTGAGATGCTATTAGTAGTCTCATGGTTATTAGCGGATGAGAGGAGATTAAGCCTTTATATATATATTTTGTATGTGATCATTTCTGCTAGGAAGCCCCAGGAAGATTATCACAGGATCATTTAATAATCCATCAATTTGTAATATTTGGTTATGAATTGCATTCCAATACATTCTGACTGGAGAGGTCTGCCATATATGCATACAATCTTTTTACCACAATTTCTCCAACATTTTATCCCCTTTCAGTCTTTATATATTTTACATGACACCCTAAGGTACCATTCAAATAGTATCTTAAAGAAACTTTATCATGTTGCAGACTTAGGTTGGTGTCCTCTTTTCCAGATGGAATCCCATACCTGTGAGGTAATGTCTGTCCAAATTCTTTTCCCACAGTGTCCTATATGGATATTTCTTCTTTTGGGTAGGTGTCTGCAATGATTGATATAGATCAGTGTTTCCCAAACTTGGGATGCCGCTTGTGTAAGGAAAGCCCCTGGTGGGCCGGGCCGGTTTGTTTACCTGCCCCATCCGCAGGTCTGGCCGATCGCGGCTCCCACTGGCTGCGGTTCGCTGCTCCAGGCCAATGGGAGCTGCTGGAAGCAGCGAACCGTGGCCAGTTGGAGCTGCTATCGGCCGGACCTTGGATGGGGCAGGTAAACAGGCCCGGCCTGCCAGGGGCTTTCCCTACACAAGCGGTGTCCCAAGTTTGGGAAACACTGATAGAGTTACGATCTATGTTTCCTAATGGATCGGAAACCATTGCTTGTACTAAAGTTAGTTTTCTGTATGAAACAACTTATCTAAACAAGTTTTTGATTTCTAAATAAGATAAAATTCTTAGAACACCCTTCCAACCATATGTATTTCCTGGCTCTCCCAATCTTTAAAACTCAATGGTTTGTGGTTTGAGTTCAAATCTGGATAATTTGCAAACGTTAAACATTGGTGAAGGGAAATTTTTTCTCTAGTTCTAGCCCAAATTGCAGCATAGCCTTTGCAGAGGGATAATTTATACCATTCTGGAGGATATAATTTTTTTTTAATGTAACCCTGGTAACCTAGCAGTACATACACTGACACAATTTTCTTGCTGAATAAAGATCAAGTGTTTGAGTGAATTAGAACAGGGGTTCTCAAACTTCATTGCACCATGACTCCCTTCTCATAACAAAAAATTACTACACAACCCCAGGAAGGAGTAACCGAAGCCTGAGCTCTGCCACCCTGGGCTGAAGCCCTTGGTCTTTGGCTCCGGGCAGTGGGGCTTGGGCTTGGGCTTCAGCCCCGGACTCCAGCAAGTCTAATGCCAGCACTGGCGACCACATTAAAATGGGGTCGCAACCCAGTTTGAGAACTGCTGGATTTGAGCACCCCTAAACCACTATTGTTTTGAGTTGTCTGGTTTGATATTTCTGCCTAATTGGAACAGCTAGTCCACCCTGTTAATGGGTTCTTACAAAGTATCTCCACTCACTCTTGGTCTTTTCTTATTTCATATAAATTCTAACGTTCTTTGCATTCCTGCTAGTTTTATCTGAGAGGATTATAGGAAGATTTTTGAAACAAGAAAGATCTCTCTGGCAAAAAAGTCATTTTGACTGATTTTTCTACCTAACCATGAAACTGTATAATTTTCTCTGCACTCTTTTTTTTTTTTTTCATTTGCTAAAGTAGTGATTTTGACATTGAAATTATACAGCTCTTTTGGTTTTGTTTTATATTTGAATCCCCAGGTATTTTATAGAACTTGTCCATTTGTACTGAAATGTTTTCTGGAGGGATGATTTTTTTTAGAACCTAGCGAATATAGAGCTAACCTTTCAGATTTGGCATAAATTACTTTAAAGCCAGGAATTTTTCATTTAGTTTATGTTCTGAAGACACAGTATTTTAAGCTAATTTCTGATGTGTCCCTGTAAGTTTTATCCCTGTGATGAATTCTTTGTTGCTTTTCCTGTGTGTAAAAGGCTCCACGGCCAGTGCGGAAAATAAAGGAAGCAATGGACATCTTTGCCTAGTTTCCACATGTAATTCAAACAGAAAATTTAACCCCATTGATTCACTTAACAGTTTTATAGCTGGTATAAAGAGAAGTTATCCATTTAAGGGACTGGGGGCCTGTGAATTTATGGGACAGGACTTCAAACAGAAAGTTTCACTTTATTCTATCAAAAGCTTTCTGTGCATCAGGTGATCCAAGAAATGGATCTCTTTTGGTGTGGCACCATGAAAGATTCCAAATACTCTGAGAATATTATATGACACTTGTCTATCAGTTAATCCGGTTTGATCTGAATTTATGTAAACTGAGAGCATGGACTGCATTTGGTTAGCTAGTATTTTTGCTAAATTGTTCATCATGATTGAGCAGTGACAAGGGCCTATAAAGAGCTGCATATGGTAAAGTCTTTTCCATCTTTAGGGAGAGCAGCAGTAGCTTCTTTCATGGAGTAAGTTCATCCCTTAACCGAATGGCATTAAAGGTACCCCTCCCCAGACCTGTTGATTCCTCTTCAAATATCTTGTAAAAATTCTGCTGGGAAGCTATCAAGTTCTGAAGTTTTATCACTCTTCATACTTAACGATTGTTTATAAGAAGACTTCTGTTATTTCTTTATCTAAAGATTCTTTATCTGTTTTGTTTATCTTTGGCAAACCAGCTACTTACAGATGTTCTTGAATCACTTCATAGCTTGGAGTATGTGAAGTACATATGTCGAAGCTGATTCCCCACTCTGGCACTTTGAGTGCAGAAGGTGGGGGCCCCCCAGGATTCTAAAAATTAATACTGGCCACTCCAGGCTGGTATTAAACTCCCAAGGATACAGCTTTTCTCTGACCTTGGATGGGTAGATCCTACCACCACCCAGGTGCAAAAAAATCCCTTTGGACCCAGGAAGGTGCACTTGGGAATTCTTCCCTGTGGGGTACCCTCAAGCCATTTTTCCACCCCCCCCCCGGGAAGAGCCGGGAAAGAAAACAAAGGAATGCAGCTGTTGCCACCAGCTAATTAAACAACATATGCACAAAACTCTTAGGACACAAACCCCCACAATCCTGTTCTTAAAAAAGGTAAATTTGATTAAAAAACAAAAAGCAAATGTATCTGGAATGTAGGCTGTTGCTAGATTTAAAAAAGAGCAAATATAATAATTAAGCATCAAGAATGGTTTTCCTGAGGTCCAGCTTAAAGGTTACAAGCAAAAGAAAAGCACCTGGGGTTAGCACAGATGATAAGAGAGAAACCTAATCGCGTCTTCCTAGACATTCCCTGATCTACTTACATATCTGGGTTTTCAGATAAGTAGTTTCGAGGTATGATTTGATGATTTTTTTTATACCTGGTTTAAAGCTTCTTACAGCATTGCTGCTCTATCTCTCTTCTCTCCGGAGAACAGACAGACAAAGGGAAAGTCCCCCCCCCCCATTTTAAAAAGTTCTAGCCTTCTCATTGGCTCTTTTGGACAGGTGCCCACTCCCTTCCTTTTACCTCTGGGCTTTTTTAACCCTTTCCAGGTAAAACAAGTAGTTTTGGGTTTAAAAATTAGTATTGTAAACTTACATTTGTTTTTCATTTTTTAGGAATATTTTAGTGGACAAGCCTAATGATCAGTCTTCAAGGTGGTCTTCAGAAAGCAACTACCCTCCCCAGGTAAGCATTTTAATTCTACATTAGTACTCAGCCCTATTGTGGCTTCCAAAGGCCCAAATTTTAAATTGCAATTTATATTACATCTTGACTATTATTAATCTAAACAGCTGGGAGAACACTTCAACCTCTCTAACCTCTCAGTGACAGACTTGCAGGTGGCAATTTTGCAACAAAAAAACTTCAAAAACAGATTCCAAAGAGAGACAGCTGAACTTGAATTAATATGCAAATTAGATACAATTAACTTGGGTGTGAACAGAGACTGGGAATGGTTGGGTCATTACACTAATTGAATCTATTTCCCCATGTTAAAGTATCCTCACACCTTCTATGGGTCATCTCGATTATCACTTCAAAGGTTTTTTTTTCTGTCTCCTGCTGATGATAGCTCATCTCAATCGATTGGCCTCTTACAGTTGGTATGGCTACTGCCACCTTTTCATGTTCTCTGTATGTATAAATATCTTCTTTCTGTGTGTTCCATTCTATGCATCCGATGAAGTGGGCTGTAGCCCACAAAAGCTTATGCTCACATAAATTTGTTAGCCTCTAAGGTGCCACAAGTGCTCTTGTTCTTTTTGCAGATACAGACTAACACGGCTGCTACTCCAAAACCTAAACAGCTGGGTTATTCATGCTGGTATTGACTGATGGATCTGAGTGATCTGATACCTAAAACGTTACCTCTCTTGCAGCTTTTCTGTCTCTGTTCTTGGCAGGAATATTTACATTTCCACTTAGGGCATGTTTGCCTCCTTGATTTTTAAAACAGTTTCCTTTTTGGGGAAGAATGTCATGTTACCACAAGTGAATTTTGGCAGGTATCTTTTTATTCTTCGTTTCAAACTTCAAGAATAAAACTAAAAGTGATTCAAGTTCTGCTGTCATTGAACTAATGGTGGGAATCTGCCATGCAGGCCCCATCTCCTCAGCACCTTGAGGAGCTGTGATAGAGTTCCTGTGCTCACCAGTCTTGTTTCAATGAGGATATTCTGTCCTCTAGAATAGACCACATACTCTTCATGTTCATCACTTACACTGCCAGACTTCTAAACGTGGAAGCTGTTAGAAATAGTAAATCATATTTCCCCTTCTTTTGCCTGATTACTGTGTTAGAACGTGGTTCTGTTTGTTCACTTGTCTTAATGTCACAACTTTAGTGTCTAACTCATCTTTCTACCATGATATTTTGGTTTCTGGAACTTCTGAGAGAAGTAAAATCTGTTCATCCTACCACTTTTCTTTCAAAATATTTGTTTGGCTTTTTCTCCAATAAATTTAAGCAAATAGATTTGCATGTTTGCAAAATCTGCTATTCGGCTTACCTCTTAAACAATCTGGTAATATTGGTAGAGTGTGCTCCTTTTTATCAGTCTTCTGGGACCATTTTTAAGCTCACAAATTTTGTCCTACTTATATATAAGGCTAAGATTATGGCACAGAAGTCACAAAATCTGTGATTGTGAGACCTCAGTGACATTTTCTGCTTCCGCCCCAGGGTGGTGGGGCTGGAGCTGTTGGGCGGCAGAGATGCCCACCCAGAGTTTCTAGTCACTGTGGGAACAGCAGCGGTGGGTGCTGAACTCCACCCTCCACATTTTGCCACTGTTACTTTTAGTAAACAGTGACATGTCTATGACGTTTACTGAAAATAACTGACAAAATCTTAACCTTACTTCTATGACCTCATGGTGCTTTTGGCTGCATTTGTTTACTCTGAGTTTACATTTTTCCTGATCTAGGCAACAAGAGATTTTCTTTTTCCCCCAGGACCAGTACTATTCACAAACTTCCTTGTCACTTTTACTTCACTAGATCACAACTTCTCTTTTTTTGTTTGTTTGTTTTTGATTTGCTTTTAAATTAATTTATTTAGCATATAATGTACCTGCTGCCACACACAAGAGATTTATGAATGTTCATAATGTGTAGCAATAGTAACCCTCCACTTACCCACCCAAGAAACATCAGAAAATTAATCAAAAGAGAAAATGCCGCAACACTTAGACTGTGTGGGGCAAATGCTTGGCTGGAAAGATGAATGTTCTGTTTCAGTCTGAAGGCTAACAAACATGCACAGGTCTGACAATATTCTACAGCAATGAGATCATCCACTGTGAATATCTTGTCTCCAGCCCTCAAGTTTACAAGTCTAGGGCCTTTCAGCAAAAGTATTTTCAATGATCTCCATTGGCACAAAAATTCATCTACATGAAGTCTTCCCCCACCACAAAGTTTTGGAGTTCAGAAAACCTTTCACAATGTGTGCA
The DNA here is from genome assembly GCF_027887155.1 of Malaclemys terrapin pileata. Taxonomy (NCBI): domain Eukaryota; kingdom Metazoa; phylum Chordata; order Testudines; family Emydidae; genus Malaclemys; species Malaclemys terrapin. The sequence continues at coordinate 9,856,554 of NC_071505.1, read as the reverse complement.
GTTGTCAAAAACTGTGATGAAGAGTGACTTCTTTTGGATCCTGATGATCAAGGTTTCTGTTCAGGGATTGCTATTTAGGTACACACATAGCCACATCACTGTAGTATGAGCACCTGTTCTGGTTTTGGGAACATTATTTTTTACCTATTTGGTTGTTATCTCTGTGTTGTCTTCTGACTTCACAAAGCCAGAGATTTCAAGGAAAACCAAATAATGCATATTTCACATACCATCTTCCTCTGATCCCCAGGGCTAGTACATCTGCTCAGTCAGTTTAAAATTACTTGTTTTTTATCTTGTACAGCACAAATGTGTTGGTTTGTAGATGTAGAAAAAAATGTTGTTCCCCACTTCCAAGCAATCTTAGTCCATCCTAGAATGGTTACAGGATAATGAGTATTGAGATTGAAAAATAACTTTCTTGAGAGCAAATCATCTTCTGCTTTCTCCCTCCTTACAGCTTCTGTGGCAGCATGTTCTTACTTTGTAGTATCAATTAGTAAGGAAATGTCATGAGGTATATTCAGAGCATTCAGCCTCACTTCCTTTCCTAGATTGTTTGGCAAGAATCTAGTTCTCTGCAACTGGAGACTCGTGTGTCTATCATGGGTTCGGGTCAAAAATTGTTTGAAATTAAGCTCCTTTCCCTTAGGTGTTTTTTCCCTTTGATTCTACAGCTTAGATTGTTCAGAGTTCTTGACTGACTTAAGTCACCTTCATTCTCATTGTGAAGAGTAATTAGAAGTTTACTCTCACTCCTATGTTCAGAACTGACATCAGTAAATAGAACATTTAGCCTTCTAATGTTTTTGAGAGACTTCATAACTGTCACTTAAAAAACCCCACTGAGAAATAATAATCTAACTATAGGGTCAAATTGAAACCCAGCTGAGTAAGAACCATTTCTTAAGCTTAATATGGTTACTAAGAATGTAGGAATGTTTTCCTTTATGCCTAATAGTTCTCAAAGAGGCGGCCTTTCTAACAGGTAGTAAAAAGGGATCGCTGGTTTGGGGAAGGGATAGTCTACAGCAGGGGTGGGCAAACTTTTTGGCCCGAGGGCCACATCTGGGTATAGAAATTGTATGGGGGGCCATGAATGCTCACGAAACTGGGAGTTGCGGTGTGGAAGGGGGTGAGGGCTCCAGCTTGGTGTGCAGGCTCTGGGGTGGGGCCAGAAATGAAGATTTCAGGATGCGGGCTGGGGCAGGGTGTTGGGGTGTGTGTGTGTGTGTGTGTGTGAGAGAGAGGGCTCTGACTGGGGGTGCAGGCTCTGGGGTGGGGATAAGGGGTTAGAGGTGCAGGAGGGTCCTCTGGGCTGGGACTGAGGGTTGGAGGAGGATCAGGTCAGGGGCAGGGGGGTAGGCTCCAGGCAGCACTTACCTCAAGCAGCTCCTGGAAGCAGCAGCGTGTCCCCCCTAAGTCTCCTACGTTGAGGCACGGCCAGGCAGCTCTGCACGCTGCCCTGTCCTCAGGTGCCACTCCTGCAGCTCCCATTGGCCGTGGTTCCCGGCCAATGGGAGCTGGGGGGATGGTGCTTGGGGCAGGGGCAGGGTGTGGGGGCTCCCTGGTTGCCCCTACATGTAGGAGCCAGAGAGGGGGACATGCTGCTGTTTCCAGGAGCCACACAGAGTGTGGCAAGCCCCCAACCCCACTCCCCGGCTGGAGCACTGGAGCGGGGCAAGCCCTGGACCCCACTCCCTGGCAGGAGCTCGAGGGCCAAATTAAAACATCTGAAGAGTCAGATATGGCTCCTGGGCCATAGTTTCCCCACCCCGGTCTACAGTGAGCTTTTTTTTTCTTTCTTTGACACATTTTGCCTTCATTTGTTAAGCTCTGTCAAAACAGTGGATTAGTTAGAAATGAGCTTGATTTTTCTTATAACGTCAGCTAATAAGTCAATTTAAAATATTTTTCTCTTGGCTATAGTTTTTATTCAGGCCTCCTAATAAGATCAGGATGCCCCTTATGTATAGACGTCCCTCTGTGCAAGGCTTGAGGAGGGTTGGTACGTGTGTGTGTGAGAAAGATTGGGATGGTTTGGCACTGGGAAAACTTAGTTTTGTTCCACTCTGCTGTTTGTCTTAGCAGACAACCTATGAATCTCTCGATATGCCTGTAGTGAAATAAATTTTGGCATCAGAATTCTGTTTGTTGATAGGCTGAATTCCATGGGACTCTCAAGGCTTGCGGCCGATATATTATCAGTGTGAAATGGTGGATCTGAGTCCCAAGCCCAGTTTTTCAGAAAATTAAATACTTTCTTGTGTAGAGTCTAAAGCAAGAAAATTCCTGTGGACAAACACAATCTAGTAAAGTAAATTTTCTGTAGCGTAAAAACTTGTTTTGATAGCCATAGGATATTGAAACATGTACAATTTTGCTGCTCAAGAAATTAATTGTAACTAGCATAAGTTTTCATTGGCATTGCTCATCCATGTTTAGCGTTAAAAGTGAGGTATGAGGAAATAAAGCCCTATCATTTCATTCAACTTGGTGAACCATGAAGCTTTATAATTCTGGGGTCAGAATGTTAAAGGCTAATCAATTGTGTGCATGTACGAGAGTTGTGTGGTGGAGATCGCAAGTATCAGTATTATTTTGGGGTGTTCTTTTTGTAAAACTTTGGTTCACTTCCAAGGAAACAAACGTGCATTATATGATATTACATAAAAAACTGTTAAAAATATCAGTGTTGAAAAGTCAAGCACGCAGAAGTTAGAAAAAGCTATAATTAAGGTTGCCTGTACAACCTTAACTCAGCCCTTTTTGTACATTATGATGGCTTTAATTACATGATCACACAGTATTTTTCTATAGGACAACTGCTTCATTCAGTGCACAGAATGGCCAGTACTCATTTTAATGAGCAGCTTTTCAATACTGTAACGCCTCACTTAACATTGTAGTTATGTTCCTGAAAAATACGACTTTAAGTGAAACGATGTTAAGTGAATCCAATTTCCCCATAAGAATGAATGTAAATGGCGGGGTTAGGTTGGTTAGATATTTTTTTCCATACAGTACAGTACTATAGTTGGGAGGTGCCCCCACCTTACCTCACACAGGCACAGCCCACTGGCATTGGAGACAATGAGGTAGACAAGGAGGCTGAAGGTGCTGTAGGGCTAGGAGAAGCATGTTGCTCAGCAGCAGCGGCAGCTTCCCCTACTCTGCAAGCACCAGGGGCGGGGGACTCAATCCTCAGCCCGCCCAGACCACCCCTTCCCCAAGCCCTCACCCTTAACCTGCCTCTTCTTTCCCCACCCCCCCCTTACTCCGCATGCCGTGTCCTTTCTCCTCCCCCCTCCCTCCTGTCTCCCCAACGTCACAAGCCAGCTGATTGCCGCGGGCAGGAGGGATGGGGGAGGAGCGAGGACTCGGCGCGCAGGCTCCCCCCGCCTCCTGCCCGGGCAATCAGCTGGCTTGCAGCATTCGGGAGGGAGGGGGAGCCTGTGTGCCGAGTCCTCGCTCCTCCTCTCTCCCTCCTGAACGCTGCAAGCCAGCTGATTGCTGCGGGCAGGAGGCGGGGGGAGGAGAGGGAAGGTGCTGATCCGCGGGGTCTGCCAGTGGGTGGGATGTGCTTTGGGGGGGGGGGGGCATAGAGGAGCTGATGGGAGGGGGCTGCCAGCTGTGGACCAAGCAGGCAGCCAAACGGCATTCTAGCGAAGCATTGCACAACTTTAAATAGAGCATGTTCCCTAAGTGATCAGGGACGTAAGATCGAAACAACATTACGCGAGAGGACGTTAAGTGGGGAGTTACTGTATTTAGTTTCCTCCTCATTGTTCAGTATGTAGTCCCAGCCCTTATTTATTACACACTATTCAAACCTTGCTCTGAAGACAGCATTATTAATTTCCTCGTGGGCTTCTCTGACACTTATCGCTATAGTATCTGAGTGTTTCACAAATGTTAATGAATTTATAGTCACAGCACGCCTGGTGGAGGAGTTGAGTTACTGATACCTCTGCCTATCAAGTTGAGAATTGTTCTCATATTTTTCTTGACCTTCCTCATCTATTTGTTTGTACCAATCTGTTGTCTCTTATCTTATACTTAGATTATAACCTTTTGGGGGCAGGGGCCATCCTTTTGTTCGTTCTTTATACAGCGCTTAGCACAATGGGGTCCTGGTCCATTTTACAGGTGGGAACTGAAAAATTAAGGTTAGAAGCATCCACTAATTTAGGATGCCCAATTTGAAGCACGTAGGCCTTGATTTTTTTTTTTTTTTTAAGAGTACTTAACATTATAGATCACTTTTATGGTCAAAGCACAACTTCCATTGACATTAATCCAGGGTGGATTTGATTTAAATCAAATTGATTTAAATAGCTAGTCAGGAAGACTCAATTTAATCATGGTTTTCTATATAAAAGTGCATTATTGTTAGTTGTTACAACCTTAATACATATTCTTCACAACTCAAAGATAGATGTAGGTTTCATTTTTAAAAGGTACACACTATACACTTTTAAACATTGATTTATTTTGAAAACTTCAGATTAGTTTTACAGCTATATCAGAACATGGATGATTGTTTAGTTATTTCATTTACCAAAGGTAAATGAAGCAGCTATCTCCAATTCAACAGGTTAATCATTAATATTTGGAGGATTTTCTTGCCATGCTATATTAGGAAGAGAACATCACCAGACAGACATTTAAATTGTTTTATTTAAATAAAACAACAACATTAAATATTCTGGATTTTTTTCTTCAACAGCAAAAATAATATTTTAACAAAACAAGCATATGTACCTCGCTTCTCGCATTTATCGCCAGACTTTTTCTCCTTGTCCAGATCTATTTTGCCCCTAACAATCTTCTATTCATTGAACTTTTTGAAATTTTGCACTTTTAGAGAGAGGTAAGAGAGTGACTCTGTGTACACAAATTTTCAGAGGGACAATAGAGTTGAGGTCTGTTATTTCTCACCTCTCTATATTTATTTATTTATTTATTTAAAACATTTTTTTCTGTTAACAAGCATGTTACCTCTGGAGACACAAATCTACAGTTTGAGAACTGCAAAACTAAGCATCTCTGATGGGATCTTCTAGACTGAGCACTGAGTCCCATTGGGTAGATAGAAAGACTAACATAAATCTATACAGAAGCCTGTGGAACCCCATAAGATTGGGTCCCTAATCCATGAACTATTTGAACTCATTTACAAAACTTTTCTTAAACATTACATGAATATATTGTCTCATGCTATAGAATTAGAATGTATAGTCCTTATTCCATGATGAGATATCTTTGAGCTATAATGTATCTTAATTAAAAATATCTTTAGATAGGTTTTTTCCTCTAAAAGCATTTTATCCAAAAAATTGATTTAAATAAAAATCAGTTTTTTTTTTAAAAAATCATTGATTTTTTTTTTTTTTTTTTATCCACCCTGCTTTAATCACAACTGTGAGTGCTCATCACTTCTGCATATCAGACCCCAGGTGTCAAGTTGGGCATCCAGAAAATGAGACATGCAATTAATGACCACTTGTGGAAAGTTGGGTTGAAGTGACTTGCATAGCACCACATAGGAACTCTCTGGCAGAGGTAGGGATAGTATCCAGCTATCCAGGGCAGCATTCAAATGCCTTAGTGGTGAGGCTGTCCTTTCTCTTAATGCAGTCCCCTTACTGATTCACTACACACATTCCAACTTCTGTAACAAACGAATCACAGATCCTATATACAAGCCATCTTCACTACACAGCCCTGATTCATTCCCAGAGCAGGTCCATCCTGTGCATTGGTGAAGGCAGGACTCCTGTGCAGGGAAAAATAGCATGTGATCTTGTAATGAGACTGTCATAATGCATGTGCACAAAGAGGTTGAATTAAGGTTGCATAAGCATAGGCAACCTTAATTCCGACATTTTCTAAATTTTGGGTGCTTGACTTTGGAACTTTAATGTTCGTTTAACATAGTTTTTTGAGAGTAATTTCCGAGATTTTTTTTTTTAAACTGGTAAAACAAATTCCATCATATTGCCATCCATCTATCCATCAGCCCCACCCCACAGACCTGTGCCACTTGAGCTAATGGAGTAACTGAGGGGCTGTGTGGACCAGCGTAGATGGGGATGGAATGCATTGCCAGGGGTTTCAGATTTTCTGACAGCAGAGGAATGGTGAAATTTGGGAATCTTGCATTCCATTCCAGGGCCGTGAGAAGAGTTTGCTCAAATGTGCACAGACTCTTCCACCTGTTACCTCTGAGATGATCCTTTCTACCCTGTTTCCTATCCCATTCTCATTATCCTTATCTAGCCAGTCCCAGTCTCTACTCTTCAGGTTTCTGATTCATGTATCATTGTGCAGCAAGTTCAAGTCTTACCCCTCAGGACTCCGTGTCCCAGTGTTCTCATCACTGCCAGTCAGTCTTCTTGCCCAACCAGTTTCAGCTCCCTTTCTCCGTCTCTTCCTGTGTCACGTTCTCTTCTTCACCCAAAGACCTCATCCAATTTGTGTCTCTCTTGCCCATGTTCCCCATTCCCACTGGCTCACAGTCTTTCTTTTACTAGGCTCTTCATCTGATATGTGTATCCACCCAGGTCATTGCCCAGCCAGTCCCACTTCTCCCCCTGCACCCCAGCTTCTTATCAGATCCATTTCTCGTCATCTCCTTCTCCACTGCTCCGTTGGGTCCCCGTCTCTCCTCCTGGCTCGTAATCCGGTCTGTTCTACCCCCTTTCTCCGTGTGTAATCTCCAGTCCCAGTTTCTGTGCTCCTCACAAACATGCTTGTCCCAATCTACTCCCACTATAAATCTGACTTTTGTTCCCTCTGCATTTGAATCCAGCAGCTTACTACTTGGGGCCAGCAGGGTGGTCACTGAGAGCACAGGAAAGACTTGCTGATTTTAGTTCATACCCTTGGATCTGGTATGACCTGCAGTTGCCTAGCAATTGCAGGGAGAGTGCTACTCAGGACAGACCGCATGTTAAGGAAATTTAGCTATTAAAATCCAAGTTCCTACTGAGCGGATTTTTACAGGGATGGCAAAAGGCACATCCTTGATTTAAAGACTACTGCCTGTCAAATTTAAATTCCCTGCTCCATAACATGGGGGCACCATAGGTTTTCAAAGAAAACCTTGTTTGAAAAATCCTAACAACTTATTTTTCACTAGCCTCATTCTCAGAAGTGGCCAAACAGTTTTGGTTGAAATTTTCTGAAGTATTCAACCTGAAACAGGCAGCTGGCATGGAAAACTTCAGCCCAGACAGTTAAAGTTCGACAAAGTTATAAGCAACTAAAAACAGAGTCTTCTCTAATGAAAGTGTTGGGCAGCTTTAACTGGGTGCCCACCAGCCCTGCCTATGATAAGCTGGGGAGAGGAAAATCCTAAATATATTTTATATCAATGCTTAAATATTACAGTAGTAAGGGGTACAGAAATAAGAAAAACAAGTGCATATAGATTGTGGAACAGAAACTGGGAGTGTAGTAGAAGTCTTACGGCCTGATTTTCAAAGGTGCTGAGCACAACAAGTCCTGTTGAAGTCTATGTAAACTGAGGGCTTAGCACCTTTGTCATTTAGGCTCCTTCCTGCATTCCTACAGTTTTGTGAGTAAATCATCTATTCTCCTAAAGCAGTCTAGAGTTCACACATATGGGGTTCATTTTATCTACCATTGAAATCCAACTATTTTTGAGCTGGAACACCGTTTTAACTGTATAGCAAAATGTCAAAATTGCTTAGGCCAGGAAGTGAACTATGCTATACTCAACTAAAAAGTGAAAGTAAAGCTTCCCTTTCTGTGATACAAGTCCTACTGTTTTACCCTAATTATAGTTCAGACACCACTCAAATGTCATTTGATTTGTGCAGTAGGGTGTTTGTCAGGTTGTTCATTGAAAAAGAAATTGAAAGTGGAAGTCTAAAATCTCAACATACAACTGAAACATCTGACATCCTACCCCTTGGGTTATATTTAGTAAAGGGGTTTTCCAGCTATGTGGTTATGGTAGAGTTAAATGGCTCTTGTGGCCTTTAAGGCCATGAGTTGATTATGAATGAGTGCCAGCAAAAGGAAATACACTTCAGCTGTTCGTTAAACTGGATACTTTCTGGATCCACTCTTGAAATAGAATGACCCAGAAATTATATGTACAATGGTAAACCTGTGATGTAGTACTCTATTTAGGCAGAAGCTGGTATATTCTCGATTTTCATACTAGTTCTAGGTTTACAATGGAAATGTAATAAAATTGATAGCATTGGAGACCAGACTTTCATTTTATAAAAGAGAATCTTAGCTGTGGTTCCATTCTGATTTAGTACAATGTATGTACAACAATATGGATTCCTGTAGTTGATGACAGTTAATATATAAAAAAACAGGTTTTTAGATGTAATCCTTGTTATAAACATAAAGTAGGTCTTTAATGCAGTGAACTATGTCCACAGTCACTATGCCTGACTTAAATACAAAATCAACTTTTTTTTTTTTTTTTTACTGTTTTTTATATACAGTACCTCATGTGTTAATGAAATACATTTACCTCCAGGGTGAAATCATGACAACTGCTTATTAATGAACTGAAATTGTTTGTTTAAAAACTAGCAGAGTATGTTGTGAATCAAATGTTGGGTAGATAAGACTTTAAATGTCTGATTCAGCCTATTGGCGCTGGAGAAATCACAGTTTGAGCTAATACAGAGCAGAAGTAGTCTATCCTTATAAAAAAGAAAACGTCCTAAGCAGCAACTTCAATTTTGCCAAGTACATAAACAGTTGTCTGGTTCAAAAGATTTTTGTATCCCTGCAGAGTAAAGACTGATTTTGTTCTTCTGCCTAATCCCAAAAAATTACCTCTTGATTCTGCTCCTGCTGTGCAGATCATATCAGGGAGTGATTTAAAGTATATTGTTAAAACTTGTTCAACTGTATGTGGTAAACATACATGTAGATTCAACATGTGGCATGGGCCAGATGTTCAAAAGTGCTCAGTTCCCGCTATGACACATGGGGTCACATTTTTTTGATGCCTATGTGGTTGGGTAGCGGTTGCTAAGATAATACACCTCTACCCCGATATAATGCTGTCCTCGGGAGCCAAAAAATCTTACTGCATTATAGGTGAAAACACGTTATATCGAACTTGCTTTGATCCTCCAGAGTCCGCAGCCCCGCCCCCCCGGAGCGCTGCTTTACCATGTTATATCCAAATTCGTGTTATATGGGGTCGCATTACATCGGGGTAGAGGTGTATGTATAACTTTGTTACACTCCCCTTTCCCCTGTACCTCAGTTTGCTTCTCCGCTGAAGCACAGGTTGAAGTTTCTGTGGTTTCAGGACTTCTCAGAAAAATTATTAAACAGAGTTAAACCTCAGAATTATAATGCAATCCCCTGAATGTTGGTGCTACTAGCAGTTGTCAGTCAGCCTCGGGGAGAGTACTATATGATTTTCTTAGTGAACAAACATTTAATATAAACAAAAACATTTGGAATACTTTTGAATAACTGGTTTAATAAAAATGTTAGGCACTGAATCTATTGGTGCTCTTTGTACAAACACTCCCACTTTGTTACTTTACATATAATTCAGTGCAAAGTTTCAACAGAGCATATATACCCTTTTATACTTTCTGCTCTGATCTTCTCTCAGATTTTTTCAGTCTCTGTAGTATGGCATCAGAACCTTCTCAGCACAACAGTCAGGAGATCTTCACAATCAGCAGCAATTTCAGTCCCTGAGGTAATAGTCTGCGGTCTCCTCTTCCAACAAGATTAGGAATATGCAGCCTGTATCTAAAGTGGTAGAGGTATTGGAACGTAGCCTTCACAGCAGATGCATTTCTTGATCCTGTGTCAATCAGCCACTGAGTCAACAGGGCTGTCTCCCGCTCCTGTTTATAACTTTCACCCTGTGAGCTCTTTTTGGCTCTTTTCTCAGATGATGAATGTGTGGAACCTGCAAGACTGCTCATTCGCAATTAAAACCTTCTGCATAGCTTCTAAAACAGCTAGTAAGTGTGTCCGCTAACTACCACACCTCATTTCTAGATGTCTCTGCCCTTCCAACTAAGATGCCCTGCATATGTTGTGCAGAGAAAGGTTTTGACTAAAATCCATGTCTCCTCCCCACTGTTTCTCTCCCTTCCTTTGGACTAAAAATAATAAAAACTGCAGCATTTAATAAGCATGTAGACTACATGTAAGTTTGGCTCTTCTGAAAATCTGGCATTAATGTTTGCCAGAGGGTGTATCTGTGTAACCTAAGCATCTGATATGGAATTCTTAAATTCCTTGGAACCACAAGTTCAAATCTTGATAAGGTCAGTTCCAGTCCTTCAGCTTTCTGAGGTAAAACGGTGTAATATGTAAGTTTTATGGCATGAGATTTTTTGGAAAAGAACATAAGATCACATGGGATTTGTGCTAGTGTCCTAGGCCAAAAGTCCTCCATCTACTCCTTTGCTCTTCAGCATGCCACACACTAGTTCGCTCTGCTTGCTGACCAGTGTCCATTCCAGAAGAAGTTGGCGTTCAGTGCTGCTGAATGTATATGGTTTGTGAAGTTCTTTGGGATACTCTGATGAAAAGAAGCATGTAAACATAATAAATGTGCAGGTGGCTAGAGAGAGACTTAAGTTGAAATATGGCATTGAGCTCTGTGAGGCTTTGCAGAGAACTACTGGAAAAGCACCATGTCCTCACCTTGCATTGTAACTAGCTATTGGCAAAGTATTGGCATACCTCTTTTGTCCTAAATTGTGAATAAACTTTTAAGATTGAATTTCCTTGGTTTTGTGTCTTTTAATGCTATTATTTAACTAAAAAATAACTAACCAAATCATGTTTAAAGATTCCCTCATTTAGTATTAACCAGATGCTTTATAGTAATGTCTTTAGTGTGAATGCTGCTTCTTTTTGTGTTAGTAGTGTTGTGACACAGTGCATAGATAAGGAAGTTTTTAAAAATACATAATCACTGCTATGATGTGTATTTAGGTTTGGCAGCATTCAATTGTATTTTTTATAATTACTGCGAAATTATGGGTTTAAAGCATTTTTCTTAATGTTAGCTATTTCATTTGTGGGAAATTATATTTGAGGTCAGACCATAATTGCTTAACGACAGCAGATGAAAGTCAAAAATTATTTTTATAACATTCAACACAAATTGTCAACATCATGTCAAAATATACAAAGTAAATATCCTTAAATCAAACTCTGTTCCTTTCTTACTCGGCTTACCTGTAGACTTTGATTATTATTAATGGAAATTATTTCTTCATTTTGTCTAATTCTTTCTAGCCTGTGTGTTTTACAGTAAGGCGCCCATTGAAATCATGATCCCATTGAGCTAGGTGCGGTATAAACACTTAGTGAGGGCCTGTTCCTGTCCTCAAGAACTTAGTCTAAATTTACAATTTTACTGCCCTAGGTACAATGTGCTGTTGGTCTCAGTCCAGTTTCTAGGAACAGTTAGAGGTGACTGTACGATGGAGTCACAGGAGAAAGACCAAGGTCTGTCTATCTGACTGGTTGTGGGAAAACAAATTCCTCCATCACCCTGGAAGTTGTAATTCTAGGTCAAGTTTGAGGTATGGTGGCAGGGCAGTTTCAACAAAGTTTGCATGGCTGCTTCCTGTGCTATACCTGCTTTGTGGATAGATACGACTTCAGTCTCTAATCTGGGATCTTTGAAAGCAGTCACTTGTATTTAAATTCTATGGAGTCTGTCACTTACTATCAAAATAGTTAAACTTAAAATGCTAGTCCATGTTTGAATCTGCTGCACCATTTTATGGTTGGACTAGGCCCCCCCATGTAGTTTGCAGTGGAAAGGTTTCTAGAATATTGTACGTCTGTTCAGACAGTAGTTTCTATTGAGGTTTTGTGACAAAATCAAGGGGAAGGTAGTGCATGTGGAGTTTATTGGTTGTACATTTTTTCAACCTCTTCTCACTTGTTCTATTGTGTGGGTGTGACAATCCTATTGTAGATCTCCCTGTTGTGAACTTAGGGAGCAGAACAAGATCTGCTATTCCGAAGTAAATTCTAGATTGTTCTGCTTCTGTTGGGGGAAAAACCCTTCTTTTGATTCTCAGAGAGAGAGAAGGGAGTTTTTTTACTCTCAGCTATGCAAAATTAAAACGTCTTGGTTCCTGGTGTCCAACCAGACTATTCAGTAGGAACATCTCCCTTCAGAGGCACTTAAGAAGTGTAGGATTCTTTCCCTCAGGCAGTGCTGGTTAAGCTGACTGATCAGGCCAGAAAATGGGAATTATGCCAACCCTTCAGCGCAGAGGGGACAGCTGAAAGGAGAGCCTCATGAGCCAAACCCTTCTGATCAGTTTCCTTATGGACCAGGAGAGGCTCCCTATAACAAATGAAATGGCCAAATATCATTTGATATGCTTTATAGGCAGTTGGTTCACCTATTACCGATGAGCCAAGCTTTTAGTGGCTCACTTTACACTCTGGGACCAGGTAGTCTCAGAACTAACATAGTTAATGGAAGTTGTAGGTTAGCATCTAAGGCCTGGTCTACACTAGAAGTTTAGGTCACTTTTAGCAGCGTTAAATCGAATTAAGCCTGGACATGTACACACGACGAAGCCCTTTTTTTCGACTTAAAGGGCCCTTTAAACCGGTTTCTTTACTCCACCTCCGAGGGGATTAGCGCTGAAATTGGCCTTTCCGGGTCGGATTTGGGGTAGTGTGGATGGAATTCGATGGTATTGGCCTCCAGGAGCTAACCCAGAGGGCTTCATTGTGACCACTCTGGACAGCACTCTCAACTCAGATGCACTGACCAGATAAACAGGAAAAGCCCCACAAACTTTTGAATTTCATTTCCTGTTTCTCCAGCGTGGAGAGCACAGGTGACCACGCAGAGCTCATCAGCACAGGTAACCATGATGGAATCCCAGGATCGCAAAAGAGCTCCAACATGGACCGAAGGGGAGGTACGGGATCTGCTCGCCATATGGGGAGACAAATCAGTGCTAGCTAAACTCTGTAGCAGTAAACAAAATGGCAAAATATTAGAAAAGGTCTCAAAGGCCATGAAGGACAGAGGCCATAACAAGGATGCACAGCAGTGCCACGTGAAAATTAAGGAGCTAAGGCAAGCCTACCACAAAGCCAGAGAGGCAAACGGAAGGTCCGGGGCAAAGCCGCAGACATGTGGCTTCTACGTGGAGCTGCATGCCGTGCTAGGGGGTGCAGCCACCACTACCCCAACCGTGTGCTTTGACTCCATCAATGGAGAATCATGCAACAGGGAAGTGGGTTTGGGATACGAGGAAGATAGCTCACAGCAAGGAAGCGGAGAAACTGGTTTCCCCAGCAGCCAGGATATGTTTATCACCCTGGACCTGGAATCAGTAACCCCCGAACTCACCCAAGGCGGGCTCCCAGACCCTGAGGGCGCACAAGGGACCTCTGGTGAGTGTACCTTTGTAAATATTACACATGATTTAAAAGCAAGCGTGATTAATGATTAATTTGCCCTGGCAATCGCAGCCAGTACAGTTACTGGAAAAGTGTATGGGGATGGAGTGGAAATCCTCCAGGGACATCTCCAGAAAGCTCTCCTTCATGTACTCCCAAAGCCTTTGCAAAAGGTTTCTGGGGAGGGCTGCCTTATCCCGTCCACTATGGTAGGACACTTTACCACGCCAAGCCAGTAGCACGTAGTCTGGAATCATTGGATAACAAAGCATGGCAGCGTATGGTCCCGGTGTTTGCTGGCATGCAGACAACATCCATTCCTTATCTCTTTGTTATCCTCAGGAGAGTGATATCATTCACGGTCACCTGGTTGAAATGGGGTGATTTTATTAAGGGGACATTCAGAGGTGCCCGTTCCTGCTCGGCTGAACAGAAATGTTCCTCGCTGTTAGCCACGCGGTAGGGGGGAGGGGTGAAGTGATCATCCCAGAGAATTGGGTGTGTGGAGGGGGAGGGGGATTAGTTGGGTTTGTGCTGCAGTTAACCCGGAAACCGCAGCCCCTCCTTTTACTTTGCAAACCCATTTTAAATGGCCAACCCAACGGGTGCTTGGTATGGGAAATGAGGGTGTTTGAAACCATTCCCAAATGTTATGAAGGTTAAAAAAGCCAAAAGACTGTGGCATACCATTGCTGCCTGCAAGCCGAATTCTGTTCCCTGGCACTATGTGAATGATCTCACACCAAATCGGCAGGCCCTCAATATAAGAGGAAAAGTGCGACCTTGTAATGAAAGCACATTGCTGTTCACATTACGCAGCACAAATTTAACGTGAAAGAGTGTACCCATTGTTCTCTAAAATGTCTTTTTTTTTTTTTTTTTAAACCACCTCTCCCTTCTCCTCCACCAGCTGCAAATGTTTCTCCTTCGCAGAGACTAGTGAAGATTAGAAGGCGAAAACAGCAGACTCGGGATGATATGTTCTCGGAGCTCCAGATGTCCTCCCACCCTGACAGAGCATAGCAGAATGCGTGGAGTCAGTCAATGTCAGAGTGCAAAAAAGCACAATATGAACGAGAGGAGAGGTGGCAGGCTGAATCGCGGGCTGAAGAGGATAGGTGGCATCAGATTGCTGACAGAAGGCAAGAGTTGATGCTCCGGCTGCTGGAGCATCAAACTGATATGCTCCAGCGTATGGTTGAGCTGCAGGAAAGGCAGCAGGAGCAGAGACTGCCACTAGAGCCCCTGTGTAACCAACAGCCCTCCTCCCCAAGTTCCATAGCCGCCTCACCCTGATGCCCAAGAACGCGGTAGGGGGCCTTCCGGACACCCAGTCACTCCACCCCAGATGATTGCCCAAGCATCGGAAAGCCGGCCTTCAATAAGAGTTAAAGTTTTAAACTGCACTGTGTCCTTGTCCTTCCCTCCTCCCCCACCCCTCCCGGGCTACCTTGGCAGTTATCCCCCTAGTTGTGTGATTGAATTAATAAAGAATGCATGAATGTGAAGTAACAATGACTTTATTGCCTCTGCAAGTGGTGCTCGAAGGGGGGATGGGAGGGTGGTTAGCTTACAGGGAAGCAGAGTGAACCCGTGGTGCGGGGAGGGGGCGGAGGGTTCATCAAGGAGAAACAGAAGTTTCACACCGTTGCCTGGCCAGTCACAAAACTGGTTTTTAAAGCTTCTCTGATGCGCACTGTACTCTTCTAACCGCCCTGGTGTCTGGCTGCGCGTAATCAGCGGCCAGGCGATTTGCCTCAACCTCCCACCCTGTCATAAATGTCTCCTCCTTACTCTCACATATTGTGGAACGCACAGCAAGCAGCAATAACAATGGGGATATTTGTTTCGCTGAGGTCTATCCGAGTCAGTAAATGGCGCCAGCGCACTTTTAAACGTCCAAATGCACATTCTACCACCATTCTGCACTTGCTCAGTCTATAGATGAACAGGTCCTGACTACTGTCCAGGCTGCTGGTGTACGGCTTCATGAGCCATGGCATTAAGGGGTAGGCTGGGTCCCCAAGGATAACTATAGGCATTTCAACATCCCCAACAGTTATTTTCTGGTCTGGGAAGAAAGTCCCTTCCTCCAGCTTTTGAAACAGACCAGAGTTCCTGAAGACACAAGCATCGTTTACCTTTCCCGGCCATCCCACGCTGATGTTAGTGAAACATCCCTTGTGATCCACCAGGGCTTGCAGCAGCATTGAAAAGTACCCTTTTCGGTTTATGTACTCGGCTTGGTGCTCCGGTGCCAAGATAGGGATATGGGTTCGGTCTATCGCCCCACCACAGTTTGGGAATCCCATTGCAGCAAAGCCATTCACTATGACCTGCACGTTTCCCAGAGTCACTACCCTTGATATCAGCAGGTCTTTGATTGCATTGGCTACTTGGATCACAGCAGCCCCCACAGTAGATTTGCCCACTCCAAATTGATTCCCGACTGACCGGTAGCTGTCTGGCGTTGCAAGCTTCCACAGGGCTATCGCCACTCGCTTCTCAACTGTGAGGGCTGCTCTCATCCTGGTATTCTGGCGCTTCAGGGCAGGGGAAAGCAAGTCACAAAGTTCCATTGAAGTGCCCTTACGCATGCGGAAGTGTCACAGCCACTGGGAATTGTCCCACACCTGCAACACAATGCGGTCCCACCAGTCTGTGCTTGTTTCCCGGGCCCAGAATCGGTGTTCCACGGCATGAACCTGCCCCAGTAACACCATGGTTTGCACATTGCTGGGCCCTGTACTATGTGAGAGGTCTATGTCCATGTCAATTTCTTCATCACTCTTGTCGCCGCGCTGCAATCGCCTCCTCGCCTGGTTTTGCTTTGGCATGTTCTGGCTCTGCATATACTCCAGGACAATGCGCGTGGTGTTCATAGTGCTCATAATTGCTGTGGTGATCTGAGCGGGCTCCATGATCCCAGTGCTATAGCGTCTGGGCTGAAAAAAGGCGTGAAACTATTGTCTGACTGAGGGAGGGAGGGGCGAGTGACGACATGGCTTACAGGGAATTAAAATCAACAAAGGTGGCTGTGCATCAGGGAGAAACACAAACAACTGTCACACAGAATGCCCCTCCTCCCCCCCCCCCCCAAGATTGAACTCAAAGCCCTGGGTTTAGTAGGCCATTGATTTCACGGCGGGAGGGGGAAGCAAATGAATACAGAACAAATCTGGACCATCTATCTTTTACATCTTAGGCTGGCAACAGACGGTGCAGCATGACTGATAGCCATCGGCATCTTCTGGGTGCTTGGCAGAAGATGCTGCATTACGATTGCTAGACATCGTCAAGATAGTGCAATAAGACTGCCAGCAGGACTGAGTCTCCAGGAGACGCAACACGTCTGCCCAGGTGCCTCTGACCGAACTTGCTGAGGAGTACGACGATGATGGGTACCAATCGTAATACACCATCTAGTGCCAAAAGGCAAGGAGTTGCTGCTGTGTAGCAATGCAGTACCACGTCTGCCGGCACCCAGATGACATATGGTGACGGTGAGCTGAGCTGAGCAGGCTCCACGCTTGCCATGGTATGTCGTCTGTGTAGTAAGTGAAGGCCCTGATAAAGGCCTAGTATGGGGCCTGAGGCCTGAACTAAAGTAATGGTCAAGACTTAGCTAACATAAAGCAAAGCTAAGCTGTGAGCCAGAGGCAGGCCCTGCTCACAGAAGCTGGCAAGGAAAGGGCTGATATTGCATAAATATATATTCACCTAGCAAAGTTAAAGTATAAACATGGTACCGAGACGTACTATACGGGAATATTCCACAGATAACATGGAACAGGCCGACCCATCCCAATGACAGGAGCAAAAGGGTAAAATGATGGATAGAGTTGTTTTGATCGAACCAACATGAACAAGGTGAGAGGCGGCACCTTACTACGTAGAGGGGTTGTACCTTGCTACGTAGAGGGGTTGCACCTCAATACGCCAGGAGTGATGTGTAACTTGTTTGTACCTGTGTATAAGAATGTATCCCTGGGGTGGTGTCTTTGTCCAGCCACAGGGGCAGTGGAAAGTCCCGCCACTGAGCTGGGTCCTGGCCAAGAGGCACTTTCTCGTAGTATGCCCGGTAGACTAAGTAATCTACGGGGAACTGCCATTGTGTCCGAAATCGCAATAAACCTATTCAAAGTAACTTTGCATCTTACTAGACTCTGTGGTTATTGGGGGTTCTTGTCGAGTCTGCTGTGTCAGCTATCTGCGCAGAGCTGAGACCGCACACGGAGGGAACACACGCACGCAGCCGAGTAATATTAACACAAGAGCAAGTAGAGCACCATACCGGTAGCATCTCACAACAGTCTGCACAGGTAACCCAGGAAAAAAGGCACGAAACGATTGTCTGCCGTTGCTCTTACGGGGGAGGGGGGGCGGGGAGCTGACGACATGTACCCAGAATCCCCCGCGACCCTGTTTTTGCCTCATCAGGCTTTGGGATCTCAACCCAGAATTCCAATGGGCGGCGGAGACTGCAGGAACTGTGGGATAGCTACCCACAGTGCAACGCTCCGGAAGTTGACGCTAGCCTCGGTACTGTGGATGCGGTCTGCCGACTTAATGCACTTAGAGCATTTTATGTGGGGACACACACAATCGACTGTATAAAAATGATTTCTATAAAACCGGCTTCTATAAATTCGACCTAATTTCGTAATGTAGACATACCCTAAGAGAGATTGAATCAACAGAATGCACTCCAGAGTTAAACTTCAGTTCAAGCATTAGTGCATAGCTAAGTCACAGTTATCCAGAGCCTGGCCATACCTTGCAATGTCTTCTGAAGTCTGTCTTCCAACTCCCAGAAGGAATACATGAGGTCTCGAAGAGCATATGGGGTCTGACTTATTTTCTGGTTGTGTAGATTTCTTTTAAAGCAGTACTTCCTAATATGCAGCCCTCGTCTTCCTTTGTTTAATCTCATTCACAGGCAGGGACCATATAATTTGGAGTACCAACATTAATCGTTGTCCTTCAGCCTTGGTGTTACCTATGAAAATGTGAAGGCTGTAATTTTCCTCCTTCGAGGCGCGCACACTGCAGCATTTATTTTTGTGTTCAAAATTCATTCTCCTTTTTTCCCCCTCTTTCCACAGTATTTGATTCTGAAACTCGAAAGACCTGCCATAGTCCAAAGTATCACCTTTGGCAAATATGAGAAGACTCATGTCTGCAATTTAAAGAAGTTTAAAGTCTTTGGTGGGATGAATGAAGAAAACATGACAGACCTATTATCCAGGTGAGAGATGATTTCAACAACTTGTAAATCATTCTAAATCAAAGGCTGGACTACAGTGTTCTTCCCTCCCCTCTTTTCTCCCAAATGGCACTTGGTTAATAGTGCAAAAAGGATGCTAGTGTAAGCCTGCTATTGGCTCCTGTGGTCCCATGTACAGCCCCATGGGAGATAACTAATGTGGTATGGTCAGGCCAGGGAGCATATATGTCAAAATTTAACTCTGGGAAACCTTCCCTACCTTGTTCTAACCACAGAGGATTTGTGGAGGGTGAACTCCTGGAGGTTTTGAAGAGCCAGGGTGCAATGCTTGTGGGCTGAGATTCCTTTCTTCTGCATACCTGAGACTCGCACCTAAATTTGAGCTACAGTTGTGGAAAACTTTTAATAGCTCTTTAGGAGTTGTTTAGTAAGTGTTCTCAATTGCATATGTATAGAAACTCATAATAGTACAGGTCTGAACTACTTAGCTGCTTTACCTTCATTGATTGATCTGTCAAAGGACAGAGTACAAAACTAATTTCTTTGTCTTAAAATCACTTTATTTGGTAGTCCAGTGGTAGGTATTTTATGGAAGTCAGCCTATTACCAGTTTTAGACTTATCATAGGTCTTAGAATAATTATTAATGTAAATTTGAGAAGCCCACCTAGCCAGTCTCCTGCCTCCTAAGTGAAAGGGACAGATAATGTTTAGATCACTCACTGTACTTCAAATGCAGAGGAGCCATACAGCAAGAGCCAATGTTAATTGGAGGCCAGCAACAGGAAAGTCCAGTTATAGGGAGTGTGGTGCTAGTTTGTTGAAGTAGTCAGTACCCGTTGGCCGCTCTTTCTTGATCAAAGAATCAGACTAGTGCTGCCTTACCAAGTGAAACCATGCGGCATGAAGAACCTAGCATAGATATCCTGCAGGATCATGTTGTAGGATTTCAAAAGCATCTTCAAATTTGAGCTACCCCAGTTTAGTAATTTTAAATTGCTATTGCTTAGTGCTTGAATTGTGGGGCAACTTGATGGGAAGAGGGAAGGTTTGAAATAGTATGCTAGTAGTTTGCTGGTATAGTTGAGCAGTCTTTCAGTGTCATTTGACTTCTCACTTTGTCGGGAATTATTGCTTCCAGTATCATTTTTGATAAAACTGGACTTTAGTATAGTTAAATTTTATTATGAATCTTGATACCTTGCACAAAAATATTTCCAGATTTTTCATCTGGAAATCACAGAGCACTTTTTAATCAATTAATTCTCATCATACTCCTGTGAGGTAGGCAAGTATTATCTATGGCTTACAAATGGGAAAGCTGAGTTGCAGAGAAGTGACTTGCCTAAAGTTACACTTTGAGTCAGCATAGACGGGAACAGAATCCATGTCTCCTGACTCCAGTTCCCTACTCGTATCACTAGACATGCTACCTCCTTGGGAGGTAAAGTGGCTGACAGCAATCCAGACACTGGTCCAGCATGCATACTTATGAATCAGTAGTAAAATGAAACCATCACATTTCAGACATGGTTGCATTTACTAGCTAGTTCTAAAATACAAGGTAAGATTTAGTAACTTTATTTATTTTTTCCACAGTGGCTTAAAGAATGATTATAACAAAGAAACATTCACCTTGAAGCATAAAATTGATGAACAGATGTTCCCCTGTCGATTCATTAAGATAGGTAAATGCATTTTTTCAGCATTCTGAGTAGAAAATAATCTCTTCTTATACTTGTGCCAGTCTTGGCACTTGTGACTACGCTGTACTCAGGCAAAATATCCAAAATAGCTGTTCCCTTTCATGACCTTTTAGACTGGTTAGACTAGAACACAGTGAAGCCTTGTAACCAAGGAGTAATAGCGTAATATTTTGAATCCTATGGACTGCAAGCAAAGTAGAATACAAACGTAAAGAAATGTAATCATATAGCCAAGTAATATTGCTGGGGAAGCTGCTTACTGTCCTATTATGAATTACAGTACAGAGCTTTTAAAAAAAATGTCCAGTAGTTTACTGCTGGTAAAATGTTCAGCATTGACACCCTTCAAGGTTGGAAAGAGTTGAATTCTTCTATTCCCAAAACAGATATAGCATGGTTAGCAGGAACAGAAGCTTCCTTTGCCCCTTCCATACCACGTAGACCCACCCTGACTAGAGAGACAATATCTGGGGGAAGCAGCAGGTCAGTCCCTGTGATGTACTGAGTCATTGGTCTTTCCGTCAACAGGTGTATCAATTAGGGCCACTTGTGTTGGTGGTTTTTGCGATATGAGCATTTGTCCACTGAGAACTGGACAGAGTCATTTCCTCATTTCACCTGGGCCACCAAGCACAATAACACATGGTCACTATTCTTCTTTGCTGCATTTCAACGCGTGACTTAGAGGTGAAAGATTCCAATTTATGAATTAGCTGAGCTATCTGGTCCCTCAGTGTATGCCTACACTGCAATTAAAGAGCCCAGATCAGTTGGCTTGGGCTGTGGGGCTATAAAATTGCAGTTTAGATGTTTGGGCTTGGATTGGAGTCAGGGCTCTGAGACTCTCCCCTCTCGTGGGGTCTCAGAGAATCTGGGCTCCAGCCTGAGCCCAAATGATTACATAGCAAATTTATAGTCCTGTGAGGCTGATTGGCAGCACAACCACAGCTGGCCCCTGGTCTTATATTGTGGTATTAGACATATCTTTAGGTCAAGAAATAGAGAAGTTCATGGAGGATATTCCATCAATGGCTATTAGCCAGGATGGACAGGGATGGTGTCCCTAGTCTGTTTGCCAGAAGCTGGGAATGGGCAACAGGGGATGGATCACTTGATGATTACCTGTTCTGTTAATTCACTCTAAGGCACCTGGCATTGGCCACTGTCGATACTGGGCTAGATGGACCTTTGATCTTGACCCAGTATGGCCATTCCGATGTTCTTATGTTATTTGCTTTGCTATAGTGACTATTCTTTGAAAGGAAAACAGCAAGGACATACTTGCAGAACAGTGGAGGAATGAGACAGGTTACTAATATAACTCACAGTATATGAATTATGTAGCTTGAGTATCTTGAGGTCCTGGTTTATCTTACCTCGCTCACCCAGACTTGGCTGAGACTAACTGAATGAGGCTCCTCCTTGGAATCCATTCTTTCTGTCACTCATACCTCTGCTGTAGAGTTTTGTGAAGATGTTGTCTCCATTGTGTGCCAGCACCCAGGGAAGTGAGAACTTAGGCCCAAGAATTTAAATCTGTGATTTGTTTGATAACCAGAAACCCTAATGCCCATAAAAGTGTGCAAGTGTGTGGTGTGTGGGGGTGTGTGGTTTTTTTTTTTTTTTTTTTTTACTACTACCCCCCTTTTCCCCCCCCCCAATCATTTTCTTGGCCATATAATCTGCAAAATTTGGCTCTGAGGTACTTTGTGACAGAAGAGCAAGGTAAAGCAGCACAAATGCTGCATTGAGTATAGAGTATTTGAATGTATTAGCAAAGTTGTATTGCCCTTAAACATGCTGAGGCCTATTTATTTTGTCACAGGATAAAAATGTTACATTATGGTATTACTTTTTTCACCTTGCATCACAACATATGAAAAGTAACACCAGTAACTTTTTGGTCATTTTTTGAGCAACTGGAGCATTAAATGTATGCCGCTTTACCATTCAGAAAATGGTTCAGATGCTTTTTTGAGCTCAAATTTACAAATGGCTGTTTTTTAAAATTAACACTTGACATACATAATTGCATGGGGGAGGCTTCCGAACTCCCTAACAATCCTGTCTCTTCTCCCCCTCCCCTTCCCCCCCCCCCCCCAAAAAAAAACACCTGTTCCATACTTCTCCCACCCACACCCAACAAACTTCCAGGTTCACTCCAGGCTCCTTTCCTGTCCCACAGCTCCTCCATTACTCCTGGCTCCCCCAGGTCTTTGCACTGGTTTTGACAGGTGCAGGAAATACACTTTTGTGTTGTAATTTAAATTAATGACTCAAAGTTCTGTACTAATATGCCTAGTAACGAATCTATTTCTCAAAAAAAATTATCAATCTTTTTTTTTTTTTGGTCTGTATTGTTACCGAGAAACTTGCTGACCGATATTTTGAAATAAATTACCAAAATAATTGAAACCGGCATGATGATATTGTGTTTATAAAATATGCAGAATTTTGCAGAATTCTAAAATATTGTGGGCAGAATTTTTAATTTTTTGGAGCAGCATTCCCAGAGGCGTAGGACATGGGATACGGTCTTGCATGATATTCTTATCTATAAACTAGGCAAATACAATTTAGATGGGGCTACTATAAGGTGGGTGCATAACTGGCTGGATAACCGTACTCAGAGAGTTATTAATAGTTCCCAATCCTGCTGGAAAGGCATAACAAGTGGGGTTCCGCAGGGGTCTGTTTTGGGACCGTCTCTGTTCAATATCTTCATTAGCGACTTAGATATTGGCATACAAAGTATGCTTATTAAGTTTGCAGATGATACCAAACTGGGAGGGATTGCAACTGCTTTGGAGGACAGGGTCATAATTCAAAATGATCTGGACAAATTGGAGAAATGGGCTGAGGTAAACAGGATGAAGTTTAACAAAGACAAATGCAAAGTGCTTCACTTAGGAAGAAACAATCCGTTTCACACATACAAAATGGGAAGAGACGGTCTAGGAAGGAATATGGCAGAAAGGGATCTAGGGGTTATAGTGGACCACAAGCTAAATATGAGTCAACAGTGTGATGCTGTTGCAAAAAAAGCAAACATGATTCTGGGATGTATTAACAGGTGTGTTGTGAGCAAGACACGAGAAGTCATTCTTCCGCTCTATTCTGCACTGGTTAGGCCTCAACTGGAGTATTGTGTCCAGTTCTGGGCACCGCATTTCAAGAAAGATATGGAGAAATTGGAGCGGGTCCAGAGAAGAGCAACAAGAATGATTAAAGATCTTGAGAACATGACCTAGGAAGGAAGGCTGAAAGAATTGGGTTTGTTTAGTTTGGAAAAGAGAAGACTGAGAGGGGACATGATAGCAGTTTTCAGGTATCTAAAAGGGTGTCATAAGGAGGAGGGAGAAAACTTGTTCATCTTAGCCTCTAAGGATAGAACAAGAAGCAATGGGCTTAAACTGCAGCAAGGGAGGTTTAGGTTGGACATTAGGAAAAAGTTCCTAACTGTCAGGGTGGTTAAACACTGGAATAAACTGCCTAGGGAGGTTGTGGAATCTCCATCTCTGGATCTATTTAAGAGTAGGTTAGATAAATGTCTATCAGGGATGGTCTAGACAGTATTTGGTCCTGCCATGAGGGCAGGGGACTGGACTCGATGACCTCTCGAGGTCTCTTCCAGTCCTAGAATCTATGAATCTACAACCTATTATAATCATATTCTCTTTACCTTCTTAATTCCTTCCTAAGGTCACCCCATACCCTTTATCTTCCTTTCTTTTCTTTGGGGGCAGGGCGTTGAGGGACTGTGTGGACTCTTGCAAGAGGAGATCAACATGATGAACTCAATCCTGGCACCTTGCAATACCATCGTTTGCATTCAAGCCTTCCTTTCAGAAGCTGAAAGGAGGAGAGGTAGAAGAAGGAGAGGGAAAAAGGTGACAGGAGTGGGCTAGACAAAAATCAAACTATAAATAGTAGGTGCTGAATTGAGGACTAGAAAGAGCAGTTCACTGATTACCATACTATTGTATCTGGTGCCTAAGTACCGGCCTATGGTGATGGATACTTTACCAATATCATAGATAAGCCCTGTGCCTGTGTTGCCTTTGCCATTCCCCTACGCTGGGGTTCGTCAGCCTTTAGTGCATGTTACAACAACCTGAAGATTGGCCAACTAGTGCCCTGGGTATGATGGCCCCTATGTGCTGTTGCAAAAGCCAAGGGCATAAAAACGCACCAGCCCTGCCTCTTCCCACCTGCAACACATCACCTGTGCTGGAGTCTCCTGCAGGTATTGGTGCTGAGTTGGCTATCCCACCTACACCTATCAGGGTGTAGACATGCCATATACCAATAGAAAGCTCATATATTCATTTCTTATCTCAACACTTTAATTTCTAGCCCTTCTACCTTCCCTGTTTTCAGAAAGTTTTGTTTGGGGAAAGCTCTTTATTGAGAGCGTGTGAGGGTGATGTGAGGATTGTGGTTGTATTGAAAACTTATCAAGAGGAGTGTCTGACATACCAAATAACTGGCATCAGTTAATTAGTCCACATGTACCATAAGCTTTGGTATATTGGAATGGAACTACACTTGCTTTACTGTTGTTTCTCTGGTAAGTCTTTGTAAATAAGTTGGCTGTAATGTTCTATAAATTGTATCTTGTAGCATGTGTTTCCATATACAGTAACTCCTCACTTAGTCGTCCCGGTTAACGTTTCATTGTTACGTTGCTGATCAGTTAGGGAACATGCTCATTTAAAGTTGCACAATGCTCCCTTCTAAGGTTGTTTGGTAGCTGCCTGCTTTGTTCACTGTTTACAGAAAGAGCAGCCCGTTGGAGATAGCTGGTGGGGGCTTTGAATCTAGTGTGCACTGGCAGCCCCTCCTATCAGCTCCCTGCTCCCCTAAGTTTCCTGTGTGGCAGCCGCCCAGCAGGCTATCAATTGCCGGGCAGTTCAGCTGTCTCTCCCCTCGGCGTCGTGTGCTGCTCCTGCCCTCTGCCTTGGAACTGCTCCCGGGAGCCTCCTGCTTGCTGTGCCGGGGGAGGAGGAGGGGAAGAGGGATGTTAATGTCAGGGTGTCAACCTCTTCCCCCCCACTCCTGTACCCCCATTTCCTGCACCTTATCTCCATGTGGGGGGGGGCACTACAGGGCTCAGGACTGAGGGAGCTTGCTGACAGCACCTGCTGTCTCAATTTGCTAATCAATTAAAAAGGCAATGTACTTAAAGGAGCAATGTGCATCTCTCTCTCTCACACAGGGTGTCTCTCTCTCTGCCATACTGTCTCCCTTCCCTCCATTCGTGCTGCCTTGTAGAGTGTGAGCCTACATTAACAACGTGTTAATCCTTGAGGGCTCAGCAGTGTGCTAGTTCATCATTTAGCAGTAAGGCATTCCCTGGGAAATATCCCACCCTCGGACTCACTCCACCACCTCAACCAAGCTTCACAATCATCATTGCTGTGTACAGTATTAAATTGTTCATTTAAAACTTATACTGTATGTGTGTATGTATATATATGTGTGTACTAACATACATATAAAATATAGTCTCTTATCTGGCGAAAAAAAATTCCCTGCAACTTAACCCCCCATGAATTCTTATGGGGAAATTGGATTCACTTAACAGGAACCTAACTACAATGTTAAGTGAGGAGTTACTGTACATGTATGTTGTGTGGCCAAGTACCATAATGTCAGCCTGCAACGGTACAGTTGAGGTTGCTGTAGGAATTGTAGATAATTTAAGATTACATTTGAAATAGATCAGTGGTTCCCAGAGTGGGGGGTTATGAAATGTTACAGGGGGTTCTTGAGAAAAAATTCCCTAATGGCGGCCAGAGCTGTCCTTAGGGACCCCGGGCAGCATGGGCCCAGCCGCCCAGAGCCCCTAGACTTCCAAGAACTAAGCAGATCAAAGCAAGCATATCGATCACACTAAGGAGATTTAAACTTTAAGACTCCTTATAAGAAATGGAAAGGGGAGGTGGATATTTTTTTCTGTTATTAAAATTAAATAGGCAGCTAGTGTTGTTTTTAAAAGTATTATGAAGAACAAATTTAAGCTTTGTTGTAACATGTTGTTTGCCTGGACTGCTCAAGACCTGAGTGCTTGTGTAGGAGGATCTCTTTGAGTTGGCTTCTTAAATACCTTCCTGCTGTTTCACATCTGATACTCCTTGATGAGACATAGGAGCCTTGTCTTATAACAGGCTTATTCAAAGTGATACAAGCTACGAAAGTGAGATCTTGGAAGAATGTTGCAGTTTTCATAATGTAATAATACTGTAATGATAAATAATTAATAAATAGTGGGTAATAAGCATGTCATAAAAACAAATTTTATATTTCCAAGATCTCTGCTTTCATAATTTATACTCAAGTAAAGGAGAAAATCCCTGGAAATCTTCATTTTTAGAAGGTGGTTCACGAGACTTGACATTTTAGTGAAAGGGGTTCACAGGTTGTTAAAGTTTGGGAACCACTGAAATAGATAAACTCAGACTTCATTCACGTTTCCCCAGTCATAATATTTTGGATGATGGTTTTATTTCTATCCTCTACCACGTGCTCCCTCAGTAGGCCTGTTCTTGCATCATTTTATGAAAACAAAAGCACCTTAGTGCCAGTTAAAATACCTGTATGTTTTGTATGTGCCCTAAATATCTTCACTGCTTTTGATCTTGTTAAGTGTGGTCAGATGTTTGGCTGCATGTATGTTCTCTCTGTATGCTGTCGCAGCTCTGTGCAGACAGTTTGCATAGCAGACCTCGAGTGAACCACCCAATGACCACAAGATTTGTTAAGGTGCGAAGGCATCCAGCCAGGTTTATTATCGATGAAGCATGGTAACAGCACCTGGTAGACTCTACGAGGATACTAAGACATGTATGTCTGTGATAATGGACACAGCTCAGTCAATGACGGAACTTTCCACTGCTCCCTAGGCTGGCCAAAGATACTCCCTCTGAGATACATTTTTATACCCCGATATAAACAAGTTACCTACTGTCACCCTAACCTTATCTTTTAGGAGGGGTCATTGTGTTTGTTATCCTTGGGGAATGTTTTTGTACCATCCTTGATATCTGGATGTTCTGGTACCACTTGATATCGGGCTGTGTTTCCATGAGTACTCTGTACTTAGCACTCCTTAGGAATGTGTATTTTTGCAGTATTAGCCCTGTTCTTGCCAGATTCTGTGATCAGGTTCTGCCTCATACTAGGCCTCTAATACAAGGGCTTATGTCTCAGGCTCTCTTCCTACTACAAAAAGTATATTGATTTCTGCTCTGCACCAGTTTTTTGTTACTGTGTAGCAGGGATTCATTTGGTCTAAACTGTTGTTTACATGTTCAGTACTGATTGCTGTAGTACTTGCAACAAAATATGCTGAGAATCTTTAGGTAGAGCTGTACTGAAGGTTTTTACTGTGGCTAGAATGAGCCAAAGATAACTAAAGCTCTGCCCCCAAAGGGATGGGAGTGCCTAGCATAATCCAGTACAGAACATACACACAATAGGGCGTGGCCACTGCAGTGAGACTACCCTTGCAGAACAAAACTTCGGACTTCATTTTTACAGGGGCTACTTCTCAAATACTTGAGAAGGTTTTACAGGCTTGAAGGGCAACACAGAAGAAGATACATAGTCCGGGGTGGGTGAAGGAGACAAAGAGAACTGTTGGGAAGAGAACTTAGATGGGGCATAGGTATTAACCTCCTCCTCCAAATCCTTCCTCAAAATTCGCTACTTTGTTGCTTTTGCAAATATTACAAATAAAATAAATTTAAAAGAAAACTAGCGCAGTACATAACAAAAACAGGGTTACCCCCATGACCGTATTTTGTGTGAATCTCACCGCTCTTTCAAACTGCATCCCACCGTCTGTCTCTCCTTATGTCATGTCTAATTTAAATGGTTGCTACCCCAACCATATGACACTTTATCTGAAATGCTGTGCACATCTCTAGGAGCTGTATGAATCAGAGGGCAGAAAGCAGTGAACGTGAAGATGAGAAGCTTGCCCTTAATGTAGAAGAGGGGAACCAGGTTGAGATTCAAGACTGAGGAGATATGTTTAGAGTGATGGAAAAGGAACCTTAAAATGTCCTATGTATTAGAGTTAAAGGACAGGTTATACAGCCATTCAATTCATACTTTTTATTTTTTCTCTCCACCCTCATCTTTTGGAGCAACTTTAAAATATCTGATGAAATTTTCTTTGGCTTTGTAGCCCCTGCAAGGCGTCTATCATCTGTCCTTCCCATATGTGGTATAACTTCTGTTTTAATGCTAATTGTTTTTAAATACTTGTGAAATAGAATGATTCTGCATAATGGAACTCCGATAGTAAAAACACCACTGCTCACCTCTTTTCTGTTTTATTTGTGAACAAATGTAAGACCTTGTTGAATGTTTAATGAGAGCTATTGAACTGTTCGTGGTCTTACATCCTTGTGGTATTCATGGTTCACATTTCTGAAGTACCTGTCACCCTAATATCTGGACATGTACATAAATGATAAGAATTATCCCTAAATGGGATTGTAGCTGTCCAACCTGATCCTCTATTTCATGGCCTTTCAGAGTATGACTCCAAGTAAAGTGGGGTGAGGTGGGGAACCTGCTATTCCATTAAAACGCCTGTGTAAGGAGAAGTTGTCGTCTTTTTCTTCCTGAGTCAGGTGTTAAACCTGGGCTGTTAAATCTTTGCTAGAAGCCAGTTCCGCAGTTTGGGTTCTCCATTGAGAAGTTCTGTCTCGGTCCATGTGAGGTATACCTTGTGCTCTGACAGCTTTCCAACCATTAGCTCATGTTTCAGTGTGAGGGACAAGTGGCAACTGTTGAGATAGATGGGCCACAGCCCCTTAATCATTTAGCAAACGATAGCTAATGCCTTGAATTGGACTTGGAACTGGGTAGGTAACTAGTTCTGAGGGTGATGCTCAGGGGTGGAATGTTCTTGATGGTCTGCCTTGCTCAGTAGAACACCAGTTCTAACATTTTCAGGTCTTCATGTCTCTTACTTGATTTTTCCTCTTTCCAAGCTTTTTGGGGGCTGGGGTGGATAGACAGATAAGCTATTAAGAGCTATTGGTTCTATTTATTTTGTGTTTTATAGCCTCTAAAATTGTAGTGTGGGGGACAATGCTTTTTCTTGTAGAGAAGGAACTAAATGAAAACAATCCATATTAAACTTTTATTAACCCTTAATTTTTTTTTAAATGCAAATCTGTGTGAGAGAGAGAATTTGATAAATTGCTATGTATGCTCTTGGATTAAATCCACTTCTAATCAAGAGAAGAATGTTAGTAGTGGTTGCTGATGAGCAGGACTGGTTATTAAAGTCCTCTGTTCAAAGGACAAATATAGTTAAGACAGCAGGAGCATAACTTTCACCTGCACTGTGCATCAGTCCTGACCTAAAAAGATTGCCTCATATCTAAAGGGGGCTTCTGCTCTCCAGGGCCTGTTCAATCCTTTTTGCCTCGTATGTGATAACCATCACCAAGCAGTATCTTTGTTGGGTTTCTGTGATGTGACACCTATCCACTAGGAATTGAATTGAGAGTAACTCTCTTGGAACTCTGAAAGGCCATCAGATGGTGGGTCACTTTCCAAACTGATGAATTTGAACAGATGACCTGAAGGCTTACGTCAGACATGTTAGAAATTCCATAAATTATCGGGTTGCAAGTATAGTTTTGATAATGCTGTGGTATGCCCCACCCAGAGTAGGATACGGAGTAGCGGGCAGGTTTTAGTGCTGCATTAGGGAGCAACTACTGTGTAATATCTTCTCAGTTTGGATTTTTGTTACAGGTTTTTAACTTTCAAAGTATCCGAGCATTGTGGTGGGGAGGACTGTACTCGATGAAGTGATTTAGGGTTTTATTTGCAAGTTTAGCAAAGAATGGAGGAAGCCATCCCAACAGTCTAGATTGTAAAAGCTTGGAAGACATGAAAAACAAATTGTTCTTTATGGGAATGTTTATTTTTCAAAATAAAATAGGCATAATACATATCCTTCAGGCACAGCATTTGGCAAATCAAAGATTAAGAGCCAGGCAGTGTAGTGAGGAGAACCGTTTTTAATAGGTTTCAGAGTGGTAGCCGTGTTAGTCTGTATCAGCAAAAACGACGAGGAGTCCTTGTATCCCAGTTAGTCTCTAAGGTGCCACAAGGACTCCTCGTAGTTTTTAATAGGGCATCTTTGGTAATGAAAGTAGTCAAAAACAATGGACTGGAAATCTTCCATTTTGTGTTGTAGAATTTGGTTTTCTGTAACACTTTTTTCCATACTAGTGGTGTCACAGGTTAGCATTTGAAGATCATATGCAAATGTTGCAGCAAATTTTTTTTTCCTTTGCAATAGCTAGGAAAAGCTCTTGCACACTAAGACATGTTCAACTGGGGGACATAAAGGTATCCAGGACTCTGGAGGTATCCTTTTTTATTATGTTTCAGAAAATGTCCTAATTTAGTCTAGTATCAGAGGGGTAACTGTGTTAGTCTGGATCTGTAAAAAGCGACAGAGTCCTGTGGCACCTTTATAGATTAACAGATGTATTGGAGCATAAGCTTTCGTGGGTGAATACTCACTTTGTCAGATGCATGTAGTGGAAATTTTCAGAGGCAGGAAATTTGACATCATCAGCTCAGGATTAAACAAAGACTGCGAATGGCTAGCCAATTACAAAAGCAGTTTCTCCTCCCTTGGTGTTCACATCTCGACTGCTAAAAGAGGGACTCCTCCTCCCTGATTGAACTAACCTCGTTATCTCTAGACTGATTCTTGCTTGCATATTTATACCTACCTCTGGAAATTTCCACTACGTGCATCTGTTTTAAATTGAAACAAAACATTTTGATATTCTTGAATTGGAATGTTTAATGTCCATTTATTTAACTGACCCAAAATTCAACACTTTGAGTCAATTCAACATTAAAAATCATTTCCCTATAGTTTTGCATTGCCTCATAAGAGTTGTAGAGCAGGTAACTGATGCCCTCTTTCCCCTATGGACTGGACTCCTTGCCCAGACTACAGCTTCTGTGATGCTTCCATGTGTGACTTCCCTGATGCACCACACAGTGTGGTCAGGGGAGATCATGTTGCATCATGAAATGTAGTCTGGCCAGGGATCCTGCTTCATGGGGAGAATGGGGGCACCGGGCATCTGAAGTACAACTTCCATGATGCAAAGTGGCAGTATAGGAAGATGCAGTTCAGCAAACCAAAATATTTTTACTTGTGTCGAACAGCCAGAATTAAACATCTTGTTTCAGTTTTTCCCAGAGGAAAACTGAAGGAAAAAAAAATCCGTCAGAAAATACATTCTCAGTCAATGACTTTTGGACAGAAAATTCCCAGCAAACTCTAAACCTAGTATATTATGTTGACTTGGTATATTTGGCTTCCTGTATGGAGCTTGTGTATCTACCAATAAGCACTTTTTAAAACTGAACTATTTAGGAGAGGAAGTGAAGTCTCAGTTTAAGCTACAGATAGATATTTAGTTGTGCAATTGTAACTATCAATGGGAATTTGGCTAGGACACCAGTGTCAATATTCCTGTTAAGAATGCAATAAGACACTTTTTTAATTACCACCAGTGGTCAGAGGATATTAGGGTTGTAACTGAAAAAATAAAATGATACCTTTACTCACTAGTATGATTGGTTGGGATGGAGTTTCTGTACCTCCTGTATCTCTCCATAGTTTCAGATCTATGCTGCAACTTCAGTGTAGAGTCCTCTGTCTTGGCTTGTGTTGTATAGTTAACACAGCTAAATGCTATAGATCTACAGCATTACACTTTATTCGTATTAGATCTGCCTACAGACCGGCTGTTAAAATTTTGCACTGGATTTTGGCATCCTTCGCTATTCCTGAGAGCATGTCATTTTTCCTTAAAGTAACATTTTAATATCTGTTTTCCCTTTTAAAGGGGTATTGTCAAATAGTTTAAGCCCCAAAGCTATCTTCTTTTACCTCTAAAATTAAAGAGGACTTTCTCCATGTTCCATAACTGTCTGTGTTGTGCTTCACATTTTCTAAATGCATGTACTATTTATTCCTTAACCTTCATTAGCAGGTCTCTACTGCTGTGGGCTTGAGCATAGTGTACTCCTGGGGGAATTCTGCACCAAAAAATTTGAAGTTCTGCACACAATATTTTAAAATTCTTCATATTCTATATGTCAAAATAACACAATATAATCACTCCATTCAATTATTTTGGTAATTTATTTCAAAATACCTGTCAACAAATAGGTCAACAGAAACACTATAACAAAAAAAGATCCCCCCAGCAGTAGAGAGTTAAAGAAACCCCTACAACTACCCAGTTCCAGTTAGGGGTTTTTGGAGGGGGTTGTATGGCAACTCCAGAGCCCAGACATCTGCATTCCCCTTCCCCCAGAGCCCAGCCACATGGCACGCCCCAGCCCAGAAATCCACACCCCTCCATCTCCCCAGAGCCCAGTCATGGGGCACTCTTTGACCCAGACACCTCCACCCCCAGAGCCTTTACTCCCCCCACCTTCTTTATTGTCCTGCTGGGGTATGGTGTGTGGGGTGACCCTGCCCTTCCTCACCCTTTGCCAGACCCTCTCTTGTCCCTGGGAGGAAGAGAATCAAGCCGGGTAGCCGGAGCATGCAGAGCTTCCATCCCTGCCGTCCTGGGCACTCTGCTCACTACTGCGAGCTGGGCTCTGCAGAGTCCAGCAGCCCTTAGTGGCGGTCTGCAGCCCCAATTCTGCGGGGGAAACCTGGAACTCTGCACAAATTCTGCATTGCACAGTGGCACAGAATTCCCCCAGGAGTATGTCATGGTATAGACTTGCTGTGGTGGTAGTTCTTACTAGTACTGCCTGCTGTTGAGGGAAAAGCCACATCCAGTGAAGTTATGTCACTCCAGTGTGTTTGCCCAAACTTGAGGTGCGGGCACAAGAGGAGCCCCAAGCAGGCTGCCAGCTAACCTGACATCCCTGATGTTAGAAATGGGGTGGGAAAGAGTAATAATATTTGATGGGGGGAGTTTTAGGGGGAGAGGTACGCAATTGTGGAAGTCAACTACCAGGAAGCCAAATTGGTTTCATATGCAATTAGATAGAAATAATGTATGGATGAAAGTTGTGAACCTGGAAAAAGCACAACACTTTTTCCTCCCAAGCTTCCAAGACGATGTTGCAAATCATGTAAAGTAAAAAATAATCAAACTTGATATCCTCTTCCTTAACCAGGGATGGTGTTTCTACTGTTGGCAAAAATGAAATAAACCACACACTTTTAAAATATCACGTACTGCCCTTAATTTGCCTATGTAATATCCATCAGTGTACCCATTGGCCATTTGAGCTATTGTATTCAGATTCCAGCATTCTGACCCTCCTTTTCTCCACCTGTGTGCAAGCATCTAGACTGTAAAGATCTGCTGTCTTCATCTTTTTTTTTTCTTTTCCGACTGCAAGCTGTTTTGAGGCACAGCTTAATATGATGTATGGCTGGTAAATTTTCTAACCTTACAGAAAATCAATAACCAAAAATTTGTGTGTAAAGGAGGAGAATTTTATTATTGTTAAATCATTATTCTCCTTGGGCTAAAAATGCATTCTTTTGAAATAGTGTTGTAGGTTTGATCAATAATCTAACAAGTATTTTACATTTATGTACCTTTCTTTTTTTTCCCCACCCTCTCCCCCTCCAGTTCCACTGTTATCATGGGGGCCCAGCTTCAATTTTAGTATCTGGTATGTTGAACTTAATGGCATTGATGATCCAGATGTGGTCCAACCCTGCCTCAACTGGTACAGCAAGGTAGGCCTGCATTTTAAAATGACTGCACCACTCTCAAAGCAAACACAATCTCAAAACACTGTAAAACTTACTCTTGTGGAATTGTACTATTTCTCTTCTGTTCCGCAGATATCAACTGTTTAAACAAGCATTTAAAAAAAAAAATATATATATATATAAAGGCAAGTGCAGAAGCTTGAATTCAGACTTTCTGAAACTGTCCTGTGCTTTAAATTTGTATGATTTATTGTGTACCAGTGAGTCTATGGAATTTGAGGCAGATTTGTTAAATTGTGATTCTTTTTTGCCTTGCACCCTCTTCCAGTAACTTTTTTCCCCTATATTACC
Organism: Malaclemys terrapin pileata; assembly: GCF_027887155.1. NCBI lineage: Eukaryota > Metazoa > Chordata > Testudines > Emydidae > Malaclemys > Malaclemys terrapin. Next base: position 9,822,084 of record NC_071505.1, on the reverse strand, counting down.
CTTTCTTTAAAGGGTCTTGTATACACTTGAACACTTGGTTATTTGAAGTAGGTGGACTTGTATTTTGTATTTGGTTTTCACTAGTGAAGCATGGCTTACACATACCAGGACAGTTGTAGGCATAGGCTTTAGCATGGTGGGAGAGGGACGACATGAGCTGTTCTAGGACACTGCTATAATGCAAACATGTTCCAGGACAAAACACTCAAGCTTAAACATATAAGGATCTTGGTGGTGATTTTCAACGTTCATTTCCATGTAAAGTGCTCTCTTATAGAGTAATATCAAATCTCGTCATACTGACCAAGACAAATGTGTGTATGTAGATGTACACGTTTTCATACGCACTTTTGTCTTTGGTCAGTATGGTGAGATTTGGTCGTTTGAAGTCTTGTGTACAAGAGAGCAGTTTATATAGAAAACATCAACAAAGTATGTGTGTGTGCATGCACTTGTGCACACAGACCTCCTCTCTTTTCCGAAACAAGAACGGTTGATAAAGGTCAATCCAAATAGTAATCCATGCAACTTTTCACCTCCCCTTTCATCTGTCCTTCTTCCTGTCACTAGGTCCTTGAATTCTCAATGTTGCCATTACGTCTTTATAATACTTTACTTTGATAGGTCAGCCTCAAAACCTGTTGCTTTTATGGACTCTAAATGAAGTTTTATTAAAAAAAAAAAAAAAAAAAAAAAATGAAACTCCTCTCCAGAATTCCTGGTTCAATTAACCACACTCATCAACATCAGAGCATTTTTCTAGATTGCTTTTGCTTGACTATACTTCCTGTTCTCGTTCCTGCATTTGCCAGTGAATAGTAGAACACTTTTGATACTACTTAAACTTTAAAGTTAGCTGCAGTGGACTGTTTAACATGATTGATTTTTTGTTTTTGTCTCCCTGTCCTGTTCTGTTAATTATGAGAAGTTTATTAAAACCCAATCTACAGCTATAGTGTGGCTCATCCACTTAAACCTTGACAGTTGTGTAAAAAATAGTCTTTAATGATTAAGGCGCTACTTGAATTGTGGGATGATTGTCAAAAAAAAAAAAAAAATTGCAGCTGAGTTGCAGACAAGCCATGGAAAATTGCAGAAAAGTAATAATGGACATTAATGGACTTTATTACCACAAATAATAAGGTCCATTATTACTTTTCTGCAATTTTCCGCTGTCTACCATCCAGGGCTGAGAGTGAGGGCTTCCACTGACAAAACTGCGATGGAAGCTTAATATTGCGGAATCCACAATTTCCACAAATATTGCAAGTTAAGTAAAGTCTTAATAATAGTACCCAAAAGCCCCAACCAGGAATGGGGCCCTGTTGTACTAGATGCTGTACCAGTGGAGATGTGGTCACTGTCCATGTATAAAAGATCTTGCAGTCTAAGAAGATGAGCATCATATGAAGGATGGGAGACAATGAAATATATAAAGTGTGTAATGTACTCGTAGCTTTTCCCAATAAAAGCTGTGCTGGACCTCTGCTTGGTGTTTTACAATAACCATTTATGCTCATAGGGGCATTTCATTGTAAATATTGACCCTCAAAATTAGCATCCAACATTAATTTCAGTCTTTATGGACTAAATACATCAAATGTATTCATGCCCTCAGTGGAGTTACACCAGGGTTGAATTTGGCCTTATGACTAAACTAGGGAGTTGAATATGCTCCAGTCTGCTTTTTTTATCCTTCCATAACTTGAGTAATTTAGGAAATTTTCTATGTAAGTTTCACCTTAAAACTAGGTGGATTTTACTGATGTACGAGTGAACACTTTTAAAGTTCTAAACAATATCATAACTCTTAGAAACCAAGATGGTATATGTTATGGTTTGTATATATAGCCACATCTGGAGTATTGCGTCCAGAGAGGGTGCCCTACTACAGAAAGGATGTGGACAAATTGGAGAGGGTCCAGCGGAAGGCAACAAAAATGACTAGGAGTCTGGGGCACATGACTTATGAAGAGAGGCTGAGGGAACTGGGGTTATTTAGTCAGAAGAAAAGAGTCAGGGGGGATTTGATAGCAGCCTTCAACTACCTGAAGGGGGGTTCCAAAGAGGATGGAGCTAGACTGTTCTCAGTGGTGGCAGATGACAGAACAAGGAACAATGGTCTCAAGTTGCAGTATGGGAGGTCTAGGTTGGATATTAGGCAAAACTGTTTCACTAGTAGGGTGGTGAAGCACTGGAATGGGTTACCTAGGGAGGTGGTGGAATCTCCATCCTTAGAGGTTTTAAGTTGATGGTTTAGTTGGGGTTGGTCCTGTTTTGAGCAGGGGTTTGGACTAGATGGCCTCCTGAGGTCCATTCCAACCCTGATATTCTGTGTTTTTTCATACATTCAGCTATATTGTGAAGCTGATCTCCTTGCTTTATTTGCATATTCCACTAAGTGTTCTGAGTTTTTTGTTAGCACACAACTTAATCTCTTTCACATATGTGTTGGTAGTTGATTTTTGAAGTCACAGATAACATTCACTCCCAACATTTTCAGGTAACTACCAGTTCACAGATGACTGTTGTAAATAATTTTGGATTAAGAATGATAAACACTGCACTTATGACTATTGTAGATATTTTCTTTCCACTTGTAAACCTTTTGTCACAAAATTTAATGTTGATGGAAGATTGAAGGGACAGTGACCGACTTTTTTTTTTAAAGTTTTCAAAAAAATTGTCAAAATTCATCCAACTCTAGGCATTTTGAATATATACTAAAATACAGAAACTGACTTCACCTACTAAAAATATGTTTAAAATAAAATTTATCCATATTCAATACCTACATTTTAAGAGGCAAAAAGGTGAAATTTTAATAGTGAATGAAAAACCCCCAAATCAAATTCAATAAAGCTGGCATATTTCTCAATAATAAAGGCTAAGGGTGGGATTTTCAAAAGTGCCTGTGTGATTTATTCATAGCTTCCAACGGAAGAAGGAACAATTGTGATCTCTAGTCTGACCTGTATAACTCAGGCCATAGGACTTGACCAAAATAATTACTTTTTGAACAAAAGCATACCTGCAATTTTAAATTGGAATAAAAAAAAAAAATCCAGTGATGGAGCGCCCACTGTGACCCTTGGTAAATTGTTCCAATGGTTAATCAGTTTTTTTAAATAATCACACCTTTATTTATAATCTGAATTGGTCTAATTTCAACTTTAGCCATTGGAACATGTTTTACTTTTCTCTGCTTGATTCAAGAGCCCATTATTAAATATTTGTTCACCATAAAGGCACAAATGGATTGTGATTAAATCACTACTTACCCTTCTCTTTAAGCTAAAGAGACTGTTCCCCTTGAGTCTCACTGTAAAGCATTTTCTCCAGCCCCTTAATCATTTTCATGGCTCTTCTCTAAACCCTCTCTGATTTATCGACATCCTTCTTGAAATGGGGGCACCAAAACTGGACACACTATTCCAGCAGCAGTTGCACCATTGCCAAATACAGAGGTAAAATAACCTCTCTATTCCTACGTGATATCCCCGTTTATGCATCCAAGGATTTTATTAGGTCTTTAATCACAGCATCACACTGGGAGCTCATGTTCAATTGATTATCCACCACAACTCTCAAATCTTTTAAGAGTCACTGATTCCCAGGATAGAATCCTCCATCGTGTAAGTATGGGTGTACATTCTTGTTCCTAAATGTATACTTTTACATTTAGCCATATTAAAACATACATAGCAAGCAGGGCACAAGCAAACAAAGTGAGCCATATTGCTCTTTATCAGAGATCTGTTCTCTTCGCTATTTACTACTCCCCCAATTTTTGTGTCATCTGCAAACTTTATCTCTGATTTTCTTTTCTTCCAGGTTGTGTTAAATAGTGTAGGGACAAGAACTGATCCCTGCACGATCCCACTAGAAATGCATCTGTTTTTTTATGATCATTCCTCATTTACAGTTACATTTTGAGACCTATTAATTAGCCATCTTTTAATCCACTTCATATGTGCCAAGTTAATTTTGTATTCCAGTTTTTTAAATCAAAATGTCATGTGGTACTTTAGTCACATGCCTTACAACCAAACTTGTAATCTCATTAAAGAGATATGGGAGCACAAGTCCCATTGAAAGTGGGTATGCTAAGTTGCTTACACACTTTGGAAAATGTCACCCTAAATTCCTTCCCTCTAATTATTGCTATTAGCATATTTAAAGCTAATGATAATTAGGGCTGTCAGTTAATTGCAGTTCACTCTCACGATTAACTCAAAAAAAAAAATTAATCGTGATTAATTGCAGTTTTAATTGCACTGTTAAACAATAGAATGCCAATTGAAATTAATTAAATATTGTGGATGCTTTTCTACATTTTCACATATATTGATTTCAGTTACAACACAGAATACAAATGGCACAGTGCTTGCTTTATATTCATTTTTATTACAAATATTTGCACTGTAAAAATGATAAAAGAAATAGTATTTTTCAGTTCACCTCATACAAATACTGTAGCGCAATCTCTCTATCGTGAAAGCACAATTTACAAATGTAGATTTTTTTTTTGTTACATAACTGCATTCAAAAACAAAACAATGTAAAACTTTACAGCCTACAAGTCCACTCAGTCCTACTTCTCGTACAGCCAATTGCTAAGAGAAACAAATTTGTTTACATTTACGGGAGATAATGCTGCCCACTTTTTATTTACAATCTCACCTGAAAGTGAGAACAGACATTCGCATGGCACTTTGGTAGCCGGCATTGCAAGGTATTTACGTGCCAGATATGCTAAACATTCAGATGCCCCTTCACGCTTTGGCCACCATTCCAGAAGACATGGTTTCATGTTGATGAAGCTTGTTTAAAAAAATGAAGCATTAATTAAATTTGTGACTGAACTCCTTGGGGGGGAATTGTATGTCTCCTGCTCTGTTTTACCCACATTTTCCCATACATTTCATGTTATAGCAGTCTCGGATGATGGCCCAGCATGTTGTTTGTTTTAAGAACACTTTCTCTGAAGATTTGACAAAATGCAAAGAAGGTACCAATGTGATATTTCTAAAGATAGCTACAGCACTGGACCCAAGATTTAAGAACCTGAAGTGCCCTCCAAAACCTGAGAGGGACAAAGTGTGAAGCCTGCTTTCAGGAGTCTTAAAAGAGCAACACTCTTATGTGGAAACTACAGAACCCGAACTATCAAAAATGAAAATCAACCTTCTGGTGGTGGCATCTGACTGATGAAAATGAACATGTGTCCGTCCGCACTGCTTTGGATTCTTATTCAGCAGAACCCATCATCAGCATGGATGCATGGCCTGTGGAATGGTGGTTGAAGAATCAAGGGACATATGAATCTTTAGCACATCTGGCATCTTGTGACGCCAGCTACAAGAGTGCCATGTAAACGCCTGTTCTAACATTCATGTGACATTGTAAACAAGAAGCAGGCAGCATTATCTTTTGCAAATGTAAACAAACTTGTTTGAGCGATTGGCTGAACAAGAAGTAGGACTGAATGGATTTGTAAGCCCTAAAGTCTTACATTTGGCTTATTTTTGAGTGCAGTTATTTTTTTGTACATTATTCTACTTTTGTAAGTTAAACTTTAAATAAATACATTAACGGAGATATCCTATTTATTTATCTCCTAGGACCTTGAAAGGTCATTGAGTCCAGCCCCCTGCCTTCACTAGCAGGCTCAAGTACTGATTTTGCCCCAGATCCCTAAGTGGCCCCCTCAAGGATTGAACTCTCAACCCTGGGTTTAGCAGGCCAATGCTCAAACCACTGAGCTATCCCTCCCCACGTGATACTTTCATGATAAAGAGATTGCACTACAGTACTTAAGTGAATTAAACATACTATTTTTATTTTTACAGTGCAAATATTTATAATAAAAATAACTATAAAGTGAGTAATGTACACTTTGTATTCCGTTATAATTGTAATCAATATATTTAAAAATGTGGAAAACATTCAATCTTTTTTATATAGTGTTCTGTTTAACAGCGCGATTAATGGTGATTCATTTTTTTAATCACTTGACAGCCCTAATGATTATATATCTTCCCCCTCTCTGACAACTAAAACGGTAGTTTTTTCAGACGCTGCATGCTGTCTTTTGAGTTTTGGGTACTGTAACTCACTGGATCTCCTCCAGACCCTAGTGTCAAAATCCTGCACTGTTGGATCGCAGGTGGGCAGCATTGATATACTGGGGCATGAGATCAAGAGTTGGTGTGAGGGAATAGCCTGCAGTGCTAGTTTTGGCATGTACACCATTTTTTTCCAAATACAGTTATGCAAGACAGCTGAGCTTTTGAGGTTATGGGTTTTCATGCTTTGTCTTTGATTTCAAGTAATGGCAATTAATGGTGTGAGTGTGTGTGTGGCAGCTGAGGGGTGAAAACATTATCTATATTCCTGTTTAATACTCTTTCCTTATGCTCTTTCGCTTAGAGAAGCTGTGACCTACTTACTGTTCTAAAGTATTTTGTTATATAATTTATGATTGTATGACGCTTACATAATTTTGGGAGTGAAGGGTTTTTTCCACTTTTTTCCATTTTCGTGTAGAATTCAGCAGCAAGACCAAAGAGCTAAAAAAGGAATGGCAGTGATTTTAAAGATTTGGTCTTGTGGTGATCACATCTTGTAACTGTATCAAAAAATGAAATCATCTTAAAGAAAGAAATAGCACAATGTTTTGTCTCATCTCCTTGAGAGGCAGATGCCGTGGAAAGTATATTACATTTAGTATAGCTTTGTAGGCTATGAACAGTTAACATATGCAATATTTACGAGAGCTTCCACTTCCCTGCCATCCCAACAAATTTGTAAGAAATTCCTGTTAGTACCAGCCAGGGAAATCTACCCTTCTCATAGGTTTTCTTGTGTTCCAGTAGTACCGTGAACAGGAAGCCATTCGTCTATGTCTAAAGCATTTTCGCCAGCACAACTACACTGAGGCTTTTGAATCACTGCAGAAGAAAACCAAGATTGCGCTAGAGCACCCAATGTTGACAGATCTGCATGACAAACTAGTGCTGAAAGGAGACTTTGATGCTTGTGAAGAATTGATAGAAAAAGCTGTAAATGGTAAGTGAATTCAAAGCAGTATCTTGTCTGGAAAGCCTATTGATGTATAAACTCTTTCCATAATGTCCATTAAAATATACACAGCTGTATTGTGATAGCTTTTGTTTTGCATTATGTAAGGGTAGCTATTTAGTATCTGAAGCATGATGCCTTGTAAACTCTTGCTGGACACATAAGTATTCTCTGCGCGAGAAGAGTTAATAAAGGTTTACAAGACTTACTAACATTTTCCCTTGTTATTACTATTACTTTGGAGCGCCGTCCCCCCCTGCCCCTCTCGGCAGAGTTTAAAAGGTGCTTCCAGGAACAAGTGAAGACAAGGTCTGTGACCCAAATAGCTGACAATCTAAAGCCAGACATAACATTACAAGAGAAGGTAATAAACAAAAGAAGTTGGGAGGAGTGTAAGGAAATGACAAGATTTCAGTAAGACTCACCAATTAGCAAGGCCATCTCTTCATTATGATGGATTTTGTTAAATTTAGTGGATTGTTCTTTTTAAACCTACCTAGTTGGGCAACACAGCAGAAATAATATTTTGGGAGGGATTTGAATGAGGGCAGTGGTTTTGTGACTGGGTGTAGGGACAATATGCCTTGTAATAGGAGTCCACTTACAGGAAGACCCTGAGGTGGGAATGGAAGAACTGCTCCAAAAGTCAGAGCCTAGGCCCAGTGGCTAGATTCGTTATAAATAAATTAAGGTTAACCCTTATTTAGAGCATTATTTAGAGTGCAGAGGGAGCTTGAGTAGCAGAGTTGAAGTGTCTTTGCCCTACACAGCAAGTTTGGAGCACAACCATGGTTAGAATTCAGCAATTCCTGACTCTCAGTATTGTGCTCTATGTTCATTTGCTCTGTCTAGGTGAAACTTAGGCCTGGTCTACACTGGGGGCAGGGGAGATCGATCTAAGATGTGTAACTTCAGCTACGAGAATAGCGTAGCTGAAGGCGATGTATCTTAGATCGACTTACCTCCCGTCCTCACGGTGCGGGATCGACGGCCGCAGCTCCCCTGTCAACTTCGCTTCCGCCTCTCTCCTGCTTTGTAATAACTGTTAATACACACTTCTGGAAGTTGTGTTTATGTGCCTGCTGGCAACATCAGTAATGCAGTTTTTATCAAAGTAGTGATTGGTTCCTGGGGTACAGTGGGAGTAAAAAGATGTGTAACTAAAGATAGCCTCATAGTTTGTATCTCCTTTATAAATCAAGTATATCAAATAGCATGTTCTGTTTACTGTGTGGGATTTTGCTGTGCTACTTTCCACTCCTCTGGGACTGCTCTGTTTTCTCCAGTCTTCTAGATTGTGCTTTTTCTAGGAAGTACTTTCTCTTACTTGAACAAATGATTCATAACTGCTGCAGTGTTCTCCCACTTATCCAGGTATAGAAGTATTGGCAAAGGACAAGTATGGCAGATTCCTAGATCCAGTATTTCACTGGTTAACAAATCACCATTGCTTTCCAGCTTAATCAATTTTTTTGTGGTGAACAGTCAACCTGCCTAGTTCCTGACAGTTTTAAATGTCAGGTTTGCATTGGCTGCTGACCTCTCTTGGCATAGAGCAATGGCCTTGAACAATTGATTGCTTGCTTCAATTGCACCTATGCAATGTGCAAAAAACTCTGGCTCTAGCTCTAGGCCAGGTCTACACTAGAAGAGGTTTGCTGTTAAAGCAATACTGGCAAATGCTCCCAGTGTTAGATGCTGGTTCCTTGAGCGAAATAAACTAATCTGAGAAAAGCACTTTTATGTTAGTATAATTGCGTCTACACGAGGGCTTTTGCCAATACAGAAATTTGCTTAAAATAAAAAAGGACATGTAAACTGACACTGTTAGCAAAAGTTTCTGATGTATACCTGGCGTTAGGCTATGGCCAGGGTCGGCACCAGCCCAGCAAGCAGGTGCTTGGGGCGGCCAAGGGGAAGTGGCAGCACGTCGGGCTCTTCGGTGGCAATTCGGCAGCAGGTCCCTCGGTCCCTCTCAGAGGGAAGGACCTGCTGCCGAATTGCCGCCTGTAGCGGGGTGGTTACCCTGCTCCTGCCTGGAAGGGCTTAAAACAGCCCTGGCAGAGGGCTGCAGCTCTAAAAGCTGGGCTGATTGGGGAAGTAGCCACAGCAGGGCCATGCCCCAAACAGGCCACAGCTGGCCTGTATAAAAAGGCTGGGAGCCAGAGGCCAAGGAGTCTCTCTGCCTTCAGAGGGAGAAGGGCCTGGCTGCAGTGAGCTAGACACAGGGTACCTGAGTGGAGCAGGCCTGGGGAAAGGCTGAGGAGCTCCAGCCTGGAAAGTTCCAGACTGTGGCCTAGGAGAAGGCCAGGGGTCCTGGGGGTTGCAGAGGGCAGCCCAGGGCTAGGCCAAGGCAGCAGGTCCAAACCCTCCTGGCCTGTGATGAGTGGCCTATACTGCAGTCTATCCTAGGGGGCAGGGGCTAGTTGGTGACTGGCAGTGGCCTTATTCTGAGGTGAGGTAGGGATAGTGGGTGGGGGTTCCCTGGGGAGGGGAGACCCTAGTAGTGAGGGGTGTACTGCCAGGGGGCAGTCCCCCCAGATACAAGGGCACCGGGGTCTGGGAGGGACACGGGGCCAGAGTACAGGTGGATCACCAGCCTGCAGGGGGCGCTCCAGGATGCTGGAAGAACTAATTCCAAGAAGTCACCAGCAGGAGGCGCCGCAGGTGTGAGTCCGCTCCTCTACATGGTCGAAGAAGAAAGCGGCGTGGTGGAGCTGCCGCCGATCGCGATTGCGGCTTTTTTTTTCTTTCTTTCTTTTGCCGCTTGGGGCAGCAAAAACCCTGGAGCCGGCCCTGGCTATGGTTCTGCTGGAGAACTTAGTGGTGTAGCTGCACTGATGCAGCTGTGCCGCTGTAAGCTCTCTAGTGTACCTGCTCTAAACTGATGTGTGAGAGAGAGAGAGCTTTCCTGTTGACTTAATTGATCCATCCCCAACGAGCGATGGTAGCTACATCAATGGGAGAAGTTCTCCCACTGACATAGCGCTGTCCACACCGGCACTTAGGTCAGTGTAACTAGGTTGCCTCACAGGGGTGGCTGATTCACACCCCGAGCGACATAAGTTATACCAACATAAGTGGTAGCGTAGACACAGCCGTTAACTTGATACCTGCAATGTTAAGCATGTTATGGTATTGCGTCCTTTGTTCTTGTCCCAGTTTATTATAACTGTAGAGTGAGCTATTCCTTTCACTAGCAATCTAGTTGAATGATTTAGCATGAATTTTTATTTACACATGCTATTCTACATTCTGTCACTGATTCTGAAGGAGTATTATAAATCTGATTTCAGTACTTTTACGATATAATCCTATTATCCAATACTTGGCTAACTGAAGCTCCCAGTTACGTGTAACTTGCATTACTCCCTGCCTATTCTTTACTGATTCCCCTTCTGTTGCTTTGACCACATTACGCCTGAACTCCTTCGCTGGCTTCCCCTGTCTTTCACATTAAGTTGCAGCTCCTTAATCCCACTTTTCACCTATCTTTCCATCTAGCTTTCCTTCTTCATGTAGCCGCATTACTTCTGTGTTGTTATATTCACAACATCCCTGTAAAGTAAGGAAGTAGTATTATCCTGAAGCACATTTAGGCCTGATCCACACTAACCCCCCATTTCGAACTAAGGTACGCAAATTCAGCTACGTTAATAATGTAGCTGAATTTGAAGTACCTTAGTTCGAACTTACCGCGGGTCCAGACGCGGCAGGCAGGCTCCCCCCTCGATGCCGCATACTCCTCTCGCCGAGCTGGAGTACCGGCGTCGACGGCAAGCACTTCCGGGATCGATTGCTTACCTCCGGGTCCGGCGGTAAGCAAAGTGTAGACCTACCCTAAGTGACTTACTTGAGGTCACACAGGAAGTCTGTGGCAGAGCAGGGAATTGAATCTGTACTTCCAGAGTCCCAGGCTAGTGCCCTGAACCACTGGACTATCCTTCCTCTTTGGCCTTCAAGGCCAAACATCTTCATTCTGGTCTACCATGTTTCATTCTGGACTTCTACCACCACCTGCTCACCATGCTCTTTTACATTCTTATGCTGTCTTCTGTGTTTGAAATGCCTTTTCATACACCTCACTCTCAAGTTCCCTGCTTAAAACTTTTCTGAAACCTTTCTACAATAATTTCTTCATATGCAGAGTTTGGGGCTTTTTCATTCCTGAATTCTTGTCCTGTGTATTAGCTTTCCAAATAACTGTTTTGGTCAGTATAGTGTTGTGTATATACTTTCAGTGCTGTACAAACGTACATTTAAAGAGAAATATATACAAATGCCCAGTTAACTTTCAAGGCCTTCAGAGACTCTGAACTCTCCTGGCCATTACATAGCCTAAACCTGGGCATATGAACTTTTGACCTCACGTTGATCTTGAGGTTCATGGCCTTATCCTCATTTCACCACTACATTTTTCTTTAACAGGGATGCCTCACAGAGTTAGTTTAGCACAAATTGACTTAAAAAAAGGGGGCAAATATTTGTAATGCTAGGTTTAAAAATGTGACATGCCATACCTCTTGCAGGCCGTCACTGTATTATTAGACGGGAAGAATGGGTCTGCATGGATGAGAAGGAAGATTAGTGGAAGTAGAAGTGGATTTTTTTTTTTTTTTTTTTTTTGGTGTTGCTAGTACTGAACACTGATGTCTTCCACCCTACCTCACTGGATAATTTCTTTTGAGAACTTTTTGGCAGGCAGTCACACTCTTCCCACAGATTCTTAGGACTTCCTCATGCGCACTATGCTCAGAAAATGAGCATATTGAAACTCTGGCAACTTGCTGACTTCCTCTCAAAACTAAAAGGTTCCCTAAATCTCAGTTGCTTCTTAGATGTAGCTCAAATACCTCACATTTGGATTCATTCCTGCATCTTCCAGACAGCCTACGCTCTGACAGACAAGTCTGGTTAATATTCCTGTATAGCAAATGCAGAATCCAAGTTACTTAATGGAACTGCATGAAACTACTCCAAAAGGTACTTACAGATTAGATTTGTGTGTGCAAGCTACAGGTAGTGTTCTGGTTTCACTTTTTTTCAAGGAGGTGCTTCATCTGGCTGTTTTTTCATGTCAATATCTGATGTTTGATCATCCACTAAGTCACTAGCCAGAAGTCTTGTCTTACAGTTGACTGTGCTCAAAGTGCTTAGGGTGCATCAGAAGGGAATGGTTGAATCTTCCTGGAAATTTCAGACACACTGCAGTTTTGAGGGGTAATACTAAGCCATACATACTCCCTTCATTCAGTTACTCTGTAAAATTTCTTGCTACATAACATTCAACTGGCTGACAAAATAAAGTCTCTAATATTAGTAAATTGTACCTCACTGATGAATAACCTGTAATCTCTAGGAGATGGATGTTACTATATGCAAAATACATCACAGTGTAGGTGTAAAGGAGTTAATAGATAATGATACATAACAAATCATCTTCTTTGGACATAATTGTAGAGCAGACATGGTCATTGACCTGTGTGAAAGGCCTCATGGGCTCTGGAATCTGATTTTCCTTTAAAACTAATAGGCGCTCTTAAAATTGTTTCTGCAGTGGAGTTGAAAATATCGTTCTAAACCACTGTTACTATTTCATTGGAAACAGATGATAAAAACCTAATCTGACCTAGATCTGATCCTCCACAGGGCCTATGCAGTATGTTGTCTCTTTCTTCAAACATGTCAAGTCAGCTTAGTTGATAAAACAAGAACTAGGAGCAAGGTACTAGAATAGATCAGATACCGGGTAGGAGATCCACCTAGGCCCCCTTCTACCTATGTGCCAAACCACTAGTGAGTGGTTCAGCTTCCAAAACAAGCCACTGCTGATTTATAGCGCAAATAGAATGAATGTGGAACTGCTCCCAGCTGAAAGAAACATTTCTGGGAATAGAGCTGGAATATCTCCAAACCAGTGTCCCATGGAGGAAGAAAAGCATTATTAAAAGAAGCTGAAGGCACAGTAGGGGAGAAGTGTTGTCTTGACAAGTGCAGTCCATGGGTTTTGAGTATGGGGGAGAGGTTAAACCACCCTTTTCAGGTCATATGGTGCAATTCATCCTCTTGTTCTATGTGTCCAATTATATCTGTTTGCTGCCAAAGGGATTGATGTTGCTGTTTACCTCCTTTCTTGAAGACCAATCCATCCTAATGTTCCATAAAATAATGTGTTTTTTTTTTCCTACCTGTTTGTGGCTAGTAAAATGGGACTGATTCTGTTAACATGGAATTTTTTACCAGTGTCAAATAATAGAACATATACTGTGCATGTATCTCTGGAGCAAGTCAAAATGCCTGAAAACCTTTGAAAGTTTTATAGCTAGAATTGTCCAACGTAACTCTTGTTTGAGTTTGTAAATGATGTGTAGTGTTTGGGGAGACCAGACTTCAGAACCTTAGAATGCTCAGCCTCTTCCAGGAAGCACTCATTGACTTGCAGAATTAAGCCTTTAATTAAACTTAGATCTCAGTCCTGACAAATTAAGACCAGAAAAAAATTAACAATATGATGTGGCGAAAGTTCATCATGTACTACACATAATTAAGAGCTTATACAGTTTTGATTTTAACTTTTCCACTTAGAGGCATCTGGGGTAGGTAATACACAGCTGAATTTGCAGCTGTATTTTTAGGAAGAGGATGCCTATTAACTAAGTTCATAACTTTTAAAGTCCCTGCCTTACCGTCAAATGCCTGGGCTCCTGAATGGGGAAAAGTCCCCCCTCCACTCCCACCTCCCTTCCTAGGACTGACAGTCTCCACACTTAAAAAAAAAAAAATGGGTAGGGATGAACAAGTGGGTGTTTAAAGTTTTTTGTTTAGATTTATAAACTTCATCTTGTGGTTCAGGAAGCATATATATAATCTAACCCTGTACAAATCTGCTTTTTATCAGGGGCCCCAAAAGCCCAGTCCCCTTTTTGTGTCTCTGCCCCCTCTTCTCAAAAAAAAAAAAAAAAAAAGAAAAAAGCCACCAACAAAAAATGCCCTCAGGTAAGCTGAGGGGAGAGATGGGATTTAAGACTAATTTGCTTTTCTGTTTTGATCCAATGCCTGTTTGTTTCTTCTCAGCATTTACAACTGCTTTACCTTTTTCTCTTAGATGAAGCTCTGGAGATGCCATCTGACCCAGTTTCAGCTCAACATGAGCTAAAATGCCTGAATTTATAAGCACTTGCAACTTCCTCCCTTCTTGTTTAAATAATGGAAATAGGAACCCATCCTTAATTAAAACATGCCAGGCTAGAGATTTATGGATAACTGGCATGACATGGCAGTCAGGCCAGGTTGATTCTTGATTGATGTAGTGGCTAATGTTTACTCTTTTTATTTTGTCAAAATACAAATTGAATAAGGTATGGTTTATGAAAATGTTATTAGTAACTGACATGCATATGACAGTTCAAAGAGAGCTCTAGAGTAGCAGTTAGGTTTGAGTGAGAGCATCTTATTTTAATCTGAAAATGTTCTGCTACAGCATAATGTAAGTGCAAACATTACAAGCAGCAATAAGTGGGTTTTTCTGTGTTTGCAGATGGCTTGTTCAATCAGTACATCAGTCAGCAGGAATACAAACCGCGTTGGGGTCAGATTATCCCCAAAAGTACCAAAGGTAAGAGTCTAAATGGAAACACTTCTTAAAAAAGAACAGGAGTACTTGTGGCACCTTAGAGACTAACAAATTTATTAGAGCATAAGCTTTCGTGGGCTACAGCCCACTTCTTCGGATGCAAAGCTTATGCTCTAATAAATTTGTTAGTCTCTAAGGTGCCACAAGTACTCCTGTTCTTTTTGCGGATACAGACTAACATGGCTGCTACTCTGAAACCTGACACTTCTTAAAATTACCCATGCATTAGTAATTGCCACTATAGTAGTTTGTGGATACAGTGCATGAAGGTGATAAAAGGGAGGCTATAGGACAGCTTAGTCCTGCTTTTTACAGGTGCAGCTGATGTCATTTACTTTTCACTCTGGCACAATGCATTTATCTTCAGATACTAAAATGATGTATGTGAATGTACAGTTCAGTAAGGAACCGTTCACAGAACAATAGCTTTAAACCAAAAGTTATACAAGGTGGCTTTTCTGGGGTGGTGGAATATCATTTAAGGTGCCATTCCAGCTGACTTGTCTTCAAGCAGTTCTGAGGCTGCTTTTTACCATGCTGGGAGCTGAATTAGCCTTTGGCTGTCCCCAGCGTTGGGGGCTGCAAAGGTTGGTTTAAGCTCAACAGTTTTTATGGACCTGAGGATATGTTTTCACATCCAGGGTCTGTTAAGGTCTCCTCTTGCAAGACACTCCCTGTACTGATGGAGAGCATTGTGTTCACTGATTTACACATGACAATGTTTCTTCTCTGGAAGATAGACACAAAAAGCAATACAATACAAAAATAATCTTGGTTGCTTTGAGTATAAACATGCTGTTCTCCAGATAATTGCTATGTATATTTTGAATGTTTGAAGAACGCTGGGCTATTTAAGTTGTGCTGCCTCTGCTCAGGTTGTATGGCATGAATGAATGAATTCTAATTTTTTAGAAAAATCATGTATAATAGAAAATCTTTCCTTTGTCTTTCACAAGGTGATGGAGAGGACAGCAGACCAGGAATGAGAGGAGGCCATCAGATGGTCATTGATGTACAGACAGGTGAATGGTCATTTATTCTTTAAGAAGAAAGTTCTGTCCTATTTTTATTTTGGGACTTAATTATATTGAGCTGATACAAGCTCAGCTATAAATATGCAAACATATCTTGTTCCTTTGTATATTCTTTTTTTCTATTAGTGTTGGGACAAAACTCTGCTCTTAGTGCATCTGATTGTTATTCTGCTTTCCCTCTGTGGAGCCCTACTTCACTCTTCTAGATTTCAGGCTGCTTGTTTTGGTGATGCAGGAGTGACTTCTTCCATAGGTGATCCGATCTTTTGGTTGGGGGAGGGTCTGTTATGGGTGCCCTTTCCGCCCCTATCTGCTGCAGGTCTGACGACTGGAAGCAATATCAGCCTTTGCTGGCCAAGTGTTACTGGTCCCTAACACTCACTGATAACCTAGGAACCTTCTGATTAAGAGCCAGGGTTTTTTCCTGAGAAAGGGACCTGGGGATCTTAAAACTAAACCAATCGGGTTTTTTTAATTATTATTATTAAATGATTGGCCATATGCTATGAGCCCCTCTTTTCTAAGAACTTACTCTTGGGGAATTCTGCACTGAAAAATTAAAAACTGTGCACAATATTTTAAAATTCTGCAAAATTCAGTGTATTTTATTTGTCAAAATAATGCAGTATAATCACGCTGGCTTCAATTATTTAGGTAATTTATTTAAACTAGAGTATAATGGACGGAGAATGGGAAGTATTGGAGGAAATCCCCAAACCCGCTTGCCTAATCATGGGACTGGAAGGGACCTCGAGAGGTTATCTAGTCCAGTCCCCTGCACTCATAGCAGGACTAAGTATTATCTGGACCGGCCCTGATGAGTGTTTGTCTAACCTATTCTTAAAAATCTGCAATGATGGAGATTCCACGGTCTCCCTAGGCAATTTATTCTAGTGCTTAACCCCCCTGACAGTTAAGAAAAACTTCCTAATGTCCAGCCTAAACCTGCAGTTTAACATTGCTTCCTGTCCTATCCTCAGAGGTTAAGAACAATTTTTCTCCCTCCTTTTAACAACTTTTTCACTGTGGCTATCTAATTGTAATAAATATACAAATCCCTACCCTGTAGCTACTTTGTGTGCACTGCTATGGAGGAAAAAAAGTGTTGTGTTCCATGTTAACACACAAGAATGGTACAGTCCCTGCCCCAAAGAATTTAGTCTGTCAAAAGATAGAGGAAAGGGGGCTACAAGTAGGATGGTCAGGGTTTTGATTGACCATATCTTGATAGGTTGATATGTAATAACATACACTACACCTCTACCCCGATATAACGCTGTCCTCGGGAGCCAAAAAATCTTACTGCGTTATAGATGAAACCACGTTATATCGAACTTGCTTTGACCTGCCAGAGTGTGCAGCCCCGCCCCCCCCAGAGCACTGCTTTACCACGTTATATCCGAATTCATGTTATATCGGGTCGCGTTATATCGGGGTAGAGGTGTATCTCCAATTGCTGGTTAACCTTGCTGTTACCAGTCAGAAGACTTCGTGTTGCCCTCAACTCCTTATTTAAATACTCCTAACAAACATGGTTTCTTTCCCCCACCTAATCCATACAATTAATACAATGTAATAAAGATGACTTGCAGTTAGTGGGAAGAGAGGGGCGAGTGCCAAGCCTTTGGGTACATCTGTACTACAGGTCGGGCTGCAATTTGCAGCTTGTGTAGGTGTGCGTGCACCAGCTTTAATCTAGCGATCTTGCAAAAAATAGCAGTGAGAACGTGGCAATGCAGGCTGCACAAGCCTGTTTCACCCCTCTGGGTAGGTACTCGTGCTGTCTGCACTGAAGTCCAGGCTGCCTCCCGCATCCTCACTACTATTTTTAGCAGGCTAGCTAGATTAAAGGTACTATGGGTATGTCTGTGCAAGCTGCAAATCATACCCTCAGCTACAGTGTGATACCCCTTGAGGGGCAAGGAGGAATGTGGGCTTATTGAAGATTTGGGGGAACTGAAGGTGACTATATTGGTTGTGGGTGTATAGATAGGGAGTTGAAGGCTGTAACAAGTTAAGGTGTATGGGCATGAGGACAGAATACATTTAAAAATAACTGGGGCTGTCAATTAATTGCAGTTAACTCATGAGATTTAAAAAAATTAATCACGATTAATCGCAGTTTTAATTGCACTCTTAAGCAATAAAATAGCAATTGAAATGTATTAAATATTTTGGATGTTTTTCTACATTTTCATATATATTCTGTGTTGTAATTGAAATAAGTGTATATTTTTTATTATAAATATTTGCACTGTAAAGGTGATAAAAGAAATAGCATTTTTCAAGTCACCTCATACGAGTACTGTAGTGCAATCTTTTTGTTGTGAAAGTGCAACTTACAAATGTAGATTTTTATTTGTTTGTTTTTGTTTTTGAGTGCAGTTATGTAACAATGTAAAACTTCAGCGCCTATAAGCCCACTCAGTCCTACTTCTTGTTTAGCCAGTCGCTAAGGCAAACAAGTTTGTTTACATTTGCAGGAGATGAGGCTTCCCTCTTCTTATTTACAATGTCACCAGAAAATGAAAACAGGCATTTGCATGGCATTTTTGTAGCCAACATTGCAAGATATTTCCGTGCCAGATATGCTAAACATTCGTATGCCTCTTCATGCTTTGGCCATCATTCCAGAGGACATGCTTCTATGCTGATAACACTTGTTTTAATAAAATAAAAAAAATAAAAAAGCGTTAATTAAGTTTGTGATTGAACTCCTTGGGGGGAATTGTATGTCTCCTGCTCTGTTTTACCTGCATTCTGTCATATTTCATGTTATAGCAGTCTCGAATGATGACCCAGCACACACGGTTCATTTTAAGAACACTTTCACTGTAGATTTCACAAAACGCAAAGAAGGTACTAATGTGAGATTTCTAAAGATAGCTACAGCACTGGACCCAAGATTTAAGAATCTGAAGTGCCTTCCAAAATCTGAGAGGGGCGAGGTGTAGAGCATGTTTTCAGAAGTTATAAAAGAGCAACACTCCAATGCGGAAACTACAGAACCCGGACTACCAAAAAAGAAAATCAACCATGTGCTGGTGGCATCTGATTCAGATAATGAAAATGAACATGTCAGTCCACACTGCTTTGGATTCTTATCGAGCTGAACCCGTCATCAGCATGGATGCATATCCCCTGGAATGGTGGTTGAAGGATCAAGGGACATATGAATCTTTAGTGCATCTGGGACATAAATATCTTGTGATTCTGACTACAACAGTGCCGTGAGAACGTCGGTTCTCACTGTCAGGTGCAGGGCTGGCTCCAGGCACCAGCGAAGGAAGCAGGTATCTGGGGGCGGCCAATAGAAAGAGGCGGTACGTCGGGGTATTTGGCAGCTCTTTGGCGGCAGCTCAATGCTCCGCTTTAGTCTTCGGTGGCAATTCAGTGGCGGGTCCTTCACTCCGTCTCTTCCTCTTCGGCGGCAGCTCAATCCGTTTCTTTTTTTTTCCTTCGCCGCTTGGGGCAGCAAAAAAGCTGGAGCCGGCCCTGGTCAGGTGACACTGTAAACAAGAACCGTGCAGTATTATCTCCTGCAAATGTAAACCAACTTCTTTGTCTGAGCGATTGGCTTTACAAGAAGTAGGACTGAGTGGACTTGCAGGCTGTAAAATTTCACATTTTTATTTTTGAATGAAGTTTTTTTTGTACATAATTCTACATTTGTAAGTTGAACTTTCATGGTCAACAGATTACACTAGAGTACTTGGATTAGGTGAATTGACAAATACTATTTCTGTTTTTTTTACAGTGTAAATACTTGTAATCAAAAATAAATATAAAGTGAGCACTGTATGCTTTATATTGTGTTTTAATTGAAATCCGTATATTTGAAAATGTAGAAAACATCCAAAAATATTTAAATAAATGGTATTCTATTACTGTTTAATAGTGCAATTAATCGTGATTAATTTTTTTAATCGCTTGACAGCCCGAAAAATAACTTGCTTGTTCACCATTAATTTTTATTATGGTTTCCTGGTTTGATAAAGTTCTAAACCTTTGTCACCCAATATATAATTATTGCCCCAGAGAGGAAGTACTCCATTTGTATGAGGCTGGCAAACATTCTTCGTGGAGAGAGATAGAAGAATCTGAGGAAGATCTATGAGGATAAATTTTCTTGTTAGAGATTGTGTTGAGAAGAAGCACTACCATGAGAAATGAAAGCTGTGAAGCGCACTCTAGTGGCTATATAGTATATAGTTTTCAAGATCGGGTGCTTATTTCAAAGCCGCAGGAGTGATGCTGATACAAAGAAGAGGGATATATGCATTTTGACATAAAATGTATTAAACATTTTCGGAATGACTGCATTGGTAAGTGTGATTCTTCCTCCCTTACTCAGAGCAAGTTGACTAGCTCAGGCTTTGACCTATGATCATTCTGATATTAAATAACGCAGTGAAACGGAGTCAGTCTTCCAGTTTCTTAAACTGACTACCGAGTAACTCACTAAATCAAACACATGTACTTTTGTTTTCAGGGAGAACTGGACTTCCTCCCATTCTTTTAGTCAATTTCACCGCCAAGCTTTATGCCTTCTAGTGACAGAGGGTAACTTTGGATCAATCTTACAGCTCTGGAGAAGAGATTTCCTGTAGGCTCCTTGGGAGGCTGTACTTAGTTTTGCTCCAGGGCCTGCTCGGGTCTGCAAAGTCCGTATGTTTTATGTGGTGGTGGTTTTGCTCATGAGGAAGTTTTGCTCTGGGTGTTTCTGGTATTTAATTTGGCTCATGAAAAGGCCAGGAAGGTTGCTGATACTGTTTGTGTTGTAAAATCTGCTGCTTCTACTCATGGCTGCTCAAGCTTCTTTTTGTGCTGGGCCCATTTATCGAAGGTGTGGGAATTTGGCTAGGCATGGTTTTGGGGTGTATTTTACAAACTGAAGCTAGTCTCTCTAGGCAGCCTCACGCATGCCTAATGTTAATGGAAAAAGGAAAAAAAAAAAAAGGAACATATGCCTTGCCCCACTTGCTGAACTGTTATCACATAGATCCTGGGGATGAGAGGGGATAATAATTGGCGCTTAGCACTTTTCATCACTGGATCCAAGTGACTTTCAAAGATTGGCATTATACTCATTACCATCTGTGAAGACTGATGTAGGGAAAGGTTAAGTGACTTGCTCCATGTCTCACAGTAAGTCAGTGTCGGGAACAAACCCCTATTACCTGATGCCCAGGCCTAACCTTTGCTGCTTTCAACTGTGTATTTTGTAGCTTATCTACAATTCTGCTCTTGCTGAGTTTCCAATAAAAATGAGCCAGCAAAAGTGAAAGACGTCACGGTCCGCAGGCTTAAAATAGAATACTGAAGCTTATGTTACTCTGTTGGGACAAGTATGATGTTGGTATGTTGCTTCTAACAATTTAGTCCTGCAGGACAAGTCAACACTAACTCTGCCCTCTTACAGGTATTTCTGGGAATAGACTTTTTTTTTATGGGTGGAGATGAAAGGGGATAAATACATTAATATGTTAACTAAAGATTCTGTGGGTTACTAGGTTACCTCTCCTTTAAGGTAATCAGATGATATTAAAAATATTTTTAAAACTAGTTGGACTGCTCTAATGCTACACTGTGAGTGAAGCTGGAGGCTAAAATTACTTTATTCTTTTTGTGTAGTGCTGCTTTCTGGGTTTTTTGGATTTTTTTTCACACATGGGAGCATCTTGGAGGGGACGGGCAACTCTATTCTGTATCCCAAGAATCTAGTCTGATATGCATGGTGCAAAAAGGTCTGATGCTCGTACTGTAATCCATAATGTCCTTCCTGGCTTAAGATAACTGTAGCTTCAAGGTAAGATAATCTTTTTCAGGACCAGACAGTACTCCAGTCAAACACCACAGCAGAACCAGGGCCGGGTCCAGCTTTTTTGCCGCCGCACACGCGGCCAGAATGCCACCCCTTAAAATGTGCCTCCCCAAGCACGTACTTCCTCTATTGGTGCCTAGAGCCGGCCCTGAGCAGAACACTCTTAATATAGCTGTACAGAAGTATATTCATTAACCAGGTCATGCCCGACTTAGATCAGGGGCAATAACTTTATACATCCACAGGCACATACAGTTTAAAATTTCCATTTCCATTTTTTCCTGTAAGATGGACCTATTTTTAAATCACTCTTTATATGGGAGGCAGGACAATTTTCTGTCCCTTTTTAGGGGAAGAAAGTTATGACTGCATTTTGGAAGCCCTAATATAAGGAAACATGGACATTCGAGGACATTCGAGGTAAGTGCTTTGCCTAGTTCTGTAACAGAACTACAGTACCTTCTTACTTATGTAGATTCTGGCAAAATACCCAAACAGAGGAGTGAAGGCTTTGATTTCAGTGCTGTATTCCCAGCTGAACAGAGCTGCAAATAGCAGAGTCATTGCCTTGATGCATTTTGTAAGAGGATTCAGACATCTACTGCTAGTATCTTTATCAAAATGACCTAATCGTGCTTTGTCAGGCCATTTATTGAGCAAATGAGAGGCAGGTTCAGCATAGCAACAGGATTTTTTTTTTCTTCTTGCAGATGAATTCTTCTGTTTAATGTCATGATGCCAAACATAGGTTTTAAGGAATAACAGCGTGTCTTTGACAGGAATACAATGCACATTTCGTTACGGAATCATTCCTTGCAGTCCCATAGTTAAGGTTGTGTTGAGTTTTGCACTAGAAGCAGGGATTCAGTCATTTTGTATATGAAGCATACGTTGTAGTGTCCCCCAAATAACAGCACTTGCTTCTTGAGTACAGAATGACTGTTCTGATAATTTACAAGTAAATTCATTAACTGGTTTAAAGTTACATTTCACAACAGAAATATTTTTAATGTTATCTGTCTGTGTCACTGTACTTTTATTCCTAATGATCTCAATTAAATAAAACAGACCCTTCAGACATTACATAGAGAAGGCTCACTAAAATCTCATGCATAGGCAACATTTGGATTAATGGTGATGAAAGCTTCTCCTTTATGGAGAAGCAGATGAACAATCTCCTTCACGGTATTCCACAAAGAACTGCTCCCTTTGGAAAATGGATACCACCTCCCATTGTTTCTCATGGGAATGAAGCCAAGCTATCCTCCAGGAAGACCCACCATTTTATACTGGAGAAGGCAGGCAAATTACACTAGGTACCTAAGCAGCGGGACGGCCAATGGAAAGGGAGTTGCAATAGTCAGCTGACCACAGATGAAGGCCTAGTGAAAGGTTTCAGCAGAGGTGGAATCAAGGCAGCAGTACACATGGGCAATGCTGCAGCGATAGGGCGAGTCAGATTCAGACAAAGGCATTACAGGAAAAGTAGCCGAGGATGGCACCAAGGTTGGGGTAGGGCCAGTGGAGGCAGATGAGAGGCTTAAGTTGAGGAAGGAAAGAAAATGCTGCTTTTACTCAAATAAAAGTGCTTCTGTCTCAGGACGCTTACCTGAAAGCTGAGAATAAGACATGAGTTTACTTGGTTGAGGGGGAAAGAAGGGAGCACAAGGTATAATCAAAGGTATTGGGAGAAGCACTGTTTGCATTTCATTTGGTTCCATTACTGTAACACAATTAATATGACTAAACGTTAATCTTCCCCTCCCCCTAGTTGTCTGTTTAAGTATTTACCTGGGGTAGCTTATATTAGCCTACCCTATTGAGAAGTTGGTAAGCATATTGAGAGAATTGGGGGAGGAGGAACCACTTCATTGGTATCTTATGCTGTATGAGTGAACCTAGCGATTGCTCTTTAGTACGGTAGAATCTAGCTATTCAAACTGAGAAGCCATGTTATGATTCTTGTGAGTTAGCAAGTGACAAATTTAATGAAAGAGCAAGGGTAACTCATTACAGTGTTTTGAGAAGTCTAGTTCAATTTTAATTTGATCTGTGCTTCATAATGTACCAGTGCTATTAAATGCACTGCAATATATTGTAAAAAAAAGTAAAATTTTCAAGTGCCTAAATTTTGTTGATTCAGTATGATTTAGATTTCTAAGCGACTTAAGCAACTTTTGAAAATTTTACCTGAAGTCGTCTTATAGTATGAGCTTTAGTTACATTGGCCTCGATTTCAATTTCTATTGAGGATTGTAATCTTTTGTGCAGACTAACAGTGACATGAAAATGGCTGCGTAAATGCACACGTTCTCTGGAGATAGGCAATCTGACTGATTTGTTGTGTAGCACGTGATTGGAGAGGGTTTCTAAATACCCTTCTGAAAAAGGGAAGCTTAAAGAGAAGTTGGTAGGCGGTATCTAGGTTGAGGCATGGTGTTAAAGGATGGACAGAGTAGTGCAGCTTCTTGCACTCTTGGGAAAGGGGGGTTGTTGACGATAGCAACAGTATTGAGAGTAAGGGAAGAAAGGGGGAGAGCAGAGTAGGCCTCTTGGGGACTGCTTTTTTGCCAGAATAAGCAATTTAGAAGTGCTCTTGAATATAGTTTTTCTAAGAAATACTTTAATTTTGAGTTTTGGGCATGGCAAGAACAGTAGGGAATTTTGACCTCCAAATTATAGCTCATAAGGGCTTTGGATGGATGTAACAGTCCTATAGCTCTTGCAAATGTTCACTGGTTGACCTGTAGGAGAAATTCTAAATTTGGGCCATGAGTGGGAAAGGCGGAATTGAGCGGGAAGCTGGAGAGTGATGCAGCATTACTTCTTGGGCACAGGGAGAGTCTTTTCCTATATATTTTTACAATATGTAGCACAGTGGAATCCTAATCTTGATTGAGCTCTTGGGGTGCTGCTACAATATAATTACCTTGACATGCCAGGCCACTGCCCTCTCCATTCAGATCAATCCTCCAGTACCCATTGCAATACCTGCAAGAAATGACATTTTAAAAAATTTAATCTAATTTGGTTTGTTTACCTTCTGTCTGATCACTTTACTTGTATGTTGTTGTTATATTTGTGTTGTGGGAGCACCCCAGTCATGGCAGGGCCCTATTGTGCTATATAGGCACAGAGGGGAAAAATGATGGCCCCTTTCCCAAAGAGCTTACAATCTAAGTATAAGACGAGACAGTAGGTGGTTACAGACATGGGAGCACAAAGAGTAAGACAGTGCTGCTTTCTCCCCTGTTTGTTTTTAGTCTTTAGATCATTTCCCTATATGTCTGTGCAGTGTCTAGCACATTTTTGGTGCTACCATAGTACTAAAAATAAGGATTGTTCACATCTCAGATACATGGTAGAAAAATATCTACTAGGCAAGCTGATATTGCATCAGTCTTTTTAACTTTAATACACAGTAGACACTGCCTCTCCTGTCTTTTGCATGCAAAACTGGTCTTGATCAGAGTACAGATATTTGATATTTAGAAAAGCACCCTAATGGAAGCAGCACGCAACTTAAAGAGTTGCCTTGCTCTTGGTAATTGAAGACAAGTCGCTTTAACTTTGACATTTGCTATTTTATGTATTTTTTTGGTTGGTCTGCTTGAGAGTTCTGAGGGAGCAAGTGAGAATGTAGCGTTCCTTGCCTGGGATGAGTTTGTTCCTATTCTTATATGTAGTTTTAGTTCTTTTGTACCATCTTACCAGGTCTGTCGCATCTTACGCGCATTTAACATGCACGATTTCAGCTTTATGCAGTTGGCAAAAACAAACAAAAAAAACAATTTTAATACTGTACCTGTAGTGCGGGCGATTTTGCCCGCCATTACACTCAATGTCATTTTGACTATACGTGATTTTCGCTTTACGTGCTGACTGCAGAACGTAACCCCAGCGTTTAAGATGTGACCGACCTGTAATACTTTTAGTGATCTTTAATCACGTCAGACAGAACGATAAGGCTGCCAGTGAGCCTTTCTGGACACAGAGGTTGGAATACTGCATCAGACTTGCAGACCTTGTCCTGGAATACTGTCTGACTCTCAGTTGTATCTGAAGAATTGAGTGAAAATGAGGTTTGCCACTACCTGCACTTCTGTATTGTAACTTGTATTATCAGAATAGCACCACTGGGAATGGATCAATTTTATCTTCTCTCCCTCTGTCTCATAAATCATTGTGAGGTCAAATTGTTTTCCTACAGTGGCTGCATGTGAAGCTTCCTTTCACCTTTTGTACTTTTTGTTCTTTTAGGACACACATTACCTTTTTTGCAGTTTTAATGTTAAATTGACTAGATTACCAAGAGGTGTCAATTGGAATTGGAGCCTCATTGCGTTAGTCTTCAAACACTTAGCCCTGGTCTACACTACAGGATTAGGTCGAATTTAGCTGCATTAGATTGATTTAAAAATGACTGTGTCCACACAACCAACCCCGTTCTGTCGACCTAAAGAGCTCTTAAAATCAACTTCTGTACTCCTCCCCGACGAGGGGAGTAGCGCTAAAATCGACCTTGCTGGGTCGAATTTGGGGTAGTGTGACCACAAATCGATGGTATTGGCCTCTGGGAACTATCCCAGAGTGCTCCATTGTGACCGTTCTGGACAGCACTTTGAACTCCGTTGCACTAGCCAGGTACACAGGAAAAGCCCCGGGAACTTTTGAATTTCATTTCCTGTTTCGTCAGCATAGCGAACTCAGCAGCACTGATGACCATGCAGTCCCCTCAGAATCGTAGAGTGTAGAATGTTTCTATGATGATAGGTTATTCTATCATCTCCGTCCCTGAGGTTATCACAGATTAAAAGGTGGAAAAAAACAGTTGCGATGACATGTTTTCCGAGCTCATGCAGCCTTCCCATACTGATAGGGCACAGCTTAATGCATGGAGGCATTCAGTGGCAGAGGCCAGGAAAGAATTTAGTGAGCGCGAAGAGCGGCGGCTGGACGCGATGCTGAGGCTAATGGGGGAGCAAACTGACATGATGAAGCATCTCTTGGAGTTGCAGGAAAGCAGACAAGAGCACAGACCCCCACTGCATCCACCGTATAACCGCCTGCCCTCCTCCCCATGTTCCATAGCTTCCTCATCCAGATGCCCAAGAACGTGGCGGGAGGCTCCGGGCACCCAGCCACTCCACTCCAGAGGATGGCCAAGCAACAGAAGGCTGTCATTCAAACAGTTTGATTTTTAGTGCAGCTACAATAACTAATGTGGCCTTGTTCTTCCCTCCTCCCCCACCCCACCCGGGCTACCTTGTCCATTATCTCATTTTTTAAAAATTAATAAAGAATGTCTGATGCGCAGTGCGCCTTGCTGTGCTCTTCTAATCGCCCTGGTGTCTGGCTGCTCAAAATCGGACACCAGGCAGTTTGCCTCAACCTCCTACCCTGCAATAAACGTCTTCCCCCTTACTCTCTCCGATATTATGGGGCACACAGCAAGCAGCAATAACAATGGGCATGTTGGTTGCACTGAGGTCTGACCAACAGCGCCAGCGAGCTTTTAAACGTCCAAAGGCACATTCTACCACCATTCTGCACTTGCTCAGCTGGTAGTTGAACTGCTCCTTACTACTGTCCAGGCTTCATGAGTCATGGGAGCAAGGGGTAGGTTGGGGTAGGTGTGACTGCGCGCTGCTGCCAGCTGGGAGAGCAGCCTGAGACATAAGCCTCCAGCTCAAAACAGCAGCGGTGACGGTGAGCTGAGTGGGCTCCATGCTTGCGGTGCTATGGCATCTGCACAGGTAACCCAGGAAAAAAGCACAAAATGATTCTGTCGTTGCTTTCATGGAGGGAGGGGCGACTGACAACATGTACCCAAACCACCCGTGACAATGTTTTTGACCCATCAGGCATTGGGAGCTTAACCCAGAATTCCAGTGGGCAGTGGAGACTGCAGGAACTGTGGGATAGCTACCCACAGTGCACCACTCTGTAAGTCTATGCTAGCCACGATAGTGAGGACGCACTCCATTGTTTTAATGCGCTTAGTGTGGACGTATGCAATCGACTTCTATAAAATCGTCCTAATTTCGTAGTGTAGACATACCCATAGGAATGTGTGGTCCCTGTCCTGACTAGCCAGTCTGTTTACTTAAAATGGGGGATACCACTAATACTAGTATTGTGTTTTCTAGAAGTAAACTGAAAGTTTCAGAGTGCAGCCTCTTTACCCATAAGTATGATATGTTGCCTAAGCCAAGACTAAGAGGGTCAGTATCACCATCAGACTACTCCAAATCCATTCACCAGACTTGTCCTCCCTTACAAGTCTTTGGATCCTGCTGAAACGTTTTCACTGCAATCATAGGCCTAGTAACTGTATGTGCAAGTGTGGTTAGGGAAAACCGATACTGTGATTGCTCTGAACAGCCAGTGCAGCATAATCATAATTTACCAACTGTTAACACACTGTGGTATTGGAAATATTGTTGTATTTTTTTTACGCTGTAAACAGAGATAAATGCAGTATGGCAGAGACTATGAATTTAATAAAAGTTGATGACTTAATGGCAAGCCAAATGTTATGGAGGATGTCACAGATCCCCAATTTGATGGTAGAATAGTGCACATATATAAAGGGGGCTAGGAAGTGAAACGGTTGCTGCAAAATTGAGTTGCTTTGGATTTGTGGTGAAGGATAAAAATACATTTTACTTAAACGTTGGAAGAATAGTTGCAAACATTTAGAAGAAAACATAAAAAAACAAGTAACCATGAATCTCTTGGCAGCAGATAAATTTGTATTTGGAAACACCGTTGTCCTTCTAAAAAAAATCTTGTAATAAATAAATTTCAGTACAAAAATTGTGCTGGCAATACAATAAATAAAAGATGTTTGGTTTTATTTTGTGCATCTGCTAAAACGCCAGTAGAAAGGGAAGGAATGTTAGTCATTCTGGACTGGGTAATGATGGAGCCTTTATCGCTGAGCTGGAATGTAGTTATGCAGTAAGAATAAAAGCAAATTTGACATTGTTTGTGTACATTTGTCTCTTCGTTGCCACTTGTAAGCACTGAGGTGCTTACAATTGGCATTTACTTTTATGATGATATTTTGAACATTTGCAAGATTTCATTTTACCAGGTTTTCTTAAGGTCGATTAAAAAGGTTTAGCTTTCATTAGATTTATTCAGGTTTGCTATTAAACTTCAACTGGAGCAACAAAGCCTTCATAGGCAGGCATGACATTTTGGCAGAGACCCAATAGGATACGTGGTCTGTGCCAAATCTTTTATTTTCTTCGGCTATCAATGAAGCTGTTGTGGTAATGTGGGTTTTGTGAACTGTGAGAATTTATGTGCACAAAGGGACTTGCTCTTTGCAGGGAACATTGGGAGCCCTGAGCCCAAGAGGAAGGGTAATTAAAGTTAATGAACCAGGATAACCTTTTCATGGTGATGCCCACTAGCACAATTATATAGACAAGGGTCAATAGCCATTTAAATTCTATATCACATTTTTAACTGTGCTGTTTAATTGGTACCGGATTGAAAGTTGGCAGACAGTTGTTATAGTAAACTAGTGCATATTTTTTTAAGAAAAGTACTTAAGTGAATACTTAAAGGGTTTTGAAAGCTGCCCCCCCAATTAGAAATACTTTTACATTTTGAGAAAAATAAATTTGAACTCTTGTTCACTAATCAATTTGTTTTTTGGTATTAAAATCAAATTTTCTTTTGAGGAGATCTGAGACTTCAAAGTTACCAAGCTAGTACACTAGATGCTTCCTA
Source organism: Malaclemys terrapin pileata (assembly GCF_027887155.1). Classification (NCBI taxonomy): domain Eukaryota; kingdom Metazoa; phylum Chordata; order Testudines; family Emydidae; genus Malaclemys; species Malaclemys terrapin. Next base: position 9,792,764 of record NC_071505.1, on the reverse strand, counting down.
CTCCTCTTCTTATCAGAGCATTGAGATTCTTTTTCACTTCTCCTTTGCGCAGAGACTCTATGCCTCTCACACCCAGAAGCTTCATTCAGTTATATCTGAGCATGACTGTCCGGGACACCTGTTGGAGACCGTTATGTTGGTCATTAATTGGTTGGTGGGGTCATAGTTTTAATATGCCTCATACTCTGACATTTAACTTTTGATGGGTAGCAAGCTCTAGAGGAATGGGCTTGGAACTTGAAGTCATGGAATTTTCTGGTTCTGCTACTAACTTGTTTTGGTGGCTTTCCTCACTTTCTCAAAATCTGAGGACTTCATAAATTGTAATTACCTCACTGTTAAGGGAATTAGTCTGCCCTTTTGTAAAAGATATAAGCTAGAACATTTGTAACTGAGTCAATGTCTAATAGCAAGCCTGCCAGAGCTTGGACTAGAACCCAATCTCAGGTTCTAGTTGATAGCCTGCACCACATCCCATACAAAATCCTAACACCCTGTTGAACAAGCTGTGCTTATTCACAGTACTCTGAACATGAATATTGTTGAATTTTTTTTGTCCTTTTCTCCAGTACTTTTACAGTGAAATACTGGATTTGATTCTCCCTTCTGAGATAGAGACATTATAAATAAAATCCGAATAGCCTAGAAAATCGGCTGTATATCTAAGGGGACTGTGTCAAGCCACTCTGAAAACCTAAATTATTGGATAAACCACCTCCTTTCCATTGCTCTTTCAATTAACCGGTGAGAGAGAATTGCATTCAGAAGGGAACTTGCTTGAAATTAGTACCAGTTTCCATGTCCGCTGACTTATACATGGATTAATTCATGCTGCCTTTTCATCCTGGGTAGATCTTAAGTATGTTTTAAGGTCATGCCTCTTCAAGGCATTCAAATTAACTGGTTTTGTGTTTTTTAAAATCCATGTATGTTCTTTCATTTTTATAGAAACTGTTTATTTGTTTGGTGGCTGGGATGGGACTCAGGATCTGGGTGACTTCTGGGCATACAGTGTGAAGGAAAACCAGTGGACCTGTATATCTAGAGATACTGAAAAAGAGGTAAGTTCACCAAACATTCATATTACTAGTATCTGATTAAATGTATCATCTGTACAGTTACAAAATTCGTCATGCTTCTGTAGTACTTGTGTTAGAGTATTGCTTGCATTAAGATTAAGATTTCAGACGCTGAAGTTCTACTGGACTTTTGAAGTGCTTACATTGGGAGAATATGAAATAAAGTGGCTTCTCAATCTCAAATACTTTTCAGAGTAGAGGAGGGAAGAGGTTGTTTTATTTGTCAATAGCAGAATAACCCACAAGTTAGAGACAAGATGGGTGAGGTGTAATATCTTTTATTGGATCAACTTCTGTTGATGAGAGAAGCAAGCTTTCCAGCTACACAGATCTTTTGTTCAGGTCTGGGAAAGGTACTCAGAGTGTCACAGCTAAATAAAAGATTGAACAGATAGTTTAGCATAAGTAGTTAGCATTTATGGTTATATTCAAGGTGATGTGGCCTGTTAACACCTCTTTAGTCATAGGACAAAAAGGCGGGTTGATGGGCTACAGATTGTTGTAATAATCTGTAAATCCAGGGTCTTTATTAAAACCATGATTTTGAATTTAAGCTCCCAGGCTTATCTTTTGAAAGTGTTGGGCAGGTTTCATTTGAGGATGACATAAAGGTCAGATATAGAGTGATTGCTTTGTGAAAAGTGTTGACCCAGAGGTGATGGGTGTTTTTGTCTTTTATCATGTTCCTATGTGAGTTCATTTGAGAGCGTAGAGATTGTCTCTCTGGTTTCGCCCACATAGTTATTGTTGGGGTATTTAGTGGACTGCATGAGGTACACCATATGTTGTGATAGGAATGTGTAGGACCTATGGATCTTGAAAAATGTGTTCAGACGGGATGTTGATCTTTGTAACAGTGGAGATATGTCTGTGGGTTTTGTATCTGTTCTGGCAGGGTCTGGTCCCATTTTGAGCTGGTGTGTCCTGGTCTGTGGAGAGCTTGCTTTTGATGATGAGGTTGGAGGTTGTTTGCAGGCCAGAAAGGTGGGGGGGGGGGGGAGGGGAGGATTGGGGGGTTCAGGAAAGATTTATTTCAGGATAGGGTCCCCGTTGAGTATTCTGTAGTTGTTAAATGATACCCGTTTGGGTTCCAGTGTGGGGTGGAAGATGAGAACTAGGTGGGCGATCGGATGGGATTTTGTTTGTATTGAAGCAGGTTCTCTCAGGGTATTTGGGTGGCTCCTTCAATGATGCAATCTGCTTCTCTGGTGAAGTGTTCTTGTTTGGTAAAGGTGGTTTTGAGTATGTTTAGGTGTATATCCTGGACTTTCTCCTCAGAGTATATTCTGTGATATCTGAGTGCCTGGCTGTAGATAACAGATTTCTTGGTGTGTTTTTAGGGTGGTTACTTGGTCTGTGAAGGTAGGTGATCTGAGGGATTTTTTTGTATATAATTGTCAGTAGGGTTTGATTGTTGAAGCTGATTGTGGTGTCCAGGAACTTGATGCTGGTATGGGAATGTTCCAGAGAAGAGTTTAATGCACGGGTGGTGGTTGTTGAAGTTGTGGTGGAAATCTGTGAGGAAGTTTGTCATCTGTCCAGTGGATGAAAACATCACTGATGTATTATACAATGTGTGTGTGTGTGTATATGTGTGTGTGTGTATATTGGTTTTGTGGTGCTTTTGTCTAGAAATTCTTCATACAAAAAGATAGAATTCAGCAGGTAGCATATGTGGAAATAATTTGACAGCACTGAATGAGCAGTCTGTCTAATGTCACATTCCAATACTGGTTCTGAAGCTACATCAGTACAGAAATAACTTGTTACTTTCTTCAGCTTCTCTCAGCTACAGAAATAAAAGGGACACTTAAAAATTTGAACCTAACTAAAAGGCTTTGGAATCCTAAGAGCTTTAGTGTTTTTGCTTGTACCATGACCTTCAGCCTGTTTTTGCTTTATATTTGATGCATGAAGCTGTTGGAGCTGCTGCAGTTTGGGCTAGTAGGAAGCAACAAAAAGATTTATAGATTCATAGTTCAAGGCCAGAGGGGACCTTTAGATCATCCAGTCTGACTTCCTGTATATTACAGGCTAATACCTTTCACCCCGTTACTCCTGTACTAAACTTAAGTATTTGCGTTTAGATAAAGTGTATCTTCCAGAAAGGCATCCATTGTTGATTGGAAGACATCAAGAGATGGAGAATCCACCATTTCCCTTGTCTGTTCCAATGGTTAAAAATGCATGCTTTGTTTCTAATGTGAGTTTGTTTGGCTCTAACTTCCAGCCATTGTTTTTCTTTTCTAAAAATCCCTTTAGCACCCATTATTTTCTCCAGGTGATGGTTCTAATGCACTGTAATGAAGTCACCTCTGTTGTCTTTTTGATAATCTAAACAGATTGAGTTTTTTGTAAATCTTCTGCTGTAAGGTATTTTTTTCCAGTGGTGGAATCAATTTCGTGGCTTTCAATTGGACTCCGTCCAATTTTTAAACATCTTTTTTTAAAATATGGACACCAGAACTGTACACAGTACTCTAGTATCAGTCTCACCAGTTCCATATACAGCTCCCTACTCCTACTTGCAACTCCTTGTTTATACATCCGAGGATCACATAAGCTCTGTTTGCCATAGCATTGCTCTGAGAGCTCCTGTTGAGAAGCTTGCCCATTATAACTCCTAAATCTTTTTCAGAATCACTGTTGTCCAGGATACAGCCCCCCATTCTGTAGTTATGGCCTGCATTCCTTGTTTCTACATGTATAACTTCCCATTTGTCTATACTGAAATGCGTTACCTCTGGTGCATCATGGTTCGCATACTTGTGCAACCCAACTGAAGATAATGAGGTTTCACAGGCATGGGCATAAATACCAGGCGGGATTGGTGAATATCTTTCATACTCACCCCTCCCCTCCCCAAACTTTTGGTGGGCTGTAAAGGGGAGGGTGTGAAAGCAGTAGAGGGGGCAGAGAAGAGATTCGGAGGTTGCTTTTTGCAGCAGTGCTGAGCATTTTATTTCTCCCCTCTTTCCTCTTGCCAGCTGCTGATTAGCTATTAATAGCTCAATAGGCAGGATGCAGTTGCAGTTGCTGCCTCGTGCTGTGGGAAGGGAGGGATGGGTGGAAAGTATGCCATGTCCTCTTGCTGGACAAACAGGAGCTTATAGCTCTGGTTCATGCTTGCACTGGGCTCAGTTCCTTCGTTCCTTCTTTGTCTGGACACCATTCCTGCTAGCTTTGAGCATCCGCAGGGCAGGAGGACCCTGGCTGGAAAATGATAGAAGCTGCTGCCCTAGCCAGTGCTTCTCTGCTTCCCCTTTCTCGCCTTAGCGGATGAGGCAGGAGGAGCTATGAGGGACACTGATATGGTGAAGGAGGACAGCTATGGATGGTGGACACTAGGTGGTGACAAGGTACTAAGGGATAGCTATGGGAGGACAGTCCCTAGGAAACCGTTGAGAAAACCGGCAGTAGCAGTGCTAGGGGGAAGCTATTGAGGAAAGGGAAAACAAGGCAGAATATAGAAGAGGGAAAGGAGACAGGTGCAAAAAACAGTTTGAGGAGAAAAGTAAGGGTTTGGGGATGAGCGAGAGAGAATCAGGAAAATTTGAGGAAAGGGAGAGACTGGGGGAGTGTAAGGAGGATGGATCTTGGAAAGGAGTGACTGTTTTTCGGGGGGGATAATCAGAAGTAAGAGGAGAAAAATGGCTCGGGGGAGAGAGAGGAGACATTAGGGTAGTTTATGGGGAAATCTGGGAAGGCTTCACACAAAGTCTTGAGGGGAATTTGAAGCAGAGGGAGGTTTACAGTGTGTGGGGTTTTTATTGATTATTGAAAGGGGGCATATTCAGAATTCAAATATAATATACTGTCAGTATGTACTATATATTATATGTACTTACACGCTAATAATGCCCATCTTTCTTATGAATGATGGGTAAAACGAGTGAAAAATGGAAAGGTTAGAATTTCAACTGAATAGGTACGCTAAAGAAAACACTCCAGATATTCCTCTAACAAGAAGGTCAGAATATACATAAACAAGTCGCTATAAGGAATAGTCTGTTGACATGGAATTGCTGAAAATATTCAAATAGATCCCAAGAGAACTTAAAATCTTATTTTCTCTTCATATTGTAGTATGTATGTATTTTATTTCTATGCCTTTAGTGCTTATTAATTTGGCACTGGTTTAGCTATTCACACTAAATAATTAAACTGTTAAGCTAAAATATGAGCAGAATGCAATAAACATATCCCCGTTTATCCAGTATAATCTCAAGGGTAATATAAAGTAACCAGTTCTAGGACAAAGAGGTGTAACTATAGGGGAGACAGTAGTGGTCCATATACACCTCTACCTCGATATAACGCGACCTGATATAACACAAATTATGATATAATGCGGTAAAGCAGTGCTGCGGGGGGGGGGGGGAGCGCACTCCAGCGGATCAAAGCAAGTTCGATATAACGCGGTAAGACTTTTTGGCTCCCGAGGACAGCGTTATATCTGGGTAGAGGTGTATTTAGGTTGCCTAGCGTTTTTTATGAAAGATTGTATTTTTTTTTATAAGAAGCTGTATTGGCTCAATTGTTTGCAGCAGTCCTTTGAAATTCATTAGTGAGAGAGCCATCAGGCTAGAGAAATGCCTTTTCTTTGTCCCATTAAATTCCATTCATGTTTAGCTGAGTTACAAACTGTTGAAAATTGTATTCTATGGCTGGCGCAGTCAGCAAAATTTGGGCGCCTGGCCAAAATAACAGAACATTGTTTTAAAGCATTAGACCCACACAGGAACATGGCAGCAGCAGATGATACTGTGCTCAGAATTTGGGGAGTAGACAAGCAAGCTGTTGCCAGAGCAGCTGAAGCAGAGTGGAGTGAGCAGGGCTGAGCTCTAACTACCCCTCTCCCTATCAGGGATTCAGGGCATGGACCCAATGGCTCATCTTCCCACTCTGAGTACCATGTGGAGGCAGGTCCCTCCATCTCTGGGTAGCCCCTGACCAGCACCTGGACCCAGCATCCATTCCCTCTTTTTTTATTTCTCCTCCTGTAACAGGCTTCTCTGCATATATGGTAACTTTACAAACATGTTACCTCATGACGAAAATATGTGAATTTAAAGAAGCCTTATCATGGGTCTTACGTTGAACCGTGGTGAGTGTTTGTGGGCAGTGTACTCAATTGACTATATAATTAGCAGCCATACAATGCTTAACATTAATACATTTTAGGTTGAGATTTTTCAAACCTTCCTAGGGGGTCAGGGCACCCAATACCCATTAATTTTAATGGAAGTCTGATACCCAAATCCTCTCAGATTTTCAAAGTTGTCTAGTCTTAGAGCCTATATTATGACATCTGTCATGTTATCCTCATTCACTCAATATCCAGTTCTTTCATTAAATATTGGTATGTTGCTTCGTCTCTAGTTTTACTATCAATTGATAAGTATGAAATGTTTCTTGTTTTTGCATTTGCTTAGAAACTGGCACTGTAACGAATAACTTTCATATATCAGATTTTAGTTTTCCTGGAAGAGGTCATACGTGAATTTTAGTGAAAGTAATTAGAAGCGAAAATCTTTGGCTCATTGGGTAGCTGAATGAAAGACTGCAGTTGTTGTAAGCTGATCATTATCTAAAGTTTATAAATTTTCTCTTCCTGGAAATCCCAAAGCCTCTAAATTGGGTCAGAATGCTGACATTTTTTGGTAGTCCCAGTGGTTCTGATAAGTAAATCAGCAAACTGAATATAATGATAGTTAGTTTGTTTTTGATATTTTATCAATAGTACCATAATTCCTGCAATAATTTATTTGTATTACAGTAGCTTCTAGAGACCCCAACTGATATCAGAGCTCCACTGTCATAAATGCTGTACAGTCACAAAGAATAAAATCCTACGTTTACAATCTTAATAGACAAGACAGGGAAAGGGATGCAATGTATAAGCAAAAGACTGAGAACTGAGGCTCAGAGGAACTAAGTGACTTACTGAGGATTGCATAGGAAGTCTGCAGCACAGTGAGGAACTGAACCCAGATCTCTGGACTCCTTGCCTAATGCCTTAACCATAAGAATATCCTTCCTCAGCAGAGTTCTGATTTAGCAAGGTATTTAGGCACATGCCTAACTCTAAGCATGGGAATAGGCTTATTGGAGACGACAAAGGTGGTAATATTCCCTTTCTCCCAACCTTTGCCTTCCTTTTCCATTTAGATGGTAAGATCTTTGGGACAAGGATTTTCTCTTGCTATGAATTTGTACAGTGCCTAGCACAAAGGGGCCCTATAGACAGCTGCAGCTTTGTGCTATCTAACAGATTGAATGTAACCTTTTAAAATCTAGAAATCCTCTACACAGAGATTTGTGGTATGTCACCATGGGCACAATACAAACTTTTATAAGAGAAAAGTTCATAGCCACGCTGTTCACAGTATATGGGAAAGTAACCCATCCCTAATATTAGCCCTTCTATCTTTTTTCAAGCATGTCAAATTAGAGTTATTGTAAGTGATTGTGAGTTTTTAATTGTTAAGGTGCATTAAATTTGTGTAGGCATTTTTGTAGACTTTAAATCTAAATAAATGAAATAATTTGAGTCTAGTATTACTTCTATTGCAGTTTGCACACAAATACCTCAATTAGTATCAGGTGCCTGTTACGCTAGATACCACACAAACACACAGGGCGAGATGGTCACTGCCCCAGAGAGTTGACCGTGTATTCCTGCAAACATGCATGTGAATACCTTTTACACACACAAGTTACTCATGCATGCAATTGTTTGCAAGATCAGGGCCTAATTTTATTATTGCCCTTGCTTATTTTTATTTACTTGTAACCTCTGCGGTGATTTCTGTTAACCCCTCCCTGTTTTTATGAAGGTTTCTACTCCTCCAACATTGAAGAAAAGCTCACCCCTGCTTCTCCCAGCCCAACCAAGTACCTAGAGCAGGGGTCTCAAACTCAAATGACCACGAGGGCCGCATGAGGGCTAGTTCATTGGCCCGAGGGCTGCATCACTGACACCCGCCCCTTGCTGCCCCCGGCCCCGCCCCCACTCCATCCCTTCCATGATGCCCTCCCCCTCCCCCACCTCTTCCCTGCCCCCATTCCAACCCCTTCTCTGAAGTCCACACCCCAAGTCTGCCCCCTGTCTGCCCCCAGGTGGTGCAGGAGTGGCGTGGGGTGTGATGGGGGCTCAGGACAGGGAGTTGGGGTGTGAGGTGCAGGAGGGGTGAGGGGTGTGGGATGTGGCAGGGGCTCCAGACAGGGGGTTAGGGTGCAGGAGGGGTGTGGAGTGTAATGGGGGCTCAGGGCAGGGAGTTGAGGTGCAGGAGGTGTGCAGCAGGGGGCTCAGGGCAGGGAGTTGGGGTGTGGGGTGCAGGAGGTGTGCAGCAGGGGGTTGGGGTGTGGGGTGCAGGAGGGGTGCAGGGTGTGGCAGGGGGTTGAAGTGCAGAGTGCGGCAGGGGGCTCAGGGCAGGGAGTTGGGGTGTGGGGTGCAGGAGGGGTGCAGGGTGTGGCAGGGGGCTCAGGGCAGGGAGTTGGGGTGTGGGGTGCAGGAGGTGTGCAGCAGGGGGTTGGGGTGTGGGGTGCAGGAGGGGTGCAGGGTGTGGCAGGGGGTTGAAGTGCAGGGTGCGGCAGGGGGCTCAGGGCAGGGAGTTGGGGTGCAGGAGAGGTGAGAGGTGCAGCAGGGGGTTGGGGTGCAGGGTGCGGCGGGGGCTCAGGACAGGGAGTTGGGGTGCGGGAGGGTGTGGGATGTGGCAGGGGGCTCCGGACAGGGGGTTGGGGTGCGGGGTGCGGGCTCCGGCCTGGCGCCGCTTACCTAGAGCGACTCCAGGGTGGCAGCACCTCACTGAAGAGAGAGGCTCAGGACTAGGGCAGAAGGGCAGGGGAAGGGCAGCCTGTCCTGGCCCTAGTGGAGAGGGACACTAGGACCTGCCGGAAGCCAGCAGCCTGCAGAGCAGAGCGGATTCAAGGTGTGCTGCAGGCTCCAGGCTCCTGGGCAGCGAGGAGGCAGCAAGTGGGTGCTGGGAGACACTCCGGAGGGGGGGCGCATGGGGTGGCAGGTGCCCCAAACTTTGGGGGAGCAGCGCACGGGGAGCTTAACAGGCACAGAAAATAACTCGGGGCGGCGGAGATGAGGAGTTTGGCGGCGACAGGAAGTAACAGGGGGTGGGGGGAGCTCCACAGGCTGCAGGGAAGAGCTCCGCGGGCCGCATGTTTGAGACCCCTGACCTAGAGCTATTCACTTTCACTCCACTGCTCTCCATCACCTGGCACTTACAATTCCCACTTCTGACCGTGATAAAACTGCATAATTGCATTCCAAACTTCAGGCACTTTCAAAACTCCAAATGTCCGAAATAAGCATCTTTCCACTGAAACACTAAGAGTTTCACAGCAGCTTCACAGAGAAGAGAATACTTACATAAATACGTTATGCATCATGCCGTGAAGGGTCCCAAACCTTGGTCCTGGGAGATCTTGGGAAGGAACCAGTTCTCTACATGGATCACCCTTCTTCTGAGAAGGCTCAATCATTTGTGTCTAGGCTAAGGTTGCATACTCAAGTGGCATAAAAGATATGTGGTACCATAAGTTATGACATGCTAAATTGAGAGCCACTCTTTTTTGTGTTTGTAACACCACATGTGGCATGTGTAATTGCTCTGAAAAGCTTGTCTTTGAATAGAGACCACTGTTTTAGCTGTATCTTACAGTTTATGTTCCTGATGAGGCACCACAGAATAGTAGTCTTGTTCTAGTTCTCTGACCATATTTGGAAGATCACTTACCAGTTTTCTGTATTTTAAGGATTCTGCCATAAACTGAAACTCCTCCCCATGATGGTTTTAAATGCCTCCAAGTGCAGAGCAGAAGACCCTTGGATTTCTTTTAAAAGTATTATAGCATTTTCAACTGGCTATATTAGGCAATTTTTAAGAGGGGAACAGGTCTTTCCAATTTCTGCTAGAGGGGAATCTTAGTATGTTAACTTTAGGATTGATAGGCGCTAGTTCTGAGTAGTGGCAGGTGCCAAAGGCTATTCCCCTTGTTCTGTGTGCACACAGTTGATGAGAACAAATTTCTTCAGCACCATAGGTGGTCTATAAGCCAATGTGAAGACTAACAAAAGTCAACCAGACTAAAAAACACTTCTTCCCTGTCGGGGAAAGTATCTCCAAACAGCATTCAGATATGTCTGTAAAGTTTGTCGTCTTTGCATTTCTCCTCACCTAGTAGAGGCTTTGTGTTGGACTCATGAAACAACTAAAATTGCACAGAATACAGTGAGATTTGACAGAAGTAACGTTATTAGCAATCCCAATTTGGTAAAATGGAGGAGCCATTGATTTTCAGAGCCGTAGACCGATACTAAGCTAATTTGTTGAAATGTACCTTCAATTTAACAATATTCTTTCTCGATCTCTTGTGACTTTGCTGGCAGGAGGGGGTATAATTGTGTATTAAGATGATTATACTCGGTTCGTGGTTAGTGAGGTATTAAAGTTCCAGCCAACTCAGTTTCTTAAGTTTGTTGGCATCTCCCTATAGCAAATGCTGCTTGAAAGAGCATCACATTCTCCCCCCCCCCCCCCCCCCAGGCTTTTAGGCTTTGAAAGAGCTCCAGTATGTTTAATAGGACTTAATCCATGAATGTTCCATAGCAAGCATGTGATTTGGTTAGACACCATATGAAGTAACAGGGCCAAGAGGCTTGAATTTAATGTTGGGAGCCAGGAACTCCTGAGTTCTAATCCTAGTACTGTGCTGACTTGCTGTGTGATTTCACTGCTCTTTACATCTTCCCGATCGGTAAAATAACAAGTATCGGGGGTAGCCGTGTTAGTCTGTATCTACAAAAATAACAAGGAGTTTGGTGGCACCTTAAAGACTAACACTGATCCACAGGAACCCTCCTACCAACACTACAAGAAGAAGAACTCTGCGTGGACTCCTCCTGACGGTCGAAATGACAGACTGGACCTCTACACAGAGTGCTTCCGCAGACGTGCACAGGCTGATATTGTGGACAAACAACATCACTTGTCCCATAACCTTAGCCGTACGGAACGCAATGCCATCCACAGCCTCAGAAACAACTCTGACATTATCATCAAAGGTGCTGACAAAGGAGGTGCTGTAGTCATAATGAACAGGTCGGATTATGAACAGGAGGCTGCCAGGCAACTCTCCAAGACCACATTCTACAGGCCACTATCCTTTGATCCCACTGAGGAATACCAAAAGAAACTACACTATCTGCTCAAGAAATTCCCAGCTACAGTACGGGAACAAATCTACACGGACACACCCCTAGAGCCCCGGGGTATTCTATCTGCTACCCAAGATCCATAATCTGGAAACGCTGGACGCCCCATCATCTCAGGCATTGGCACTCTTACAGCAGGATTATCTGGCTATTTGGACTCTCTCCTCAGACCCTACGCTACCAGCACTCCCAGCTATCTTCGAGACACCACCGACTTCCTGAGGAAACTACAATGCATTGGTGTTCTTCCTGAAAACACCATCCTGGCCACCATGGATGTAGAAGCACTTTACACCAATATTCCACATGAGGATGGACTACAAGCTGTCAGGAACAGTATCCCTGATGAGGCCACAGCACGCCTGGTGGCTGAGCTTTGTGACTTTGTCCTCACCCACAACCACTTCAGATTTGGGGACAACTTATACCTTCAAGTCAGTGGCACTGCTATGGGTACCCGCATGGCCCCACACTATACCAATATTTTTATGGCTGACTTAGAATGCTTCCTCAGCTCTTGTCCCCTAGTGCCCCTCCTCTACTTGCGCTATATTGATGACATCTTCATCATATGGACCCACGGAAAGGAGGCCCTTGAAGAATTCCACCTGGACTTCAACAATTTCCACCCCACCATCAACCTCAGCCTGGACCAGTCCACACAAGAGATCCACTTCCTGGACACTACAGTGCAAATAAGTGATGGTCACATAAACACCACCCTATACCGGAAACCTACTGACCGCTATACGTACCTACATGCCTCCAGCTTCCATCCAAGACACATCACATGATCCATTGTCTACAGCCAAGCCCTAAGATACAACCGAATTTGCTCCAACCCCTCAGACAGAGGCAAACACCTACAAGATCTTTATCAAGCATTCTTAAAACTACAATACCTACCTGGGGAAGTGAGGAAACAGATTGACAGAGCAAGACATATACCCAGAAATCACCTACTACAGGACAGGCCCAACAAGGACAATAACAGAACACCACTGGCCATCACATACAGCCCCCAGCTAAAACCTCTCCAGTGCATTATCCACGATCTACAACCTATCCTGGAAAATGATCCCTCACTCTCACAGACGTTGGGAGGCAGGCCAGTCCTCGCTTACAGACAACCCCCCAACCTAAAGCAAATACTCACCAGCAACTACACACCACAGAAACACCAACCCAGGAACCAATCCCTGTAGCAAACCTCATTGCCTACTCTGTCCCCATATCTACTCTGGCGACACCATCAGAGGACCCAACCACATCAGCCACACCATCCAGGGCTCATTCACCTGCATGTCCACTAATGTTATATATGCCATCATGTGCCAGCAATGCCCCTCTGCCATGTACATTGGCCAAACCGGACAGTCCCTCCGCAAAAGAATAAATGGGCACAAATCGGACATCAGGAATGGTAACATACATAAGCCAGTAAGTGAACACTTCAATCTCCCTGGTCATTCTATTACAGATTTAAAAGTCACTATCATTGAACAAAAAAACTTCAGAAACAGACTTCAAAGAGAAACAGCAGAACTAAAATTCATTTGCAAATTTAACACTATTAATCTGGGCTTGAATAGGGACTGGGAGTGGCTGGCTCATTACAGAAGCAGCTTTTCCTCTCCTGGAATTGACACCTCCTCATCTATTATTGGGAGTGGACTACATCCACCCTGATTGAATTGGCCCTGTCAACACTGGTTCTCCACTTGCGAAGTAACTTCCTGCTCTCCATGTGTCAGTATATAATGCCTGCATCTGTAACTTTCACTCTATGCATCTGAAGAAGTGAGGTTTTTACCCACGAAAGCTTATGCCCAAATAAATCTGTTAGGCTTTAAGGTGCCACCAGACTCCGTGTTGTTTTGGTAAAATAACACTTATTCATAACATTCTTGTGATTTTTGGCTTAGTTACACATGCAAAATGTGTAGAAAAATGGAAGTGCTATGAGCATCCTCTCTGCTCAGTGCATTCCTCCTTGGGAAATTCCCCCCTTCTCCTGTCATTGTTAGTAATTCCCCAGACCCTCCCTCTCCTACATTCTTGCCCTACAATGTCTTCTGTGTGTTTATATATGTAAATTTTTCAGCTCCTGAGGGCAGAGGATATATCTTGCCTTCTGTGAACTGTCATGGTAATTTACATCTCTGTTAAGTGTTTAATCACTCTTGCAGTTTATTAACTCGCTTTATTTATTACAATTTATTAACTGTAGTACCTGTTAAAACATCTTTTTTCTTTGAGAGGGGTGGTATTGCATGGAAGTTAGAGGTGGAAAAGCATCTGTTAGATCAGTGGTTCTCGACCAGAGGTCCAGGGCCCCCTGGAGGCCCGCGAGCAGGTTTCAAGGGGTCCACCAAGCAGGACCAGTGTTAGACTTGCTGGGGCCCAGGGCAGAAAGCCGAAGTCCCTCTGCATGGGGCTGAAGCCCAGTGCCCTGAGCTCTGCCACCTGGGGCTGAAGCAGAAGGCTGAGCAACTTAGCTTCACTGTGGTGTGGGGCCCTGGGCAATTGCCCTGCTTACTACCCCCTCACACCAGCCCTGGCTTTTATATGCAGAAAACCAGTTGTTGTGGCACAGGTGGGCCCTGGAGTTTTTGTAGCATGTTTGGGGGGCCTCAGAAAGAAAAAGGTATTAGATCATCCAATCCACCTCACCTCTTTCTTGACTTGTTTTAGAAATGGATGTTTCTAATCTTCATAGGGTTTTGCATTTTTCTTGCATGATTCATCATGCTGTAAATTAGTGAGGCTATGGCCAGTTACTTCACTTTGAGTTGAAGTGTAATCTGAATTACCTCAAGGATGATTTTTTTTTAAAGTCTGGTTCTTCAGTGTGTCTTGCCTCTTCCTTTTTCAGATAGAGCAGGCAAAGGCGTAATTGTCATGATAATTAGAACTTTATCTTTACAGTGGTAAATAAGTTAATCATTCCCAAAGGAAGTTATTAAATGGAAATTTGTTTAGATTTTTATTCAGGGAGCAGGACTTTGTGATACTTTGTTTGGTGTTATGGTAAGGCTTGCTTGAAGTGGTATTTTGTTCTTGACGGTGCTCATGATCACAGTGGTTCTGATGTTTACTGGAGTGAGTTAGAAACTTCTGAGGAGTTTGAGACAACAATTTCTTGGGGCAAAAGTTTAATGCTTTAAGTTGATACATTGCACTGGAACAATGGAGCTATCTGTCATGGAAGGGCATGATCGTGCTTGGTGAGGGTAACTTGTGTAACAGTGCTTTGAAGATGAGGATTGAAACCTTGAATTTCACCTGATGTTCCATAGAGAGCTAGTGAAGAAAGTGAAGCACTGGAGTGATATGTTCTTGATAGCCTGTATGACTGAGCAGATGGGTTACTTTGTTATGAGACAAGTGATCTAGATTCTTCTTGTCACCTTCCATTTTTAGGTTCTAAACTGATGTTTTTGGAACCAGATTAGGGATTTTACATTTCTGTTCACTTTTTAGGGTTATTTGCAATGAAACTTGCACGTTATTTGATTTATTTTAATTATTTATTTAGATTTCAAATTGATGCCTGTCCAAAGCTCTAGACATGCTAACTTAATCATATAATAAACACAATTAGATTAAACCTCAGCAGCATTAAAATCAGGAATTTGGTCAGCCAGCCAGCTACTTTTCATCTAGAAAATGTACCCTCAGCCTTCTCCAAAGGCTCTATCAAACATATATTTTGCAGCATCCCTGGAAGGTTGCCAGGCTGGGGCTATTTCAGACTATGGTGAGGAGAGCATGTTCCAGACTCTGAGCCCTCCTGGAGAAACACCTTGCCTGCCAGTCTCTTACTTACAATGAGGGGCTCTAGCTTGAAGCCCGCATGCTGACCACAGCTGTGGTAGGATGGCTCGGGAGAGAAGCAGTCCCAGGCCATATAGGGCTTTGTAGGTCATAACCAAAACCTTAAACTCCACTCAGTGGGCAGCAAGTGCAGATATGGCAGCCCAGGTGTCATTTGTTTCCAGCAAGATGCCCCACTTTATGTAAGTGAGCTGCCGTGTTCTGCACTGTCAGTTTCCAAATGGCTTAAGTTGTAACCCCATGTAGAGTTTATTGCAGTAGACTAATCTTGAGGGAACAAAAGCATGGATAACAGAGGCAAGGTCCACATCTGAAAGAAAAGCTAGCAGCCTCCTAGCCCGATGCAGATGGTAAAAAGTCACTGAGTCACTGCGACATGACTGTCCAACACTGCCAGGGGGACTAATATCACCCCTTAATTTGTAGACACTATTAACTAATGGTGGATGTGCTCCTTCAGTCCACGGAGGGTGATGTTGCCTCCTCTGGCGGCTTTTCCCAACTGGCCATCATCACCTCAGACTTGTCTGTTTTGAGCCTCAGCCACTCACTCTTCTCCAAGCCCCAGCATCAGTTAGATACTGTCTGAGATGTTGAATTGCGTTACCTAAATCAGATGAGATAGACATACAGTTGGGTGTCATCAGTCCATTCAAAACTCAAAACTGTGTGCCTGTTTACTAAACTTTCTACTGGCCCCATATGCATATTGAACAGGAGAGGTGACAGAACGGGACCCTGTAACACCCCACACTTGAGAGCTCTTTGGGTGCAAGAGCAGTTGCCTACAACTACACATTGAGCTCTCCTTGAGAAGAGAACTAAGTTGCTGAACATCAGCCCCTCCAGAGTCTACAGGTGAGTTAGTGGCATCTCATGATTAAGGCTATGATTTAGTCATGGGTATTTTTACTAAAAAGTCATGGACAGGTCATGTGCAAAAATCAAAAATTCATGGCCCTTGACCTGTTCATGACATACTAAAAATACCTGTGATTAAATCTTGGGGGAGGGGTCACTGCTGGGGGGATACCTGAGGCCAGGGGCACCAGTTGCCCAAGTCCATGGACTATGGCTGCTCCGGCTGGCCGGGGACCACGGCTGGTGTGGCTGTCTCTGGGGCCGCCTGAGCTCTGGCCCCTGCAGAAGTCACGGAGGTCGCGGAAAGTCATGACACGGACACGGAGCCCTACTCTTGGTAATGAAAACAGCTGATGGATTTAATACCAGCATTGGACATCTTTGTGCATTGCCAGGAGATCATTGGCCAATGCAGTCTGTGTCATTGCCAGGTCTGTACTCAGATTGACAAGAGTCAAAGAAATCAAATGCATCTGTGAATTATTTCACAACCTTCTCAGCAGTCTTACCCAGAAAGCAAGATGTGATACTTTTTGATAATTAGTGAAAGCAATGACTTTTTAAGGAAAGAACTCATTATTGCTTCCTTCAAAGCAGCAGGCAACCTACCTTCTCTCTGAGAGGCATTGACAATCTCCACAAGTAAAGGTCAGTACTTCCCCACTGGCCTTCACTGGCAAGGAAGGACATGGATCCAAAGTACAGGTGGTGGGATGAAGTTCTTCCAACACCTCCAGAGTCTCATGGAGCATCACTGGTTTAAACTCTGGAGGAGAAGAGAAGGCCCTTGTTCCCTCAAGACCTTACTCTGCTATCACGGAAACAGACAGCCAATCCCTAAATGATCAATTTTGTCCACACAAAAAGCGAACAATTTCCTCTCAGTGGGAGGGACTCAGATCAGCTACTGAGTGGAGACAGTCCAGATTTACCAGATTATCACCTGAACCAAATCTGCTATCTGAGATTTCACAGATGCTATGATGGAGGAAAAGGTTTTTCTTTTTGTCTCCTACACAGCCACGTTGTAAGAGTTTAAAAAGTCTTTATGCTGCAATCAATCAGTCTTGGCACGAGGCTTCCACTTTCAGTGCTCTAGCTGTCTTCATTTGTTGCAGATCATCTGTAAATCAGGGTAACCTGTGAAAATGAAGCTGGCCAAGACAGCACCCCATCAATGATAGACAAAAGGGGAGTATTATATGTATCCTACCAACCCACGAAAGGAGTGGTCTGTTTGTGGAACGTGATTCTTCCTCAGCTCCCTAGAGCGTTTCTGGTTCCATTAATCTTTGAAAGCAGACCATCAAAACAAGCCTCTTGCCCCAATAGGCGGGGTGAGCCCCAGCCTCATAATGCAGGATGAAATGGTTGGTCCATGATACAGGTTTGGTATCCAGTTGCCTAACTTCACTCCAAGTCCAAAAACGAGTTCCACACTGTGACCAGCTATATGAATTGAGCCAGGACCTACCTGGGATAGCCCTATGGTCATCATGGTGGCCAGGAAATCCTGAGCTGCCTTAAGAGTCTCAAAGTTGCTGAGAACCATCAATCTGTACATTCTAATGCCCCTGGAATGAGGAATTTAGTTGGCTTATGAAGTGACTTGGTAGTGCCATGGGGCGAGTGGTACACACATACCAGCCCCATGTTAATCTCATCCCCTGACTCTCGTGTAAGTTGAAACACTGTATCAGATCCAGTTTTGGAGAAGAGCTCCTACATTTAAGGCTAGCTGCAATCAACCTGGTTACACCTCCTTTCTACTGAATTCCCCCCCCCCCATCCTGTGGCTTATGATGACAGCTATGCTAAAACTGGCCAAGCAGCAGCATCTACCGAAGTTTGTGTAATGTACACAAAGGGAGGGGGGGTGTCTCATCTTTTAATAAATGATAGATGGTTGGTTAATTTCCCACCATCCAATCGTTAATTGTGAATTGAAGGCCAGTTTCCTTGTCTCCTGACAGCTTGACCTCCTGAGGTGAAACCAAAGGAACAGAAATTAAACCTCCCTTACAAATTTTATAACCTTGTCTCTCCTTGCCAGCTACAACAGAGATTGAGAATTCAAAGTCCGCACAACCATACCACCTAGCCTTGGGCTTCCATATTCCCACTACAGTAACTCCTCACTTAACGTTGTCGTTATGTTCCTGAAAAATGTGACTTTAAGTGAAACGATGTTAAGCAAATCCAATTTCCCCATAAGAATTAATGTAAATGGGGGCTTAGGTTCCAGGGCAGCTTCCCCTACTCTGCAAGCACCAGGGGCAGGGGGCTCAACTCTGTCCGCCCACTCCACCCCTTCCTCCAAGCCTCCACCCTTGACCCGCCTCTTCTCCCCCCCCACCTCCTCCACCTTTACTTTGCACGCTGCGTCCTGGCTCCTCCCCCCTCCCTCCTCTCCCTTCTAAATGCTGCAAGTCAGCTGATTGCCGCGTTCGGGAGGCAGGGGAGGAAGGGGGAGCCTGCGTGCTGAGTCCTCACTGCTCCCCTCCTGCCTCCAAAAAGCCACAAGCCAGCTGATTGCCGTGGGCAGGAGGCGGGGGGAGGAGGAGGGGAAAGGCTCTGATCCGTGGAGTCTGCCGACGGGCAAGAGGTGCTGGGGGGTGGAGGGGGTGGCGTAGGGAGGCTGTCAGCTGTGGAGAAAGCAGGCAGCCAAACAACGTAAGAGTGGAGCATTGCACAACTTTAAATGAGCATGTTCCCTAATTGATCAGCAATGAAACAACGTTAAGTGGGACTGTAAGTGAGGAGTTACTTTGTATGGCAGTGATGTCCCACCCTCTGTGACACTTGACAGTGGCGATCAAATGCCTGCAGTTGGTTGGCTGGGTAGTGACCCCTAGAGCTGGTTGGAAAAGACATCTTAAAGAAAAAACACACCTTTGCTAACCCACCACCCTCTCACTGTCGCACATTGAAGGGCCATTCTCCCCTTGCAATGCACTTGTGCTCTCTCTCTCTTTGTTCTGAGAGAGAGAGAGAGAGAGAGAGTCCCTCATTTCTACAGTCGTGTCTTTCTCCTCCCCATGACCCCACTGCCTCTGTGGCCATATGGTTAAAACATCTAAATGATTGCTTACACGCTTGGTCCCTAACCTGCCAGTCTAACTGTCATGAAACTAACAGGGCAAAGTGCTGTACAGTGTTATTGGAATTGGATCTGGGCAAATGGCTTATAGCAGATAATTAAACATGTCCTAATTTTTGCTCATAGGTTGTGATTATTTGAATAGGTTGCAATTGTTTTCATTTTCCACAGGGTTCTAATTTCACTTAGTGAATGATTCTTGGTTTGGAGGTGATTTGTAAGCATTTTGTTGCAAATATTCAAAAATATGGGATGTATAGATTCCAAGGCCAAAAGGGACCCTTGTGATGGTCTAGTCTGACCTCCTGTGTAATACAAGCCATAGAACTTTCCCAAATTAATTCGTAGAGAATATCTCTTTAGGAAAAAAAAATCCAATCACTCAAAAATTGCCAGTGATGGAGAATCTACCACGATTCTTGGTAAATTGTTCCAATGGTTAATTTCTCTCACTGGTAAAAATGTATACCTTATATCCCATCTGATTTTGTCTATGGTCAACTTCCAACCATTTGGTCATGTTATATCTTTGTTGGATTGAAGAGCCCATTATTAAATATTTGTTTCCAATGTAGGTATTTATAGATTGTAATCAAATCACTCAACTTTCTTTTTGTTAAGCTAAATAGATTGAGCTCCTTAAATCTATCACTGTAATACATATTTCCAATCCTTTAATTATTCTTGTGGCTCTTCTCTGAACCCTTTCCAACTTATCAACATCTTTCCTGAACTGTAGATTGTCTTCACTTCTGAGTTAATTCAGATTCTTAGCTGGCTATTACCCCTAACCCTCCTGTTAATTTAATTCTAGCAAATATTATTGTAAAACACACAGCTCAGCTATACTGGATCAGTCCTTCACTGCTTCCTGGGTGATGGAAAAAGATGGCCCTAGTAGGACTTTTTGTCTTTAGTCTAATCTGAGCAGTGATGTCATTTGTATTATACTCCGGGGGGAATTGTGCACCACTGCGCATGCACCTTATTTTTTTTGCAGAAAATAACTTTGGCTGGAGAGTTACTGCAGCTCTGCCTTTTGCCCACCAGGGGCTGCTGTGGCACTAGAACAGAGCAACCCCAGCTGCCGATAGGGAAGAAAAGACGCTGCCTTCCTTCAGCGCCCTGTGGTGGGGCAGGGTAGGAGACAGGGGAAATGAGGGGACAGACAGTGTGGGGTATATGGGGCAGGTGTGGGGGTCACAGACTGGGGTTCATAATGGCTATTGTGGGAGGACAGATTCGGACAGGGACTGAATGGGAGTGGAGGCACAGGGCCACTTGGGGAGATGGTGCAGGGACATATGGGGCTGGGGTGGCTGAGGGAGTGCAGGGCCACAGGGGGAAGAGGGTGGCTGAACAGGGACAGAGAGAGGCATGGGGGAGGGGTGCAGGGACACATAGGGATGGGGGGGTGGGGGCTGGCTGAAGTAGTGCAGAGCCACATGGGGAAGGTGTGGTAGCTGAGTGGGGGCAGAGAGAGACATGGGTGCAGGGGAGGGAATGCAGGGCCACCTGGGGACGGGTGAGTGCAGGGTCACATGGGGGAAGAGGAGTGATTGAAGGCACAGGGACACATGGGGACGGGGGAGGGGGTTCAGGGCAACAGGGGGGTGGCTAAGTGGGGTGCAGGGCCACATGGGGATGGGGGAGTTGGTGTCGGGGTGGAGGGACACATGGGGACAGGGGCAGATGTGCCTGACTGAAAGGGCAAGGCCAGGGTCTGCACGAAGGAGGCTCCCTAACAATCCCTCCCTTCCCTCCAAAAAAAAATAAAAAATAAAATAACCTGTTCCATATTTCTCCCACCAACACCGAACAACGATCCAGGTTCACTCCCAGTCTCTTTCCCTCTCCGTCAGCTCCTCCATTACCCTTGACTCCTCTGTATTTTTGCAGACATATTTGCTGACCAGTATTTTGAAATAAATTTACCAAAATAATTGAAACTGGTGTGATTATACTGTGGTGTTTTTGACAAATAAAATTTGCAGAATTTTTAATTTTTTTTGCACAGAATTCCCCCAGGAGTAGTATTGGAGTATAACTGTGAGACTATAAATAATTCATTCATGCTTTGAATATTCAAAAGAAACTTCAATATGTACACAGAATAAAAAAGTCTAATAGGTTCTCTTGTATCATACTAACTGCTTTCCTCTTTTTTTTTTTTAATTTTCATCTTAAATCATAGAGCTGCTAAACAAATCATAACTGCATGCTAAAAGCTGCCTCTGACTTTAATCCTGTTCCTGCATGTCTGAGTCAGATGCCCGGAAAGGACTTTAGCCATGATTAAACCTATTTATTTGCATATGAGTGTACTTGTAAGTATATCAGCCAGAGCCAAAGTACTGCATTTGCTGCCTGAATGAAGAATATTTCTTCATCCTTTTCCCCTCACTTGTGACTAGATGCGTCAGTGGACAATTATCTGCAAAAATTGTACTTGTTTTCTTTTGGTACCTGAATCTAAAAAAAAAATCCCCAAACGGTTTGTGGAAATGGCATTGAAGCATTCTTTCCAAAGGAGTATTTAGAGAGAACCTTAAATGTCACAAATTTTAGCCAGACTTCCTGTTTACATGCTACTTCACAGCTCTTTTTATACCTCAAGATCATAGCTTAGAGTACCTCTAAAGCTACAGTACTTGAAAT
This sequence comes from Malaclemys terrapin pileata, assembly GCF_027887155.1. Lineage (NCBI taxonomy): Eukaryota > Metazoa > Chordata > Testudines > Emydidae > Malaclemys > Malaclemys terrapin. The sequence continues at coordinate 9,770,998 of NC_071505.1, read as the reverse complement.
TTTTTTTTTAAAAGCACAGGTGGACAAAAGCACCTTGTGGGTGAAATCATTATAGGTATTGAACTGTTGCAAAAGGATGTCACGTGTTTGCTTATGTTCATATCTGTGGCATGTTTGCAGAGTTCATGTTTGTGGCTGTAATGAGGGTAACTTCCAAGTTCAGAAGAAACTTTTGGCTGGATTCTTGTCTTACACTTTTATAAACCACTTAAGACATAAGTTACTCCTGACTTACACCATTGTAACAGAGCAGAATCTTCCCTAGGTATCCATTGTGTGAATATTCTGAAGAAGGCTTGCTAATCATGCATGTTATTAGTGGGTGCTTTTATTTAATTCGTTAGCATTTATCCCACATCCAGTTTATTTTGTAGTTTGGCCTTGTGGGCTAATAGAAGTGCTCTATGCTACAATATGGACACACCAACATCAATTCTTCTGCTAGTCTTTAGCGTCCTTGGCTTCAAGGGGCTTGAAATAAGTTCTAAACTGAGTGGGATGGTGTCATGAATTTACAGGATCTGTGGTATGCCCTGGCCTGTAGATAGTTTCCTGGAAATGCCCCTTGAAGTTATGTCTACACTATGACCTGGTGGTGTGATTCCCCAGCTCACATACACATACTCCAACTAGCTCTCATTGATCTAGCAAGCATGAGTAATAAATAGCATTGTAGGCATGGAGCAGCGGCACAGTTTAGCTGTGCCAAATATGAACCTGCCTGAAACCAGTGGGTATGTACTCAGCATGGCCAAGCCGAGCCTTTGCTGCCCCTACACATTCTACTGCGGTTACACTAATATTTATACTTGCGCTAGCCTGATGAGAACTAGCAGGAGTATATGTACGTGAGCAGGGAAATCACACCCCTAGCTTGTAGTGTAAACATAGCCTTAGTGTGCCAGACCCGCAAGGGATCACAGTCTCTTGCACTAAGTGAGGCTGCAGCACCTCACTACCTCAGAGACTGAGCTTCTGGGCTCCAACACTCCTTGTTCAGAGACTTTTACCCCCTGCAAGGATCAATGCACTTCAGCAAATGTCTGCAGAAACTCTATGCAGCCCTTTCGAAACAGAGTAGGATTTATTCGTCAACTGGACTGAAGCATCAGGAAGTCCTTAGGTTAGCACAGAGAAGCAAAGGTTAACACGGCGTTCAGACTGGCCAATGGCACGGCTCCGCCAAGCTGCTGCAGAATCCATCTTCTTTGTCTGTCAAATCAGTCTCAAATGAGGCCTGCTGTGTCTCCGTGAGGCCAGTTCTGATCACAGCATGCGGTTGGTCGCCTCTTGGTCCATTGTTCTGCTATGAAGCCATGCTGAATTCACATGTTCACCTGCTGGGAGCCTTCAGTTGTTGAGTATCAATTGCTCAGTCATTGGGTTCCCATTGGCTTTCCAGATCCTCCAGTGATGCGTGTTGGTTCCGGCCAGTCCTTGAGAACCCGTTCATATCACTCCAGATAGTTATGTAACACAAATCACTCATGTCTCCTGCCCCCAAGCAATGCCAAGGTCGTAGGTACAGAGTCAAACGTAGTTCATAAAAAAATTACAGAAAATTCCCACATTCGTCACCCATGGGAGCTCGTTTTATAATGGTAGCTAGTTCTGCTGAATCTGGGATAGCATTGACCGGCCTAGAAGGAAGACCAAAATTGTTGTGTTGGATCAATCTTACGTTGTATAAGCATTGTGAGGCAGCAGTGTCCTAATTTGACTTGTTACAACATGTTAAACACTAACAATTTTTTTTTTTAAGCAGAATAAATTTGAATGAAGGTAGCATCATCAAGAATAATATGCACTCCTCTCTTTTCTGAGGCTTTCACTTGTGGATGGTTTATCCATTCCAGTCCCCCGGGGGAAAAAATTATACTTCTCTGTATATTTATGAATTGTAATCTATTAAGGGAAATGGAGAAAAATGAATTTCTGCAGCTGAGTGCAGACGGGAGGGAGTATTTGTGGAATGACAGCCTGCTCTTGGAAATAAAGGCAGAGTTGATTTATTTTTTTTAAATGTCCTCATCCTAGTTCGCTTCAGGACAAGAGTGTTTATCTCATGATGCTTATTTCTGAACTTTATACTGGAGACAGTGTTCACATTCCATTCAGTCTTTTAAAGCACCTAAAAGGGATATATGGTCAGCTGTTTATTTTTTTCCCCCCTGATTTTTAAACAATGTCCAGACCTGCTCCTGAGGTTTCTCATCTGGTTCAATCCAAGTAGAGCAGATTATCATTGCCTATAACTCTTTATTAGCACAAAGTTATGACATCCAAAACCAGCTAAAATTCCCCACGCAGCCTTTTCTTTAGGGGAAGGCGAATTGGTTTTCTCCTGCCTTGTTACAATGAATCTATTTTAGTGTTAACATTTATTTTTAAAAGATGTAAGGTGCAAAAACAATTTTTTTGTGCTTTATTGGAGTATGCCATGGCTATGTGTTGCTACAATGATGCATAGTAACTTTGGCATAGATAATCATTTGAGCAGACCCTAAGGAATTGTTACAATCCTTTCTCCTTTTTGTATAGGAGCAAATTATTTTCGAGAGGTAATGCCCACTATGGTGCTCCAGAGCAAAAATAGCTGAACTTTTGAAAATATTTCATAAGTTAGTCCTTAAGTGGGATAATTGCTTTCTCTATTTGCAAGTTAAATGAAGTTAAGTCTTAACTGAATTTTATAACGTGGTGTAGCATATTCAGAAGAGATTTTTCATAAAATATACTATGATTCAGCATTGCATGGAACAGTTGGGTATTGTGAGTGTTTTTTTAGTATTCCTCAAAGTCTGGCATTGGTCACTGTTAGAGACATAGTGAACTTGAAGGCCCTGTGTATCTTAGGTTCTTTCATGGCCCCTTTTACAACAGTATCTGACTGCCTTACAATTTTTCATCACTGTGAGGGCAGTGCTGTTAACCCCATTTTACAGATGGGAGGCTGAAACACAGACTGTGAGTTGTCCAAGATTGCAGAAGGAGGAGCCTGTGGCAGAGCAGAGAATTGAAGCCAGGTCTCCTGAGACCCAGGCGATTGCCCTAGCCAGCAGCCCATTCTTCTGCTCCATGGCAAATGGGCTATTGCTGTATCACTTTCCATGCTACCAAGCAGCTGTGTGGCATGCTGACGTTGTCAGATCCTATTGGTTTTAGTTGCTCTTTTAAGAGAAGTGTAATTTTTCCACTGTCTAACTCAGAGAATCATCCAAGCTATTGGCCTCCACCAGTGTGGGAGTCTGGCATCTCTGGACACAGGTAGCAATACAAAATGCTGGTGCACAAATCTTCACCAGGAGAGAGAGCAACTGTTCAGATAAAATCGTACTGTTGCTGGCAATGCCTTCCGTATCGCTTGAGAACCTTATTCATTTGCAAGTCTTGGAGGATATTTAATCCTTTCAAGTGAAGATATGGTCAGAGTGTAGAGATTTTCCTTTCGTACTCAAAATTTAGTCACAGCAGACTATCCCCTTGCTTTACTTAGGAAAAAAATGACTATACTTCTCTTCTTCTCTTGGCCCTGTGGAGCCACTACAGATATGGAAGACGGAGAGCTGACTATCTTCTTCTTTATACATAATCTGCAGGCTTGTTGATCAAATTCAAGTTGCAGAATATTTATTTTGAGGAATACATAGGTGTACCTCTCACTTGTACCTTAATTTCATGCATAATTTATTTGAGGGCCTGTTTACACTGGCACTTTACAATGCTGAGACTTGCAGCACTCAGGCAGGGAGGTTGGGGGGGGGGGGGAGGTTTCACACCCCCGAGCGAGAAAGTTGCAGCGCTGTAAAGTGCCAGTGTAGACAGTGCACCAGCGCTGGAGCCGTGCTCCCAGTGCTGGGAGCTACGACCCTCGTGGAGGTAGTTTTTTAAAGCGCTGGGAGAGCTCTCTCTATCAGCGCTGTGCTGCGACTACACAATCCACGTTAAAGCGCTGCCGTGGCAGAGTGCCTTTCCCAGACTTGACGGAGAGCTCCGTGGAGTTTAGAAGCTTATTTCTTTCACCAACAGAAGTTGGTCCAGTAAAAGATGTTACTTCACCCACCTTGTGTCTATCATATCCTGAGACCAGGAGATGATGTTGTAGCCATCTTGAACAGATGTGTATCCTTGTCACATAATTTACTTGGATTCTTGTCTGTTCCTTAGTTTGCACACCAGAAGTTTCGGAAGAGAAATGGAAAAGGTTCCCAAAGCTAACGTTTGTTGTTAACTTGTTTGTAGGCTGAAAGTCACTAAATGTTACTGTCTGTGTCAAGTAGTCAAAAGTGAGATGCCTATTTCATAATTATGTCTCTGTTAAACTCAGGGCCACCCGGGGGGGGGGGAGTGGGGCAATTTGCCCCAGGCCCTGGGTCCCACAGGGACCCCCACAAGAATATAGTGTTCTATGGTATTACAACTTTTTTTTATGGAAGGGGCCCCCAAAATTGCTTTTCCCCAGGCCCCCTGAATCCTCTGGGTGGCCCTGGTTAAACTAGGTAACATGTTCTTTTAAAGCTACCACTAACAAAGCTTGTAATTCACATGTGCAAATCTCTTTTTTTAAAAGAGACTGTTATAAATCTAGGTATTTAGAGGAAATGTTTAATGTAAAATGTGCCCTTTACTACTAATTGGGTACATCCAGACTACCCACCATATTGGCGGGTTGCGATCGATTTATCGGAGATCGGTATATCGCGTCTTGTTAAGACTCAATATATCGATCCCCGAACATGCTCCCCGTCAACTCTGGAACTCCACCGGAGCGAGCGGCGGTAGCGGAGTTGACGAGGGAGCCGTGACAGTCGATCCTGTGCTGTGAGGACGGGAGGTAAGTCGGAATAAGATATGTCGACTTCAGCTACAGTATTCCCGTCGCTGAAGTTGCGTATCTTACATCGACACCTCCCTCCCCCTCTCCCCCAGCCGTAGACCAGGCCATTGATTAGCACTTCGGCTATCCAAAGTAACAGATAAGTAGAAGTTAGCCTTAAACACCTTTGTTTATTTACTTATCTATGATTCTTAAATGTTTCTCAAGACCACAGATCATGCTGGTGGCAGAGCCAGGACCACAAAGTCTTAGTCCCATGCTCTGCCCTCCAGAGCACACTGCCTCCTTACAGTAGAGATGCCTTTTTATTTGACAATTCTGTTTTGAGTGGGAGGCTGTGATGGATAAAAACTAATCAAGATTTGCCTTACTTGCTGTCTTCCACTGGAAAATCTGTTTCCAAAGAGCATGGTATGCATGTTTTCGGTAGTAAGTTTTCTCTTCTCCCATTCATAGATGGGGAAGGTATGTGTAAAATTTCCCTCTTTGTCAATGGACGTGCACCATACAAAGTGGGTCTGTGTGGTGAGAGTACTAAATACTTAATAAATCAGTTCGCAGTTTTAGTGGTTCTGCCCAGATTCAAGAGAGGGCATAATCTCAGTGGGGTCTAGACACCTTGTGATGTTGACTCACGGAATTTGGACCAGTCAAGGCTCTGGAAGAAATTTATTCTGTAGCCCTTTCACCATATTTGATCTCTTCCATTACTAGTTTAAAAGGAAAGTTATATCTACTACAGTCTCTCTTCCTTCCCTGTTGCTTAATAAATAAGGAGTCAAGATTTTTAAACACTTCTGGAATCAACAAACTCATTCCCAGTTTGAATTCAGTCAGGTCACTCTCTCCATAACAAGTTGTTTCACTGTACTCTTTGTCTGGACAACAGGCCTGCTATTGTAGCTATGTGAAGTAGACTTCTTTGGATGAACATTCTCAACTGCCCACAGGCTCTTTATTCATTTCATCACGTTGCTTTAAGTGTCTTACTCATTTTCTTTTGTCCAGAGTATCTATACATATCTTTCTTCATAAATGGACCTTGTGTCCCCCGCACTGAAGTGTGTTCATATTACAAGGACATGTGTAGACAAATATAGTAACCCTCAAGCAAGTGCAGGTTTAGACCTTTCCACTCTGGTTTCGATTTCAAATAAACGACACCATTGTTTAAAGCCATTTTAAAGGAGTTGTTTTCATCGCTACCAAAAAGTGGTAGACTTACTGATTGGAAGCTTCCAGTAGATTCCTTATACCCCTTTTCACTGTAGTTAATGCTTTCATGCATGCACAGTTTGAGGTTTTTGAATAAGCTACCAATTAAGCACTCTTGTGGTGGGCAAGACTTGTACTAGAAAAGATGGAACAAGCTATGGAAATTAACTAACTTCTTTTTCCTAGAGGTGTACCCTTCAGGTTAGAGATTAAATGTTGTTAGGGACCAGTCTGGGGAAGCTTACATTGTTACTCCCCTTGCTGTGCCTGTTATCTGAATACATAAAAAGGGGAATTAGGTCTCCAGAAGCTGTTAATTCAGCACATATAATTAGTACTTTAAAAAAAAAAAATCTGCATTGAGACTTGAAGGATCATTTTGCCTTTACCTTGCTATTCCATTTAGATAATCGGAATGAAATATGTTACTGCTGACCATTTTTGTCTTATAAAAATCTCTTCTTATGGTTTGCACCGTTCCTGTGTTTCGTTTACTTTTGAGCAGTACGCACTCCTTTACCCTTGGTACTAATGCCAAGAATTTGGTACTTTAAGGTATCAATGGTTTAAGGTTTATTTCTACTTTTCAGAGAAATATCACTTGAGGGGAAGGATGGTCTTGTGGACAAAGCACTAATTTCAAAATTAGAACATCTGAGTTCAGTTCCTGGCTCTGTCACAGACGTTGTAACCATGGGCAGATTGTGTACTCTTAACAGTGCCCTCTATTCACAGTCTGTAAAATGAGGATAAATACTTCTTGTCTTGTCCCTTTAGTCTGTAAACTTTTGAGGCCAGGGACTCTCTCACTATGTGTCAGGGTCCATGTACCTAGCATCCTTGGTTGTCTCAACTACAAATTGATGCAATATCTTGATGCCATTGATGCTTATGTAAATTACTGCATGAATTTTTGAAGTACGTTCAGCCTATACATCAAAAGCCTTTAATGTGAAAACAAAACTGGCACTTAAACCATCAGGTTCAGTATAAAAAAGACTTCACTTACAAGGGCAATGACATAACAAATGGAGAATCCATAAAACATCTACTTGAAATACAGACATTGATCTTAACATTCCATCTAAATGGCTTCTTTAACAAAGCATAAAATGTTCTACTGTTCCCCTTGCCAAAGAGCATCCGTAAGTGTCACAACTGCATAAATGTGCTCAGAGATGGGCTTTCACTTTTGTGTTACAGGGATGACCTGCTAAAGAGGCTGGGGGTACCTCTAAGAAGTATAAAAACTAGGGCTGGCAAGCGATTAAAAAAACTAATCGTGCTGTTAAACGGTTTAACGCATTTATTTAAATATTTTTGAATGTTTTCTACATTTTCAAATATATTGATTTCAATTACAACACAGAATACAAAATGTACAGTGCTCACTTTATATTTATTTTTTATTACAAACATTGGAATTTTAAAAAACAAAAAACAGTATTTTTCAATTCTCCTAATACAAGTACTGTAGTGCAATTGAAAGTTGAACATACAAATGTAGAATTATGTACCAAAAAACCCCTACATTCAAAAATAAATCAATGTAAAACTTGAGAGCCTACAAGTCCACTCAGTCTTACTTCTTGTTCATCCAGTCGCTAAGAGAAACAAGCTTTTTTACATTTGCAGGAGATAATGTTGCTGTCTTCTTGTTTACAATGTCACCTGAAAGTGAGAACAGACGTTTGCATTGCATTGTTGTAGCCAGCATTGCAAGATATTTGCATGCCAGATGGGCTAAAGATTCATACGTCCCTTCATGCTTCAACCACCATTCTGATGACAGATTCTACTCAATAACAATCCAAAGCAGTGTGGACCGACGCATTTGCATTTTCATCTTCTGAGTCAGACGCCACCAACAGAAGGTTGATTTTCTTTTTTGGTGGTTCGGGTTCTGCAGTTTCCGCATCAGAGTCTTGATCTTTTAAAACTTCTAAAAGCATGCTCCACTCCTCATCCCTCTCAGATTTTGGTAGACACTTCATATTCTTAAACCTTGGGTCGAGTGCTGTAGCTTTCTTTAGAAATCTGGTATTGGAACCTTCTTTGTATTTTGTCAGATCTGCTGTGAAAGTGTTCTTAAATCAAACATGTGCTGGATCGTCATCTGAGACTACCATAACACACAATATATGGCAGAATGCGGGTAAAACCTTGGAGCAGGAGACATGCAATTCTCTTCCAAGGAGATCAGTCACAAATTTTAATTTTTTAAAAACCAGCATCATCAGCATGGAAGCATGTCCTCTGGAATGGTGGTTTGAAGCATGAAGAGGTATATGAATGTTTAGAATATCTGGCACGTAAATACCTTGCAATGCCAGCTCTAAAAGTGCCAGGCAAATGCCTGTTCTCACTTTCAGGTGACATTGTAAATAAGAAGCGGACAGCATTATCTCCTGTAAATGTAAACAAACTTTTCTCTTAGCGATTGGCTGAACAAGAAGTAGACTAAGTGGACTTGTAGGCTCTGATGTTTTACATCAAAAAACCCCTACATCGCTCGCCCGCGCCACTTCCCGCCACCCCCATTGGCCCGGGATGGCGAACCGCGGCCAGTGGGGGCCGCGATCGGCCGAACCTGCCATGTCAGCAGTTAAATAAAACTGGCGTGGCCCGCCAGGGTGCTTACCCTGGTTAGCCGCGTGCCAAACGTTGCCGATCCCTGTTTTACGTTGTTTTGTTATGGAGTGCAAAAAATATATATTTGTAAATTGCACTTTCACAATAGCGATTGCACTACAGTACTAGTATGAGGTGAGTTGAAAAATACTTTTTTCATTTTTACAGTGCAAATATTTGTAATCAAAAGTAATATAAAGTGATCACTGTACACTTTGTACTCTGTTATAATTGAAATCAAAATATTTGAAAATGTAGAAAAACATCCAAAAATATTTAATTTCAATTGGTATTCCATTGTTTAATAGTGTGATTAAAATTATGATTAATTGAAATTAAGTTTTTTAATCATGATTAATTTTTTTTAGTTAATCTTCTGAGTTAACTGTGACAGCCCTAATAAAAACTCAGTTTTGTTTAATTGGAAAACCCGCCCCTTCAATATAAATGTCATAGCTTCCAGAATGACAGTTGTCAATGTTTCTCCTAGATAATCAAGCTGTAGTGAGTTTCTTTTCCTTCCTCCCCTTTAGTACTGGTCCTTCTTCAAGATGAGAATGGGAGAAGTGCAGAAAGAGTGTGGTGAGGAAAGAGGATTAAGAAATATGTCGAGAGGGGGGATGTGAGAAGGGTATTTAAGCTTTGATGTGAAAGTAGTTAACTTTGCTGCACGTCAGCGATGTACTGCTGAAATTTTCTTATAAGGTTTGTCACAGGTCCCAGTTGAGTGTCCCTCTCACAGCTCGCTAGACTGCTACAAGGAAACCCAGTGGTAGGTCTGTGGGTGTTTTAAGCCTCTGGATTCTGAACTGAACCCAGTCACTGCCCAGTCTTGGGGTCCTTAGGCATGCTCTCAGCACACAGATCTTCTGTCTTCCAGCTCTTAGGAGTGGGTGCTACCCACTGTCCAAGTGCCTAGACCCTGGTCTCAGTGCTGATGCTTGTCTTTTCTGTAGCTTACATATGCCCTCGCTTAGAACTCCACTCAAACTCCACTCCACTCTTCTGGTTTCCCTCTTCAAGGGGCCACATAGTAGGTCTGAATGCTTATTATACAGACTTTGCAGAGAAATCTAACTCATGCTTTCTCTTTAATAGCACAGGAATTAGAATACCGATAATTTAGAAAACAGTGAACATCCTCAACATAATGCTTTTCACTAGCTCACCCTTTCCTTGGAGTCCTTGCGGTCCCCTGCCTCATCCAGATCCCACATGCTGGGTTGCTTCCCTCTCCTCTTGAGCTGGAGAAAAATGACCCTGAATAGATCAGTTCCTCCCCTTTTTTTTTAAAGAACCTTTGTCTCATCTGTCAAGTGACTCCCTCATCAGCCTCAACACGTGACCAAAGATCCCCTCACAAGGTGACTTCATTGCCCAGGTGACCTAGGTTTTCCTGGTTGGGAGCCAGTCTGTTGTCTAGAGCATTAAATGTCAGTGGTTGAGTATTTGTTAAATTACCCTCTATTGTTAAGCCATTGAAAGAACAAGGGAAGATAACTAGCCCACATTTTCACTGAAGACCACCACCTCCTCTACAATCCCAATGACTGGCATATTTAGTTTGGCTCAATGGCGGAAGTGCTACACTCCTGACCTTTGTTTTGCGTGACATCAACGGCCACCCAATGCCATCCACAAGGTCAGGTCTCAGTGACTTTCCCAACACCACCTGACCATGATTTACATAGACCTGGAACCATGCTAGAGTCTACAGTCTGCTGACTGGTCCTGTTATGTGGCGATTGTAGAGGGCTTGGTAAACCGAATCCCACCATATCTGGCTTGTTACCACCGGTTTGTAGGTTGTCTAATATTGGCCACCAACTTGAACATTGCAAGGGGCTTCAGAAAAGCATTCATTCCTTTGCTGGACTATGGCTCCCAGTTTTGGCAAGGCACTCTTCTGGCAATATTAAGCCAACAAAAGTCCTGAAACCGCAATAGCATTGCTTGAGTCTTTGAACTCAGCAAGAAAAAGGTGGTGTGAAACTGTGACGGTGCTTGACTTTACAAGGTCAAGCCACAATGCCTGAAAGTGCCTCCTTTTCCAACCACCACAAGTAAGTGAAGATGTCATCTCCTCAGTTAATTGCCAACTCCTGCGTGGCAATGGAGAAAAACATTAGGCGGCAAGTCCAGTTGTCTTCACCCCTTTCTGACCCCTATAGAATAGATGAAGTGAATAAGGGTCTCTCCAACACGAAGTCCAAGAAAGTGGCAGAAATGGACAGAATATATCCAAAATTTCTGAAGAACCTTGGTCTAAAGGCAAGAAGGTGGCTGGCAGACTTTTTCAGCAACATCTACTCTTCTGCTATAATACCAAAAGAGTGGAAGATAGCCAAGCTCATAGCCGTTTTGAAGCCTGGAAAAGAGGCCACTGATCCAAAAAGCTACCAGCCTATCTCCCTCTTTATCAGTTGCTATAAACTGTTGGAGTGGCTCATGCTTCAAAGGTTACAGCCAATACTGGAGCAACGGGTCCCCAAAGAGCAGGCTGGATTTAGAACCAATCACAACTGCTGTGACCAGGTGCTGGTCTTAACCAGCTACATAGAATCCGGCTACCAGTGAAAATTTAAAACAGGGGCAGCATTCATTGATCTGTCTTGTGCATATGATACTGTATGGCACAAAGGTCTCCTGCTGACGTTATCATTAGCTTTTCCATGGCAGTCAGCCATCAGACTCGTCACCAAGATGCTGAGTAACGGAAGATTCATCCTGGTAAATCTGTCCACAAATTACAGTAATTGAACAGCCGCCCCCTACAGAGGTATGTTTTAACACTGCACTAGTCAGGCTCTATACCAGCAACATTCCAGCCACATCTTCCTGTAAATTCATCTATGCAGACGACATTGCACCAAAACCACAAACATCCTCTCTGAAGGCCACATCAAAGGTCATGAACAATGACCGCCAGACACTTGTAATTATTTCAGAGCTTGGTGACTGAAACAGGGTGCTTCAGAAATACTCCTCTCTGGCTTCCACTCGAATAACCATGAGGCCAAAGTGCTGCTGAAAGTGAACTTTTGTGATCTGCCTCTTTCACCTGACCACAATCCATGGTATCTTTGTGTTACCTTTTATTGGACGCTGAGCTGTTGCCAACACCTTGACAACAAAAAGAAAATAGAGACAAGGCTTAAAATCATCCAGAAGCTTGCTGGCATATCCTGGGGATGTGATATATGCACGCTTCGAACATCAGTACAAGCCCTGGTCTTGCCAATGTGGAGTATTACACACCAGTTTTGGTGCAAGCAGCTCTCACACCAATCTCATTGACATTGAAATCATTGCCGTGCTCAGGATTATTACTGGCTCTCTCAAATCAACACCAGTACTATGGCACCCAGTTTTGGTGGGCATTGTGCCAGCCAACATCAGGTGGGAGGTTGCTGTGGTCCGGGAGTAAGACAAGATCCTGATGGCTCATGACCTCAATTCACTGCCACTCTCCTGACTCAAATCCAGGAAGTCTTTCTGGATCCATGCATCAGCCCTACGTGCCAACAACAAGGATGCCAGCACTCTCTGGCTCGAATTGTGGGCCCCTTATGACATCTCAAACAAAGACCTGATTGAAGCTCCAACGAAAAGTCCTGGGATTTCGTCTTTCTCAGAGGCAGTAGATGATACTCAACTGCGTTTTGAACAACACGCAGAAGGTGTGGATCCCTCCTCCACAAATGAAAAATCCCCAAATTGTGACTCTGGTATGGTACAAAACCGTGTGATACATCATGGATAACTGCCCCATATACACCTCTACCCCGATATAACGCAACCCAATATAACATGAATTTGGATATAATGCAGTAAAGCAGCACTCCAGGGGGCGGGGCTGTGCGCTCCAGAGGATCAAAGCAAGTTCGATATATCGCGGTTTCACCTATAATGCGGTAAGATTTTTTTGGCTCCCGAGGACAGCGTTATATCGGGGTAGAGGTGTAGCTTACAGTGGTGGCAGAAGGAGGATCTGCCTAGTTACCCTAGAAGTATTAAAATGGCTTTCAAATCTCAAGAGTCCATTTTCTCAGCCTGTTGCTTTTCAAATGTCATTTGAAAGAAGAAGACTAGCCCCACATTTCTGACTGGAGTTTGGCTGCAGAAAGCTCAGTCTCACACAGAATTAATAAGTTTTTTTTATAGATTTCCCCAAATTGTCACAATGCTATATATTGCTTTTGTTTAAAATAATCTTGTTGCCTACTGGTAACATAACTGCTATGTAATCTTCAGAAAGGTGTGTTCGTGCCTGTGATGTGATAGCATATCCTATTTATAAAATGCAAGAGAAATTCAGTATGGTTTTTTATAACATTTCAACAATTTAGGGTTGCAGGAAATGGTGCTTGCAATATTTTTTCCTTTTTTTAACACAATTTGAATTCTTGTCCTTGAAAACACTAACATTAAGTCTCTTGGTTGAGGCCAACACTTACGGTTTTTGGTCATTATTAATCTCTAAAATATTCTGAGGCAGTTTCACATTGTGTGCTTAGACTTCAACAGTAGTTTTAGAAGTATTTCTTGTCCTGATATTGTATGATTGTGATTTGCCTTATGACATTTTAGATAAGATTTTACATAATGGACTAATTTCATTTATGCTGCTGGCTACGTCAAGTGTCATAATACCACCTCTGAATGAGGGATTCCCTAATTGGCTTTTATTAAAGCTGAGGTACATAAGGTGCAGTTAGTTTTCTTCTGTAACTGATCTTTTAATAAGGGAAAACTTACATAACACAAATTCATGCTGGGGCAGAGGATTTTTGTATATTTCAATAAAGGTCGATTTATTATTGGCTTATTTTAATCCTGTCACACTACTACAGACTAAAACATCTCATTCTTTATTTGAGCTTGATTTTATTTATTTTTCCCCATTGCTCATGGAGGTTTCTGGGCTAAGCTTTCTTAGTTAACACTCTGCATATCAGTGCTGGCTCCTGACACTCTTTCATTTTGAGTCATTTGTACTTCTCACCTCCTAGCTTTTAGACTCTCCAGCTCTAATATTGAGCTTGCTGGAGAGCTATATTATTCAGTGTTTAGGTTTCTTTTTGTCAGAATGCTAAAATTACTCAAAGAACTCTTCCTCATGCCCAACCAAACACCTAAAATGGCTGACAAAAGCAAAATGTCTTAAGCTCTCACATCACTTCCAGATGTTGTTCCAAGTGATTGAGAGCAAGCCAAGGTTAAGATCAAATAAACTGTAAGTGTATAACCTGGAAGGGCGAAAAAAGCCTTTCTTCTCGTAAAATCTTATGTGAATAATAAAGTACATGAAACCTTCAACAAGTCTTTGCACACTTGGGACTCTGACAACAAACACACACGCACACACCCACCACTTTTATACGTACTCATACATTGGAGTATGGAGTCACTTTATGGCCCATGCTCTGCAGCAGCAGAGTGGATACTTTCTGTATTATTTTTTAACTTTCTTGTTTTCTCAACCAAGGATAGAAACGTTGGTTATGTCATATCTTGCATATTCAGGTTTGATTGTATTCAGCCCTCTTGGTTGGATAGATTTTTCTGTAAATTTTGGAATTTTGGTAATTCCAAGTTTTTTTTTAGCAGCAGATCATGACCAGTAGTTTTTTGACTTGCAGTAGGGAATTCCTTCTTGAAGTAGTTTTACCTGCATAGGAAGGACAGTTCTTGTATTTTTTGCATCCAGATCCAGTCCAGGGTGTAGCTAACTGTGAATATCTGGAAAGTATTGATCAGAAAACAAAAGTGGAGCGTTCTGATAGCAGGTCAGAGATTTTGCTGGATGAATGATGAAGTTTCCATCAGAAGTTTCTCTGAGAAGCCTTTGGTATCTGGGAGCCAATGGATTAGCAGGATACCATGTTAGTCACTTCTTCCTTTTTAATGTTGGAAAAGGATCATTGTAATTCTCTAACCTCCCGAATAGCTCAGGTTTGGGGATTTTACTTCATCAAGCCCTGTAACTTGTGGCTAAACTGAAGAATATCTTCTAGAAAGACTTCCATTCTTGATTTTAAAGATTTAGTTTTGGTGAATCTATCATATCTCTTGATAGGTTGTTCCATTGGTTAAGTACCCTTACTCTTAAAAATTGGCACCTAATTTTCAGTTTGTCTAGTTTCAACTTCCAGTCGTTGGATCTTGTCATGTCCGTCCTGCTTAATTAAGGAGCCCGCTGTTATTACATCATCATCCCATGTAGGTATTTCTAGGCTATGATATTTGAACTTGTGCATTGAGTGGATCAGCTATTGTCATTTTAATATCTTAAGTAGATTTCACATGCACCTGGAAATTCACTCTTTTTTAAGGAAAGTTCTCAAAAAACTGCAGGTCATAAAATTAGCTGGAAAAGACGTGTATTAGGTCATAATGTCATTGCTTTTCTAAAGTGAACTGGACCTTTACAATGTATGAATAGCATGTGCCCATGCTGTAGGGTAGGGGTGGCTAGCCTGAGAAGGAGCCAGAATTTACCAATGTACATTGCCAAAGAGCCACAGTAATACATCAGCAGCTTCCAGCACCTCCCACCCACTGATCAGCTCCTCCCGCTCCTGCCGATCAGCCGTTTCGTGGTGTGCGGGAGGCTCTGGGGGAGATGGGGAGGAGTGAGGGCACGGCAGGACTCAGGGGAGGGCACGGGAAGGGGTGGAGTGGGGGCAGGGCCTGTGGCAAAGCCAGGGGTTGAGCAGTGAGCACCCCCCGGCACATTAGAAAGTTGGTGCCTGTAGCTCCAGCCCCGGAGTCAGTGCCTATACAAGGAGCCGCATATTAACTTCTGAAGAGCTGCATGTGGCTCCGGAGCCACAGGTTGGCCACCCCTGCTGTAGGGAATATCACTGGGGATGGAAATAAAGAATTTTATGTATTCTCCAAAGCAGATTATTTTATAAGGCTATATAATTGTTGAGTATTTATTTACCCTGACTGAGCAAATATCTGGGGCCCTAATAAATGTATTGTGCCTATTAAAATGTTTTCTAACTTCCTTTTTTAATAGAATGGTCCTAGTGCCAGATCTTGTCACAAGATGTGCATCGATATTCAGCGAAGGCAAATCTACACACTGGGCCGTTATCTGGATTCCTCCGTGAGGAACAGTAAATCTCTGAAAAGCGATTTCTACCGTTATGACATTGACACGAACACATGGATGTTGCTAAGTGAAGACACTGCAGCAGATGGAGGTCCCAAGCTGGTGTTTGATCATCAGGTCAGGTGCAGAGATAAACATTGAGTGCACTTTTACTTCACGGGCTTTGCTTAAAACATTTCTTACTATAGCCCATTACTAGAATTGAGAAAGTGTGTGCACCAGGTAATGCAACTAAAAAATATATTGGGAGAAATGGATATGATGTATTTTTTTAAAAATGTATGTTCCTAACTAGCAATGTTAATGTTACAATCTAACAAAACCTACCCTATTTTTTTTTTAAGAACATGAAGTTATTTGTTAGTATCTTGTAATCTCCTATGAAGATCAAGAAACAATGCAGCTATGCCTGGGAAAGCTAGTCTTGCACAGTGATGTCTTGTCAGTGAGTAACAGTTGCTCGTCACTGGGATTGTGGCACCGCAAACATATTGTAGCCAGTGTTGGGTGTTACTGTGGACAACAGTGCAAGAGCCAATGCAGATCTTGGAAAAAGAGCTTGGTTTTTGATCAAAATTTGGCCTACTTTTAATTTTAAAAGAATTATGGTGTGTGTGCGCGTGCCTATACACGTATATGCACTTCATAGGCATAGGAATTCATTACGGAATTGGCTGCCAATTTTTCTTTGGAGTATTGTACCTTGAAGAATTCAAATTAAATTGATACTTTTTGCTACCTTTTGTGCCAAGCTGTGATCTAACCTGTGCTGAGGAGCCACCTAATGCTGTTGTAATTCCATCTGTCCTCCTTCCCTGCGTCCCCTGCTTTTTCCTACTTTTTTGTAACTCCGTTTGTTGTTTCATATCTGAATTAAGTTTTTTGGAGGCAGGGACCACATTGTCGTCTTTGTACTGAGAGGCACTTTTTGGGTGTTGTAAAATAGTTATGTTTCAAGCTTTAGAGATTGTTTAATAACAGTACATATCTCTTAACATCTATATTGCTATAAGACCTAGAGACCTTACAAGGTCAGGGCCCTGCTGTTTTAGAAATAACAAGTAGATGAGACAAACAGGAAGGCTGCTGGAGGAAGAGGGGCAGAGTTGAGCATGGGGTAACAAAAACCATAGGCCATTTTAATCCTAGCTGTGTGTGCAGTCCTTGGCTAGTCCTCAGTAATCTTGACTCCCCCTGCCTCGCCGTTATCAGATGGTAGCTTTTTGTATATGTTATGACAGAGGTTATTGCAAACAGTAGAGTAAAAAAGCAAACCATTGACGTCTTCATTTTTACTCTTGTACATCAAATTTTGAAAACATTATTGAATACTCCGAGGTGACCAAAGTGCAGCCTGTGGTTGCCCTCATCTTATGGCAGATGGTGAGAACGGAGCCACTAGACCCTGGCATGCAGTGTTGCTTCATGTGGGCAGCCAAGCCACATTGTAAACTAGGGGCCAGTAATCTCTGTGCACTGCATCTGTATTCCCCATGGAGTTAGCTGCAAACTGCTTCATTTACTACAGATTAAGGAAGGAGGATGTGCTGATGTTAACTCATGCTGAATACTGCTGTTCTACTGGTTACCTCAATGAGCTAAGGGTTTTTTACCTGCTGATATGAAATATTAATGTATTCTTGATTAAACAAATCTAGTTTAACATGCATCTCTTGCTTCCTACAGATGTGTATGGATTCAGAAAAACACATGATCTATACATTTGGAGGTAGGATTTTGACATGTAATGGCAGTGTAGATGACAGCAGAGCCAGTGAACCTCAATTTAGTGGATTGTTTGCTTTTGACTGTCAATGTCAAACATGGAAACTGTTGAGAGAAGATTCGTGTAATGCTGGACCTGAGGACATCCAATCCAGAATAGGACACTGCATGTTATTCCATTCGGTAAGAGTTAACTTTGGATTTTAAGTTGTAATGCCTGGTTTTAGGGGGTGATACCTGTTCAACTTCATTGAGCACATGAATCTTTCTTCAGATTATTCTTTTGGGTGAGAAGTAAAACAGATATTAGCCACTTATAATCATTAACACTGGCACTGTTTGTAGGAGACAGTGGTAGTAATGTGTGTTTTGTATACTTTTAAAATTCACCTTGTGATTTAGTTTGAAATGGTAGTCATCATCTGAACTGTATGTAGTAGTGCGCTGACATTAAACAACTGTCGCGTTCCCTCCTCTCCCTCTCCCTTCAGGGATGCTGCATTTCCGGGGGTCTCAAGTGATCTTTGCTAAAAGTTGGTAAAGCATTTTGGGATCCTTTGGCCTGATAGATGATGCATATTATTAATGGCAGCAGATGGTGACTTGTAGATATATCCATGTGTTTGAGTTTGAGAAAATAAGGGCCTGATTGTCAAAAATGTTCATTACCCAGCAGCTTCTGTTCTTGAAAGGCACTAGCACAGTGGTCCCCAACCTTTTTGTGACCAGTAGCACATTCATGTTTTCAGAAGAGTGTGGCGGTTGCCAACAGTTTTTCAAGGCTTATTTTGTATTTGTACATTAAATAATACGAAAAACATCATATTTAATATTACATAAGATATGAAGCTGGAGAGAAGCCGCGAGGACAGAGAACACCGGCGCCCGCAGCCCCGGAGTACTTTGTCCCCAGCTGGCGCAGGACCCTGGCTTCTCTCCCCTGCTGGGCACTAGGCAGGCCCCCCGCCTGCCGGGGCAGGGCCGGCTCGAGGTTTTTTTGCCACCCCAAGCAAAAAAAAGTTTTGGCTGCCCCCCACCCCAGCCCTAGGGTCGTCCCCCCCCTGGACCCTCCCCCACCCACGCTCAAATGCACATGGAAGGCATAGGGACTAACCCTCAAACCTTGTACCTGGAAAGGGATGGGGATCTAGTAAAGAGGGTTCAGGCAGAGGTGTGGGGGTGCTTGGGGGCTCTACACTGGCAGAGAAGCGGTGTGTGATGTACTTGCAGAGGAGGGTGGAGGAGGAGGAGAGAGGGGGTATCAGGAGGGTTGCGGGAGAAGAGGTGCAGGAGAAGGGGGAGGTGTGGGAGGAGAGGGCTGGGGGAGGGTACAAGGGGAGAGGTGCAGGTGAAGGGAGAGTACAAGGGGAAGGGATTCAGCGAAGGAGCGATGCGGGGAGGTACAAGTGAAGAGGCTGCGAGCGGAATGGGGGGTGCAAGGGCTGAGAGGGGCAGGCGCTGACAGCTGCTTCCCCAGCCCCATGCAGGCAGAGCTGAGAGGACGGACACCGACCCCCAGGTGCCCAAGCCGCGGAGGTCCCCCAGCAGGGCAGTATCCCCCACTGCCCCGCTCGGAGCCGGGCTCTGCCTCTCCCCACCCCTTGTGCTGTGGGGGCCCGGGGCAAGCAACGCAGGGCTGAGGCTGGGGAGGTGCACGGCGGGCTGGGACCAAGGGCAGGAGGGGGCAGCTCCCTGGCAGCTTGGGCTGTCCAGCCACTTGCCCCATCAGTGCGCGAGCTGGGATCCGCGCTCCCTGCCCAGCCCAGTCCGGCGGCGCCCTGTACAGCTCACTCGGGCAGGGAAACGTCACGCTGCCCTGGGGAGACTCAGAGCAGCAGCAGTGGTGGTAGCGGTGGCGGCAGCAGGACCCCTTCTCCCTCCCTGGATCCCGGGCCCCGCTTCCCTCCCTCCCTCCCCGGCTCCTCACACACTCTGGGAGCCCCTCTCGCCACCGCAGCCCGAGCTCGGCTCCAGGGAACGATGCTCTGGCTGTCCAGCAGCAGGGCTCTGGCTAGGGCCGGCTCCTGGCTTTTTGCCGCCCCAAGCAGCCCCGGAGTTCTCTGTCCCCAGCAGGCCCGGGGCCACGGCTTCTCTCCCCTGCTGGGCACTAGGCGGGTGCACATAAATGCCCCGGCGGGTGCCATGGCGCCCACAGACACCGCTTTGGGGACCACTTCTCTAGCGGGTGCTGAATACTCTTGTAAATCTGGTTATTTCATAAATTCCAAGTCCAGAAGGGACAACTGTGATCTTCTAGTCTGACCTCCTATGTAACACATGCCATAGAATTTCCATGAATTAATTAAATGTTTGAATTAAAGCTACCTTTAAGAAAAACATTCCAGCTATGATTGAAAAATTGCCCGAGTTGGAGAGTCTGCCACAACCTTTGGTAAATTGTTTCAATGGCTAATTACCTTCACTATTAAAAAAATTATGCATTATTTCCATGCTGAATTTGTCTAGCTTTGACTTCCAGCCATTGGATCTTGTTATACATTTGTCTGCTAGGTTGAAAAGTCCAGTTATAAAATTTTTGTTCCCCATGTAGGTACTTATAAACTGTGATCAAGTCCACTCTTAACCTTCTCTTCGTTAGATTCAAGCAGCTCAGTCTCTTTAGCTTGAATCATTCTCATGGCTCTTCTCTGAACCCTCTACATCTCTATCAACCTCTTTCTTGGATTATGGGGACCAGAACTGGTTACAGTACTTATGTCAGAGCTTAAATGTGATCGGAGCTTTTTGAAAATCTGCCCTCAATTGTGGGCACTGAGGATTTTCAAAAATGTGTCCTTAAATGCCTAATCGCTCTTCAGCTGTACGTTTATCTAAGAATTTTGGTGACAGTATGAACTTTGGTTGAAGTTAAGTGTGGTTTTTACATATTACCAGGCCTCTGAGATTAGATTTTTACAATATGTATAGTTTAGTAGTATATTATATTTTTCACTGTCTTAATACTGCCAACTTAAAACATAAAATTTAAATTGTAGTGATTTATTGTGTTCGTATTTTGATCCCTTAGGAATTCCTATCTCTGTTAATTTAGTACAGGGGCGGGCAAACTTTTTGGCCTGAGGGCCACATCGGGTTTCTGAAATTGTATGGAGGGCTGGTTAGGGGAGGCTGTGCCTGACCCTCCGCCCCGCTTCTCGCCCCCGACGGCCCTCCACCGGGACTCCTGCCCCATCCACCCCTCCCTGTCCCCTGACTGCCCCCCACCACCCCATCCAATCCCTCCTCTCATTCCTGACTGTGCCCCCGGCACCCCTGCCCCATTCAACCACACCTTTTCCCTGACTGCCCCTGGGAACCTCTGCCCCTGACTGCCCCCCGCTGCCCCATCCAACCCCCCCCTTCCTGACCGCCCCCTGGGATCCCTGCCCTCCTTCAACCCCTCTGTTCTCCGCTCTATGACTGCCCTGACCCCTATCCCCACCCTTGACCATCACCCCGAACTCCCCTGCCCTCTATCCAACCCCCCTTGCTCCCTGCCCCCTTACCGCACTGCCTGGAGCACCGGTGGCTGGCGGCGCTACAGCTCTGCTGCCCAGAACACCAGGACAGTCAGCTGCGCTGCCTGGCTGGAGCCAGCCACTCCACCGTGCAGCACAGAGCACCGGGTCAGGCCGCAGCTCCGCAGCTGTGCTGCCTGGCAAGAGCTCGCAGCCCACCGCCCAGAGCATTGCGCTGGCGGCTCAGTGAGCTTAGGCTGCGGGGGAGGGGGAACAGCAGGGGAGGGACCGGGCCTTAGCTCCCAGGCCAGGAGCTCAGGGGCCAGGCAGGAGGGTCCACAGGTCAGATGTGGCCCACAGGCCGTAGTTTGCCCACCTTTGATTTAGTAGAAGATACTTTTTTCAAAGTTCCACTTTGTTTCAAATTGCTTTCTAAAGATTTAGAAATATTGCTGAGTTATTCCCACAAAATACTCTTTCAGGTAACTGTGTGAACTTGTGTATGTTTTGTGCTCACATACATGTTTGCACAAACTCAGCTTATGGAAATTTTAGACCGTTGTCTGTTTTTAAAAAAAATACTTGAAAAAGAGCAAAAGCAATGTACCTACACAGAGGGACTTTTAATTGGTCATCCTTGGGGAAAAACAATAACATACAACTGGTATATTTGATTAGTCATTTCTGTCTATTGTGTGTCTAATATGAATACATTTGTATTTGGATAACTTTTCTCTCTCGTGATCCAGTTTTTCTTTTGGTTTCTGTAGTGAAGTCATGATCTTGTGTATTTGACTAGGAGACTGTTTACCATAGAGAATGATTTTATCACTATTACAGCATTGTAACTTTACTGCCTGTTCAAACAGGATTGTAGTAGTTAAATATGGAAAAAGTTCTACTAGATCACTTCATTGCTGATCTGATATTGGTAGGATCCAGTACTGCTAACTCTCTATGTGCAGAACTCGTAATTGAAGTCAAGAGTTGTATGCACCCTGGGCTTTCAGGATCTGGCCCTGGATCCGAGTTGGGAAGCAGTGAGCATAACAAGATCCAGTTGGTGGAAGTTAAAGTTAAATAAATTGAACATTAAAATAAAACGTTGTTTCTTAGCGGTCAGGATAATCTAAATGTTGGAACATCTTACCAAAGGAGATGGTGGACTCATCACTGATGTCATTAAAATGAGATTAGATATATTTGTAAAAGAGATGCTTTAGTCCAGCTTCGGATCGTGTGTTCATGGTGGAGCCTTCTGGCCTTGGGATCTGCGAAATCCTCCTGTTCATCACCTTCCTTCATGGGCCTGGGAGAGGATGACTGTACACGTTGCCCTCCACGTGGTCATGACACCTGCAGCTCTACATTCAGACGATGATAAACAAATGTCATGGTTCAGGGCTTCAGGGGTCCACAAGGAATTTTTATTCTCAATTCAATGGTTGGGTTGGGTGCAATCTTGCTCTGTGGCATCAGAGATACCATGTGGGGTGGACCAGTTCTTTGAAGTGTTACAGTGAATCATTTTCTTAGATGACTGATTAGTGAGTCTTGCTCTCATCTCCCAGGGTCAAACCTCCAGAGTTGGAGTTTGGGAAGGAATTTTCTCCAGGTCAGACTGGCAGGTGCCTTGGTGGGTTTTTTATCTTCCTTTACAGTGTGGGGAATTGCCTGCTAGGATCATCGGGCGTATCTCACCAAGTCAATTCCCTGCCTTTGCAAGGCCATGGGCACTGATGGCACTTTGGTATCGTGTTCGCTGCCTGTGGCACAGCCCGTCCTCTTGAGGACTGAAATGCTTTAGTTCAGTGTTTCCCAAACTTGGGATGCCGCTTGTGTAGGGAAAGCCCCTGGCAGGCCGGGCCGGTTTGTTTACCTGCCCCATCCACAGGTCTGGCCGATTGCGGCTCCCAGTGGCTGCGGTTCGCTGCTCCAGGCCAATGGGGGCTGCTGGAAGCGGCAGCCAGTAGTACATCCCTCGACCCGCTCCGCTTCCTGCAGCTCCCTTTGGCCTGGAGCGGCGAACTGCGGCCAGTGGGAGCTGCGATCGGCCGGACCTGTGGATGGGGCAGGTAAACAAACTGGCCTGGCCCGCCAGGGGCTTTCCCTACTCAAGCGGCATCCCAAGTTTGGGAAACACTGCTTTAGTTTAACTAAAATAATTGGGCTCAATATACGGGTATGGGGTAAAATGTAATGCCTGTAATAGACGAGAGGTCAGAGTAGGTGGTGATATGGTCCCTTCTGGTTTTAGGGCTTATAGTTTCGTAGAGTTTATTTAAACAAACGTCGTCTTAGTTTACCCATGTCATCAAAACATCATAAAACGCTGAAAGATGAGAGGATTTGTAAGCATACTATGTTTGAAAGGTTACCCCAGTAAATGTTTCATTTAAGAGCAAACTGTTTGCCAAATTAAATCAACTTCTTTTTCTGGGGAAATCCTTGTGGGGGCAGGAATCAAAAAATATAGTGAGCTCAATTTTAATATTTTTTTTGTACATTTCCCATATGCCAAAATAGCCAAACTGATGTAAATAATTTTCCCTTCTCCAACTAAAAATGTGCCTGAGCTATTGCTTGTTTTCATGATTCATTGATGTTTTTGCAAATGCTTACGGAGAGCTGGTTGGCTAAGAATTTGTTTTCTTGAGCACAGTTCAAAAGTTAAGCATCTGCTTTCCTTCCTCTCCAGAAAAACCGCTGCTTATATGTATTTGGTGGGCAAAGATCGAAGACTTATTTGAATGATTTCTTCAGCTATGATGTTGACAGCGATCACGTGGATATCATATCAGATGGCACCAAGAAAGATTCAGGGATGGGTAAGACCTTCACTGTATAATGTTGTCTTGTTGGTATAGATGAAAGACTTAATGTATATAGCAGAAGATAAGATCTCAGTGGTGGAGGATAGAGGCTGTAGTCCTGTTAGATCACAATGGCTTGTTGACAATAGTGACATCCAACTAGAGCTTGCACTCTCTTGCCCACTCTGTACCTGTTAGTTAAATAAATGACTGACTTAATTCTCCAGGGCTGTGAATTTGGGATCTTCACCAGTACTATTTTTAAGGCTTACAAGTAAATCACAGTTTGTTAGGTTTTACCATTCACCACAGTCTTGATGGCCTTCTAGCTATGTGACTTATATTATTTCCCTCGTTCTAGCAAATGATGAATGCTCATCACCTTGCAGCCTATAAAAATGGAATCTTAGCAAAGAATTTGCTAAAATATTTTGTCCCAATCTCTGGCAGATACTGAAAACAAAAGAAGTTCTACATATAGTTTGTTCCTTAAACCAATGCAGTATAATACCCCCTTATTTTTACAGCATCTTTCATACAAGAAATATTCCAAAACAGTAAAGAGTCTCTCTTCCAGCTCATTATTTCAGGGATATATAAAGTCAGCCAAGACAAGAAATGAGCTGTAGAATTGATGAGGCAGAGATATAGGGAAGGTATTTCAGATGGCACAAGCCGCTTGATAGTAGCCAGCTTCTGTAATAGGACAGAAATTTTATGCTAAAGGAAATGAAGGGACTAAAGGAGTAGAGGAGAACAGATTTGTGAGTTAGGCTTGGTCAAGTCCATGTAGAATTTGCCAAGGAGAATGAACAGTTTTGAACTGATCCCTAGAACTAATGGGAAGCAAGTGGAATTGTGAGAGAATCAATGGGTGATTTGATGCACCTTTTCTCTGTTGAAAGGCAGGTAGCAGGTATTTTGCAATGTGGAGAAAGGGGTTGAAGGGAAGCCATGGGGGGCGGGGGGGATTGCAATTGTCTAGGCAAAAGGAAATTAAGGCCTAGATCAGGATTTCTTCAACGGTGCAGTTGAGGCAGTGACTTACACATAGTGGCACTCCACACTCAAAGCATTTACTGCCCGTTGATGTTAATGGAAAGACTCCCATTGGCCTCAGTGAATTTTGCATTGGGCCCATTCTGCCTTATTAGCATTTTTTAGTAAGACTTCATATGTAAGTCTTGCCTTAGTTTTTCTTTCTTTCTTCCTTCCCTTGACATTGGCAGAGAGATTTTGTAGTTCAAGTTTGTTTGAATGGATCATGTGGCTTGCAACCATCTCTGTATTATGATCTATAAAGAGAATCATTTTGGTTCTAAAACCTTGTCAAGAATACCATGTTGTTGACAGGTGCTTTCAGAAATACCTAAGAATGATTATTAGAGAGAGAAGGTGGGTGAGGTAAAGTCTTTTTTTCTTTTTTGGACCAATTTCTGTTTGTGAGACAGGCAAGCTTACACAGAGCTCTGCTTCAGAAAAAGACCTGAAGAAGTTGGTTCAGTAAAAGATATTACATCACTCTGTCTCTAATATCCTGGGACCAAAACAGCTACAACACTACATGCAAGAATGATTATAACAGAATCAGAAACACTGTAATCGTTTATCTTCTAGGTCTGACACTTACTTTCCCCTCTAGGGTAAAATTACAACGTTGCTGATGTATATTTCCCTTTTTATGAAAGAAGGAAGGAATTTTCTGTATGTGCACAAACTGTGTTAAAGTATATAAACACCAGTTTTGTCTTCCTTGCCAAGTAAAGGAAGGGCCATAACTCACTAGAACTATTGCCTGTTATTTAATTGTGAAATTCCCTGTCACATTCAGCCCTCAGCAGGGAAGTTAAAACTGTTGTTTTTCTGTGTGCCATTATATTTCTGTGAGAATATTGTGTATATTTGTAAGAGTTTCTCATTTATGCAAGTAATTTTGCCTTCTGTTTATTTGGGAAACAAATCACTTATGTTTAAAAACACAGCTTCCACCCCTTACTTTGATCACTTTTTTCTTTTTAAGGCAAGTACATTGGTTATTGGTTATTGCTTATTTCAATCATACTCTCATAAATTGCTCTTTGCTCATTTAGTTTGCTCACTTGGGTTAATTTAGTCATCTAAAGATTGAATAAATCTCAAACAAGGGATAAAAGTTCATGATACTTTTCCTGCAAAGTGATGTGATAGATATATATATATAGAGAGAGAGATTTTTTTAACTCTTCAGTGTCTTCCTGAGGGAGATCCAGATTGCATTCTGTTCACAATCTTATTTAAATGCCCTCTCTGTGCTTGGCGCTGCAGTAGGACCCCCCCCTCCCCCCAGAAAAGTCCGTGCCCACAGTTTAAAGGAAAGAATATCCTTTACTAGTCTGCTAGCACTCGGTTATTGAGGGGAACTGCAGTTTTGAAAATCTAAATGGCAAACATTTGTGTGTGTGTGGCTTTTTAATGAACACCTGTGATGAGTTCAGATTTTAGAAACCAGACTTGTCTTATGACTAGTGAGCATAATGAGCCACATTTCTCTGGCCAAGTATATTAATTGCACGTTTCAGTTAGTCAGACAAATGAGAGCATAATAATTAGCCCTCTTCCCCCCTCCCTCCAGCCCCCTTTAATATTGAATAGTAGACTGTGACTAAATGATTCATTAGAAATCATTTATGAATAGATTTCCAGTTTGCTGTCCTCATGTCTGAGAAAGTAAATAAACAACTTTGAACATTTCCCTTGTTTGTGAAAGGGAATGTTAGAATTATTTGCTTTTAACAAGAACAGAAGAAAGGCCTATTATATTCGAAACCACAAATGCTGTCAAAGAATTACTTTGGTCAAAGAAAGCAAGTCTGGATTGGAACCCCTTTCAGAATGTTTAGTAATGAGGCACTGGTTTAGTAAAAATAATTCTGACATAGGCCACTGTAATATAAACTTGACTCATCCCTTGAAATGCGGTTAAGGATGCTTGTTTTACATGTTAGTATCTTTAATGCATTGTACTTCATTTTGCTCCTGGTTTTCAGTTGTAGGATCAGATCCCAAAGTCTTACAATTCAATTATATTTTTAGCCCAATGTACATCTGATGCCTTTTCTGCTTGGGAGAGCACCATAACCCTGATAGATGCTCTGTACTAGTCTTTCTCCCCAAGGACTCAAAAGTCCAGGGACAGTTGGCTCAAATTATCTTATAGACCAGTCTGTGGGATACTGTTAACCCTGAGGAGATGCCAACAGCCAGACTGGAGCTGAAAAATCTTTGGTCAGTGCTCCCTTGAGCAGATACCATACTCTGGGCCTCCGGAAAGAAGTCATCAAAGATGATGCCAATAACTTTGCAACCTCAACGCCAACTATCTTGGCATGGGCAGCCTCAGCAATGGCACAAGTTACCTCAGCACTGAACCTGACAGTGCTGGTGCCCTCACACCAAAGGGCAGCATTAAGAGGCAAGACCAGATGGAGCATAAATATGACTCCAAGCGCCACATGGAACCACCCCGCAAGGAGGACTTCAATGCCACTCTTCCAAAGACACAGCCTCCAAACTCCTTACATCTCCGAAATTGGAGGAGGCAAGCTGGTCAGCTGGTGAGGCGCAAGGGGCTTTTGGTCTGGTGCCAATCTCACTACTGACACCAGCACCAATAGCTGAGCCTGTCAAGGGTCATACCTCAAGGAAAAACTGGAGACATGCTCTGCACCAAAACAGCAGCTGGCCCCAGGGGAACACCACTCTGTCCCTACCATTTGAGGAAGAATACTCCTCGTCACGCTCTGTGACCTATTTGTTCTTGCTGGCATCAAGTAGGGATTCCTATCCCTTACTGTCGGAGGACTCCCATTCCAAGCCCTGTTTCAAGCAAAATATTAATGGCACTGGGCTGGCCAACTTCAACCTAGCCATACCCCATAGCATGCTCTTTTAGCCATACTGGAGACTATCATCCTATATGTACTGGAGCAAATCCTCCTGTTCCTCAGTGAAGAAGAAGAGATCCTGCTCCCCAGCAGCATCAATAGGGAGGCCACTGACTCAATCAAACAATGAAGGACAGCAACAAATCCAGCCCCAACTGAAGGAATTGTCATAGTCACCACATGAAGCAGTGGCCCTGGCACAGGTGGTCAACTCGAAGGCTTTCCAGGACCTCCTCTCACAGACCGTAGAGACCCTGCTGTTGAAACCAAAGTAATCCAGGTGTGAGGTCTTGTAAACTCTCTGATATAGTGAGCTCTGTGAGCTCAGCCAGGATCTCCCTTCTACTCAACAAGGGCTTATTCAAGCTAGTGAAGGGACTGTGGCAGACCCTAGATACTCTGGCCTTTGCATCTAAGCAAGTGGGGAAAATAGCTACCTGCTGCCTCCAAAGCACTTCTGTCACTTTGGTGCATGCTCAGATCCTGGGTTTCTGATGGTATCGGCAATCCAAGAAAAGTTCACTTCCAAAAAGGCAGCCCAAGCAAAAGGATCCAAACAAGTTTTGGCAGTAAAGTATATTCCTCCACCTCATTGTAGCTCCGTGTTGCAAACTACCAGGCTGTTCATACAATGTAACTTCCTCACCTAGAAGAGAGTAATTCCCTTCCTGTCTAAAATCCCACAGGAGAACAGGGAGGAACTGAAGGGGATCATAAGAGGACCAAATGGTGGCCAGGACAGCTCTGTAAGTGGCCATGGACACATTAAATAAGACACTAACTTTTCATGGCAACTAGCATCAGGCATCCCAAAAGACGACCTTCCCTTTGAAGGGGTGTGCCTATTGTTTTTCTAAAATGTGCCTGCTGGTGGTGGTGCATGCACCTGAGGAGATGGGGCATCCACATCTACCCTTAAATTGGTTGGCTGATCAGGGCAGATTCCAGCAGGAGACTGTAACAAGCCTAGATTACACTCACTCACTCTCTCTCTCTCTCTGTTCAGCCAGCTGGGTCTCCTACTGAACTAAGAAAAATCACTTCATTCCCCTGAAAGTTAATGGGAGCTATGATTGATTCCAGGTCAGAGAGAGCGTACTTGCCAAACAGGTTCCTGTCCTTATAATTGGTATTACTCAAGATAAAATCAAGCCTGGCTGCAATATACAGACTTGTCTTGGAATGTTAGGCTGTATGGTGGCGTGCATATACGTGATGTTGCTTGCCATACCTCACCTGCAACCCTTGCAACTCGGGCTCAAGTCAGTCTTCTCTCCCATCAGTCCCTGGATGGACAGAAAGGACTTAATGCCACCTCACATCCTTGCAGAACTGGGATGGTGTCTAGAACCTAAGAACATAAGAAGACAGACTCTAATCAGACACTTCAGGGACAGGTTTGTCATCTGACCTGGTTCACAAAAGATATGAGAATTCACATAAATGTCCTGGGGTTCCTGTGATAGATCTGTTTATCGCAAAGGACCATGCCAAGTGTTAGAACTACCTGGACCTGATTTTACAACACTATGGTAAGGTACTCTATCCAGCTCCAAAGGCCCTCCATCTGACAGACTGGATGTTGGTTGGTTAGGTACCATGGATAGGGACTGCTCCCGACAAATTCTGGTTCAGAGCAGGGATGTCCACCAAGAAAAATGATTTATCAAAATGGAAGTCGTTCTCTCTATGGGCATCCCAACATGGCCTGGATCCTCTGCAGGCTACAATATTGAAGATCCTCAATGACTTGTTGCACGTAAAACACTCTAATGCTTCACTGAGTTTCACTAAGGTTCACCTCGCACATTCTCAGTGTTCCCATCTGCCATGCAGTTGTGCTAGGCTTTTCCCATCGGATGATATTGAAATTCCTCAGGGATCTGCTACCTATTTACCCACAGGATAGAAAACCTGCTTCTGCCTGGGACTTCAGCATTGTCCTCTTGAAACTCCTTTTGAACCCCTTTCAGAATGCTTCTTACTTCATCTCACTCTGCAGATGGCTGTTATAGTTATCACTTTGCCCGGGAGAATGAGTGAGCGCCAAGGATTTATGGCTGACCTCCCTACACAATGTTTCACAGGGCCATGGTAATGTTGAAAGTGCATACTAGGTCTTTCGCCAAGTTGGTCTGAGTTCCATTTGAATCAGTCGCTTAATGTATGTGTCGTCTCTCTGAAGTCACATGTATACTGGATGATTCTAGGGTCTTACTTTACTACATCAACAGAAGCAAACCATTCACTGTCTTCCCATTTATTTTTGGCTATCTCTGGCCATTCCAAAGACCAGGCCATCTCATCACAAAGAATATCTTGCGTGGATAACGCAGTGTATCGCACTGTGTTGCCAGTAGGTTGATGTACCTCTCCCACTGAACATCAAGGCTCGCTGTAGCAGAGCTCAGGTTACATCCTCCTGTTTCAGAAATATGCCAATTTCCAAGATGTGAAAGGTTGCACCATACATGCTGCTAATAATCTGTTTGTTTTTACCATTATATTATAAACAGTTTCTGAGGAAAATTCTGAAATGTAAAACTTTATTGCAGTCACCCGTTGCAGTCTTCTTATTCTGAGCAATTGGACATTGAGCTGACAAATGGAGATAATCTATGAGAACATCCTCCATCTATTAGATGGGCTTATTTCCCTGATTTAGTGTTGATTTAAGGATTGAGAGCCCAGTGGCTTCTGTGAATGCATGGCACAAAACGTCATGGGCCAGTTTCTGAGCCCCAGTTCTGTACCCTTTGAACCACCTGAGTGGCTCAGAGGAGATGTGAACTGGCTGTAATTGACCACTTGAGGGAATTCTCAGCCGGTGTGAAACCAGTGGAGTCCTCTCCAGTGTCCGCTGTCTCCTGCCCAGTGTAGTGGGGGGGGGGGGGGAAGGGGAGGTAGGGAGTGGTGGAACAGAACTTCTGAACAGCAATTCTGAGCATATATACTCCTTGAGGGATCATAATTGTTTGGGGTAAATTAGAACAGCTACGCACTCTCCTTATCCTGAATGTATTTTGGTGCAGGAGAAAATTTGTCCCCATATTGATC
This sequence comes from Malaclemys terrapin pileata, assembly GCF_027887155.1. Classification (NCBI taxonomy): domain Eukaryota; kingdom Metazoa; phylum Chordata; order Testudines; family Emydidae; genus Malaclemys; species Malaclemys terrapin. The sequence goes on along the minus strand of NC_071505.1, from coordinate 9,740,216 downwards.
ATCACATGCTATGAGAAGACATCAGAATGGTAGATCCCAAGCAAGTAACTGTTGTCTTAATAAGGGTTTAATATTTTTACATGCACTTATGTTTTTAAATGTCCTTTTAAAGAGACTTGTTGGCTGAATACCCAAGAACACCTTTTCAGAAGCTCACTACTCATGTGTACCCCTCAAATGACTGAGGATACTACATTATAGTTTAATTACCATCAAGTACTTAATACATTGTATGCTGCAGATGTAGATAATGAAGTTGTTGAACCTCCTATCGGAACAGTTAGTTTTTCATACAGGTTGGTGGTTTGTTTTTGTGCTCATTGATAGGAATCAAACATCTGGTAAACACCCTTAAAGGTTTTAATGTTTTCTAGGCTGAAATATTACTCTACCCAGCATCTTCCAATTAGTGTGCCCTAGTTCCACTGCTGTCTGATCAATTTTGTTGTTTTCAGGAACTTGTTCAGTCCAAAGCCTTTTTTTTCATTGTGTTGCAATAATATTTTTACTTTCTCATTCTCTTCCTCTGTAAAGGATTGAGTAAAAGGCCTTGTCTCAACACCAACTTGTGTGTTTAACCACTTCAGTTTCTAAGCTGAGTGAATTGAAGCAGCACAGCTTGTGTGTGTGGTCAAGGTGTGAGGTTCTAGTTCTGCGGTTATCTGTTCCACCTCTTTCCCCATGTTAAAACACCACTACTGTGGTGAGCGGCCTACCTCCTATCCATCTCCAAACTCCCTCCATTTTGAACCTTTTGTCAGGAGGTGGTTGACTGACACTTTTGAGGGGGAGGAAGTGTTGAGTGAATTTGATCTATTTTTGATTCTCATTCTAGGTGAACCCTGAAATTTTATCTTGAGTGGATCTCATCTGGTCTTACTCCCTTTTGTTCTTTACCTTTGCCAATAAGCTTTGTATTTTCTTTGCTCTTACAGGATGACCTTTCCTCAAAGATTTTCTTCTTCTTCATATAACTACAATAAACTAACTTTATATAGTATCCTTCATATACTACAGAGAATCACTCCTAGGCCAGAGGGATAATGCAGGTGATTTACAACAGCATTTAAAGAAGGAGGCTATAACTAAATATTCTGTTCTTCCAGGATCCCAGTTTTCTCACCCTCTTTTATTCTGAATATATTTATGTTCGCACAGACAAAAATTGGAAGCAACCATAAATGGTTTCTGTTAAGGGAAAAGCCACCCACATAAGCCCTTAAAAGCAAAGAAATGTCAGAGTAAGAGATTCTTTAACATATCTAACCCCCCACAAATCACATTTTACTGACTTACTCTACCTCTCTATAAACAAGTCCATATACTTCCAATATGAACAGTAACATAATACATGCATCATATTCCTCTCAATTGTATTACAATGTAGCCCTGACCTCCGAGTCTGTTGTGTGTGTATATATATGCACTATTTTTTTTAACTGTTCATTACTCTGGGTAGTCCTACAGAGCCAACACAGGTACGGGAGAGTGAGGTACTGGGCCTTAGGGCCAATTTTCCCCTCAGTTGCAAGGCAGAAGATAGTAGTGTTGCATAGATGACATTTCTGACCAAATTCTGCTTATCACTAAAGATTATGCACAAGCCAGAAACAGCTCAAATGTGCATTGCTGCCAGCTAGAGGCAACCTTTCACTCGTAAACTTGACATGGAAATTGAGACAAAAGCTACGGGTAGGAGCGGGGAGAGACTAGGCTAGTTAAAGATCTCCAAGGACTTGTGCTTTCCACTGAGGAGCATAACTGGACCCTGGAAAGAACTTTGAGTGGTGCTCACATGTGCAGTTTCACTGGTGGGTTGTACGTGTTCAAGTGTGAACTAGATGTATTACATATGTCTGTTTTTATCTGACTACAGATTTGAATATGAGACTTACTGAATGGCTTATTTACATTTTTGTAGAGAAATTAGTACTGTCCAGATTTTTTTAAATCCATGTAGGTTACTTTCCTGGCCCAGCATATGAAAATAGTGAAGCATAATACTAAAACCTGTTGCAAACAGGCTTGCAAAATGCAATTCTGTATATTGTTTAATAATAATGTAAAAAGGTAGTTAGCACAGGGCTTCTCTTCCAAGGAAGCACAAGATTGTATATACGTGTATGCAATTTCATAGTTAATTGGAGGGAGAATTTGCAACGTGTAAGCGCCTTGAGAGTTCTCCTGCCAAGCAACTTGACTGAGAGCCAGGAACCTTCACCAGCCTTTGTAAACTGACCCAGAAAGAAAAATGAGACAAACAGAATCAATAAACAAAGATCACGTGTTGGTCATGAGTGCATTTGAAAGGATGGTTGCCTGGGGAAACAGGAAATAAGAATTACACAACAAACAGTTAGGACTGCCAAACTGCTAATTTGATGACGCTGTTTCGGGGAACTACATACAATGAAACCTCCAGGAATCGTCAGTATTTCAACGTTTCTAAATCTGAAGGTAGAAAAGAGAGGAATACCTTGATGTTTATACCACAATTTTTCTTAGTGCAAAAAATACAACTTCCTCACAGTACCCTGTAGTCCAGGGGTAGTCAATTATTTTTTGTCATGGTCAGGGGTGAAAGTAACTTAAAGGAATTACCGGTATGCCGGAGTCCTTGAGGCGTGGCCTCAATAGGAAGGGGCGTGGCCTCAGCCAGAAGAGGCGGGGCCTTTCAAGATTTAAAGGCCCTGGGGGTCCGTCTGTGGCTGGGAGCCCCAGGGCCTTTAAATCACCCTGGAGCTACCAGCTGTAGAGGTGGCTGGGAGCCCTGGGGCTCAGGGGCAAATTAAAGGTCGCGGGGCTCCGACCGCTGCGGAGCTCCAGGCCCTTTAAATCACCACGGGAACCCTGCCGCCGCTCCCCCGGGGTGACAGGCTCGGGCAGGAATTTAAAAGGCCTGGAGCTCCCTGCAGATGCAGGAGCCCTGGGCCCTTTAAATCCCCGCTTGAGCCCAGCTGCAGGAGGAGCCCCGGGCCCTTTAAAGCACCACTGGAGCGTCGGCAGTGGGGCTTGGGCGGCGCTTTAAAGGGCCCGGGACTCCCAGCAGGGGCCGGAGCCCTGAGCCCTTTAAATCACCATCAGAGAAGCTGGTCCAGTCTGGCATGACGTACTGGCTCTTGCCGGCATGGCGTGGCGTAACGTACCGGCTTACTTTCGCCTCTGGTCATGGTCCAAATTTCTTGGTCAAGTTATAGGCAAGGTCCAGACTCCAGAGAAAATAAAAGTAAAAAATAAGTAAATAAAAAGATTTCTGGCTCCATTCAAAAGCATCTGGCTGTCCGGATATGGCCTGCAGTCTACCTATTGTCTACTGCTGCTATTATCTACCCTGCTATAGTTTTACGGGAAAGTGTATTAGTCTGTGAGTCATGAGACCATGACTTCGAGTGTCGCCTCTTCTGACTACCATTAATCTGTTTGTTTGCATCACAGCCCTTATCATTAAGTAAGGCTCCAGGTATCCTATGGCCCCATTTGACAGATGAGGTAACCCAAAGATTATGCAAGATCAGTGCTGCCAGAGCAGGAAGTAGAATTAAAGTATCTCTTATGGGAGATCTAGGTCTCTTCCACTAACATATCGGCGGCAGTGGCTATGTGCTTGGCCATACTCTCTGTAAAATGAGGCTACTTCTACATACCTGCCTCTAGGAAGCATTGACACAAACACAGATGATGATCTTTATTAAACAAGTGCTATTTGCTGTATAGGATGCTCTTGTAGTTAAGGCCCTGGAGTCAGGAAAAATGGGTTATATCCTTGGTTCCTCAGCAGACTTCCTATATTATGGTGAGCCAGTCATAAAACACATTTTCAAGAGGTGAATGCTTAGTATGGTTTTCAGCTATCTTTCTACTTTGTGCCATCTTAAAATGATTTAAATGGTTTTAAAAGGCAAACATTTAATATTAAATAGAAGAAAATTAATCAAAGGAGATGTAATTAGCATTTTCACAATTATGATGTAGTAGCACATAATGTTTTTCTAAAATCTATGCTCTAGGAATTATTATGGGGGAGTTCTATGGCTTGTTTTATATAAGATGTTAGACTAGATAATCACAGTGGTCCTCTCTGGCCTTGAAATCTGTGAATAATGTAAAGGACTGCTATACCTTTTAGTTCTTTGGTACACACTTTTGAGGTCCTTGCTACATATTTAATCTTCGAGGCCCTTTTTCTACCATGTATGGCCTTCACCTCTCAAATAAGTTTCATCTCTTTATTATGCAGGTACAAACTGTGAATGTTGATTTGACTTTTATACGTATTTTGGTTGTCTCTAAAATTATCTGCAGGTGTGTATTTAATATTGAGGGGGGGGAAGGAGTCTACACATATCTTCTGCGTAACCTCTCTATGTATCTTAAAATAGCAAGAAAATTCCCACAAAAACATTGCTAAAAGGGAACATACGCCCACGCAAACCCTTCAAAGCAAGAAAGTATCCAGTTATAGAATCTTGCACCTCACTTGCTGAGAGATAGCAGCCGTAGTTCATAGTAAAACTGGCAGAAACCCCTGTCCAGGCACATTCATTTCAGTTTAGCCTAAACTTGTTGCTAATAGATTTAAACTAAATCAAAATAAGCCTGGTTTAAACCAAAAAGTCTTTTGCACTGATTTAACTGTTTAAACCCACACCTTGAGAGCTTCAACAGGTGCAACTCTGTTGTTGTTTTTTTTTTACACAAACAAACAAAAAAACAAAAACAAAAACTTCCTTGTCTTGGTTTAAAAAAAAAAATTGTGCCCTGTTGAATTTTATCAAAATGAAGCAGTTGCCCTTAGTTCTTTCCAATCTTCTCCCTCTAGCAGAGATGAGGCACCTTGTTACTTTGGAATTAAAAGGCAAAGAAGTTCTTCTTGGTGTAAATCAAAGGATTTACTTTAGTATTTATTTAATGCCAAGTATATCTCAGCAATGTACAGGACATGAGAGAACCAATCCCTGCCAAATAAGGAATAACAAACTAGCTAAATAGAGGTCCCCATGCCTCACAAGCAGACTCTGTGCTTGCAGGTTATTTCATTTTCATATTGTATATCGGATTCCTTCAATTCTCCCTTCTCCGATACCTGCTTCCATCATTCTGTTTAGGATGTAACATTTACTTTCTCTCTTACTGAACAGTTCCTATGACAGGTTTCACTCAGAGAGCCACCATTGATCCAGAACTGAATGAAATCCATGTGTTGTCTGGGCTCAGTAAAGACAAAGAGAAACGGGAAGAGAATGTTAGGAACTCTTTCTGGATTTATGACATTGTGAGGAACAGTTGGTAAGTAAATTAAAAACTTCTCTGAAAGCAAGGTGCAGTTGTTAATTTTTACAAATTAGGGAGGTTATTCCATTGTGTGCTTGTGGGATGGTAGGAAAGTAGTATATTTAAAAAGCCTCTTCCCCCTGCAACGTGTTCAGATGCAGGCATGGTTGTCTCAGGCTTTCATCCTACTGAGTTGGATAACTTGGTTTCCTTGCAGCTTTACTGGGTGGGTGGGTGGCCTCCAACAAGACCTTTAAAAATGTATGGTCCAGGGTCGCTTCCCAGATAGCATCTTTGATCCAAATCTCTCCTCTTACTTCTGTTTAGTGTGATGTATACCAGTTGGGTGCCACTACCCCACCCCAGAAAATTAATGGGTGAAGTTCTTGTCCCACTGAAATTAATGGGTCATGGGCTGCTAAGTCACTTAAGTACTTTGAAAATTTTGCACTATGTAATTAAAATGTTATAGCAGTTTCAAATTAACCATTTGCCTACTGAGTACTGTAACAGCTACCGTGCATAAGGCAAAACGTAGCTGCAGTAGAAATTAAAAAAATGTATAAAACTAATGTTAAAAAAATTATATAATACATGGGTTAAGAAATGTGCCTGTACATCTGGATATAGTGCTTAGATTATCCACAAATACAAAGTTAGTTTTAAAAGTCATAGAATACATATAGTACATAATCAGCAGTAACCCAAATTTACGTGAAGAAATTTAACAATACAGTTTAGATATTAGAATCCGAATACTTGGGTACATCACTCGTGAAAAGTTATACAGAAAGTTGGTTGTGGAAAGCAAATATAATTACATTCTGATGCTGTATCACATATTACCCTTTGGAAGTGACGGAGTTTCATACGACACCAGACTTGAAGTAAGGTTGCCATCCAGTTGTTATAAAACTGTGGTTCACAAGGAAGTCATTTCCTATATGGTACATTTATTTGGGATTAGGTGGGGCAAACTGAAACTAATAAGACTCCCTGATCCCTGGAATGGCCATTGTTTCCTGCCTTTTCTCTGATAGTCTCCCACAGCCCCTCCATTAAGGAGCCAGATACCTACCTTGTACACAATATGAGTTTTAATCAACCACCCACATTTTATGCAACCTTCTCTTTCGCTAACCTCTTGTTTTATCTGTAGCTAATTCTCATTTGCTAGTGGGAGAATGTTTGAATATTATCCTGTGTTCCAGGTCTTGTGTCTATAAGAACGATCAAGCAGCAAAAGATAATCCAAGTAAAAGCCTTCAGGAGGAGGAGCCCTGCCCCAGGTTTGCCCATCAGCTGGTGTATGATGAGTTGCACAAGGTATGGATGTCTATTTTCAGAGTGCTAGATTTCAGTTGTATTTAGTGGGCATAACTGCAGACCTAAAAAATAAGCTGGTTGTGTGTTTGCCTGTGATAAAGCAGAAGAAGCTGATGATATGACATGGTGTAATGCACTTAGCTTCGTCGAATAGTTGAGTTTGGCCCTATGGGTGGTGGGAAGATCTGCTGGTGATGGTGAATCAATTAACATACAAGTTACTGAGCTGCTTCTTCCTTTAGAACAGGGGTAGGCAACCTATGGCACATGTGCCGAAGGCGGCACGCGAGCTCATTTTCAGTGGCACTCACACTGCCCGGGTCCTGGTCACTGGTCCAGGGGGGCTCTGCATTTTAATTCAATTTTAAATGAAGCTTCTTAAACCTTTTAAAAACCTTATTTACTTTACATACAACAATAGTTTAGTTCTATATTATAGACTTATAGAAAGAGACCTTCTAAAAACGTTAAAATGTATGACTGGCACGCGAAACCTTAAATTAGAGTGAATAAATGAAGACTTGGCACACCACTTCTGAAAGGTTGCCGACCCCTGCTTTATAATATTAATAGGCATGATAGTGCTAAGTTAGAGGCAGCCAAAAAAGCAGCCTATGGGACAAATACTGCCTGTAAAGTTCTGTAGTGAGGTTAGCTCACAATCATTCTCCTGTTTAAAACAAAGGTAAAGCTCATGGAGGCTAAGTCCATGCATGCAGCGCTCAGTCCATATGGAGCAGCACATGCTGGCTGGCTTATGCTGTCATATTGAATTGCATAGTACAAATGAGGGTGGTTGCAATCTTTTCCGTTTCACATACCCATCTTGTGGGCTCCCAGCAAACAGGGCCGGCTCTAGGATTTTTGCCGCCCCAAGCAAAAACAATTTTGCCCTCCCCCCCTTTTTTTTAATTACCCCACCCCCGGCCCCGCCTCAACTCCGCCCCTTCCCCAGCCCTGCCTCCTCCCCCCAGGCTCTCAAGCCTAGGAGGGAGGGGGAGAAGCGGCGCACGTGCCGCGGCCACTCGGAGTCTCCCCCTCCCTCCCAGGCTCTCGAGCCTGGGAGGGAGGGGGAGCAGCAGCGCGCGAATCAGCTATTTCGTGTGCCACAGCCGCTCAGGATCTCCCCCTCACTCCCAGGTTTGAGAGCCTGGGAGGGAGGGCGAGCAGTGGCGAGTGAATCAGCTGTTTCGTGCGCTGTGGTGCGCAAGCAGCAGCAGCGGAGGTGAGCTAGGGCGGCCGGGGCACATTTTTAGGGGCGGCATTCTGGCGCCGGCCATGCCGCCCCTAAAAATGTGCCGCCCCAAGCACCAGCTTGTTTTGCTGGTGCCTAGAGCCGGCCCTGCCAGCAAATGGCATTGTGAGACGCAGGCAGTTTTTGGGCATGTAATTCAAATTCTCCAAACTTTAAAATCTTGTATTAATTTAGGAAGAATAAATATTGCTTGTGCAGGGGAAAGTTGTCATTCAAAATACTGGTGCAGAATAGACAACTGGTGAAGAAAAATTAACTGCTGTCACTTAAGAAAAGGTCTGTACTGCAATCCAGAACTCAGCTGCAGCATGGATAAGAACAGCAGTGTGGATGCAGCATTGCAGGCTGCAGCGCAGGCTTTCAAGCATGCTGGGGACCCCTGGGTATGGACTTGCATTGCTAGTCTGCATTAAAGCCGGTGCCACTACATACAGTTATTTTTAGCCATGCTAGCATGGTTAAAGCTAGCATGTGTCTAACCATGCTGCAATCACACCTCTAGATTGCAATGTAGACATATCCTAAATGTTATAGACCATACAAGTCTGAGAGCAGAATTCTAAGTGCCACCGGGATGCTGAATCATGGCTCCTATCTTGAATTCACTCTATATGAGAAGCCATACATATTTTTAGAAGTCTCTGTTCAAATGACCTTTCTGGACTCCCCTGATATAAATGAGGAGTCTCCCTTCTATGGATGCTAAAATAGTGAATTTTTGGGTGTGTGTGTGTGTGGGGGGGGTGAATATATGGAGGAGGAGAAAAGGTTGAGTCTCTGCAATTGCAGAACCCTCTATGGGATATTTAGTATTCAACAGATGAGTTTTCAGGTAATAAGTGGGTTTTTTTTAAAATCCAGTAAAAGAAGGGGAAAAAATCAATACTACTTGATTTCCACTTTCCTTGTGCTTTACATCTCCTTATTGTAAAGAGGTCATGGACTCAGCCTCATAATTAGAGGGAAACATCTTAGTTATCCTGAAGTGCTTTCAACAACATGACTTTATTTTTCAAAATTTGCCCTTAGCGCTGGCAAAAATAGAGGCTTTGAGCAGAGATGTTGTAATGCATTTACCAGTGCTGTATCATTTAACTGGTCATTAGTGCCACAGCTTCTAGTAATTTGCGTGTGTAGGAAGACTTACCTGTACAGCCTTCTGATGTCAGAAACTAAAAGTTGTAACATTGAGTTTATGGTACTGCCGGATGCAAACCAGCAGAATGTGAACTGTACACCGTACTTGTTATTTATACATATAAATCTTTTTGTATACCCCTAGTAATCAAAAAACAGGGGGAGATGGGAACAAGGGCTTTCTCAAATGTATTAATTTTCAGTGTCTTGGCTTTTCCTTCCATTTTTCGCTGTGTGCAATTAATTCTTCTCTCTTTTACAGTGAATTATAATATTCATTGGTGCTTTATCTGTTCCAATGCAATAATAGCAATCATTTATGAAATCATGGGTGGGGCTGGTTCATTTCAGGATGCATCCTTTCCATTTTCACACTTTCTCCCATTAGCTCTTTGCTTTGCCTCCAGTTAAGGTAGGAGCTGAAGTGAACAAGCCTGTTGGAGTTCGCCATGTAGAACATCTCACAACCAGGCTATTGTATTATAAGATAATGAAAACAAATCTGGCCTTCCAGAAGCTACTTGAGTATTTGTCCATATACTATGGTCATATTAAGACAGTCGGGGACCTTAACAGTCCCTGTTGACCCATCCCTGTTTGTGTGGGTAGCTCCTGACACGTCTACTCTTAAAAGCATTCTGCTGGACTGGGATCAGCCCACAATCACTATCCTTTGAGCATTCTTAGGCCTCCCTAGAACAGGGGTTCTCAACCTTTTTCTTTGTGGCCCCTATAAAAACTTCACGGCCCACTTGTGCCACAATAACTGGTTTTCTGCATATAAAAGCCAGGGCTGGTGTGAGGGGGTAGCAAACAGGGCAGTTGCCCAGGGCCCCATGCCGCCGGGGACACCACGAAGCTTAAGTTGCTCAGGCTTCTGCTTCAGCCCCAGGTGGCGGGGCTCAGGGCCCCAGGCTTCAGCCCCATGCAGTGGGACTTCGGTCGGCTTTCTGCCCTAGACCCCAACAAGTCTAACACTGGTCCTGCTTGGCGGACCCCCTGAAACCTGCTCACAGCCCCCCAGGGGGCCCTGGACCCCTGGTTGAGAACCACTGCCCTAGAACACTGGTCCTTGTCTTCAGATGAGTTGGGGCCTAACTCAGAAGAGAGGACTTTGCTCTCACAAACCCAGAGAGCTGCTCACATCTCTCCATCAGAATCATGGTTCAGTGGTAGCAGTGAGGATCCCCCCAATGCCCTCTGCTGTGGTGATGGCACTTCCAGAGTAGTGGGTTTCCAAGTTGTTAACTCATTAGGATGACTAGGATAGTTAGTACTTCAGAGCACCATTGTTGCAGGTTGTCTGCAAAGTTATGTTTTCAAGACTTACTTTGCAACCAAAAGAGAGATTCTGTTGTCATGTGACTCCAGGAACCTGAGCCCTAGGCCCTCTAGTAGCTATGCTTTAATTTGGTTCTACCACACACTGGTGGTCTGCCTCTGGCAGATCATTGTTTAAGTCTACTTCAGAGTCAGGGTCTTGGAGATCAAGAATGGAGGGAGAGTATATTAGCAATCTGTCACTGTTGAGAGGTCATTATGCCATAAGTCTTTCTGAACAGCAGTGCCAGAAAAGCCTAATGAGCAAAATGTGTTGGGAGACGATGTACAAGAAAAGGTTGAATTTCTACTGTTACTTCCACATAGCCACTATCCTATTCACTGTGAAGGGCTGTTGCATTAGTATGGGCTTCTCTCTTCAATAGATACAGTAACCTAAAGAACATTTGAAAGAAGTTATGTAGTTTATGGATATTAGAGATCAGTTCAAGATATCATCTTAAAGTAAGACACATACTAGTCTTTGACAGCACAGACTTATATTTTTCATCCTGCTAGACAGTAAGCTTGAGGAGAATTACTATTTCTCAATTTATTGATCAGCAGATTCGGTAGAGTGAAGCAAGCCTGGTAATAACTTGGAATAGGTTTTCAACCCCCCCCCCCCCTCCCCCACACACCTGTGTACGTAGTAGAAGAACATCTTCAGAGACGTGACTTGCCAAATGTACAGTAAATGTTTAATACATGTGCACATATCAACTTAAAAACTGTCTCTGGCCTACATAGGTTCATTATTTGTTCGGAGGAAATCCTGGCAAATCCTGCTCTCCAAAGATGAGGCTGGATGACTTCTGGTCACTGAAGCTCTGTCGGCCTTCAAAGGAATACCTGTTGAGACACTGCAAATACCTCATAAGAAAGCACAGGTATAATAGCGGAGAGGGCTTCTTTTGAGATGATTAATTACAAGTTGTAGCCTTTCCAAAAGCTTTTTAGAGAATTTGAATATTGTCTTTCATTATTTTGTAGATATAGCATTCCCCTGATTATGTAACGGGTTATAAGTTTCCCAATTATTTTTCATGTGTGTATTTTTCAACATATACAGAATTGTATACTGAACATTCATGGAGTATCTAGATAGAAGTTTTGTGGGGGAAATAAGGAGAATCTTTGAAAATTGTTATAGGTTCCCCTATTATTTTTTGCTGTTTTTCAAAAATAAACCCTGATATTCTTGTTGTCCCTTAAGGAATTCAATGACACATTCCTAAGGCAGTGTTCGAGTAGGCAATTATGTCTTCCAATGGTGTTAGCAAGGCCATGTGTCCAAATTCCCCTGCACATCTGGAAATTTACCCCCTTATTGGTTCACATGAAAATGTTTCTCGGATTCATATGGACCTAGTTGGTTTATCAAAGAAAAGGTTAAGAAAGTAGATGAAGGTCTACAAGTACTTACACGGGGATGAGATTTCTGATCGTAGATGGCTCTTTAATATAGCAGAAAAAGGGAGAATGAGATCCAGGGGTTGGAAACTGAATCTAGTCAAATTCAGACTAGAAATAAGGTGCAATTATTTAACTTCGAGGGCACTTAACCATCGGAATAACTTATCTAGGGGGATATTGGTTGGTTGGTTCCCCATTTGAAGTCTGTTTAAAAAAAAAAAAAAAAAGAAGAAAAGTGAATATCTTTCTAAAAGATCTGGTATAGCTCAAACAGAAGTTATGGACTTAACGTAGAAGTTAATTAGTGCGGCTCTGTGGCCTGTCATATGTAGAAAGTCACACTAGATCATAATAGTTTCCTCTGGCCTTAAGCTCTATGAATCTGCTAGGTGTATAGAACAATGACTTGCTTAGTGATAACCATTTGGCTGCTCCTGTTTACTCAGACCTATAAAATGGCAATGGTGCGAAACTGAAACGTTAAAATGTAACCAAACCATTTAAGACTGATTAAAGGCAAGCCTAAGACTACCTCTGTAACTTGTTGTCAAGTAAATGTAGCAAAATTTAAAAAACATTGAAATAATATCATTATTATTTATATTACCGTAGTACCTAAGAGCACTAGTCATGGACCAGGGACTCATTGCGTTAGTACAGTGCCTAACACACAACAGAGTCCCTGCCCCAAAGAGTTTACAGTCTAAATATACACAGAGTGAGGGAAGGGACAAAACACACAAGCAGATTGAACAAAGTGATCAATTTAATGTCACGTTAGTTCCATATTTTTTTGGTGGAGGAGGTTGGTGGGTTTACTCAGAAGGGGATAAGCTAAAGGGGAAGTTCTCCAAAGATCCCTGCTTTGGCTGCTTTGCTCATTCTGGCTGTAGTCTCTGGCTAGCTCTTACTTTGCAGCCTTCTTCCAAGCCGCTGCCAGCCTGGCACCTGGGGAAGGGGAGACACCATCAAGTCCTAGTGCCCCCAGAGTGCGTGGCGGAGAGAGAGTCTTCTCTGCTCCTCTCTATCATTCTGGGTCCAGGAATTTGCAGGGAGGGAGGGAGGGGTGGCCCTGGCTGGGCCCCATTTTACCCCCTGTTCTCTGAGTGCTGCTTCTGCCCCCCTTGGCTGGAGTCTCTGGCTCTTTGCAGCTTTCTCCCAAGCCCACATTGGAGGGAGGGCAAAGCTACCATCTTGTCCTAGTGCCCCCATATTGTTTGGGAGGTCTCCCTTGCAGAGTTATGTGATTGGGGAAGCGGTGGCCCCATGCTAGAAGGATCCATTTTTCCCCCTAGCACTTTCAGCTATGTTAACTGGATCAAAAAGTTACAAAGCATAGCAGTCCTCATGCTTGAGGGCTGCAAACTGATTTCTTTTCCACTTACAGAAACTTTCTCCCCATTCCACTTTTGTGTGTGTTGTGTAATTCACTAGCTGAGCTACGGGAATTTATTTGGTTTTCGTTAGGGATGTCAATTAATCACAGTTAATTCACACGATTAACTCAAAAAAATTAATAGCGATTAAAAAAAATTAATCCTGATTAATTGCAGTTTTAATCGCATTGTTAACCAATAGAATACCAATTGAAATTTATTAAATATTGTGGATGTTTTTCTACATTTTCATATATATTGTATTCTGTGTTGTAATTGAAATCAGAGTGTATATTTCTTATTACAAATATCTGCACTGTAAAAATGATAAACAAAAGAAATGGTATTTTTCAATTCACCTCATTCATGACAGAGATTGCATTACAGCACTTACAAATGTAGATTTTTTGGTGTGTTATAACTGCACTCAAAAACAAAAGAATATAAAACTTCAGAGCCTACAATCCATTCAGTCCTACTTCTTGTTCAGCCAATCGCTAAGACAAACAAGTTTGTTTACATTTACAGGAGATAATGCTGCCCTCTTCTTATTTACAATGTCACCAGAAAGTGAGAACAGGCATCTGCATGGCACTTTTGTCGCCGGTATTGCAAGGTATTTACTTGCCAGGTATGCTAAAAATTCGTATGCCCCGTCATGCTTCAGTCACTATTCCAGAGGACTTGCTTCCATGCTGATGACGCTTGTTTAAAAAAAAAAAAAAAAGCGCTAATTAAATTTGTGACTGAACTCCTTGAGGGAGAATTGTATGTCTCCTGTTCTGTTTTACCCACATTCTGCCATATATTTCATGTTATAGCAGTCTCGGATGATGACCCAGCACATGTTCATTTTAAGAACACTTTCACTACAGATTTGACGAAACACAAAGAAGATTTCTAAAGATAGCTACAGCACTGGACCCAAGATTTAAGAATCTGAAGTGCCTTCCAAAATCTGAGAGGGACGAGGTGTGGAGCATGCTTTCAGAAGTCTTAAAAGAGCAACACTCTGATGTGGAACTTACAGAACCTGAACCACCAAAAAAGAAAATCAACCTTCTGCTGGTGGCATCTGAATCAAATAATGAAAATGAACATGCGTCGGTCTACATTTCTTTGAATTGTTATCGAGCAGAACCCATCATTAGCATGGACGTATGTCCCCTGAATGATGGTTGCAGCATAAAGGGACATATGAATCTTTTGCATAATTGGCACGTAAATATCTTACGACACCGGCTACAACAGTGCCATGAGAATGCCTGTTCTCACTTTCTGGTGACATTGTAAACAAGAAGTGGGCAGCATTATCTCCTGCAAATGTAAACAAACTTGTTTGTCTGATTAGCAGCCTAATAAATTTGTTAGTCTCTAAGGTGCCACAAGTACTCCTGTTCTTTTTGTTTGTCTGAGCGATTGTCTGAACAAGAAGTAGGACTGAGTGGACTTGTAAAATTTTAGAACCTACATTTTTATTTTTGAATGCAGTTTTTTTACATAATTCTACATTTGTATGTTCAACTTTCATGATAAAGAGATTGTTACAGTATTAGGTGAATTGAAAAATACTATTTCTTTTGTTTTTTACAGTGCAAATACTGTATTTATCAAAAATAAATATAAAGTGATCACTGTACCACTTTGTATTCAGTGTTGTAATTGAAATTGATATATTTGAAAATTGCAGAAAACATCCAAAAATATTTAAATAAATGGTATTCTATTATTGTTTAACAGTGCGATAAATCGCGATTTAATTTTTTTTAATTGCTTGACAGCCCTAGTTTTCATTAAAGCTGATTACGTTATGGTTATCTCCAACACAATTATATTTTGTAGTGCAGATAGGAGCATTGCTGTGTCATCAAGCTGTGCTAAAGCCTTGGACAGACAAAGATTTAACACTTCTTCATAATAGTCGTGGTGGGAGTTAGTTCACACCACCGCTGCTGTTTAGCTAGGAACATATTTTCTGCAAGGCTCTGCTAACAACGCAGGGAGGTCTGTCAATTGTGAAACATACCTTGTGAAGGATGGTAGCGAGGGAGAAAGCTAGAAACTTTCTTAAATGAAACCACTTGCAGAAAGACCATAAAATTGGAGATCCTGCATTTTTTCTCTCTCTCGTTTGGGACATACACTTGATGACGAGATCTTAAGAAATAATCTGTTCCTGCTGGTGGTGGTCTAGAGATAATTATGATATGCCTCTTATCTGAAGTGTTTTAGGCACGGTGTGTCCTAGAGTGGGCCCTGGATCTCTCTTTTTTTTTTTTTTTTTTAAAGAAGGTGCTAATGCATCATATGGAGTAAGTGCCCTTCTTGCTCCCCATCAGCCTTAATAATAGTACAGCTTGAGAGTGATTTCACCTTCATTAAAGGCATCTTTGTTTTGACTCATGCTTAAGGCTATGGGTAAGTGATTTATTAAGGACAGGTCTGTGCTATTTCAGAATCACTGCTGCTTTACAGCAAATAGGTGAGGAGGCATTGGGACAAGAGGCACTCCCCTAGGAACCCTTTTAATTGCTTCTTCTCCAGAGCCCAGCTCTGTTAGGTTGATTTGGGCGGGACTTTTTTTATTAGTCCTATTTTTTTGGTGTTGGTTATTCTCATGATAGGGAGATGAGGACTAGGTTCATGGTAAAATGGCAGCTACAGTTCAGTTGGTATTTTGATTAGCTGAATGTTCCTATTGAGGATGACTGCGTTTATTAGTTGATAGCGTGAATCTAGCTTGACATTTTGTGTAGTTACTATAAATGGAGATTGGAACCATCCCCTGGGGAAATGGCAGCATTCTTGATGTCGTACTGTGCAGTAGAAGTATGTGCTCGTATCATGCAGCTATTAGCTAAAGTTTCAGTTTAGCTCTTCAGTAAGAGCTCTTTTTTCAAATGGCCATGTAGAAAACAGTGCATGAAGAGGTAGATTTGCATAGTCAGACATGCTCAGGTTTGAAAATTACTTTGAAAATTTGGGCTTGAATGTCCTCTTTTATACTGTACAATATCTGAGGCCTCTAGTCATATGAAATAGAGCTGAAGCTTAACCAGCACTTACTGGTGAGTCTGGTATACTGTCAAGATCATATCAAACAATCTCTCCTACCCTTTGACTGCTAATTCATGGTTACTTCTGCCTTTGGACCGTCCATGCAGCTTCCTAAAAGGTGTGAACTTTTTTTCAAGGAAGGAGATAATCAAAGACAGAGTGACTTGATTTAAACCAAAATCATTTATATAATTATAATGATTTAAATTAGCAAGCAGTAAGCTTGATTTTAAATAATTTAATATAATCATGTTTTGCACTTGTATCTTTATTTTCGTAAAGAAAGGTTGATTCTCATTGGTTGGTAACCATTAATACATATTGATTTGCAACTAAATTTGATTCTTTTTGCTAACCAAAAGGATATACTATATGCACATTTTATTTAAGCAGTTATTGCTTAACATAAATGTATTCAGTTTCTTAATTTTTACTTTTTAGAAAATGGCGAATGATGCATGTGTTAATTATTGGTTGACTTTTTTTTTTAATTCATGACAAAAAAAAGTGTTTTTAAATTGTTCTGTTACTTAAATAAAGCTACCTTAAATGTGCTGGATACATAAGAAAGTCAAAACATGTTTTGCTTTTAAAACTAATTGGTTAAGTAGAGGAAGTATATCTGTAGTTAGTGAATTGAACTGGTTGTTTCTGGCCACCATGACCTTCAAGATTTTAGAACTAGTAGATCTCATCCCCTTACCTCCTTTTTATTTGTAGAGTGGAAGAGGAGAACAAGCTTTCTTGCTTCAACTCACAATCGGTGTCTCAACTTAGAATGAACTAGTCATTGAATTGAATAAACTGAAATAAAGAAAATATTCTCTCTGCAATTGCAGAAGAGGCTAGTGCACTTCAGCAAACTCTGGTTCCAGGTGCTTATCCAGTAACTTCAATCAGTTCAGTAGTCTGACTTTCTTTAAAACTTTGGCAGCAAATGTGATGCTTGAAATACTTTTATTTAATTTATTTTAATAAGTCATAGTAAGTTTAGGCCTTAACATATGTTGTCACAATTTCCAATACACTTATTTAAAAAAAAATAAAATGTATTTAATTTAAATAAAATACAATGTAAAGAAACAGATTTTTTTTTTTAATTTTAAACCAGTTTTATCCACACTGATCAAAGGAGATATTCTAAGCCAAGACTGAAGAAACTCCTTAGCATAGCACAATTAGGTTGGAATTGAGGTTCAGCCCGTTGAAAAATGTAGATCTAAAACTGCATCTGTTTGAAAACAATGGCTGTCATTCTTTTTAAACTGAGAACTATATTGGCTGATGTGTCATCACTGCCCTCTACTGGGTGGAATGTCAGACCTGTTCAAGTGCGAGTGGCCTATAGAAGAAGGAAACCTTATTGCTACTATTGCAGTGAAGTCTCTGTTTAGCTTCTAAAAAGACCCATGCTTTCTGAAGCAGGTTATCCCAAGTTGTCCTCCCAAGATCCACAATGAACAAGGTAGATAACAATTGCTAAGTGCTTTTGGTTACAGAAGAGTCACAGCAGCATCTTTTGTGACTTATAAACATGCTGTCTGTTTGAGAGTGGCTGCTCCGATCAGTAGTACAAACCATAGAACTGGAGGGGCCTTTCAGTTAATGACACGGGGGGAAACTAATTCTTCAAGCAACCTAATGAAAAGTCAGCGTAACTGAGAGAATCAATCTCCAAAGCAAGATTGTCTAGTCTGTCCATTCATTTGTCTTTGGGTCAGACCAACTTGAAGTCCTAGGTTTATTCCCTTTTGGTCGGTGGGTGCCGGAATACCATACTTTTAAGACATCTGCAGCCCTTATATTCATTCCTAAGGGAATATTTTGGATGAAAATGTGCTATTGGTTTTTTAAAGGCGGTTAGATCAGGTTTTGGACATTTTGTGTCTTGATTGTAGGTAGTGGGTGTTAGAAATTTTGAGTTCTATCTCTGAATCTGCTGTTTGGGCAAGTGACTTCACTTCCTCATGCCTCAGTTTATCTCTCTGTGAAATGGATACACCACGTTTATTTGCCTAATGTTTTAGAACAGAGTACCTTATGAACAACAACTTATACAGCTTTGAGATACTCAGTTGTTTTAGCAAAGGGATAGAAGTCGCTAGCTTTGATTTCCCCTGAGCACCTTAGAATGCTGCTTCTGTACCCAGACTTCTAGCAGGAGGGGGCTGAGCTGTCATAGAATTCATGTGCTTTAAGCAGCTATCAACTGAACAATTTGCATTTGTGACTTTTGCTCCCATAAGAGTAGGGAGTGTGTTTAGTAACTGAACTCAAAGTAAATGAAAACAGTGCTTGCTTTGTGTGTCTTATAATCACATACAAGTTGCTTATCTCCTTCCACTGTACAGGTTTGAAGAAAAGGCCCAAACTGATCCACTCAGTGCACTGAAATACTTACAGAATGACTTGTATGTAACTGTGGATCATTCTGACCCTGAGGAGACAAAAGAGGTAAGGGTGAAAACTACTTGCTTTTTTTTTTTTTAGTTAAAAATAAAATAGAATGTAAAGGTGCATACTGTGGAACTTCTAGAGTTACCTTAGGTTTTCTTAGACCTTGTCTACACACACGTATTTCTTTAACTATACTAGAATAGTTAGAGGTACAACTCCCTAATGTGGTTGCATTTATACTGATATGAAAGTGCTTATACCAGTATAGCTTATTCCCCTTAGGCCTGGGCTACACTGTGTGTGTGTGGGGGGGGGGGGGGGGGGGGTTTCAAACTAAGATACACAACTTCAGCTATGCTATTAGTTCAACTTACCTGGCTGTTCTCACATCGGCAAGTCGACTGCCGTGGCTCCCTCGTCGACTCCGCTTACTCCTGCCCAGGGTGGAGTACAGGCGTCGATTTGTGGATCAATTTATCACGTCCAGACGAGACGCGATAAATCGATCCTCGATACATCGAACACTACCCGCCAATCCGGTGGGTAGTGTAGACGTACCCTTATATATGGGAATAACTACACCAGTGTAAGGCACCTTTATGCCAGTATAACTGCATCTAAGCTAGGGGATGTACCAGTATAACTATTTCTATTTTTTAAAAACTCCACACCCCATACCAAAATAGCTATCAGTAAAAAACTGCATGCAGCCGGGACATTAGATTTCATTCTAATGGGCTGTCTTGTGTTTGGGGGTTTTAATGAAATATAAACTCTGTATCAAATGGCACAGGCTTATAGTTAATTGGTTGGTTGTGCTATGGAAAGTGCATTATATTGCACCCAATAAAAGGAAATGCTGCTATTATGTTATTCATAGATTCATAGATTATAGGACTGGAAGGGACCTCGAGAGGTCATCGAGTCCAGTCCCCTGCCCGCATGGCAGGACCAAATATTGTCTAGACCATCCCTGATAGACATTTATCTAACCTACTCTTAAATATCTCCAGAGACGGAGATTCCACAACCTCCCTAGGCAATTTGTTCCAGTGTTTAACCACCCTGACAGTTAGGAACTTTTTCCTAATGTCCAACCTAGACCTCCCTTGCTGCAGTTTAAACCCATTGTTTCTGGTTCTATCCTTAGAGGCTAAGGTGAACAAGTTCTCTCCCTCCTCCTTATGACACCCTTTTAGATACCTGAAAACTGCTATCATGTCCCCTCTCAGTCTTCTCTTTTCCAAACTAAACAAACCCAGTTCTTTCAGCCTTCCTTCATAGGTCATGTTCTCAAGACCTTTAATCATTCTTGTTGCTCTTCTTTGGACCCTTTCCAATTTCTCCACATCTTTTTTAAAATGCGGCGCCCAGAACTGGACACAATACTCCAGCTGAGGCCTAACCAGAGCAGAGTAGAGCGGAAGAATGACTTCTCGTGTCTTGCTCACAACACACCTGTTGTTGCATCCCAGAATCATGTTTGCTTTTTTTGCAACAGCATCACACTGTTGACTCATATTTAGCTTGTGGTCCACTATAACCCCTAGATCCCTTTCTGCCGTACTCCTTCCTAGACAGTCTTTTCCCATTCTGTATGTGTGAAATTGATTTTTCCTTCCTAAGTGGAGCACTTTGCATTTGTCTTTGTTAAACTTCATCCTGTTTACCTCAGCCCATTTCTCCAATTTGTCCAGATCATTTTGAATTATGACCCTGTCCTCCAAAGTAGTTGCAATCCCTCCCAGTTTGGTATCATCCGCAAACTTAATAAGCGTACTTTCTATGCCAATATCTAAGTCGTTGATGAAGATATTGAACAGAGCCGGTCCCAAAACAGACCCCTGCGGAACCCCACTCGTTACGCCTTTCCAGCAGGATTGGGAACCATTAATAACAACTCTCTGAGTACGGTTATCCAGCCAGTTATGCACCCACCTTATAGTAGCCCCATCTAATTTGTATTTGCCTAGTTTATCGATAAGAATATCATGCGAGACCGTATATTAAGAAGATGTAAAAGGATTCTCTGATACCTGAAGGTGATGGTCTCAGGATATTTTTTCATTTGGGTTGTACATATTTAAATGTCTCTGAAGGAAAAAATTGAGCTTGTCTCCAGAATATATATTTCTCACTCAAGATTTTTTTATGTATCTTGATCACTAAGGCTTTTATATGGCCTTATCGCATTTTTCAGTGCACATATTTGGTTTTTCCAAGAGTAAGTTTGTTCCCAAAGCACAAATGAAGCAATAAGTTCCCAAGAGCTGATAGGAATTTCAGACAGCCTCTCTCCATTACATGTGTCACTTTACAAAAGGGTTTAATGAAGTCTAGTAGCAGCCCTAGATAACTTACTGAACTTATGAAGTTTAGGATAAGCTTTTGGGTTTTGCTTCTATGTGCAGTTATGTATAGTACTTCGGACCTTCAAAATGCTGTACAAACATGTAACCTTTATCACTCTGTCTCAGTTGCCCCATTTTAACTGGTTAGGGTGTTCCTTACTTTCCTTACATTGGTACAAATGAGAAGTAGCTCCACTGAAGTCAGTGGATAGTTACAGTTGTAAAGCTGGTATGAGACAAGAATTGGGCTCAGTAACTAAATGTCTTGCCCTAGTTCATGTGTCAAGTCAGTATCAAAGCTGTGATAAAAACTTGGGGAGTCTCTGATCAAAGCCCCTTAGCGTGCTGGCTAGATCATGTAATCTAAGCAAATAGAAATTGTCTAAGTATAGCCTCTAAAAGCTTTGTTTTTGTGGGGCTGTTACTGAAGGCCAAATGCAATATGGTGCTGGGGTTATAGGGTGACAGGACTTTGGAAAATAATTTGCTTGTCTCAGGATCCTGGAAATTGTTGTTTAATTACTTTACCATAGATTGCAATTCATTTTCACTAACATAATTGACATGCTAAGGTTGTTGCCAAATTTAATAGATAACATATCCACACAACATGTCTAAATTATGAGTTTCACACTGAAATTGACTCATACTAGCTACCTTCACATCTTTTCTCTTGTTTGGGACAGGAATAGGAAGAAAAATAACAGGATATTCTTGCTATTTTTCAACCTGAAAAGTATTTGAATTAAATTTCATATAGTGCATAGAGGATCCCAAAATATTTCACAATACTTTCACAAAGTCTCTGCAAGATACTCGCACAATAAACTGCATGCTATTCAATTTATCTACTTTGCAAGCATGAAATGTTTGAGTTGACCATGTGAACCTGTGATTCCAGGGAAGGGTTTCAATCCTGATGTGCAGGGCCCTAAGCCACTCTCCGGCTTTTCAGGATAATAGTTGTAATTTCACTACACCTCGTTTCTTTGCAGGCCTAATGCTTGAATTTTTTGACCTCTTTCCTCTTGCTTCTCTTTGCCAGATCAGTATTTACTGTTTAGCAGAATTAGAGCAGCTGCTGAAAACCTTCTGCAACTTCTTCCTTTACAATCTTTTCTGTTCCAATAGCTTCAATTCTCATAGACTTGTTGTATCAGAACAGAGCTGCCAGTCAGATGGCTTTATGGCCACGCTGCACTGATACTGACTGGGTATGTTTCCATGACGTCAATTTCCCTTCCGGTTATCTCATTGAGTTGGCTTCTGGCACTGGCACTACATCTCCAAATGGCTCCTGTATGATGATCTCAGCATTGATGCCATATTTTGCATCAAAATTGAAGCAGAAGTTTCATTGTTTCCCAGCACAGCTGCCTGAATAATCCCTGGCACCACCTATAACAAATGTGGTCTATTTCATAGCAAGGGCAGTGTAGCTTGTTGTCGCTGTGTGTGCTGAATATAGCTCAGCATTGTAGGACGGCTAAGTTTGATTCTCTTCAGAGCTCCTCTTACGGCTGTCTTTCCTCTCTCCTTTACCTCCCCCCATCTCTGCTCTGTCTCCAACCAACTCGCATTCACTCTGCAAAGCAGCAAGCTGATTGGATTTGTCCCTGATCAAGTGTAGTGTGATTGTTTGTGGTGTTCAGTGTGAATTGGTGTTCACGTTGTGAGCCACAAATTTCAGAGGTTTGCAAGCATTGCTGTAAAAGATTGTACCAAGGTAAAATTCTGCATAAAACGATCTTAGCTTAGGAGGAGTAATTTCATTTTTTTAAACTTCATTTCATATCTTTTCAGCTGTTTTGAGTTGAGTGCCAAAGAAAACAGACAACTTGTTCTTGAGAAACTTGCTCTGGCTTTGGTAACTAATTTTGTTTAATGTAGTGTGAATGAGAGACAGCATGGCACTTCCAGAATTTCAGCATTTGTTATGAATTTATCCAGTTAAGGGAATCATATTTTTTTATTTTCTCTTATTTTTTAAATTCTGGAATATAGCTGAGAACCTCTTGGCATCATTTAGCACATGAATGCTCATTACGTTTTCCCCACGGGCCATGTATAGATCCTGGCTGTGCTGTCGCTCACCAACACAACAGATTTGTAAAGTCAGGTTCTGACTTGCGCAGATTAGTGGTGATCCCACTTGAAGTCATGTTGGATCCCTCCAGGCAGTTCATCAGCTTCTCAGATAGAAATGGGTCTCTGTCTTACTGGCCTAGAGACCTGACAGTTGTGGTGTGCTCGTAAGTGAGGTGACTAGCAGGTCTCCAGGGCAAATAGAAAGCTGATGATTACTGCACCAGTGTGTGGTGTGGCTTCCTGGCAGATGAGATGAAAGGCATACTAGATACTGAAATTTGCTAATACTGTTTTTTTAAAAAAAACATATATTGCACATATATTTTTCCTATTCCATATAAACAACACAGCTGTCCCCAAATTCATGCATCTGAAAAGGAGTGATTCAGACCTAAGGATGATAAATATAAGCTCCCAGTCTGGTGCTGCTATGAGGGGAAAAAATCCAGTGCTATTAATTCATGTAAACCTTAGCAGGTCACCTATTATGCCCCAGAGGCAGTAGTTTCTTAAGCTTTAATGTGACTATACCTGGAATGTTACTGTTCAGGAGGATATAAACAAACCTAGAGAAAACACAGAACACAAGTATCTAAGGAATGGAGAGTAAAATAATTCTGTAGGGCAAGATTGAGAGTGGAACTTCCCTAACACTGGAAAGTGAACTTGAGTGGGGACACATGATCACTCTATAAATAGGTTCAAGGTAACTATATAAATGAAAAGAATCAGTCACACTCAGAAGATGTAGAAGGAGCAATGCATTGTAACTAAAGAAGGAAATGTTTTATGCTAGGCTGTAGGCGGTGCTATGTATAGGCAGGACTGGATAGATCTGCTTATAATTATTTCCCGACACTTCCCATTATAAGACCATTTTTTCAATTGTGAGTAACTTTGCCAAACTGTAAGCATTTGAGCTGAAATTTTCCATGCCAGTTGTCTGCCTCCGTTTGAAATTTTTGGGAAAACTCCAGCTGAAACAGGTCAGCCATTTCTGAGAACAAGGCTAGGGAAAAGTGTGTTTTGCCCATGTTGGGGGAAAAAATAAATACTGGTGACCTTTTCTTTGAAGAGCTCCAGCTCCCCTATGCTTTGGAACAAGAACTTGAATTTGGCCTGGGTAATAGGGAGGTGGTAATCTTGTGTCAGGGATGTGCCTTTTGAAATCTCACAAAAATCTGCCCAAATTTTGCTAAGTTATAAACCTTTTGAAAAATTGCAGTTCGCACATGCTCAGTAGAGACCTCTGAGATGGTAGCTGCTAAAATCTGAGTCCATCCACACTGAGCTTGCTTGAGCCTCTCCTAGCCCCTAAGTATGACTGGACTGCACATGTGCCATCCCCACAGAGCAACTGAGCATGCTCCCTTCAGCCCGGAGCTGCAGGGGTAAAGCTGGTCTCTTCCAGCTTGGAAAGAGGTCCCTGCAAATCTTTGTAAAGCCACTTTATTGTTCCCCTTCAGATCCCTCTTTAAACTCCCCTTTTCTGATGCCGTCAAAAAATTTGACAGTGGTTAGGCTGCTGGTGGGCTAAGACCACAGCCTTTGATACTGACTAATATTGTCTCACTGTATCCTTATATTCCTCTGTCTGTATCTGTCTGTCTTACTCTTGTCTTATACTTAGATTGTAAGTTCTCGTTCGATTTGTGAAGAACCTAGCACAAGCAAGTCCTGGTCCGTGACTGGGGCTCGTAGGCCCATGGATAATACAAATAATAAATAAGCACCTTCCTGAATCAGGGCCAGAATCACTCTTTCATACATGGCCATTTGCAGTGGCAATGAAGCTCATCTTTAGCACTACAAGCGCACTAAGCTTAATGATTGATTTAGTTCTGTTTTATGTATGTGTACACCTCGCCCTTCCTTTGGAATCTGCACATCTGAGTACCAGAGGGATGCAGGCGAACAGGAGGAAGGTCAACAGAAATGATAAAGAGCCTTAAGGGACTGATTAAATCTTCATGGAAACATTAATTACTCAATTTGTTTGTATAGCTCTGCTAATTGGCGACTAGTGGTATGGTGAAGGGGGGTTTGCTATTCATAGCTGCCTCCCGATAGCTGAAGGGTGCAGACATGGAGATATCCCATCTCCTAGAACTGGAAGGGACCTTGAAAGGTCAGACATGAAGGATGGCTATTACTACGTTGAAGTTATTCTTGTTGCATTCTCGTTCTTGTGTCTCATGCTCCCAGTCTGAGAATCTTTTAATGAAAAACCCAAAACTTATGGGACTGAATGGATGGGGGTTGGCACTGGGATATGCATGATCAGGCCCAGGTTAGTAGTGACCAGAAGTTATTAACCATTTAAAGGTTGCTTGGCCTATGAACAAAAGTTGGTGGTTGTAGTCACGTTCCTTCTGCACATCACAAACATCTATCTCATTCAGTGCTAATTGGCACCCTTAGTTGTCTCAGCTGGACAACCAAGGATTGAATGGGCATGGAGACCATATCACACTCATAACTCTTATCTAGAAGGGGCCATTCCAAGACAGAAATGATCTGGAGGGGTAGTTCAGGAGGTGCTTGCATTACCTTTATGATGTGTGTCTTCTGTGGATAAGTAGGACTTTTATCTCTAGGGCTCTGAATGTTGCCTTTCATGACATTTATGCTAAATTTTAAACACTGAATTCACTTAAAGCCAAAGGGAAAAGGAGGAATGGACATATATAAATATAGATTTTACAGTTCTAAAAAAATGCAGTCGCAAAATCCTGTATGGCTCTTGCCTTCCTCTGTTATGACAACCACGGTACCATACATCTGAATGAACATAGTGCTAGGTAAACACAGCACAGGCCACCTTTAATGCAATTTGCTGTTTTAAGAGCTTTTGTTTGCCTTATGTAGACATCTGCATAATTTGTTGGGCTCTTGTTTTTTTTTCCCCCCACAGTTTCAGCTTCTTGCTTCAGCACTGTTCAAGTCTGGTTCAGATTTCACCACTCTGGGTGAGTATTCTAATGAACCAGAGATGAATTATGCTAAGACCACAAAGGGTAGCCAGGCTTATTACTGTGATAAGATTTCTGCTATTGTTATTGAGGTGAAATAGGTATAGGCCACAAACGTGTTAGTACATTCAGACTGTAAAAGGGTTAAGTGCCTTTATGCCGTGTTACAGCTGTGTTGGTCCCAGGATATTAGAGAGAGAAGATGGGTGAAATAGTTTCTTTTATTGGACCATCTTTTGTTTGAGAGAGAGACAAGCTTTCAAGATTACCCAGAGTTCTTCTTCGGATAATAAAAGAGCAATAAAAGAGATTACCTCGCCCACCTTTTCTCCGAAAAGTGCCTTTAAATATTTGAGAAGGAACATTTCTATTCAATAGTGTTTATTGCCTCAAGCCCATTTTTAAAACAGCAGTCATCAATGGTCTCAAATTCAGGTCTCAGTGGATCATTTTGCAGCTCTTGTTACACCATATGCTGCGCCATTACCCAAATAAGCAGAAGCCTTGATCAAAAGAAAGGAACTTGTGTCGTGTCATTTTGGAATCCAGCAGCATGGTTACAGATTTCTGTTTGGTGTGAAAACACAGTGCAGTTCCTAGAGCAATTTAGTTGTTTGTTCCTTGCAAAACTGGCTCATTGGACAGAATGTCAAGAATAAAGATGACAACGTTGTAAACTTACAAAAACAAGAACTCCTAAAACATAATTGGTTTCTCCTGACATCCAATAACAAGATATTTTTCATGGTTATTTGAATGATAATTTGGAGATTGACCTATGAGAAGGCCAGAGGCATTACTTGGCTTTCGTTTTTCTAACTCTGTGCTGCCTAGCAGTTCCTGGTTTCATACTATGTAAGCACTGATCATTTTGGTATTAGCCAAATTGGCAATTTGCACCTCAAGAATTAATAGGGTAGGGAAAAAAGACTGCACAGTTTGTCCAAATGGATGAGGAGGTTGTGCTGATCTTGTTTAAGCATTATCAACAGATACTACATTTTTCCAAGATTAGTTTTTAAATAAAAACTCCTTGACACCAGAGGTTGCGAGTTTCCAATTTTTTTGTTCTATTGTAACAAGGCGAATTAGCCTTTATCACAGTGGTGCCAAGGAATTATCTATTGTAACACTCTCACTGTGTATGAGCCACAGAGTTAGATTTCCCATAAAGAGCACGTATATGGTTTTAAAGAAACTGAATACTTAAATTGTATTTTAGTAGATCATTTTCCCCTTTGATTTAAAAAAAATGGTAACTTTAGAAAGCATCTAAATTGTCTGTATTTCTTAATTGGATAACATGGTATTCCAATATTTTGCAGTACATGATTAAGGTAATACACAAAGGTATTTTTCTTTTTAGTCCTGTTAAGATTAAGATCTACATTGTAACAATGTGGATATATTGCACCTTTCTTTGTGTCCTGTATCTTTTTAAAGGAAAATTCCCCTTGTTTCAGTCAATGTGACAAGTCTGGATTCATGTACGTAATAAGAATTAATTATGATTGAAAAGTGACCCCTTTGGGATACAGTGGTGTGAATTGTAGAAATTAGAGAGGAAGTTCCAGTACATATAAATAGGGCCCTACCAAATTCATGCTCCATATTGGTCAATTTGACAGTCATAAGATTTAAAAAATGGTAAATTTCATGATTTCAGCTATTTAAGTCTGAAATTTCATGGTGTTGTAATTATAGGGGATCCTGACCCAAAAAGGAGAGGGGTGTGTGTTGGGGGGTGGGGTCGCAAGGTTATCGTGGGGAGGGTAGTACTGCTACCCTTACTTCTGCGCTGCTGCTGGTGGCGGCACTGCCTTCAGAGCTGGGCAGCTGGAGAACAGTGGCTGCTGGCTGGGAGCCTAACTCTGAAGGCAGAGCCACCGCCAGCAGCAGTGCAGAAGTAAAGATGGCCTGGTATTGTATTACCACCCTTATTTCTGCGCTGTTGCTTGCAGAGCTGTGCCCTCAGTCAGTGACCGCTGCTCTCTGGCCGCCCAACTCTGAAGGCAGCACAGAAGTAAGGGTGGCAACACAGCAACCCACCTAAAATAACCTTGTGACCCCCACCCCGTAACTCTCATTTGGGTTAGGAACCCCAATTTGAGAAATGCTGGTCTCCCCCATGAAATCTGTATAGCATAGGGTAAAAGCACACGCAAGACCAGATTTCATGGTGGGGAGACCAGATTTCACGGTCCGTGACGTGTTTTTCATGGCCGTGAATTTGACAGGGCCCTACATATAAATCCATTGCCCTTGAGTGATGTTGGCTTGAATGTGAGACAGACCAACTCCAGGCTGGTTTAGAGTATGTATAATGGATAGACTCGTGGCAGTGGATAGCAAGGCTGAATAAGCAGTCTGGACTGTTAATGCTGATGTGTGACGCAAGGTTGGGAGAGACTTTTGGTCACAGCCAGTGCAGTGAGGTGTATTCAGAAAGGAGGATGAGGAGAGAATTGCACATATTCCACATTCCTTTAAAATGTATATATTTGGCATATTTCATTGCTTAATTTATTTCATGTTTTAAATTTGACTTATTTTTTCCTGTCTTTCTCACTCCCCCAGGATTTTCGGATGTTGACCATACCTATGCGCAAAGAACTCAGCTCTTTGATACGTTAGTAAATTTCTTTCCTGACAACATGACTCCTCCAAAAGGCAACCTGGTAGACCTCATCACACTGTGACAGAAAAATCACTGGACATGTGAAAGAAGAAAAAAGCATCCATTTTCAGTATTTTAATTTTTTTTTACTGCATTGATTGACTGCTGTGTGCAGTATATAGTGACCCCTGGGTCTTTGAATGGGGCTTTATACTTGTATAATGAATACCTGAGGTTTTTCCCCTTGTTGAATTAGGCTAATAAAATGTAACTGACATAAAAATATATATATAATATATATATATTTTCTGATTTTGATTTAAGAGTTAGCAAATGTAAGAAGAAGAAATCAATCATGCAGTCATCCTTTTTGCATTTAGGGGAAATGCTGAGATATTTCAGTCTCCTTGAAACTGAAGATGGTTTTACTTTTTTTTTTTTAAATGCCTCTTGCTTGATTGTAACTAGTCATGACATTTGCTTTGCCCTACTGGCTTTATTCACAGCAGTTGTGTAGCTTGGCAGCAGGACACTGCTGTACATTAAGGTAATGTGTGTCTTTATTGACTTGAGTCCTGTAATTGTAATGTGCAGTGTGAAGGAGGATATGTCTCAAATTTGCCACCCTCTTATAGTCTGAGAAACTGACGAACACTAGCGTGTAATTGGATTTGCTATAGAGTGTGAACATAAATATTTAGCTGGTGCTACTGTAAATGCCTGGCTTCCATTCTCTGAAGCCTTCTACATAAAGCTGGCAGTCAAGTTTGAACCTCAGAGAAACCTTTGAAAATAGAGTGCAGGAGGTGCTGGTACAAGCATTTCTTCAGGGATGGTTTTATGTCTGTGCCTCTCCTGTGCTGTTTTCATGACAAACTTTGCAAGTCCTTGTAGAGTTCTACAGAATTGGGTCTTCCACATCCCCCAGGCACACGCTGCACCTCTACAGCACTTCAGTCTGGATGCAGTTTTCCAAAGCAGCACGTCTGGGTTTACGTACATGTTGGCTCTGTGCGTATATTTGTGTGTGAATGTGAAATTTAATGAGGATTGTTCGCAACAGCTTGTGTTTTGTCTTTGTCCTATGTAGCACAGCTCATTTAAGTGCATCTTAGAATTATTCTGTGCACAAAGGCCTCTCCCCTCGTTTAAAGGGTGGATTTATTAAAATAAGCTGAATGCATATGTCCAGAAAGTGGACTTTATTTTCTCCCTTGCAGAAAACGTTCTTTGTATGTAGGCCAAAGGGCTTGGAGCTGCACTGTGTCCGTAAAGTATAATGAAGGACACATGCACCTAGTGTTAGCATATACTTAAATTCAGTGCCAGAAAGCATGCAGTTCAAACTGGTTGATAAATTATATAAAGACTGTAGAGATTCATGTCTAGAGGGCCAACAGCCCATAGGACATGAATCCTGAATTTCCTGTGTCTGAGTAACTTTTTTCTCTGAATTTACTGGAAGTATTGTGTGTGCAGGGATGATGGATTAGACTTTTTTTAAATGAAAAGAAATGACAGTGAATATTTTTTTCATAGTTCTAGTATTCCTGTGCTTTCATTCAGTTAGTCCCTTTCTTCCTCACATTTTGTTTCCAGTTTCAGTACATTGGAAATCATGATGAAAAATTTGTAATAATATTTAGCTTATTAAGCTATTAAACACCCAGAAATTAACAGTACATTAGAGGCTGGATTTGCTTTAAAAACTATGTGATTAGACTTGACTCCTCCCCCCCCCCCCCCCTTCCCCGGAAAGGATTATAGATGTAGGGCTTTTTTTTTTAGTTACCACTAACTTACTGTTGGGCAAGTAAGTTAATGTAGTTAATCATTAATGTAGCAAATCAAAAAATCAATGGAAAACACAGTTTAGCAAATACAATCTGTTTAAATGTTTCAAAGGAACAATGTCCAAAAAAAATTTTTTCCAGTAACATGAAAAAGTGCCATGCCACAGTTTTTTTTTTTTTTGTTTGTTTGTTTTTTTTTTACTGCATGTTGTAACCTTCTGATTCTTTGCTAGGTAATGGCTAGGTTAATTTTGTTGCTTCCATTAGCATTGTGCCATAGCACTGCTGTTCTGTAACTAAACTAAATTTTTCAGTCCTCAAGTACTGAGATTTACAATGCTGTGTGCTGTTTATCTTGGGACTATGATTATGCATTCTGTTCACAGAAACAAACTTGCTCACAACATCAAGCGGGTGATTCTTGTTTTTTTGGTGTTTTTTTTGTCGCCCCCTTCCCCCCCCCCCAAATCTTTCTAAGCAGTTTACCCCAAAGCATTTACTCTTCTAATTTTCATTTTTCTAGCTGGTGGGTTTTTTTTCCCCCCATGTTACCTTTTAACTTTATTTTTATTTAAATAAAGTTGAACCAAAGTGAATCAATTATATTAAAAGTAACCAACAGTAGATTTAGTGGAGGGTCTAATAAAAACACCAAATGTTTTTGGGGTAGTAACCTCACTGAGAAGCATATCTTGCAAATCAAGCTGTGATTAAGTGACAACATATTCACTTTATTGAAGTGAAGTAAAGCATGATTTCCGTGTGATCTGATAAGAGATTTGCAAACATAATTGGCTAGCGTGTGTGTATGTGTGATTTTGCTGAAAACTACTGGGAGTAAAATTCTCAATTTTAAAGTTTATCTCTGATATGTATAGACAGACACATAACGGCAAATGTTCAGTCATGGGCTTAAGCCTGCTGTGTGCTAGGGGCAGGTGGGGAGGTTGTGGATGCCTGCAAGTGCAGAAAGTTAAATTCGCTAGCTTAGTACTTCCTACACAACGACTGACAATCCTGTCTCTTATCCCAGGCTAATGGGAGTACTTCAGGAATATCAAATATTGACACACCTTTGCTGTGTACACAGACAAGTTTACCAATTCTCCCCACCACCACCAGTCTGTGTGCACTTTATTGCTTCCAGCTGGTGATTAACCAGCTGCCATTTCCACCGCTCCTGTCCTTTTTAAGAACTGCTTGATGTACAACCTGACACAGCAAATGCATTTGCAGCTGTATATTTGTGAAGCAATTGAGACACCCTGTGGCCAGATAGATTTATCCAAAGTGAGTATTTCCTATGGATTTGCTAAAGGGTATCCACTACTTCCCTGCCCTCTTTAAGGTTAGTAATCATAATTATATGATTGGTGCTTTGCCATAATATACTCTACATCTCTTGTATAGCTGATAAAAATAGATAGTGTAAAAAAACGTATTCAGTTTCCTGAGAATGTACAGAAATTCCTGTAATAGCCTGTTAAAGTACAGTTGTGATATTAGGTTTTGGGGTTGTATTATGCATGGGCTTAAGCTGTGAGTGTCATTCCAGGAATTTATTAGCTCCAAGCATTATGGAAATACAAATGTCCAAACAGAAGAGATCCTCCACCTTGCTTGGAAAGGTCATTTTAGAAGACATTTTGTTATATAGTGCACTCACTGGATAACCGCATAAGTGTAAACACATGCTTTACTTGGTACCATCTCAGTACTTGATCCTGCTGATTACGTAGTGCCTCAAAACACTTTAACACGGAGCCTGCTTCCTCGTGTGGAGCACATGAAAGAACATGTAGTATACGTGATCTCTACTTTGTAAATTTACTACCACACATTATCCACATTGCAACTGTAGGCCACTTCATTACATGGAAATGTAAATTGGGCATTCTAAAGTAAGCATTGTCCCATTTGCTTAAGTGAGCACTTTCTACCAACTGAAGTCTGTAAAACAAAGACTATTTTAACATATAGCTGGCTTATTTGTAGTGATTTATAAGGCAAAAAATTTTGTACCAACAATTTGAAGAATCAGAAGCGATAATTTAAATGTCTGCTATTCCCAGTGCTTTCTAACTAGTAGAGACTTCGAGAGACACTGAACCAATGTCTACTGATATTGGTCTTCAGAATGTTTGTCCTTGGGATGGTGTGCGGTAGGTAAGTTTTTGTTCACACGAAGCTTGTTTTATCGTGATGTTTCTGAGAAGCTGTGTATAAATCTTCCGCAGAAAACAAGGCCCTTTACCTACTGCAACTTGCCAAAACTGATTCCAATGTTGAATGTATAATCTTAGACATGGGTCATGAACTTGGGGGAGTGAAAACAATCTCTGTATCACCCCACTTGCCAGTGGGTCAGAAGGCAGAAATCCATAGATGTCCATGTTTGTTGTGTGTTTTTAGATAAATTTGTATCTTTTGGATTCTTTCAAAAATGGTATCTTCAGGTAAAAGTACCATTGTGAAACGTTTACACACATTTTGCATGAGGCATATAAATGCAAGGGACAAAAGGAAGATTTTGGGTTAATTTTTTTTTTTTTAAGAAATCAAATTGACCAACATTCCATTTGACTCTTATCTGTTGTGAGAGGTCTCAGTGGCAGCATTCCTACAGTGGTGAGACGTGAATGTTGTCTACACCTGTCTGCAGGGCGGTAACTATTTAAACTAGCTACATCCTGATGCTTGCTGAGAGAGTTTTGACATAGTTGGTCATAATCCAAACCCTTTTTTCTTGCTGATCAGAGTGAAGGGTGGTCATTCCTTGTAATCAGAAGATATGCTTATTCTGCCTTTTGCTCCCATGCACAGTACCCCATATATGTAGTTTTTAGATTGAAACAGTAGAAATTTAAATAAATACTGATCTGTTAGGTTGCCTATAATTTTGTGTGTGTGTAAATTGCAGGTTAACTTATGAGTAAGGCCACAGGTACTGTGTATGGAATTGTTTTCAAAACCACGTTGAAGCATTTGTTTTGAAAAATCGGTGGGTGCAGACGCAGTTGCAAAGGGTTTACAAACAGACCCTGGAGATCAGACTGTAGGTAGATCTGCCTGATGATGTACTATAGAAAAGCCTCTGCACTGATTTCTTTCTTTGAGAATAGTTTTTACTATGACACAGAGATGGCATCCAATGTAGGCATTCTTTTCCCTGAGCATGGAGTTGCTTGAGGAAACCATCTTTCTTGCCAGAGACATCAGTAATGTGAAAACTGGTGAGCAGAGTGTAATTCATCTCTTAAGTTTGCATAGCTCTGTTCCTAAGAATGAATAGCAGTGAAGAATCCATGATCTCTGGATGGGAGATATTGTCACATCTCTTATGTTCATTGCTTTTCCTTTCTTCTTCCCAGAAGCTAAAAAGATTTGTAATCCCGTGTGTAAAAATGTACTTTATAAAACCAGTTGCTGGAGGAAACAGACTTGGTATATTGAGAGTTTTCTTTTTTCACCTGTTTCTTCTAGGAACAAAAATCAGGAAGTCTTACATGGCTCATGGATGAATTCTATATCCAGTGTAGTAGGTTGCGTCTGACTTAACGTTTTTTCCTTCGATAGTTATTTCTCTTGTGAGATGGGGAGTATAAAACGAGTCATAAATTTGCTATAGCCTGCTATCGTTTGGGTTAGAGTACCACACAGATGATAAAGCATTACAAAACAGGCACCAGTGTAAACTCCACTCAGAGGTGATTAGAGACAAAGGCTATGTACACA
Organism: Malaclemys terrapin pileata; assembly: GCF_027887155.1. Taxonomy (NCBI): domain Eukaryota; kingdom Metazoa; phylum Chordata; order Testudines; family Emydidae; genus Malaclemys; species Malaclemys terrapin. Next base: position 9,706,105 of record NC_071505.1, on the reverse strand, counting down.
GTACAACTTAAGCTGGTATAAGTTGTCACTCAGGGATGTGAGTAAGCCACTCCCCTGAGCAATGTAAATTACATCAACCTAAGTGCTGGTGTGGACATTGTCATGTCAGTGGAAGAGCTTCTACCACCACTAACAGGGCCTGGAGTAATTGATGGGAGAGCTTTCTCCCATCAGCAAAATTGTCATGAAATATACTGCACACCTGTGCTAGGTAATCTGCCCCAGGCCTTATCTTGATGACTGGGCAAGTAGAATTTTGCAGTGTTGAGAAATGCTTTACCTTTTAGTGAGTTGGGAGTAGGTGTTGGCGAAGGAATTTAGACCAGGTGACTTGGTGTAAGGGAATAAACTGCTTGTGTAACCTGAGCAGATTACAGTAATTTAAAGGGACACAGTCAAAAAGCTTCTACATAAAACAAAACTGCTGTGTGATGAGAAATGTACAGATCCTCATATTACACTTTTGATGGAGTTATAGCGCAAAGGTTTTTTAGTTGAATGCCTCCCCACTACCCGAGCAAGGTGGGAAACAAATACCCATTGCATCGGTGCAGGAGCATCAGAAAGTTAATCTAATTGATATGTGAAAGTGCATACTCCATGGCCAAGTCCAATTTTATTGTTGAGGGTAGCTGAGTGTAGTGGGAAAAGTTACGTCAGCATAAATGGGAAAGAGCAAAATAGGTAGTTAAACTTCCTTTACTATTCTGAGGTCAGCACCCCTTAATTTACACAGTTTGAAATCAAATCCCAGCTACTGTATTGTTGCCTTGTTCTTTGCATCCAAAAAAGCCAGCTCTGTGGCCTAGGGGAAGCGCTGTGTGCTGCCATGAGGGATACCCTGTAAAAGAGATGGCGTTCTCACCTTTATGGTGTTGGGACGTGGGAATTCCTGACACTGCTCTACAGCAAATTCCTCCCATCAGTTTGAGCCCTGGTCATCTCCAAAGACGACATCTATTCTTGACTGGGGAGAAGCAGAGGCAAGATGTAGGTGTGGGGGGAGATTGAGACGTGGTGGAGTGGGGTTGAATTAAGCAAAGACGATTGCTCCTTCAGGGGCATGGAGTTTAAAATAGCAGACAAGAGAGACCTGGAGGATATAATTGAATCTGGACTTCAAAAGACTCTATAAAAAAAATCTTTCAAGAGGCTGCTAAGGAATCTCGATAACTATGGGGTGGAAGGAGGTGAAGCTGTCAGACTGAACACTGGTTTAGGAGTAGAGAGGAAAGGTAGGAATAAGCAACTAAGGGCTTGTCTACGCTACCGTTTAAGTCGACGTAAGTTCTATCCCTCAGGGGTGTGAACCCGCTCTCATTACCACTACAAAAGTTATTTTTCCTCCCTTGGTATCCTACTGTTAATTGAATTGTCTCGTTAGACTGACCTCACACTTGGTAAGGCAACTCCCATCTTTTTTTGTATTTATACCTGCTCCTGTATTTTCTACTCCATGCATCTAATGAAGTGGGTTCTAGCCCACGAAAGCTTATGCCCAAATAAATTTGTTAGCCTCTAAGGCAGGGGTGAGCAAACTTTTTTTTGGCCCAAGGACCATATCGGGGTTGCGAACTGTATGGAGGGCCGGGTAGGGAAGTTTTATTCCAGAATAGTATCCACGTGGGGGTTTATTCCAGTCAACTTCCCCAGGTAGACAAGCCCTTACAGAGGGGGGTTCCCTTTGGGGGCTGGGGAGGCTGAGAAAGGGTGGGATGTGATAGGTTAGTGTAGTTTTTCAGAAGTCTGACCTCTCTCATATATAGCTCATTTGTAACAATTAAAGCATCAAGCGCATAAAATCCACAAAAATCATATTGAGTAACTCCGCAAGTATTAAAAGAGGAAAATAATGTGGGGATTCAGTCATCATTACAGATGATGCAAGAACATGCCAAGAGAATTATTTATAATCCTACATGTCACGATAGGACCTGAATTGGGAAGGAGAGTCACGTTGCTCTAGAGGTCTTATTTAATGCAGTTTGCTTAGTATATTTAACTCTGCACAGAATAAAATTTTAACTCTCCTGTCTCTCTTGGCTTGTGTAATACTGTTATAAGATAATACATCTCTTCTTGTTGGAAAATGCTGAAATGATCGGTTACAGAGGTACCAGGTGGCAATGTAGTTGAGAGTGGAGAAGTATCTGTGTTGACACAATGTGACTCCAGGCTCAGGTACAAATTTTGAATCCGTGCCCCGTAGTTCATGGGTGGTTCAGATTTGGGGTACAGGTTTGGCCACTATATAGATAAGTACTTAACAGCAAAAACGGGTCTGGATTCTGAAATGCTCAAGTCACTTGTCTTGCTGCAAAGTAGCAGTGGAAGCTGCCTGCTTTAGTATAATCATGGGAAAACACTACATTTAATCAGTCTGAGGAATGGCCTTTATTTCAAATCAGTCTCGGTAATAATAATAGCTCTTACATAATGCTTTTCAGAGAGAGATCTCAAAAGTGCTTTATAGGGAAGGCACGGAGAGTTTGCAACTTGCCCAAGGCCGAGCCAGAGGCCTACCTGGGAATAGAACCCAGGTCTCCTGAGTTCTAGTTCGGTGCTCCATCCACCAGACACACTGCCTTTCAGTCCATTCTTTAGTCCATGGAGAATTAGACCAGTTGACAAAACTATTTTTCATGTGTGATGAACTAGAGAGAGGCCTCATGCCCAAGAGAAGTGGAGGGGAAACTAAGTGGAAGTGCATGACTTGTTTCTATTGGCTGTAGTTTTGACAGTGCTGTAGCTTATGCCACAGCTGTGAATATTGGTGCATTAGATTAGTGTAACTGTGTAGTAGCACCATATTACAGTGAGGAGTTCTTTAATATTTATTAACATGGGCACAGTGTGTGTTTAATCACTGTACTGTCATGAGAGGGTTGCGTTAAAAACTTTCAGGTTGTGGTAATCAGAATTTTTATGCAAGATTTTTGCTCTCTGGAAACCACCTGTGTTCTGATGATCCAAAAAAGATAACTTGGGGAAACTGTTAAAACGACCTATAGAACACTGTGTGGCTCTTTCACCTCTAGGACACTGATTGAAATCCAGCAGAGAATGGTTCTGGTACCATCTAATGAAGTCCTCACTACCGTCTCAAGTGACCCCAATACAAATTACTCCAGTTAGTTCAGATGGTTTGTGTTGACATTCTCAGCAGAGGGGCAAAGGATTGAATGGAGAGGAAGCCTGGGTTACCCACGTATGCCTGGGGTTACACCCCTAGGCCTCCAGAACAGGGCTGTGACTTTCCAATAGTGAGTAGTGTGCAGGGACCTTGTATTACTGTTGCCTATGTTGTGCCTGAGGTTAACTTGAGGACTTAAATTTCCAGGGTTGCCAGTACAGCACCTTTCACAAACACTGTGATTAAAAAATAAATGTAAACATTTGCACTGATGTGACCTCCTTTAGTTTTAAGTTCATTTTACTTTTAAGTCCTAAACTGGGCCAGTTTCTACGTGCAGGTGAACTCCAAGCTCTCTTTACCTGCAGTGACAGAGTTTGGGGTTCTGTTTCTGAAGTTAACACCTGGAACCCCAGTGAGCTCCTTCCTTCTAGGTGTTGGCCATGCCATCACCTATTGCATCAGCGGAAGAGAACTTTCAAAGCAGGCTTTGGCATGTCAGTGAGGGGGAGAGCAAGATGGGGGAACAGTCCTGCATCTGTTTCCTTGTAACAAGCCTGCTGAGATTCCATTGATTGGTTTGGAGTTTAACTGTTTGAGGGCCGCTTGAATTTAATTAGCAGCATTCAACATCGGTGTGGCATCGTAATTCATTAACCAAGTGAACACAGGTCAGGATAAACTGCTTTACAGTTGACCTTTTAAAGACACACATGTGGAAGATGAAAATCTTTGTGGCTATTTTTTTTTGCACATTCCAATGGACAGCAGTTGATCATCCAGGCCTTCTTCCCAGTTCTTTACTCTTTAGCATGTTCTTCTCCATTGTGACTATTCATTCTTCACCAAGGTCCAGAGCATGCTTAATTTCCTTATGCTGATATACTGAAGGGGACTCTTCTTGAATGGAAGCTGTGGTGGATCACTTTCATTCCCTTCCATCAGGGCATCATTGTGACCCTTTCTGTCCAGAGTGCCTCAACATCACTCTTAAAATAGTCTCGCTACCGATTGGGCCAGCCCTGAGCCGCACTCTCCTCGTGCATGCTGATCTTCCTTCCCCCCCCCCCCCCCCCCCCAGCAATAGCGTGATGTTCTGCCACTTATACCACTGTACTGGAGAGAGCTGGCTATTCACATACCTCCAAACAACCAACATTCTGGTCAGGACGTAGAGGCCCTAGACTGTAATAAGACCTTATTCCAAGGGTGGCATATGATTTGATATTGCATCAGCAGTGTGCTAGCTCCTTTGCAGAAGTATGAGGACAGAGATTTTGTCTTGAAGTTAACAAGCTAAATAATGGATTGGGGATTATGAAGAGGGCAGGGGGACCCTTCTGCTTGTGTAATGTAGATATTAATAGTCAAGACAGTTAATTATCAGCTTTCAGGGTTTATTGTAAGTTGCAGTCTCCTCTGCCCTCCTTCCCCGTTGCAAATAGGAAGAGAAACCGAGCAGGGGCAGGAGGTAGGGTGGGCCTCAAACTGCTTTATTAAGTGGGCTGTTCCATATGCAAAGATTTTCGAAACCTCTCCCCTCCCTTTCCACCTCCAGTCTATAAATTTGCACCATTAGGAAAGAGTGTGTCCTCGCACTATCCAGATTCCTTATAGATCACCCACCTGCCCCCTTTTTAAAATGAAATTAGTGCAAGAGCAGCCTCTTGCAAATGCCAGGGCTGCACTTCAGGCAGGCTTTGCTGCCTCTCTTCTCCACACGAGAGCATTACATTGGTGTATAATGTTAGACAACGCTTTTCCGCTTGCTGTGCCCAGCTGCAGAGAGAAGCAAATCTATTTAGAACGTGTTCGGACCTCGCAGTTGTAATAAAGAATAATCAACAAACCCACCAGGGGTGGCCATCTTGGAAGATGAAAAGTACGACCTAGAAAATACATCTGACAACTGGAAGCAAGGGAGATCCAACTGGAAGATGTTATAAGGTTCCTTCTACTTAAAGTTTAACCAAAAAAAAAAGTGGGCTAACTTAGGTGAACTACTTTTAACTGAAAATAGAAGAGGTCTATACCAAAATCTCAGCTCCCACTGACACACCTACACTGTTCCAGGCTTTGTAGATACGAAATGGCACGTTTCTCAATGTTGATTTAAAAATTCATTTAGTGTAATTACCTAATACATCACTCTTCAAGTTACTGAACCAACTGATGCACGCTTCCTTGAAACCCAGACCCACGGCAGGGTGCTAAAGCTGCCTTTTCACAGAATATCTGATCTTAGGGGAGAAGGTGATCTTCGAAATCTTTGGGAAACGACTTAATTCTGTTGTAAGAGAAAAGTGATGTTTAAAAAGTGTTCATCTTCAGCTCTGATAAACTTTGGTCAATTTACAAGCGAATAAAATGACTTCTAACTGTAGAGATTCTGGGATCTAAACACCAGCCGTTCTTTCTACCTCTGATATGTATTTCTGTGTCAGCTTTGCTGCTGCATGAGACAGGAGAGTAGCCAGCTTGCTCTCCCACAGCGGTGTTGATTCTGCTGCAGGGGTGAACAGAATTCATTACTTTGTTTTGGTTAAACTCTACATGTGAGAGTTGGTGAAACATGGGGAGCAACTATGTTGAGTAAGAAGCTGGAATATTTTTTTAACACTTTCCATCCTGTAACTGTACTTGATGATTCTTTCAATTACCAGGATATTTTAAAAGGCAGAATAGCATTGAAAACCTAATGTCTTCATTTTTGTCCTTGTCTGTTGAAGATTGTCTTAAGGTTGCCCCCTTGGGGTGAGAGTGAGCACCCTGCTTACCTCCCGTGTCATTCTCTAGGCAGCTACAACCCTGTGCTCTGGTTGTAGGGCTTAATCTGGCAAACAGTTCCTGGTGAAGCTGATAAGAGTCCTGTGCACCGTTTGCAGAGTCTGGCTTTAAATCAATGACCTGATGGCTGGGTATTCAGTTTACTAACTTGGACCCTCTAGTTCATTGTGGGATATTGCGAGATTGCATTCCAGCAACTTCTGTATATGATTATCAGATGGATTTTACACATGCAAACTTCGAGGTGTGACCTGGCATCAGGTCTTTGTAAATGTTTTCCCTCCCACCTTAAACACCTAGAGCAAGTTTTGTATCTCTGGGTTCACTGGCTGCTTGGACTACACTGTGATAGTCTCAGTGGATGTCATTAAAATCTTCACACCCAACAGTTGTGGGACAGATGCACCAAGCCCTACGTATATAGAGAGGATATAGTTATTAACAGTACCTTGGACAGTAACTGCAGAGATTTTAATGCTGTCTGCCACAAACTTTTCCCCTTGTACCATTTGGGCAAAGGGCCTTTATCCTCCATCCCACTATCCTGAGCTGTTAGCACTTGTGCATCTGATTAATTGATGATTTGTAGACCTAATAATCTGGGAAAGGGATTGAATCTTACATTGCATGGTTCCCATTAATGCTAATAGGAGTTGTGCCTGAACATAAAGAGAATCTATGTTTGACTGTTGTAGTAGTCTTTGAAATAGAACCTCATTCCTTACCCTCCACCCACATTAAGCCCCCAAAAGCTGTCTCCCATATGGTGCTTTGCAATCTGAACTTCCCCTAGTCAAGAATTTGGCACATCTACATTTCTCTTTGATCTCTGACATGGTGCCTAGTTGCATTTCTAGGACAGTCCTAAGTATACTTGTGCCCATTTGAGTCCCATTAGGTGGACATTCACTGATCATTTGCCTTACCTTCAACCCCCGCCATAGGAGATCTGGACTGTGAGTTACAGGAGAACGTTTGAATCAACGAGGGTCCTGCAGAGAGACATCCTGTGAGTTGCAGCGACATTTTCATGAGTAGGTAGAGGTCTGTACTGAATACTCATACAGATCTGACGGAGCACTTAGGATACAAATCACATTAATGCTCTGAGATACTGACAGGATTGTCCATCTGCATCTATCACCTCTTCCTGACCCATCGCCTCAGCTATTCAGATTTTTTTTTTCCAGCTTGGAATGTTAATTTCCCTTCTCTGGCCCTTGGCAGTGTTATGATTCCTGGGTTGCTAAATACGTAAGCACTGCTCTGTGAATAAATGAATGGGTGAGCTGGTGAACAATGACAAATGTAGAATTCCGCTGTATGTAATGTACATATGGAAAGAATGTATTTTCATTTTTTTCTTAATAAAAATATATATACAAACAGGATGTGATAGTTTGGCTACTGTGTGTTCATTCCAGTTCCATTTTCTCCTAGGAACTGAACGCCCCTTTTGGAGGGGGCATATGGAAATTGTGATTTTTGGGGGGGGTACATATTGAATGTATATTACAGGTTTCCGCAAAAAGAATTGGGGCAAGTCTGTCTAGCATTCTTCTATGCCACAAAGAGAGCTGAAAGGGTATCCTGAGTACTGAAATCAGTGTTTAACTGTGTCCGTGCGCCCTGCATCTGGTGCTTAACAATCAATCCTAGCTTTTGTATTTGTAAGTAATATACAGTCAGCGCATTGCGGGGGGAGAGGGGGGAATGCATAGGTGGGATAGAATGCAAACAGGGAAATGTACAGGAGACACGCCTCCCACCCTCCATGGAACAGTGAGCCCAACCACTAGCATGTTTCTGGGTTTCAGACCGTGTACGGGGATTCTGGTGAGGTGTCCATCCCACACAGGATTAGGAGTTCAGGGAGGCTAGATGGGCCAATTAACCTCGTAGATTAAACACTGAGAGGAAAGCCCTAATTAGAGGAACAGGCTCACCTGTGCAGGAACAGGTGGGGCCTGCATAAAGCCAGGTAGCTGGCCGCTGATGGGGGCTGTTGCTGGGAAGGGCTGCAGTCCCTCTTTGAGTGGAGGGAATTGGAGGCTGACAAATACAGAGGGGGAAAGCCATACGAGCAGGAAAAGGCCCAAGGAAACACCAGCAAGAGGTAGGACTGTACAGGGACTGTGGCTGCTTGTTATAGGGTCCCTGGGCTGGAATGCAGTGTAGAGGGCAGGTCTGGGTTTCCCTCCCAGCCACTGGGAAGTGACAAGGGCTTGGAGATGCCAGCCAGCAGGTCTGGATTTTGAATTCCCCAGAAGGGGAGGACCTTGGTGATCTGGCTGGAGAGCCAAGCCACAAAGAGGAAACTGCAGATCTGGGAGTGAGCAAGGGCTGCAGAGCAAGGCAGGATGGGGAGAAGATACCACCGGAGGGAGAGCGCTAGCCTGGAAGCGTTAATTCCCAGGGTGGCCAGCAGGAGGCGCCACTCACTGTGGCAGGGATGTTTATAGATGTTTTCATAGAATATCAAGGTTGGAAGGGACCTCAGGAGATCATCTAGTCCAACCCCCTGCTCAAAGCAAGACCAATCCCCAGGCAGATTTTTGCCCCAGATCCCTAATGGCCCCCTCAAGGAGTGAACTCACAACCCTGGGTTTAGTAGGCCAGTGCTCAAACCACTGAGCTATCCCAACTCAAAGCTATCTTAAATGTTGGAAATACACTTGCAATTTATGCTTAATTTGTGGCCATGTCCCTTTAACGCAAGCAGTCTCCCCCCCCCCCCCCCTCATCCCAACCAAAAACGAAGTCCCGTTTTACACACAAGAATGTTTATTGACAGAAATACATGGTGTCTTCAAAATATAGTTTGTAGGAAAATGCAAGAATTATAATCTCTACAATCCAGTTGCTCAGTAATTTCCAGTGTAAATCAGACTCCTGTCCCTCTGAGAGATACCACTCTACAGCACGCAAGATAGCTGCATTGAGTACATGGGAAACATTCAACAACAAAATCACCTCTTTACACCCGTATTTTCCCTCCCCACAGTCTGTTTTGGGTATGATTTTTACTGTGGTGGCAGTAATATAAACCTACTGTCAGCTGGACCATGGCATGACTATGAGCATAAAATAGGCATTATTTACACTTCTATGATTCTGAAAATAGAAGTCTTGCAAGAACTTGTCTTACCAAAATGTAAAGGTAACTCTGTACAAATAGAGATTGTGTCTTTACGTTAAAGCTATTGTTTCTGGGAGGATTTTCATTTTTTTTGGTCTAACACACAATTATGGCTACGTTATACTATGAAGTTTTAAGGCCAAACATGCTCAAAGTTGCATTTTCTAGTTCTCCCATTTCCTAGTGGACTTTGAAGAACATGATCTACTCTGCATCACTTTCCATTCTTCATAGGAAACCTTGATTTTAAAAGTGGGAGGGAAAAAAAAATCTATATTTTAAGATTCTTGTGGTTTAAAAATACGGTGTATGGAAAAAATAAATACATTTCACAATTCCCATTCAAATGTTCAGTCACTGCTTGCTGAGCAATGTTGTTTGCTCTGAATAAGACCTGTAATTTCACAGTGTCAGGCCCTGGACCTGCATCGTGTTCTTCCAATCTGTGATATCAGGTCTCTGGACCCAATTCAGCAATGCAGTTAAGTATATACCTGATTTCAATAGGGCTTAAGCATGCGCTTAAAACTGAGAACTACTTTCTGCTCCAAGTGCGAGGCGCATATTTTTGAGCTTGCCTCCTCTAACATAAATAGTAACATGTATATTTAAAAAACAAAACAAAAAACACCCTAGCATGCTTCAACATGTGGCTTTCCCCTGTGGTTAGGGTGAGAGAGCGAGACAGATGTTAGTCACGTAGCAGAAGGCACTCCGATACTCTGGTGATGAGCATGGTATAAGAACATATATAGAGTAGAAGTTGGTTGAATAGGGATGATTTGCTGAAGTGAGGCCTTTATGATAATATCCTGCAATTAAAGATTCCTTGGCACAAACAAGCAGAGAGACTCAACATTATGTAAAAGGGCAGATGCGCAAGCTTACAAATGGATGAGTTGTCCATTAGAACAACTGTGAATCAACATGGTTATGAAAGTTATTGGAAATGCTGAGACCAGCTCCTTAAGGCTTTTTGTAACATCACGACGGCAGGTTCAGCCTGTTTAAATATGAAAACAAAGCTGCTTGTTCTAATGCAACAGCACGCTTCAAAGACGGTCACTTGGCCACTGTTGGTCAGGTTTAGCCATCACGCTTCACCTTAGACCACAGCAAGGGTCTTCTGGGCCTACCAAAAATGCTAATCTGCAGTGTCCCATGGGCAAGCTATAGCCTGAAATGTTCATCCCCTTAGTTTGGATCAGATTCTCATCCCCCTGATGGAGGTGAAGAAGTACTTGCCTGTGTGAGTACTCCTAGCCCTTTTAGTGGGGCTGCTCGCACAGCACTGGGCTCTGAACCTTACCTTTATTTCCCCCCCAAAGCAGTGCCAAGTACATTGCCACACCACTCGCAGTAATATTTACATATTGAACATGCACCGGTTTAAACACTTTTCAGACTCTTTCAGTGTAGGAGAGAAGGGGGAAGGGTTACTTTATATAAGAGTTTATCAATTCCTTGTACCAGGTACTCTGTTCTGGTTGAGATCCCTCCCTCTTCCCCAAACCTTTAAGCTGTGTGAGTACCTTGGATGATTAACACCCGAGACTCCAAAATGTCTGTTACTTTTTCACCATTCCTGGTCTGCACTTTTCTCAGCCTGGATATGGAAATGCGTAACACTCCGTACATAGCCCTCTTCCTCCATAAATCTGAACCCGCTCTACCAGAGAGAAAATATTCCCCTCGATTCACAGATCAGGATCTTGGGTAACATTTTCCCATATTTGTACGTCAGACACTTAAGTACCTCGGGCCCACTGGCTTTCACTCATAGTAAGGCTCCTTAAGTGCCTTTTGCTTTTGAAAATGGGACTTCGGTGCTGCTTCTGGAAACTTTACCCCTTTGACAGCACAGAGATTAAGGGACAGATTTTTAAAGGTATGTAGGTGTAACACTGACAGACCCTGGGCAGGATCAAACCTGGGACTGCTGAAGCTTAGTGTATGAGCCTCTACTGCACGAGATAAAAGCCATGTGCCTCTTAGCTGCGGCTGTAGCAGACTCATCCATCTCTACATGGTCTCAGTGCTACTAGAAGTGGACAGAACGCATCAAGCAGGCCTGGGTTACGTACTTCCCCTACCTGAGGAAGCATGTCCCAAGCTTCAGAGACTTCCCTGTTGATATCCCAGACAAGCTCCCACTTGTAACTGAAACCAATGGGCGTTAGGTGCCTAAATACCTTTTAAAATTCACCCTGAAGTGTTTTGCCCTAGGTGTCAGAGCCCGGGCTAGCATCTAATACCCTGTCCTCAGACCACACTGCCTTCGACTTAAGGAGGTTACTTTCATTTTCTGCCTCTCCTAGACCAGCACACGACATCCCCACAACAATGAAATTAAAGGGATACCGTCCACTTGAACCTACTGTTAAAAGGTTTAAAGTAACTTGTTACCACTACACCTGCCCATGTGACTTCCTGTAAACTATTGAGGTTTCACGATTTGGTTCCTATCTTTTAAAATGCTGCTGCTGTGTTAAAGACCCACACAAACAAGAGAGGCTGGTTACACAGGGAAACTGAACCTGACCATGAACTAAGTGAACAAACCGAAAAGGCAGAGGAAAAATAATTATCTAATCGCTTTCCATTACAGAAGATGAACAAGATGGTCCTTGCAACAGGAGAGTACAATGGTTAGGGACAGATGTGTGATGCCTTTTTTAAAGTGGATGGTGTCCCTTTAAAAAGAGAGAACCGAAGTAATCATTTTGGGTTTTGTACCGTGAAAGCCTTTTTTTAAAAAATGCACCTAAATTTGAAGCTTAACTAAAATCAAGCCCTTTTTAGAGAAAAGAATAAATTGTCGGGGCTTCGGGTGATTTTTTTTTAAACATTGGTCTGAAGTTCTTATGTAGGCAAAAATCCCTTTGATTTAACCAGCCATTCTGCCAGCCCAAGGGCTATTGGGGCTCTGCCATAGTGTCTGAAACAGATCATGGGCTCTTCAGCGCCAGCACCCTGGCCCTATGCGCTGAGCCACACAAGGATCGTCAGGGAGCAGCCAGGTGGGCTTGAGGGTCTGCCGGGGCTGGTCAGAGGGCAGGATTGGGGCCTAGCCGAGTTTCAGATGGGGAAATACCCTGTTTCTTGTACCCGCTCAGACTTCTGCTTCTTGCCTTCGGTGATGCCTTTTGCGGGTCCTTAAACTTAAGACTGTGCTGGAGGGAGACTTGATAGAGAAGAAATCGGGGAAGAAATTCGGAACTTGTTCAGCTTTAGACACCCCAGCCTGGGATGATGCTGGGTCACGGGGGGGACAAACACACCCTGAAAACTCACCTCTAGATAAGACTTTAAAAAAAAAAGTCTCAGAAATGTGAACTCTTCTGTTCCCTCCCCCAGCACCTCCTGTAATGAAATGTGGCTCTTTCCTGCACTCCTGGTGTATTTCATGCTAAAGCAGTGATGCCCCCTCTAGTGGTTGGAATCTGTACAGTGGCTTGACATGGCTGCTGCCCCCAAGCTAATGATGCTGCTCCTTTTGCTGGTACTTTATCCACTGCCCATGACCCAAGCAAGGGCCACACTTAAGAACTGCTCTACGGTGCCTAGCCATGAGGGGGAATAGCGCTGTACTATGTTAGCATGAGTGACGCTAGGCTAGGATGACCAGATAGCAACTGTGAAAAATTGGGACAGGAGGTGGGGGGTAATAGATACCCACATAAGAAAAAGCCCCCAAAATCGGGACTGTCCCTATAAAATCAGGACATCTGGTCACCCTACGCTAGGCTCTGCTCGCAGTAACGATGTCCTTGGAATTTAAGTGCAGCTCACTGTAGTTCGCCCTTTGCTGATACCTCTCAAGGCTCTCGCAGGTTTAGAGGCCCAGCCTGACACAATCCAAATCAATACGTAGGTGATTGAGGAAGTGCTTTTTCTTTCAGAGCTTGATGCAACCTCCATTCGCCTTTCCTATTTTGAAACCTGTTGATTTCAACTGGGTGTGTGAACTGGCAGAAATTGACCCGTGCCAACTGGATCCGGATATGACATTGGGCGAGCTCCTCCCCTGATGAAGCCAGCTGTTGTTTAGCCTGATTGCTGAATTCTCTTTTCCTTTGCAGCTGGGCAGAGCTTTCAAATTATCTGATTGCACAAAATCCCGCCAGAAGCGGGACTAGCTAACGTCACTCAGACCAGCGCTAATTTTGGCACCGACTTGAGGTTCCCAGTCACTGGGCCCCAACACATTCTTCTGCTTATGGCACGGGGAGCAGTGCTAGAGTGTGTTTCAGCTGTAAAACACAGTTTCAGGCTGTAAAACAGCGTTGGGCTGTTTTCTTCTAATCCTGTGTTGGGGGCCTTTGCAGTGTTTCTGACTGATGCTCAGGAGTGCAACACATGTCCTTAAAGGAAACCTGCAGTGATTAACTGACGAGAGAAGCGATTACTGCCCACCATGGAACAGATGATCGGTTTGGCTCTTTCTAGAAATGCCTGTTGCTATTTCGCGCTCTCTCTCTAACAGTGCCTGGAGTTGCTCTGAGAGCTGCTGGTGTTACTAACACTTTCCCCCCCGGGAAGGCATGTGTGATACCGCAGGATCGGAGCTGAGGGGGGCCAGCCCTGTCCTGGCACGACAGATTTTTCACGTGTGTAAGAGAATTTTTGGATTAACAGCAGCAACTTCACTAAGTTTTTCCCCAGCACCAGCCCTTCCCTCACATAATGAGTTTGAATCTCTTTTGCATTCACACATTCTTGTCAGAACTGCATTTCCTGAGTCTGCCTGCACGCCAGACAATCAAGGTGGCAGTTTCCTATTTGCCTGCTGTTAGATGCCTTTTTATCGTCAGTGAGAAACTTCAAGGTGCGTTTTGAGCAACTTTGTCATTGGATGCAATGATGAAACAGGGAGTTTAGTCCTGCTTCAAACGGAGATCTCACTAAGGACCCCTACTGGGACCCTCCCTAAATACACGGTGGGCTTCCTACACACTTTAAACTTCTATGACCTTTGGGCTATGAGCTAAAAGAATGGGCTTGGGAATTTCATTTGAATGGTAGAGGCAGTGCAGGTACTTCCTGCTCAGTTAGTTTATGGACATGATTCCAGCCTAGAATTAAATAACTCAGTTTTATTTGCTGTAGTAAGGACACTACAGTATCTGAAAAATGCTGCATTTTAACGGCTTGAGAAGGCAACATCCCACGGCAACGTCTACCTACAGTGAATGAATGAATGAATGATGAATTAATGGAGATATCCTATCTCCTAGAGCTGGAAGGGACCTTGAAAGGTCATTGAGTTCAGCCCCCTGCCTTCACTAGCAGGACCAAGTACTGATTTTGCCCCAGCTCCCTAAGTGGCCCCCTCAAGGATTGAACTCACAACCCTGGGTTTTGGCTAAAGAAACCCAGCAGAAGTGCAGTCTTGGAGCCTTAAACATTGCCCGTGTCCTGAAGAAAGGGTGTATCCTCAACAGGACCTCCGTGTCAGTCAGTGGAATTCACACTGCAGGCCAGGAAGGTCCATGGAGGACAGAGGGAGTATTAAGGACCCAGGAGTGATCACTGGTGTTGGCAGGGGAAGCTTTGGTGATTGCAAAGGATTTTCCATAGTGATTCCAGGGAGACTTGGCAAATGACCAGGCAATCACGTGGCTTGGGATGAGGGCAGTTGCTGTTCTTTCCCTTATCTCCTGTGGCTTAATAATTGGCACTTCTATAAAGCTTCTCTGCACATAACAAATGGGGAAAACAAAAGCACAGAGCACCTAAGTGACTTCTTTGAGGTCACACAGAATGGACCCCAAATCCCCTACCCTGCACTCTCACCACTAGATGGCACTGCCCCCTCATTTGATTGGAGCAGAGCCTGGAGGTTTGACTATGGTATTGCAGGTGACGGTGGAGGTTACATGGGGGAAAGATCCTCATTCTCCCGGTGAGCAGTGATGGAAGAAGAACAAACAGGGTGCAGAGCCTCATAATGTACTGGGCACTGGCAGCAGGTGATGCACATGACAGCAGAGCGAAGAACTGAGAAAAACCTATGACAGTAGGTTGCTAGCCCTTTGCCTCCAGCCCTTCTACCCTGAGCAGCACCCTTCACTAAGGCAAATCCGCTGTGATGCTAATGCGGTTTCTGGAGTTAGGCACCGTTAGGCACCAGAGGCTTCTGATCATTCTGTATCCAGGTTCTCAGCCCGGGGGTGGGGGGTGTCATGACCACTCTGCCCTTCCCATAGTGCTAGATCCCAGCTAGACGGAAGGGGTCCCAGTATGGAAAAGACTGAGAAGCCCTGCAAGAGGCCTTCAAGCTCTTAACCTTTTACGATGGCCAGAAGCTGAACTTTCTTGTCTCTAGTCAAGGCTTAAATACCGGCACTCTCCCGCTATAGAAGCAAAAATACAACCTAGTCTGGACTGTGAATATGTTGTGATTGAACAACGTTTGGGCCAGAGCAAACGCCAGTCATGGTCTCCTGCCTCAACAGGGGATTCAGGCACCTGGGTGGCTCCTTGCTCCACAGGATGCTCCAAGCGACGGCACTTGTGGCTCTGATCGTTTTGGGGTTGTTTTTTTTGTTTTGTTTTGTTTTGTTCTGCTGGTAGAGTTTCATGTCACTTATAAATGCGTGTCCTCCTCTCCCTCCAGCTCCTCTTTTGTGAGGTTGTCCATGGGGACTATCCAGCTGTCTCCCAGCTCCCCGTTCAGGTTCACCTTCTTCTCCTGCATCTCCGAGGAGGTCTCCATCACCTCCAGAGTCGGGTTGTCATGGTAGCCATTCTCCATGGTCTGTAGCTCTTCTGTCAGGCGTTGCTGGAGGGGGACAAGAAAAAAACAACACAGAAATCTTTGGTGAAAACAAGAGCGTGATCAGTCTGTGGATAAATGTACGGTATTTCCCAGCTGCCAACGTTATCCTCACAGCATCTGTCCACACTGCACAGTCATCTCACAACCAGACATGTTAGTGTGACTTTCCTGGTGCTGACCAAAACTAGACTAGCCGGGGTGCTGTAGATCAGGATGGAGGGGCCTGGACTGGACAAGGCAGGGGTGCTGTGGGTCAGGACTGAGGTACCTTGGCGGGGCGCTGTGGCGAATCTTACAAAGCATCTGCCAGCCTTTAGACTCTCTCTCTTTTTAAAAGTCACTGATTGTGTAGTGTCAAAGTGTAATGCAGCTGGTGGCTTGGTTCTACCTCAGCTCCTCACGCCCAGGGCCAGAGACGGGCAATCTCCCTGGCTCACCTCACCAGCTCCTGATTCCTTCAGCAAGGCATTTCCTGAGCTCAGTGGCACATTGTCCTTCAGAACTAGCCTGCTCCACGCTCTGTTTTCTGCACCTGTCCTCCTGGCATTCCCAAGGCAGGAAAAACCCTGCTGTTCAGGCTGAACCTTCTTTGACTGGGGCCACCCTTGGTTTACAGCACACTTAGGGTCACGAAGTGCCTCTATAAATAATGCCACGGAGTCCCACCTTAGTCCTCTGTGACAGAAGTCAGAGATGGGAAAGAACAAATAGCTCATTCACTCCCTCTCCCCTTAGCCAGGAAGCGTTGTTCTCCATTCTACGCTCCCCGCTGTCTTTCTTGTCCAGGCTAGTCCCAAGGTATTGGGCTTCACTATTTCACGCCTGATACACCTCCTCTTTCTAGTGATATGGTGCCTGGAAATGAACTAACTTGCTGTCCATGCTCCCTCTGTTGTCTCTTTGGGCATTGTTGCGCCTCGCAGGTGTCTTGCACTGGTCAGGTGCCTGAGGGAGCATCCCCCAGATGTCCTCACCTGGGCCTTTCCCAGCGCAGCTTTGTTTCCATGTTTCCAATCTCTCTCTCGGGCTCTTTCGAGGATTTGTCTGTCCTGATTGGTTCTTGCCACTTCTTCCAGTTTCGTATCATCAGTCTGTGCTCTGAATGTGTTGTTCTAGCCATGCTCCCAGCTCAGCTGTGAAGCTAACAAGCCATCACTGTAGAATGGGGCTAGACTTCTGCCCCAGCTACATTGGTTTACCATTACCTGGGGTTTAGCCTGTTAATCGTTCTCCGAGTGTTCCTATCCAAGCCAATTCAAATAAGACTTCGAGACTCTTCATCAAATGCTTTGCTAAAATCCATTTGACATAGAATCATAGAAGATTAGGGTTGGAAGAGCCCTCAGGACGTCATCTAGTCCAATCCCGTGCTCAAAGCAGGACCAACACCAACTAAATCATCCCAGCCAGGGCTTTGTCAAGCTGGGCCTTAAAAACCTCTAAGGAAGGAGATTCCACCACCTCCCTAGGTAACGCATTCCAGTGCTTCACCACCCTCCTAGTGAAATAGTGTTTCCTAATATCCAACCTAAACCTCCCCCACTGCAACTTGAGACCATTGCTCCTTGTTCAGTCATCTGCCACCACTCAGAACAGCCGAGCTCCATGCTCTTTGGAACCCCCCTTTAGGTAGTTGAAAGCTGCTATCAAATCCCCCCTCACTCTTCTCTACTGCAGACTAAACAATCCCAGTTCCCTCAGCCTCTCCTCATAAGTCATGTCCCCAGAACCCTAATCATTTTTGTTGCCCTCCGCTGGATTCTCTCCAATTTGTCCACATCCCTTCTGTAGTGGGGGGCCCAAAACTGGACTTAATATGCCAGGTGTGGCCTCACCAGTGCCGAATAGAGCGGAATAATCACTTCTCTTGATCTGCTGGCAATGCTCCTACTAATACAGCCCAATATGCCGCTAGCCTTCTTGGCAACAAGGGCACACTGCTGACTCTCATCCAGCTTCTCGCCCACTGTAATCCCCAGGTCTTTTTTCTGCAGAACTGCTGCCTAGCCAGTTGGTCCCCATCTCAGTCCAGAAAGCAAAGCAATTAAGTTTCTGGCAGGATTTCTTCTTTATGAAACCCACCGATCATGCTGTTTATTGCTCGTGGCTCTGTATAGTTACTTGATGTTCCCCTTCTCAGGGTGGAAATTGGCCTTATGGGCTGATTACAGCCAGGATCACCCTGCCTTCATTTTTTGGGAAATCTGCACTAGCTTGTACTTGCCCTTCCCCCAGGCCCTCCTCCCCTGCCCTGTGGTCTGTGACGTTTCTAAAATAACTACAGCAAACTGGCTTGCTCTCAAATGCCCCGCGGGATGACTGTTCTACCAGGCTGAACGTGGGCGCTGAACCGTCCCTTGTAATGCAGCCCCTTACAATGAAAGCGACAGCGGAGATCAGGGAACACAGCACATATCGGAGTTGAGACCGTGCGCTACGGCCTCTGATTTGCCTACCTCCCACACTCTGTCTTGTCTATAAAGGCCTTGTCTTCATGGGAGAGTTGTTGGAGTGAATTTAAGCTGCTGCACTTATAAGTGGATGCATGACTATTAATATAGTGGTTTAACACGTGCCCCTTCCAGGCACTCATTCCTATGAGTGGCTTTTTTTGATTCAGCTTGTGTTACTTGGGAAGGGGCTTAAGCTAAACCAAAAAAGCTGTTCTTATACCAGAATCAGAGTGTGCACACTGGAGGACGGGGGGGCGGTTTATATTGGTCTGAGTACATGGGCATAATTGGTACAACTTTCCTGTGTAGCCATGGCCGTAGACAATAAACTCTTCCGGGCACGGACTTGTCGTTGGTTACGTGGCCATACAGCGCCTAGCACAAACAGGGCCGGCTAGCTGTTGCTGTTAGAAATATTAGAAGCCAGGTTGCTGCCATGGCAACCGCAGGAGCCAGCGGCTGGAAGTGCTGCTTTGTAAAGAAAGCCAGCGGCTCTGATGGGCACTCACACATCTCAGGCCGGCTGCGTTCACTTCCATCACTCACATATTGCAGCGGGAGACTCTTCGGCGCTGCCTCCAGAAACCGCCCGCTTCTGAATGCTTCCCTGGAGACAGATGGGGAGCTGAAGTGGGTGTTGATTCTAGCAGTGCGTCACTCAGACCAGGGTTTCTCAACCTAGGGGTCGGGACCCAAAACTGGGTTGCCAGAATGTTTGGAAGGGTCACGTGGCACCTCCTGTCCCTCGAGTCTCCCTGAGCTCACCTCCCTGCTCCAGGCACTGCAACCTCTGGGGTCCCAGCGCCGCTTAGGGTTGGCCCAGCCGCCATGACGACAGGAGTCCGGGTAGGCCAAATTTGAGTGAGTGGCACCGCCACCCCACGAGCCAGGTCACAGCTCCACTCTCACAAATTTAGTCCAGTCGGGTGGGGCCAAACTTGAACAGCACGGAGAGCCAAGCCCAGCCAGCCCCACAGCACTGGAGCCGCAGGAGCTGCCACTATGGGGTGAGTGTCGGGCAGGACCCAACCCCGCTGTGGGGCAGAACAGGGGCAAATCCACCTGCGGGCCTCCACCCCCAGATTATTTACTGGGTTGCGACAGGCCCTAAACAGTGACAAATGGGTCCTGAGCCCCAAAAGGTTGAGAACCACTGGACTAGGGTTTAAGGCTAGATGGGACCCCCGGACTGTCTAGTCTGATCTCCTCTATAGCCCAGGCCTCCACCACCACCCAGCACCCGCACACCAAGCCCAACAACCGGAATCAGACCCGAGTATCCCAGCACTCAGGTGCCTACACTGTTGTGTGCCATGGGCAGAGGACAGCAGGGACAGAGATGAACCAATGCCAATGGCAGGGAATTGCCACAGCTGCCTTCTCCCAGTCTGCTCCCCCAAGCACATCACCCCTACGTCTATTTAAAACTCAGCCCTGCATTGGAGCAGCCTTGCCGGCTCTGAAGCGGGGCCCTGGTCTTTTCAGGTCCAAATGCAGCCTCACTTTCATCCCGCTCTTAATCTTCAATCTAGTCTGTGGCTGGTTCCCCAGGGCTTGACAAACAGGCCGAGGAGCGAGTCCTTCGGTGTCTAGACAGGATGCTGCCACTTCCTGTTTGGTGACTCGACTGCAGCTTTTCTCTCATGTTTGTAGATTAAATAATCATGGCAAATTAAGTAAGCTTGGAAGGAAATTTGGAGGTGGAGGGACGACCTGGCTCCGTGCTAGCAAGGACCTGCAACGGGGACAGGGGAGGGGAAAAGGGCGTGTGCCCATTTTTGCTCTGATGATGTATAAAGAAGGCCTGAAATGTATTTGCCGGAGGGAGAGGGGAGAAGAGAAATCATCTGCTTGTCTTTTACATTAGAACTTCAGGCCTCATCTGCCCCGGAAGACACCTGTGGTCTCGTCCCTCCAGTCCCAGGAGGTTGAGAGCTGAGCCGTGACGCTCAGCGACACGGGAAGGGTTTGCTCTGATGCAGCTGCACTGGTGGAAACCCCCGGCCCACGGCTCCTCAGCTGACAGGCAGTGGTTTCGAAGAGGGGTAACTGATGTAGCTGCACTGCCTCAGAACTCCTCACAAGGGAAGGGGTTTTCAAGTCAAGGTGCTCCACAGCCATTGCTTTTTGTCCTTGCTCAGAGCTCCTCTGCTCCAATGCGCACTTGGGACAACGTGAGCGAAAGATGGAGCCGCCAGCCCCTTCAGGTGTAAGAACCCACAACACCCCTCAGCGCCCCGTCCTCCAGCAAAACCCAGGAAGAGCAGCTGGGCTGTTCCAGGTTCTTAGCTAGCCTTCCGAGTCACCGCTAAGGCCTGTCTTCCTCAGGGCAGAGAGAGCCTTTCTTCTCAAGGACGCCAACCTGACTCCAGCCCAGGCCCACGATTACAGATACCTGTGACTGTCTGTGCCTGGCCAGCGGCCTTTTGGGACGTGAGTGTGCTGAGCTGCAGTCCAGTTCCACCTTGCAGTGAAAGGGACCTAAAAATCACACGTCTGCCTGAAAATGTGTTTCAATCTGTAAATAGCCGTAGCCAACACGCAGCGCTGACAGCTCGTGGTGTATAATCAGTGTCACTCCTTCCCCCATACAGCGAGTTGCACCTGTTGTTGGGCCTCTCACAGAGCAAGAAGGGTGAGAGAAACACGTACGCTCTAGTTGTGTGTGTACAGCGCCTAGCACACTGCAGTCCTGGGCCAGGATTAGGGCTCCTAAGCACTACAGCAATACAAGGAATTCACACTGATGGAGGGCTGCAGGCCAGGTAGAGTGTGTAACCACTTCTAATGCTTTTTATATATATATAGTTAATTTCAAGCTGACAGTGACCCTGGTTACGGTCTCGGCACAGTGACCAAAAATGAAATGGACCTAAAGACCAGCCTGTCTTTTCGCTCCTGCTCGCAGAGGTGGGGCACATGAGAAGCAGCATGAGTGTAGGAAGTTGGGGCGGTAGCCCTCGCTGTTGTTAATCCACCTCCCGAGAGGCGGTAGCTAGGTCACTGGAAGAATTCTTCTGCCAACCTAGTGCTGTCTACGCTGGGGCTTAGGTCAGCTTCACGACGTCGCTCCGGACTGTGGATTTTTCACACCCCTACGCGTCATAACTGGGTTGACCTCACTTTTCAGTGTAGCCCTGAGTGATCACCTTCTATAGATGTTTCTAAGCTAATTGAAAGGAGGATTTTAATGCTCTGACAAATCCCACACTGCCCTCAGGAGAACTTGTGAAGACCTCTAGTGGTTTTGCCCTATCACAGGATTCTTGCATATGACATTGTCAAATTCCTTCTCCGTTGGATCCAAACTTTTATCAGTAGCAATTGGAGCTGTGTAAACCTAGGGAGCAGTGACTTGTACTCTGGTATCTTTTCACTCTTTACACTGATTCTACAGCCAGCCTTTTTGCTCGTAAGCTTGGCACCAGATGTTGCCTTTATCGGTTAGGTTTGAGACCGGACTCTGCCCAGGCAGAGCAAAGGGATGTCCCTAGCACTGCTAAACGAAAGGGTTAAATAGCTTCAGCAGCAAACATCACTCCTGGCGCTCTTAGATCTGCTATGTGTAGTGCCTGCGCCCTCCTGTGGACATCAGCTGTGTCTGCAAGTCACATCTGCATTTCCTACAGCACAGAGCGATGCAATGACGGTCCAGCAGTGCCAGTGAGGGTAGGGTGACCAGATGTCCCAATTTTATAGGGACAGTCCCAATTTTGGGGGCTTTTTCTTATATAGGCACCTATTATCCCCCACCCCCATCCTGATTTTTCACACTTGCTATCTGGTCACCCTAAGTGAGGGGATAGCAGGAGTAAATCAGTACAGGCCAATATTCAGATTGGTAGGGAACCTTTGGGAGCAACAATCCAGCCTGTTCTGCTGTGAGCCTGATCCTCCCAGGGAAACTCAAAGGGACATGAACAGGAGAAACGTATGATGCCCTGTCAAATTAGCCTATTGTAAACTCTACTGTTCTGAGCACAATAGACTCACCCATCGGCTTCTAAGGAGGTGCTCAGGCCCGAAGGTATTTAGGTGTGTAACTCAAATTGGGGCTTTGATCCTCTGCTACCTTAGCTACGCTATGAGAATTTAGAGGGATGGAATGCAGGCTCGGGGCAGGAAGCCACGCTGCCCATCATTTCAAAACCACAGCCAAGGGCTGCGTGCTCGGTGACTGTCCCTGTGCTTGCTGTGTTAGCCAGGGATTTAATTTGGATGAGGGCCCGAGGGAAAAACTTGCCACCCACTTAAAAATGTTGGGCGTGTGGGAACTGTCAGCCCATCTTGTCCCGTATCCTGTCTCTGATAGAGGCGAGTGTTAGATCCGTTACAGAAACTGTGTAATGGACAGATTGTTCCATAACTTTCCCCTGGGGGCATCTCCTGGTTGATTTCCTGAAGGGGCAGAGTCTGGGTTCAGCTGGTTGGAAAATGCCAATTATTTTTCACAGGGAATTTTAAAATTTTTGAAAGAAATCAAATTGCTTTGGGGGGTGGGTTTTCATCAAAAAAAAATTCAGGGAAAATTTTGAAAAAAAAAAAAAAAATCCCCAAAAACCTGTTTTTTGATAACCAAAATTTTTACCCATTTTTGTTTTTCTATCAGAAAACCAGTTTCATTGCCAACAGAGCGATTCCCCCAAAGCATTTTCTGTGCTCGACCAAAAGCAATTTACATCACAACTCGGTTTCCCTGGGACAAACTTCTGACCAGCTCTTGCCTGTCTAATGTAATGGGAGGGGAAGGGGAACGTCTCCATATCAGTCCTCCCAGCCCAGCCATGCTGACAGAGCCAAGCAGCCAGCCCCACACGTCCCCAAGGCATTCAGGGTGGCTGGCAGTGGTCTGATCCCAGGACAGACCAGTAGCCCAGTCCATGTTGGGACACAGCTCCCTTCTCCCCCGCCACACAGGTCACCCCAGCCTTCTGGCTGCTGATTGACTACCATGCAGGGGGCTGGGGACATAACGGGAAGCCCCTGCGGGTGCACGGACGGTGGGAGTCGCTTACCTGATCCTTCCTACGGGCGACCCGCTGGTGGCAGCAGCCGTAGATGGCAGCGACGAGCAGCAGGGAGCAGGCCATGCACACGATGGTGATGATCAAGGGCATGCTGAACCGGTCTTCGTTCTCCTCCTCCAGCCGCTTGTCGGCATAGGTGACGTTGCCAATGCCAAGCTGCCAAGGGCAGGAAGGGTGAGGGGGCAGATCCAGCAGCACCTGCATTCCCTGCCCTCGGTGCCTAGCCTGCGCTGAGAGAGCACCCGCCTCCCCGACACCCCCTGCAGTCCTCTTTCCATAGCACGGCAAGCGGCCCAGCTCCTGCCCGCTCTCCCCAGCCTGGGCCTGCACGTTACGGCCAGTTGCCCAATCAGCTGGGTGCATACAACTGTGGCGTACGACACCCAGCGGGGGGAACTATGCTATCCTGCCCTGGCAGGGGCTCCAGGCAGCCTGCGCAGAGGGGAAGGAGGGATGTCCAAGGACGGCAGCCGGGCCACCCCCATGTTCCCGTCCTCTGCTGATCCTCTTAGTCACAGTCTAAAGACCTTTAGAAATGGAGACGCTGATTGCCCTGGGGCTGGCATGGCAGGGAGCAGTGGGACTGTCTCCATCGCCTTCCAGCCCCAGAGCTCCAACCAACGTCATCTCGGCAGCTGGCCCTGAGCAGCGTTTGCCCAAAGCCTCCTCCCCAGGAACGGGAAGTGGGGTTTGTCTGGGGGGAGGGGGGAGAGACTCACTCACCTGCTGGAGCTCTCCCTTCTTCGTCCCTAGCAGTTCAAACAGCTCCTTGGGCATGGCGTTGGCTGTAGGGAGAAACAAGCCAGAGGTGAAGGGTGGCCCCCTGCATAGCGGCTACGCCACCCGGCCTGCCCCATGCGGAGCTCGGGGCCTTCAGCCTCCATCTCACACATGAGGAAACGGGGCAACTTGCCCCAGGCCCTGCAGTGAATAAATGGCAGCCTCCCCCCGGCGCCCCCATCATCAGTGCCGTGGGCCTCTGCAGAGAAGCCAAGGATTAAACGGGGGAGGGAGACTGCCCAGCCCGCTCTGCGTGTCAGGCTTGGTGCATGGCCACCTGAGGTCCCGTCCAACCCTGAGATTCTATTGGGTTAAGTTTCAGAGTAGCAGCCGTGTTAGTCTGTATCCGCAAAAAGAAGAACAGGAGTACTTGTGGCACCTTAGAGACTAACAAATTTATTAGAGCATAAGCTTTCGTGGACTACAGCCCACTTCTTCGGATGCATATATATGCATCCGAAGAAGTGGGCTGTAGTCCACAAAAGCTTATGCTCTAATAAGTTTGTTAGTCTCTAAGGTGCCACAAGTACTCCTGTTCTTTTTATTGGGTTAAGGAGTCCGTGGGCCCGAGGAGGCCGTGCTGCTGGCTGTGTTTTGCCTGCCGCCTGGATGCTCGCTGGGTTGGAGCCCAGGGCTGTAACTCTAATACCTTTCAGCAGCGCGACACCCAGGCCCAAAGCAAAAGGAACATTTACCCAGGGAGATTTTTGGGGCTGGAGTTCCAGCTGGGGAAGGGCTGCCCGGAGCTGCCTGAGCCCTGCCTGGAGCATTATGACACACGTGCTGCAGAGCGTGACAAGAACAGCAATCAAAGCAGGAGCAAACCTCGCAGGACAGCTAGTCCCTGCCCCACCTGGGCTGGGCTGGTCCCTCCATGGGATCCCACAGCCGTCTGTCCACTCCGGCCATCCTGTTTGTGCAGCGCATTAGGGCCACGTGGGGAGCGGATGCAGCCCTGGGGCTGTTTTCACTAGCGAGATGGGCTTTGGGGATTGGTTTCCGGCCTCATAAGCACCAAGGGTTTCAAACAATCGCCCTAAGCATGTACTTGAGTCCCCGAGGGAATGTCTACACTACAACTGAATCCCCGTGGCTGGCCTGTGCCAGCTGACTTGGGCTAAGGGGCTGTGTAATTGCAGTGTAGACGTTCGGGCTCGGGCTGGAGCCCCGGGCTCTAGGACCGTGCTGGGGGGATCCCAGAGCTCAGGTTGCAGTCTGAGCCCCAGTGTCTACACTACAATTAAACAGACCCTTAGCCTGAGGCCAGGTGTGAGTGCCTCACTGTGGTGTAGACATACCCATAGCGCAAGAGGGCAGCTCCGAATCCCAGCCCCTGCCTACCCTGTGCCCACGCCGCGGGAGGGCTGTTACACCTGGCCGTCAGGCAGTGCGGTGTGCAATGGAAGCAGACAGCACGGGGGAAGGTGAGACAGGGAGGCTGGTGGTCGAAGAGCAGCTCACAGGCCAGGAATCACCTCCCTGCCCCCAAGGGCAGGAGTCCTTCATGGAGCGCGGGAGGGATCGGATTGTTCCTGGCAGCGTGGCAAACAGCCTCTGCCAAGCAGCGGGCTCCTACATCTCCCCAGCAGGTGGGGCTGTTGCTGACGTGACCAGGCAGCGCAGGGGGGGCTGGGAGAGGCTGTAGCAGGGTGTGTGCCCGGAGCGCCAGCTTGGGTTACCTAGATCCGCCTGAGCTTTGAGATCCCCTCTCCCCACTCTCGCCTGCATGAGACCACTGGCAGGTCTGGTACCAGCAGCTCTCCCTGGTGGGTAGAGGGGGAAGACCATGCACTGCTCTCACTTTCTCTCCCTTCCCCGCCACGCCAGGAGTGGCATTAAACAGAGAGGCAGGTGCTACCCTCCTCGGCTGTGAGAGCAAGTCCCCGCTCCAGTACCAGCTGCCTCAGAAGAAAGTGAAAGAGCCCCCGTAGGGGGCAGCTACAGAATATCCTGCCCCGAGGGGAGATCTCTTCCTGACCCCAGGCAGCTAGCAGTTAGCTTCTGCCGTGAAGCATGAGAGCTCTGGCCTGTCCTGCTCATGTAAACTGGCTCTAAGTGCCTGGCCTCGCTGAAAGAAGGGGAGTCCATCTTCAGGTCCTGTAAACACTGTCCTCTCCTCTGTGGGTGCCCAAAGGAGGTCAGTCCTTGTGGGACCCTTTAACCATGGAAGCACCGGCAGCCTGGAAGCTGGACTGAAACCTACCACCTCATTTCACATCAGCAACCCAACAGCCATCAAATTGGTGTTTGGTCACACCTGAGCTGGCTGGATTTGAACTGGGGCCCTTGAAGTGAGAGATCATTGCCCAGCTACTCTCCTGAGCCTCCGTGGGGTGAGGCTTTTCTCTCCCTGGCCTGGGCTCCAGTCCCTTGTTGATATTGGCTAATGAGTTGTAACCCTACTGGAAGATAAAATTGAACTGATTCACCTGGCAACTAGGTTTGGAACCAGAGCGGTGGCCTAGCGGTTTACTGATTGCTGGGGGCTACTGGGCTTCCGTCACACCCCAAACCAGCCCTTAATGGAAAGTACTGGAGTCCCCAGTAAGGCTGATTACACAGCTCCATGATTTCCACCAGGCTTCCTGAAGAGGCTAAAATAGTGGTGCCCAAACTTCCTCTTGCCTCCCCCCAGTAATGGAATGTGTCTGCACACCCCTCCCCAGGCCTGGAGCGGAGTTGTGGCCAGGCTGGGGCCAAGAGCGGAGGCCTGAGGCCAAGCATGCGGGCTCAGGGCTGACAGCAGGGGCTGGCGGCTGAGCCAGGGCCTGGAGCAGGGCCGCAGCTGGGTGCTGGGAGTGGAACTGGGACCACGGCTATGGCTGAGGCCAGGGCCAGAGCGGGGCTGGGTAGTGCCCCTCCCTGCCCTCCACCCCCCGTGGGGGGCTGGCCCAGGCTGCTGCCTCCCCCGCACACCAGACATTCCTCCATGCCACTGTAGAGGGGCACACCAGTTTTGGGACCACTAGGCTAAAAGGTCTTCAGCATTGAGACACCCCCGCCCCCTCCCCTCCTGCAAAGCCCTTGGGTAGTGAGCAGGCCTCACTTTTCACAGAAACACCGAGCACAGCAATCCTGTTGGGGGGGTTCCCAGTGGCGATCAGGTGCACGGTGCAGATGTCTCGGCTCTGGTTGAACGTGGCCTTCACGGCTTTGCAGAGCATGTTGTGCAGGGAGGGATCCACAGGGCTGTCCTGCAGGGACAGAAAGCGCACATCAGCTAAGTCGGCAGAGAGCTTCCAACCAACCTTCTGGTCCCCTGGTCTGCCTGGGTCCAGCACCCCAGGTCAAATCCAACCCAGCACTGTAGTGCAATGAGTGTGACGGTTCTCAGCCCTTGTCTGGGGGGAGAGGGCAGGTGTCTACATCACAGCCCCACACCAGCACTGGGCACGAACTGGTCCTTTTGTGGGTGGCCTCAGGGGAGTGTGAACAACCCTCTTGTCCCAAGAGGTGGTACCTCCAGGTCAGAGATGGAGGCAGTGCTACCGTGCCCAGACGCCTTTGAAATGGAGGTCAGGCCAGATTTAATTTATCGCTCTATGGTACTTATACACCTCCCCACCCCCATCACTGTAGTACCTGAGCATCTCCCAGTCCTTAATGCTGTTATCCTCCCCCGCGTTGACTGTTTTAGCCTCACAACAGGGATGGGAACGAGGCACAGAGGCTAAGCGACTTGTCCAAGGTCTGCGGGCCAGCAAGGAATGACCCCAAGTCTCCCACACCCCATGCTAGAGCCCTAACCACTGGGCCAGCTTCCGCGGCATTAAAAGAATATGGTCGGGGGCTTGCTTTTGAGACGCTAAAATAGCAGCAACAGTTTCCTGCCTGGGGAATCCTGCGGATGGTCTCACCACCAATAAGGTGTTTGTGACACAGCAACCCCTTGGCAAAGAGTGCCCTGTTCTTTGCAACCACCTCTCCCCTCAGAACTGAGAAACTCACTACACCAAACGGTCTCACAGGGTATTTACCCATAAAGAGACGCTCCTAACGGGTCTGGATTCATAATCAGGGTGAGCTGTACGTACGCTAGTTAATAAGGTATTGCTATTGAACGTCTGCTTTATGGACTTGGCGTACAAGTTAGTCACCTGAGGATAATGTATCTGGGCAGAAGGCAGGTGTCACCCAGCCCTGTTCAGCCAGCAAGGTATTTGTCGACCCCTCCCGCTCCATCCCAAGACGTTCAATGGAAAACCCCCAGAGTCAGCTGCAAACAATTGAAACCACTTGGAGGTGAAAAGAACCATTATAGCAGGCAGTTGATGGCCCTGGCTGGGAATAAAGACAAAAGACTAATTCAGTGTATAGGGGGCGGGGGGGAACCTACTTTATTAACTAGGAAAGGGTGTAGCCCCAAGTCTGGGTTGTTATGATTTTGTTTTGTATTGTAGACATGTTTCCACCCCTCTCGTTCTTTCTTGCTGACTCTCGGTTCTTTCTTAAATAAACCGTCTTTTACTTCATGGCACGTGCTGCGGGGTTTACGGGGATTTAAGGGAAAACTGGGGCCCACGGCTCCTTTGGGCGGCACAGCATCTGGGATCTCTGCAAACCACCAGGGCTGGATAACACAGGAGAACAATTCGCAGGGACTCAGGAATTGGGACATCCCTACTGCCAAGGAGAAGCCAGTGTTGGCAGAGGCCAGAGAGGGCTTGCTAAGCTGGTGGTGGCGGCGATCCCCTGCACATTTTGCTGAGACGCCCGCCCGTGGCAGTCAGGGGGTAACAAGGCGGCTCTCAGGCCCAAATGCCCCAAGAGGCATCACAGGGTTGCCTCCCTTTCTAGCCCCCCACCTCCACCTCCTGCAAAGCAGGCAATGACCCACGTTGGCTGCTTCCCTCCCCATGTCAACATGGGACGAGTCTCCCTCTGGTCTCGCCTAATAACCCCAGAGGAGACTGAGCGCTGACAGGCACCACACCACCGGCTCGCTGAGCAGCAGTGGGCTTCTTGCCTGGGGCTTTTTCTCTGCTGAGCCCAGCTGCTCAGGCTGCACACATGGGGCCCATGAGCGTCCCTCCTGGCCGCGGCCTCCGCAGCCTCCCCTCTTCATCCGCCTTGTGCCTCAGCCCCCAAGGCCAGGAAGAGTTTCGAAGTAGTTTCTTTATCACAAGCCAAATCCAGTTGGCTGGAGTTCTTCGCCAGGGCACGGCCGGCCTTATCTGAGGGCTGCAGCTTTTGGAGTTACAGAAATAGCAACTCCCCGGAGGGCTGCGGGGAGCCAGATCACGCTTGCACGTCCCTGGCCGCGGCTTCAAACGAGCTGGGCTGTGCCATTACCGAGACGGGAGCCAGGGGATAGGATGGGGCAGGGTAAATAGGGCCCTGCGAGAGAGCAGGCCCAACGGATGTCGTATGAAGAGCCCCAAGCCCCAGAGGCAAGCAGGGCCCCGGTCAGCTCCCATCCCACAGGGATTTGTGAGCAAATGGCTGGACTTGTGACACTGAGCATGTGCTATGCAGGTACCCGGTACTGAGCTGTGCCAGGCCGGCCAGACAACCCCCCCCCCGCACCGCGCCTGCACCCCCCCTCCGCCACCAGTCCCAGGCGAATGAACAGCCAAGCAAAGAGCCAGCCCCGCCAGCGAGCCTGCAGCGTGCTCCGGCCCGTCACCACCCTCCCCCTGCCTTGTGAGGGGGGCTGCCCTGCACCCCAGGGTTATAACCCACGGCGCCGTCAGCCCCCAGGGAAACCCCAGCAGAGACCGTCCCCTTTGGAGAGGGCGTAGCTGAGACTGTGCCAAGACAGTGCGGCAGCAACAGGGCGGGACGTGCGGGGGTGGGGGACTTCTGAGCTGGGGCGCAGCATGTGGCGAGCATTAGGAGTGCCAGCGAGCCTGGCCTGGAATGGTGCCGGGCAGAGCTGGGGAGCAGAGCCCAGGGGAGAAGGGGGCACCCGGGAGCTCCCAGAACGGTGCAGGGGGGGCTGAGCCGGGGGGCAGAGCCCGGGGCAGAAGGGAGCGCCCGGGAGCACCTGGAACGGTGCGGTGGGGGGCTGAGGTGGGGAGTGGATCACAAACACCGCTTTGGCAGCTGTGTGCTGTGACCGCGGTTCAGTTCACTAAGCCCCATCATCTGTCTGTTACATCCTGCTCCCCCGTCTGTCTGTCTCCAGCCACTGCCTGACCTTACGCTCCCACCGTAGCTCTCTGGGGCAGGGACCGTCCCTCTGTTCTTTGCGCACACACAGCCCAGCACAACGGGGCCCTGCCATCTAGGTGCTACCACAAAACACACCCTACTAGGGCAGTCAGGGAAGCAGATGAGCTCCTGTGATGCTGCTGGGGACTGGAGCACAGGGGACAGTGAAGTGGGAAGGGGGCAGCCAGTGTGAGCCCAGAAGAGCCGATCTCCCTAACCCCTCACTTCTTAGTTATTTCCCTTTAGCCGTCTCACTCGGCCTCCCTTTAACTCCTGGGCTAGAAGGAGCCAGGCCTAGCCACACAGCAGTGGCCCAGGAGCTGATGCTTCCTTTGCTGAGTCCTCAGCCCGCTCCCGTGGAGAGGCGAGCCCAGTCTCTCTGCTAAGCCCCTGGGCTCGCAGCCACCAAGAGCACAGTTGCTTTATTCCCATCCTCTGCACCCCTGACCTCCCAAGGAACAACCTCGCCCCTCCTTGTCTAAATATTTGCGAAGCGGCTGAGAAGGCGCCCGTGGCAGTGACAGGATGCACATGCTCCGGAGGAAGGAACGTTCCCCAGCCGCCTGCGTGAGGGAGTTTGCCTGCATTGTTAGCCCCGCAGCGGGGACGAGCGCCCTTGGCCTCAGCTCCATGAGACTCCAGGTGCTGCCCTTCTCCTGCCCTTTCGCTCTTCAATCGCACAGCGAGCTCCTCCTGCCATTTTCCTCTGACCCAGCCAGCCCTGCCCACAGGTCGAAGCAGGGTCCTAGCAGCGATTGTTCCTGGGCACAATCCCGGGGGGCCAGGTGCAGCACACGCAGGAGGGCCGGGCACCCTGTCCTGAGAGCTGACAACGCAAAGACAAGGCGCAAGCAGTGAGCGGAACCAGCAAAGCGGAGGCAGGGCGCTCGGGAGGTCCCCAGGTTGGCTAACGACAGGCACAATGGGACGCGGCTAATCGTTTCATTATCTTTTTAAATGACCCCTTTGAAAATTTCCTCTCAAACCACAACCCTTTGTGCTCCCTTAACATCTGCCCCTGCCTCACCCTGAAAAGGGCCTCGGCTTGATATGCTAGTGTGGGTGGGTGGGTGGGGATGGGGGGGGTGAGGGGGGGACTAGCATTGGCTGCCTTCTCCCTCTCCCACCTGGCATTACCAGAGACATGGCTGCTCCAGGGCTTGGGGTGCTAGCCTGGGACTTAGGAGTTCTGGCTCCAAGTCCCTGTTTGGCTGCAGCTTTCTGTGGGCCCTGGGGTGAGTGGCTCAGGGGAAGGTTTTCCAAAGACACCTGTTAGGCACCTAACGCCGTAGGACCAGGCAACTCATTGCCACTGGTGCTTTTGGAAACCTTCTCCCCTTAGGGGCAGTGTGCCTCCACGCCCCGGCTCCTAGCGCTGTCCTAGCTCCCAGGCACGTTGTGAGGGGAAATCCACTACAGAACGTGAAAAGTAACAGAGGGTCCTGTGGCACCTTTTAAGACTAACAGAAGTATTGGGAGCATAAGCTTTCGTGGGTAAGAACCTCACTTCTACAGAACGTGAGGTGCTCAGCTACCCAGGGTCGGGGGTTCAGATAAGAACTTGAAGTAGAGTAGGTGGCACTGACTTGTTTGTATCCGACTCTCTACGTGACAATGATGTCGCTGTAATCAGTGGGGCCTGCTCCATCCCTGGGGGGACCCTGTGACTGTTAGAGGAGATCAGTGAGTATCAGCCTGCTGGATGCTGGCTCC
Source organism: Malaclemys terrapin pileata (assembly GCF_027887155.1). Lineage (NCBI taxonomy): Eukaryota > Metazoa > Chordata > Testudines > Emydidae > Malaclemys > Malaclemys terrapin. The sequence goes on along the minus strand of NC_071505.1, from coordinate 9,674,139 downwards.
CAGCTCCCAAGGGGAACTGAATCCTTTCAGGCTCTAAGTTCGAAGGGATCTTTCCCATCCCTCCTGTCCGTGACCCGGCATGTTCAGCTGAACGTGCTGAGGAAATCAGTGCTGCTCCGAGATCTGCTTTCTCAGACCCCGTGAGCTGAGTCCTGCCCCAGCAGTCCCCTGGCAATGGGACAAAGGAAATCAAGGTCCCCTCCTGCTGAGGGACAGACAGCAAAGACAACGCCAGCCTGGGGAAAGGCGTGAGGACAGGCAGAGCCGTGCCTGCCATTGGCACCTCCTGCTGTGGGATCTCACAGGTCTTAGGCAGGCTCAGAGCATGCCGACAGGATGGAGCCCTGCTGGTGAGCTAGGCGTTCCCCCACCTAGCTTGAGATTCTCACTTTGGGGCCTGTGGGGGGTTTGGCTTGAGCGAGGGCTCTGAGCAGCTCCTTGGCTGTGGGGCAGGGGCAGGGCTCGGGCGGCTTTGTGAAAGCCGACCGGCAGAGACGTAGGTGCACATAGGGATTTAGGAGCCTACAGGGTTAGATGGCAGCGAGGCAGCAATTTTGAAAATCTCAGCGGTGTTTAAAAAGTGGCCGCAGGCACCTACCTAGTGGCCATAGTCACCCACATGCTGCTGAGGAGCTGGGCCTAAGTGGCTTGCCCCAGGTCACGCAGGCAACTTGTAGCAGAGCTGGGAACCGAACCCACTCTCTAGGCTTGGTCTTTCCCCGCCCTGACTGCTACGAATCAGCCAGGGCCTGCAGAGCCATTGCTGGCTAGGCCGGAGCAGCAAGCGCAGCCGCGCTAACATCCGTGTTGCCAACGCTTATGATTTTTCTCGGGAATGACGGGATTTTGGTTGGGGCCGGAGCCGGGCTTCCGCTGATGCAAGATGCTCCCATCCTCTAGTGACCCCTCAGAGCTGCTGCAGAAAGAGCTCTCTCCCCTTCCCCAGGGCAACGGGCAACCCCAAGGGAGGAGGGAGCTAAAGACCCCAGCAGCTCAGCTCCTCTCCTTCCTCCTGTGAGCAACCAGGACAGGACGGTGCCTCTGCTCCTCCCCTTCCCTGCAGCAGCTCCCTGGGGAGGGGTGGAGAGTCCCAGGAAGCACCCAGCCTGGAAGGAGGAGAGGGGGGGTCCCACTGCAGCCCCCCAGGCCTGGGAGAGGGGGTGAAGAGCTACAGGAGGAACAGAGGGGGCTGGGTGGGATGAACTGATGGGGCGAGGGCTGGGGGCAGAACTGATGGGGTGAAGTAGGATAGGACAGGACTGATTTGGAGGTCAGGGGCAGAATTAATTGCAGGGCAGGGGATGGGGAGATGTTGGGGTGAGAGTTCCTGCAGTGGGGGGGGGCAAATCCCCTTACCCAGTACATTTGGGAGAGTGAGCAGCCCTAGATATCTCTCAGACCTACGCTGGGGCTGGGCAAGGGGAGTTCAAAAATCAAAAGATAGAGCAAAAAAACACAATACCGTCTTTTAAAAAAATCTCATGAGATTGTGGGCTGTCCTCCTGCCGTGTTGGGGTTTGATCTCTTGAAGTTCCCAGTACTGCAACATTCCCAAAGGCCTGTCGACACGATTAAGAATGCCGCAGGAATCGGTCTCCCTAGCAGCTGGCTAATTCTGCAGCACTTAGTGGGCCTTTTTGAGAGTCATGAAGCAAAGGGCTTTAGAAACAATGTGACTTAGCACTGATGAAGGGCGCTGGCCTATTTAAACCCTGCATGGGACACACCAAAGCAATGGAAGGCCTGGCCCCCTCAGGTGAAGAGGGAGCCCACAGAATCCAGAACTGAACTAAAAATGGAGGGTAAAGAATGAGAAACAGGGACAGGGTGCAGCTCACAAGTCAAATTGAGGGACCCAGAGGGGGACCCCACGCACAGAACGCCACACAGAGTTCACTACTCCCACATGGAGTCAATGCAGTTGGTTGACGCCATCCAAGGAACTCTGCAAAAACGAGGGATTGGCAAACAGGCCTCAAGTCACAGGAACACGACTTCTCTGTCCTGCTTTGATGTGTGGCCGATCTGGCCAATGCCAGGTGTCTGACAAGGAAGCCTCAGGACTTTGTGGGGCCATGGATGGGTCAGCCCAGGAGACCAAAGGGCTCTGGTCATCTGCAAGTGTCATTTAATCACTCTGCTCTACCGTGCCCTGAAGTGGCTGCCTGGATGGGCAAGAGGATGGTCCTACCTCCATGGCCCATTTGGTCATTGCTGCCTCTCCAATGACTGCCGGTGGCTATGGATGCCTCTCCACTAGAAACCCCCAGGCTCACCACCTACAGGCTCCCAAAGAGCCATGGGACAACTTTCAGTCCCTCCTGACGTGCACTGGGGGGGGGGGGGGGGGGGGGGAGGTCTGCTGCCCTCGGAGACGAACATCTCTATTCCTCATTCCCAGCCTCTTGAACCTGCTAGTGCCCCATGGTTTCCATCTGCTCCAATACCTCCCTGCCCCTCGGAGTATTTTACATTCTTTGGCTGGAGTTGACAGGGCCTGACGGGCTGAGCTAATCTGGTTCCCACACTGGCAGGAATCTAAAACTAACATCCCCAAATGAGGTAACAGCACTTGAATCAACAAACCGCCCTAAACAGATGGGCAGGGAGAGAGAACAGAGATTTCCCCTGGCCGCCACTCTCCAGCTCAGTGAAGTACCTCAGCTCGGCCCTGAGCGCGGCTGACGTGGGAAAATCCAGGCTTCAAGGCACGGTTTATAGCACAGCAAGCTCGGCCTGCACCCGTCGGAGGCCTGCTTTCCCATGTCAGTCGCTGTGGGGGCGAAGCCGCCAGGCTGCGACGCTGCGCAGATCTCCAGGAAGTAAAGGCCTGCCCTCCCAGCCCCAATCCTTTCCTTTTCTGGTGGCGAGGGAAACAAGTTGTCACGGGCCCTTTAAACAATAAATCAAATCAATGAGATGAATGATATGGTGCGTCTGAGAGGCCCAGCAACAGGTTTCCCTGCCTAGGGAAACCAGCCTTGCTCTGGTGACATTATACCGAGCAAGGGGCTTCCCCTTTAAAAAATTTTCTTGCTTCAAAGGGGCTGTGAGACAGAGTGTGAGGTGAGCCCAGCACACTGAACCTGGTGATTAGGGGAGAGGCATGAGACCGGAACTCAGGGGACCTGGGCTCTACTCCAGAGACTCCAAAAGCCTTTTACCAATGTTAATTGTGCCTCACGCTGACTCTATGGAGGTAGGAAAAGTAGACAGTAAGGCTCACTTTACTAGCTACTGAAATGCAGCCAGCTCTGGGGTGGCGGGCAGCAGCTCTTTAACTGAACACTGCAATGCTACCACATAAAAACAGCAGAATACTCTATCCAGCTGGATCCGACAGGATCCGCACGTGCCTCCCCTGAGTGCCCGACTCACCCCTACCTGGTCTCAGGGCCAGCCCACAATATTTTGGCACCTGAGGCGGGGAGCTCAAATGACTCCCCCATGTCCCCTCACTTGGGCCAAAACTTTGAAAGGTCTCAATTCTGCCTTCTTCCTGTTCTACTCCTCTCATGGTACTGCTCTGCTACCTACCCAAATAAAGGAGAACTAACAATTTAAAATACCTTTTTCAAAAATTTTAAGTAACACTTAACTTTCAAACTCCTGAACAGCAAATGTAACTTTTCTTGTCGTCATAGTAAACACTGGCATTTTTATCTGTTTGAATAATCAAAGTGGTGCTTTCGTGGTTGCAAAGCTTTGAACTGCTTCCTGAAGGTCCACAGTCTGGGCCAGCTCATGCTCTATTGAGATGGTTGCAAGGCCGACCAGCCTCTCCTGTGTCATTGTGGAGCGTAGATGTGTTTTTATTCACTTCAGCTTGGAGAAGCTGCATTCTCCACTGGCAACTGTTACAGGAAGTGTTAGAAGTATGTGCAGAGCAACAAAAGCATTTGGAAAGAGGGTGGTCAACTTATTTGTGCACATATATTCCAGAACAGCCTTTCGAGTTGATCCTGCTGAAATGTATCTTGAAAGGGCTTTCAGTTCATCATCTAAATCACTCGCATCAATATTGCGCATGTCATCATGTGTCAACACTGTCTCTAGTGCATTGTTGGTGTAGGTCTTCTTCAGGTTTAGTGAGGAGTTTTGGAATATCCTACAACATCCCAAATATACTGCTGTGTTCCTTGAGCTGCATGAAATGTTCTTTAACTGATTGTATTGCACAATCTAGCACCTGGTGAAAGAATTCAACTTTGAATTGTTGTTTGGGGTCTCTTATGGGATTATCCCGTGTCTCATAATCAAAATGTCTTCTTCTTCGGTGACTCTTGTATTCTTGAATGGGTGGGAAAATAGCTTCAGTGTGAAGTTCCTCTGCCAACTTCTGTGCACTCTTCAGAATGTTTTGAAATCCCTCATCTAACCGGTTAGACGGTAGGTATGACTTTGCTTTGTCCAGTTGTTCCATTGTTCCAGATATATCAAGGTCAACACCTTGGAGCCTCTTGCTTACAACATTTATTTCAAACAGTATGTCATGCCACAACACTAAGCCACACAGAAATTTGAAGTTATGTATGTTTCTCGTGATTCCATTTCCCCTGCCACTGTTCTCCCATGAACAGTTCCGGTCATAGCATTATCCTCCATAATGGCAACTATGGCATCATCTATCTTCCCAATTTGGTTTTTGATAGGTGTTTGACAGGCTCCACAATGTTAAGGAAGTTTCCATTGTTTGGCACATACAGCTGATCTGAAGTGCCACGCAGGGCGAGGTTTTGGGTAGCAAGCATTCTCACAAAGGCAACGAGCCTTTTCAGAACATTTTGCCAGTAAAGAGACTCTGATGCAATCTTCTCTTGATGCTGATCATCTATGGTAGCCTTTAACCTTAGTCTCATCTCAAGCTCTTTCCACCTATGGAATGCTCTCTGGCGATTTGCTGCTTTCTCACGGCATGCCAGATTTTTCCAATGTGGCTGGAACATTAGACCGGAAGAGTTTGCAACAAAACAAAAACAGTATGCAGCATTCTGGGTTTTTGAGTACATAAGCCATGGCCTCTCCACTTTGTCACTATTGGGGATTTCACTCCAGTAATGTGTTGGATGGAAACTTCTATTTTCATTGTCTTTGGGGAACATGAAGTTTTTCACTTGCTGTGGCCCATGCAGTACAAGGAAGTCCCTCAGGCTACTGCTCAAGTGGGTCCACAGTCCTGGATCATCTAGACTTAAGGAACTAAACTCAGCAGCAGCTGTTTCTTGTGCCTCCACCACACTCTTCTCTAATCTACACTGTTCTTCAGGAATGTGCACGGTTACATCCATTTGAGATGGAGATATGGATGCTGCAGTAGCTGCCAGGTCACCTGCACTCTGACTAACAGGAAGATCAGGCATCTCCTCACCACTCTCATCCTCCCTGGGGCCGGAAGGCTCACCGTGAACATTTGTGTTTATGACTCTCAGGAGAGCTCCTTCCTGCTTAGATAGAAAAGCTTCCTTTGCTTTCTTGCTTGTTCTGAGTGTTGCCCCAGAGGGGCGTTTTCTTCTTTCACTCATGACTGCTGTTCTGTAACAGCTATAGTGGCTCTCAACACTCAATTGAAGAGGACAAATAAGCAGGCCCTGAGTGAGGGAAGATCAGCATCTTAAGGGCCTAACTGGCTCCTACTACTTCAGCTGACTGCCTGTTCTCCTCAAGTGGGTTCAGGGAAGCAGCAGGCAACAGGAAGCTCCCTGAGAAGATGGTGTGAATCAGTCCAGGCTCCCGGGGGTGCTAGAGAGGTACATAAGAGGCTCCTCCTCCTCTCTCCCCCTGCAGCTCCTGCTGCTTTCTGTTATTCCCTCTCACCTCTTCTCCTGCCTGCCTGTTATGTCTCTTGTGCCCTCCTTCCTCCAGCCCAGCTCGCCACCATCTCTGTGCATCTAGAGCAGAGAGACTACATATCACCAGCAGCAGACACCATTTTCTACACTCTGGGTCCTAGTGGCGCTCCCCCACAGTCTGGCACCTGAGGCGGCCGCCTCAGTTCGCCTCATGGTAAGGCCAGCCCTGGTTCACCACCACGTCCCTGGCCCGCTGTGACGTGAGGAGCTGGCCACCTTCGCTTTGCAGTCCTTGCTGAACGGGCAGTGCCAGAACTCCCAGTGAGCACGTTGGGCCAATGCAGCTTCCCTGCAGCACTACACGGACGACCCCTTCAACGCTCACGGCACCTGCTCACACCCCCTTCCTAAGAGCCAAGTAATTCAGGGGCATAAAGCTTGATCCTGCATCACTGAACCTTGACTTCAACGGCAGCTGGGCCATAAAGAGATGGGATATAATGGGGTTTATGCAGCTGCAACCCCGGGTAAGAGAGCTCCATGTCAGAGAGCCACCGTATGTGCTCTTACAGGGTAGGATGGTCTTGTGATGAAAAGCTGACCAGCCATCAGAATATCCTCTCTCCCTGGCTCCACCACAAGCTTGCGGTGCCTTCGGCATGGCACCACTCTGTGCCTTAGTTTCCCCATCCTTAAAATTAGGATATTGATCCTGACCTAATTAACGAGGGTGCGTTGAGGCAGATTTCATTCGTATTTATCAAGTGCTTAGAGATCTATAGATGGAAGGTTTTAGGGATGGATGAAGCACAGTGTCAATACATTTGCTCTTGTGTGGGAGCTTTCCATCTTCAAAGAACTTCATAGCCGTTCACGCAGCAAGCTGCCAGCCCCATTCTCTGAGGTTATTCCCTCCTTTGACAGCTGGGGAGTCTGAGGTTCAGAGAGGTGATGTGCCCCAAGTCACACAGGAGAAGCCACGGATTAGACTTCGGGACTCCTTGGCTCCTAACCCTGTGCCCACATCACAAGGCCATGCCGTTTGCTTAGTCAATCGTTGCCTCAGCAGAACAGACTGAGGTGGGAACAGACAGAGTCCTGCACTGGGTGTCAGGCGACCCGAGTTCTAGTCCCACCTCTGCTGCTACCCACCCGGGGCAAGTCACTCTGCCCCAAATCCTCAACATATCCAGGTACCTGATTCGTTTCAACAGGAGTGCAGTACCTAAATATCTTTATGTGGTACTGTTTTCCTCTTCCACCCTTTGTCTGGCTTGCCTAGTTAAATCACAAACTCTTTTGAGCAGGGCCTGTCTCTCACTGTGTGCATGTACAGCACCTAGCACGCTGGAACCACGATCTGGGTTAGGGCCTGTAATTATGGAACAATCATTGACTCAATCATGGAACAAAACAATCCTCTTTGGTAGCTCTCGGTGTGCTGCTTTCCCTTGTGTTACGAAGTGCGTGAGATTCTTTCACCTGACTGTCAAGGTTTGGCTAGAAACTTGTTTACCAGATCATCAGAAGGGGGAAGCAGATGCTGCAGGTTCTCAGTTATCTGCTTAGCTTGGGAGACATAAAAATTGTTCTGATTTTCAGGAATTCCTATCATGGGGAGTTAAAGGTAGCTGAGCGGGAGGCATTCCAGGAGCTGGTGAGGCAGGGACCTTCGAATGCTGGTGGGATGCATAATCAAGATCTTACTGCAGCTGCTTAAATATTTAATTAGCATGTCGTGTTAACAACATTTTAGATAATTATGTCTCTAAGAAATTGGAGTTGCAGACTTCCTGACGAGCCTGCCAGAAGGTGCAAAAGTGCAGCTCCCATAAGCACACCGGAGACGTGGACGAGGCTAACCTATGATGTTCACATGCCGACTACCCTACTTGGAAAATGAGCCGGAGGGGAGGGCCGGGGAGCGGAACTTAACCAGGGTGATTTCAGCACAAAGGGGCATTTCTCGGTTTTATTTTTAAAAATGTAAACAAAACCCATCGTTGGTTTGGAGTGGTGCCACCAGCATGAGCCCTGGCTGTGTAGAGACAGACACCGCCATCAGGAGAGGACCGAGCACACGACCTTCAGAACGAAGCACAAGTCCCTGCCGCTAACCTCCTTTAGCTGTGATGTTTTAGCAGGCTGTTACCGTCACGCTCACACACACTAAGCTAGTGTAGTACAGTATCCGTTCTCTGCACACACACCCCTTTTGAACATCTGAGGTCGATGTGAGTTCACGTCCCATCGAGGGTGTGATTTTGTGACAAAGACGTGTATACAGACAGACACCACGGGGTCTCAGCAGGGATCAAGCCCAGCATTGTCAGCACCCACAGCACAAACCCTGCCACTTAGGCTAAAGGAGGAATTTACTCCTTGAGCTGTGCGCCAGTCGCTGGGGCCTGCTGCAGGGAGAAGAGAATCCCAGGCTACAGCCAGTGTGTTAGACAAACAAGATTAAAGAAAGTGACAGCCAGTTTAGGTGCAAATTTTAGGGTTTGTAAATAAAATACAGGAGAAACATTTTCATGAATGACTATGTACATAGGGTGGTTGAAAACTAGGGGTTATTTTTGGTCTGGATTTAAAGATCAGATTTAGAGATTTAACAGAGATCGGGACGGGACCTAATGTGGGAAACAGACTATCCCACGTCTGCCGACAGCAGAGTTCTTACAGCTTCCACTGAAGCACCTGTATCTGGCCAGCATCAGACAGGATACTGAAGCAGATGGACCTTGGTTCTGATTCAGTCTGACAAACTATGTTAAACAGTCCCCGGCAGTTTGCAAACCTGTCTCGTGCTACTGACTGACAACATGGAAGTGAAACTAACTAGAAACACCGGCGAAACAGGCCAGTCTTCATCCTCCAGTCCAAGTGAAATGTACCAGTGGGGAAAAGTAAAGAGGAACGTAGGACGAGCCAGACTGGATCAGCCCTGAGGTCCATTCAATCCAGGATCCTGTCTCTGGCAGTGGCCAGTACTAGTTGTTACAGAGGAAGGTGCAAGAAACACTAAAGTGGGCAGTTCTGGACTATCCCACCCAAAGCAGAAGTTTCCTCCTGACCTCCGCAGTGAGAGGCTGGCTTATGGCCTGAAACATATGAGTTTATCCCTTCCAGACATGCATTGTTATTTTGACATGACAGAACGAGGAGCAATGGTCTCAAGTTGCAGTGGGGAAGATCTAGGTTGGATATTAGAAAACATTATTTCACTAGGAGGGTGGTGAAGCACTGGAATGGGTTACCTAGGGAGGTGGTGGAATCTCCATCCTTAGAGGTTTTTAAGGCCAGGCTTGACAAAGCCCTGGCTGGGATGATTTAGTTGGGGTTGGTCCTGCTTTGAGCAGGGGGTTGGACTAGATGACCTCCTGAGGTCTCTTCCAACCCTAATCTTCTATGATTCTATGATTTTAAATCCTCTTTAACTGTGGATGCTTTATCCATATTATCCATGTTAATTTCTAATACTTTTTGGAATCCTAAGCAATTAAGTCATCAGAGGTGTTATCAGTGACACAGATAAAGACACAGATGGGGTTTTTAGTCTGACAGTCCATTTAAGGAGCTAATTTTCCCCCAATAGCGGCAAGAAAGAGAAGGGGTGACTGATGACCAGGTGGTGGCAGCAGTGAGTCATTTCCCATCTCAGATGTTGCCTATCAGACTGCGATTTAGGTGCAAGCTTGCACCAACCTCACAAGAGTGCTTTCAAGGGGCCCGCTGGCCAGCCATCAAGCCATTGTACTGCTTGAGAGGCCAGAAGTGGCTCAGAGGCCCTGCCTCTCAGAAATGCGCAGGGCTGCCACTCACAGAGTCCCGGCCATTTTCAGGCTCTCGCTTATGTATGTTTTTTAAGCCTGCAGGGTGGGAAAGGGGATTGACTGTGCTTTCAAAACTACTTCTGAGTCCATCCTTAACATCCATCCCCAGAGCCAGGGGGTCAAGCTGGACCCGGACAGGCACATCTTCACCTCTCAAACCAAGCACTCCCCGCCCCCACCAAACACACACACACACACACACACACACAGGAGAGGGAGTGATAGACAGGGATTAACAGGCTGACAAACAGAAGGGGGAAGGTCTGCTTCCCTCTCGGTCCTGGCAGCTTCAGAACTGCCGATCTGTATGAAGAACGCTGTGCACAGCACAACAGATTCTTTCATCTGAAAAAAGCAACAGAGAGTCCTGTGGCACCTTTAAGACTAACAGATGTATTTCATCAGAGGATCTCCACGCATTTTACAGACATTGGGGAATCGCGGCTTCCTGCATTCCAGTGAAGTTAGGGTTATTCCATTTTACAGGTAACAGAGGCACAGGAAGTTTAACTGAAACCCTCTGAGGCCACGCAGGGAGAGCCACGGAAAGGACCCAGAAGTCCTGACCCCCTCTGACTCAGTATTTATACTATCATGAGCCCCACCGGCGCCAGAAACTAGAGCTTTATACTGTCCTAGAGCAACTCCGAATCTGAACTGTGCTCCAAATCTGAAGCAGGCGCTCATGTTCTGTGGTCAAATAATGCTGGCCCCTCGTCCTCATTTCCCAGGTGCTACATCGTATTACAGACAGCGAGAAATAAACTAAATACTTCCCCAGATAAGCAACTGCTGTGGTAGGAGGTTATGTGACAGGGAATGACAAGTGAGGGGTCCCTGAGCTGTGGCGTGGGCCACATTCAGAAAGAGTCTGAGTACTCCTGGTCGAAAAGATAAGTGCCAGGTTCTCCTTTCCACCTAAACCAGTTTTACAGCTGGTAACTCCACTCACTTTAGTGGAGTTGCTCCCGATCTTCCCCAGTGCAAGCAAGAAGAGAATGGGGACTTTTCTCTCTCCCTCTAGGGTTTTCTCAGAAATTGGCTGTTAAAATCCTGTCAGAACTGAAGTGGAGGCAGAGGGAGCGAGAAGGTAATCAGAATGACGTGGTTTACAGGTCCACTCTCACAACCTGCCATGGCCAGAAATGAATCTCGTCTCCTACTGGAACCCTAGTTTTCCAGAGCTCTAAGGCATGTGTGCCTAGTTCTAATTGTCTGCAAGATTCAGGACTGTAACATGGTGCCTGGCCCCTTGGTCTAACCGGGCTTTTTTGACCTTAATATAGAGAGTCCCCAGATTGCAGGTCATTTGCTGTATGATGAGCTGCCACGCTGCCTTCTGCTGTGGCGTTGCTAGGTCTCATAAAATAAGCAAGTCTGTCTGTGCTAGTACTTGGATGGGAGATCTTCAAAAACCAACCAACGAACCACCTCGCTGCTGCGCTGAATGGTGGTGGTGAGTCAGCAGGGGCCGCTGTTCACTCAATATTGAGCGAGCACCCCAGCATGCCATCAGAGGGCAGTGCGCCCCTGGAAATATCATCTCGTAGATGAGATCTAAATCCAAGGTCCTGACCACTTCTGGGATGAAATTCTGGCCCCAATTAAGTTAATGGCAAAACTCCAACGGACTTTAACGGAGGCAGGATTTCACCCTGGTCTTTAAAGCTCCATCTGCACTTTTCCCAACCAACTTGGGTTGGTTAATGCTTGTTTTCTGACCATCTTCCTACTCTGGTAATTATAGTCTGCCTATCTTTAACTCCTGCAACAGTTCCAGCTGGATACTGTCTCTTGCCTTATTGGGTAGTATTGTAGCGTACTGTTAAGCAGTGGCATTTTCCACCCCAGAAGCGATTGCATTTCAATAGCTGGTGAAATCATGCCTGTGCCTACAGCTTGTCAAGCGCTTTGAGATCCGTGGGTTAAAAGCTGCAGGGAAGTTGCTGTTGTAGCCAAGGACAACGGGGTGTTGTATGTAAAGGAGGGTACTCACACAGTGTATAGGCTTGTTCGGGGTTAGAATGATTGCTGAGTCGTTGGACAGGTTCTGGTCCTCACAAACGATCTGAAAAAAAAACAACCCAACCCACATCATTTCTGCACGGTGGAGGGATAGCTGGTCGTTAATGCAGCAGATTGATCAGAGACACAGGATTGCAAACACTCCAATCCGTTCTATAGACTGCGTTAGGCAGGTCAAACTAGATGATCTAATGGTCTCTTCTGGCCTTAGAATCCACGATTATGAATCAAGAGACAGAGATGGCAAAGGCCTGACAGGCCTCCAGGGCCCATCTCCCAACCCTTTAGAGATAAGTGTCCTGAACAGTCTGGGCACTTCTAACCAGGAAACTGTTGTCTGACCTGTATTTGCTAGCGCATGTGCCAAAACGGGCTTAGGACCTAGAGCAAGGGGTCAGCAGGAGAGAGCTGGTCTCACCAGCGTGTTCCTGCCAATAAATGGTTGGAGTCAGACACTCCGTCACATGATTTATGGGAGTCAGCCATGATGCATGCCCACCCACCGTGAAAACAAACCTCCAAAATATTTCCCTCTCCCGGCTTCCTGTTACCACGGCCCCCTCTCCTGTGCCTGATGCAGCTCATGTCCTAGCCCCATCATCTAATTTCTATTGTCGTTTATAGCATGCCCAATTACTAGAGCAAACAGAAACACCAGATATGGCCTCTGTCCAAAGCCATAACAATCTAATTCCTCTCCAAGTCAGTCAGGGCTGGATTCACAAAAGTACCTAGGTGCCTAAACCCCAGATTTAGAAACCTAAGTCCCAGTTTTGGCTCCACTGCAATCCTCAAAACTCCCGCTGAACCCAGGAGATGCCAAACCTCCCTCGGCACCTGTGTTTGTCTTAAAAATGGCCTCCATGCTTATGTTCCTGCCTCTGGGCCTGGGCACTGATGCCTCACTCTAGGCACCTGGACCCCTATCTCCCACTTAAACCCCAGATCAATTCACAAACCGGGGGAAGGCAGGCGTTTGGCCGTCTACGTCATCTGTGGGGCCAACCCGAGAGGTGTGCTCAGAGATCGCCTACCAGACTGGGCCCATCAGGTGAGTTCAGCGGAGGAAGGAGAAGGAAAAGGAAGAGCGCCCACGTAACAGCTGCAACAGGAGAGATTGAGGGAGCCCCAAATCAGAGTATCTGATGGGATAGCTCAGTGATTTGAGCATTGGCCTGCTAAACCCAGGGTTGTGAGTTCAATCCTTGAGGGGGCCACTTAGGGAACTGGGGTAAAAATCTGTCTGGGGATTGGTCCTGCTTTGAGCAGGGGGTTGGATTAGATGACCTCCTGATAAAAGATAGGATGTTCCAATCCTGATATTCTATGATTCGGTAGCCTAGTAGTTAGTGGCACTCACCTGGGATGTGGGAGACTCCCATTCAGGCAGAGGGGGGACTTGAACCAGGGGTCTCCCACATCCCAGAGGAGTGTTCCAACCGCTGGGCTGAGTAATGACTGAGGTAAGACCTTCCCCTCTGCTGCCTGGCTTCTTGGAAAAAACATAGGTAGCTAACCCCACAGCTGGGACTCACAAGCGGAGCTAGGCACCTCCCTGCAGCCCAGACTTAGCTCGGACGCAGGGGTGGGGCTTAGCACACACCCCTCTGGTTGGCATCTCCCATTGGCTAGCTTAGGCGGCTCCATGCCTAGCACGCTGGCTTTTGTGAATGGCAGTCTAAGGCGCTGGTCTGTCCCCATTCATTGTATAGAGACCCTGGGCACCTACCTCCTGTGATTTTCTCAGCACCGAGTTGCTTGGTGCCACAAAGCCTAAGGACCTTTGTGACTCCAGCCCTCGCGCCCTCTATTATACTCCCCATCCCACCCCCGAAACGAGACGTCTTTCCTGAACAGCTTCCCAACAGTAGCCCTCCTTCGCCCCTCTCTCCAAATCTATACACTGGGAGGGTTTGTCCATTCCTGTCTTGCAGACTCAAGAGGCTTTGTAGAGGCTTCCCCGGCAAGAGATCACCCTCTGACGACAACAGAGATACATAAGCAATGACACATGCCGTAAGGAACCCCTGACCTATGCACACACTGGGTGCTGCTTCAAATGAATAAGCTGCTTTAGGAATAAAACACAAGCCTTTGCTCCTTGAGCAGAAAGAGGATCTCTATTTGCTGTCAGCAGCAGTAGTAGGGCTTGTATCTTTTCCGTGGTCCAGCCACCAGAGGGAGACCTGATCACACATATTGAACCTGGCATGTCCCAGTGCCACAAGGCTTGACAGGCTTAGGCTGCCCGAGAGGAATGAGCCTTCTCTCCTGCTGGCTTTCGGCCTGCTCACCTACACCCAGGCCCCTGTTACCTTATTTGGGGGCGGAGAATCACTGGGCTTGGATTCCCTGCTAGGAGCTGGAGTGGGGCGGCTCGGCGAAGCGCTGGTTATAATGGAGATCACAGTTCCAGAGCTTGAGGCTGGTGGCTGTAATACAACACCAGACTGCTGTGTGGTTGCAACTGCAGCTTCCGTAGGTTTGGTAGCACTTTCCGTAGTTGCCACAGGTTTCACTGGCTGGTTCTGGGTGGTACGTTCCTTGTCTGTATTAACACCTAAGCTGCTTCCTAGACATCAGAACACAAACAAACAAGACATGGATAAGTTATAGTGAAGTCCCACCAACATGTGAAGAGCAGACAGGCGTCACGAGGAGCGATGAACTGTGAACTGCAAAAGGAAGCTTTCGCCTAAACTTTACATGACATTTATTGGCAGCCCTACCTGTATCCTGAAGTTTTTTGCCTAGGAATTTCCTCAGTGGTGTTTATTAAAATAAAAGAAAAAGGGGTGGGCAGGGTGGGGGCAGGTTGGAGAATACGGATATGTAAAAATTTGCTGTAGATAGTTATATTTCCTTGAGATGAAACCTCACCACACCGGGGCCTGAAGGCTGCCCTGCTTTATGCCAGGCTAAAGCCACGCTCTGAGGGGATTTCCCAGGGGCCATAGACGCCGACTCCATGGGTGCTCTGGGACTGGAGCACCCACGGGGAAAAACTGGTGGGTGCTCTGCACCCACCGGCAGCTCCCCGCCCCCCTGCCCCAGCTCACCTCCGCCGCTGCTCCACCTCCACCCCTGAGCACCCCACGGCTCCGGTTCTCCCCCTCGCTCCCAGCGCTTGCCACCGCGAAACAGCTGTTTCATGGCGGCAAGTGCTGGGAGGGAGAGGGGAGGAGGGAGAACACGGGGGGGGAAGAGGCGGGGCCGGGGCGGGGATTTGGGGAAGGAGTCCAATAGGGGCAGGGAGGGGGCGGGGTTGGGGCGGGGACTTTTGGGAAGGGACTGGAATGGGGGCGGGGCAGGGGTGGAGTCGGGGTGGGGCCGAGGGGGGTTGAGCACCCACTGGCGCTGCGAAAAGTAGGCGCCTATGCCAGGGGCTGTGATGGGGGGAGGGTGCCAGCTGAATGCCCCCATAGATCCCAGTTATAGAAGGATCTCGCTGATTTCTTCTAAGACAAAACTGATAAAACGCGTGACCTTCCCCGTCCCCTCAGCTCCCCTCCCCTCCTACAACTCTCTCCTCCTTCTCCCCTGTCACAGACACAGCAGTTTCTCATCTGTTCTCCTCCCCTAACCTCTTCACTTGCCCCAGTGGCTTCCTCCCACTTTATCTCCTGATCTCCCTCAAGTCTATTCTCATCCCCTCCCTTACGCTTCTCCTTAACCTCTCTCCTCCGACTCCTTCCGATCACAACACAAACATGCTTTGGTCTCTCCATTTTTTTTTTTAAATAACCACCACCTCTGCCCCCACTTGCTGCTTCAACAACCCACTCTCCCCCATTTCCCTTCTCCCTTTCATCATGAAGCTCATTGAATGCGTTGTCCACAGGCACTGTCTGGAGTTCCTCTCCTTCAGTTCCACCCCGGACCCTCACCAGTCTGGGCTTCTGCCCCTTGCAATCCACTGAAATCGCTCTTGACGAAGTCTCTAATGACCTTTTCTTAGCCAAAGCTCAGAACCAATCAGTTCTCCATTCTCACCCTCCTGGAGTGGTCAGCAGCCTTCGATACAGTCAGTCACGCTCTTCTTGAGATCTTGCCCTCCCTTGGCTCTGTCCTCTCCTGGTTCTCTCTAATCACTCCTTAAGTGTGTCCCCCTCCGACTTTCTACAAGGGCTCTACAAGGCTCTGTCCTGGGTCCTCTTCTCTTCTCCCTCTATATCTTATCCCTGGGTAAGTTCATCCATAAACACAAATTCAACCACCGTCTCCATGCTCTCCACCTCTCTACTCCAGACCTGTCTCCTTCTATTCAAATGGCAGGGGGCTGGGAGGGATATGCCCTATTCCACCCCCTTCCCCCAGGCTCCGTCCCTACCATCCTCTGCCTCCTCTATGGAGCTGTGTGCACGCTGCCGCTCTTCCCCCTCCCCCTCACTAGGGCCATCAGCTGATTGGCGCAGGGACGGAGAGGAGGTGGGGGCAGGAAAGCACCACGCTGGGGGAAAAAGCGGGGGAGGGGGGAAGCTTGGCTGCTGCAGAACCAAGCTTCTGCCTCCTGCCCCCGCAGGGGAGAGCGGTGGGGGGGGGGGGGGAGGGAGGCGGGACCGCGGCAGGCAGCTGCGTGCCACTCAGAATTGGCTCACGTGCCGTGTTTGGCACGCGTGCCGTAGGTTGACGACCCCTGGTCCAGGTCTTCACATCCAGGATATGTCTAAAGTTTGCCGATTCTTCCAAAAGAACTAGACAAGTTCATGGAGGATAGGTCCATCAATGGCTATTAGCCAGGATGAGCAGGGATGGTGTCCCTAGCCTCTGTTTGCCAGAAGTTGGGAATGGGCGACAGGGGATGGATCACTTGATGATTACCTGTTCTGTTCATTCCCTCTGGGGCACCTGGCATTGGCCACTGTCAGAAGACAGGACACTGGGCTAGATGTAGGGCCGTCCCTACCCATTCGCAAAGTACGCAGCTGCGTAGGGCGCCAAATTTCCTGGTGCCCTGCGCAGCTGCGTGCTGCTCCAGCCCCTGCTCTGTCTCTTCCCCATGGCCCCCGCCCCTGCTCTGCCCCAGCCCCGCCCCCACTCCAGCCAGCCCTTCCCCTGAGGACCGCAGGAGGGGTCGGGCTCCCTGCACTCACCGGTAAGTAGAGCGACCCGGCCCAGCCTGCTCCGCTCCCCTGGCTCCCAGCCATGCTGCTGTGGCCAGCTTCCCCCCGCCGCCCCGCCAAGGCCTGGGGCCCCACACAGCGCCCCCGCGGAGGGGCTGCGGAGGGCACCAAAATGGCTAGGGATGGCCCTGGCTAAATGGACCTTTGATCTAACCCAATGTGGCCGTTCTTATGTTCTTTCTGTGGAACCTCTCTAAGATGCAGCTTTTTCTGTCCATCCACACAACTACAACTCCCATCCAGGCTCTCATCATCTCTCACCTTGATTAGAGCAACGTCCTTCTTTCTGGCCTTGACAAATACAGCCTTGCCCCGTTCGTATCCAGAATGCTTCTGCAACAATCATTTTCCTAGCCCCTACCTCCCCTGCCTCCCCCTTCTCCCTCGTGTCAAACATAAGCTGGCCTCCATGGCCTACCTGCTAAATTTTCAAACCAGCACAGACAGGGCCCTGCTAGGGACAAGCGAGGAGTTCGGCCTCTATGCTCCATTTGGTCCTGAGCCTCTTTTGCCAAGGCTGCCAACAAAGGGGCCACTTGCTAGGGTGGCTTTTGTGATAGGGACCCCTGGCCACTGGCCTCCGAGCCACCAGGTGATCTCACGCAGGCCGCTGAACAGCTGCTGGGTGTCAGCAACTGTCAGCCATGGCCAGGCTGAGCTCGACACGAACCCAGGACCTAACCTAGACCGGAAAGACTCCATAACCCGTTTTCTATTCCAGAGTCAGCCAGCATTCCCCCAGCCTCCAAAAACTGCACACAGCCCTGCTCATACCTGTAGTGGTTTCTGTTGTTTGGGGCTTCTGAGATGGAGACGCAGCTGCCGGACCAGTGTCTGCAGAGCTGGGGACGTCAGCGACGATGGTAAAGCTCGGGGTAACAGCTGTGTGAGCAGCTGGGGTGGCCATGGAGCTGGGGGTGGCTGTGGAGCTGAGGGTATGGACAACAGGGGCGGACGGGGAGCTGGGGGCAGCGATGGTGAGGGAGTCTGCAGAGCTGGTGGTGGTGGTGATCGCCGCTGTGCTCTGAGAGGTAGCACTAGCTTTAGTTGGTAGGGTGCTGGTGTCAGCAGGGGTCAGAGTGGTGGCAGGGGACAGAGTGGTGGCGGGGGTCAGAGTGGTGGCATTAGTGTGGGATGGGGCACCGGCGGGGGATGGAGGGACGGTGCCAGGTGATGTTCCAGCACCAGTGAAGGATGGGACGCTGGCACTGCCTGGTGTACCAGAGGTGGTGGGGAGCAGGGTGCTGGCACCAGACAGGGAAGTCGAGGCAGCAGGCAGGATGCCAGGGCCAGTGGAGGGTGAGGTGTCAGCTTTGGTGGGGGTCAAGGTTTGAGTGGGGGTTGGGGCACCCGTAGTCTCAGTGGGGGATTGGCTGGCCTGGGAGGAGGCATCGGCAGACGGGGCACTTGTGGTGGTAGCTGCAGTCATGTCACTTTGTGCAATGACATCTCCTAAAAAACACAAAGGGCCAAATGGTTACAAAATCAGAGGAAAGGTTTCCTGGCTTCCATCCAGCCCCCTCCACCCCCCACCTCCACCTGCTCTTCATATGCACCATGTCCAGCGCGGACACTTGTGTAAATAGCCAATGTGTGGGAACCAGCCCCTGCCCACTGCCGAGAACGCTCGCTCAGCACTTCCCCTGCAGCCCCTATAGGACCAGCTCACTGTGGGGGATTTTCAGAAAATGCCCCGAGGAGCAGCGTGGCAGAGGGGAGGGCTGAGGACGAGGTAAGGAAAAGGAGTGAAGAAGTCAGTCTAATGGGCACAAGTGTTGTAAACTGCATGGATCTTGGAGGGAGGCGCACAGGTTGCAGGAGGGAAGAGTGTGGAGGAGGCACCAGGAAGTCGGTCTGTGTGCACATGGCCGGAATCCTAGGTGCAGACAAGCATCTCTGTAAATAGTTCTTACTGAACTGTTGAATTTTACAGGCATTGAGTCCTTTCATATTATCATCTAGACTGTGAGGCATGAAAAACTACGTAACGAGCCAATGGAGGAGCATGTGAGACTTGCCCCGATACCAGGAAGGCTCCTTCCCTCTTGCCACCCCTCTGCATTTTGTTCCCACGTCACCTCCAACCCAATCTTCAAAAGTACCCAGTTGAAGACTGAGTCTATAGAGAGGAGCTGTGGCAGAGGGCAGCAGCAAGACAGCTCAAAACCACAAAAACCCAGTTCAGAGGGGTGAGCAAAAGAATAACACCAAAATTGATTTAAATTAAAAAAAAAACAAAAAACAAAAAACCAAGCAGCAAACCAGACAGGGTATCTTGCATATTATACATTCACCAATGGTTCCTGCAGGTGACCCATTCTCCTCTGCCAACCAGGGGTGCTGGAACAATTTGTGTAGTGGGGGTGCTGAGAGCCATTGAACCAAACTGTGCACCCTGTATATGATGGAAACCACTTCAAGCCAGGGGGTGCGGCAGCACCTCCACACCACTCGTTCCAACACCTATGCTGCCAACTGCCTGACTTAGGGTATGTCTACATTTTCGAGCTGGGGGTGTGATTCCCAGCTCATGTAGGCATATGCATGCTGAAAGCGGAGTGGAGTTGCGGTGTTGCGAGGTGCTGGCCATCCCAAATACATAACGGCTGGCTAGCCCCACTCATGCTGCCACGGATACAATGTATTTTTAGCACGCTAGCTAGGAATTGCATCCCCAACTCTAAGCACAGACATACCCTGACTGACTGTCCCCCAGCTGGAAGACTGGGGGTTTTATATGGAGAGAAAGGAAGTCCCTCCCTCAACTCTCTACTTGACTGACAGCCTTCTTAGCCAATTGGCTTTACACATAGGCTCACGCCCAGACAGTTTGCTGGCTTGGGTCTCATTAAAAGCCTCCCCACCAGTAAAAGCGCCACCCACCAAGCCATCAGTCCTGCTCACGTTCATCCTTTCATGGATTAGGGCCTGGGTTGAGTTCCCAGCTGGCCTGCTGAGTGTCCTTGGGCAAGTCACTTCACCTCCCTGTGCCACCTCTGTTCCCCATCCCAGCTTTCTGTCTGACTTGTCTTGTTAGCGCTTTGGGGCTGGGACATGACATGTATATGAAGCGCCAAGCACAATGAGGTCCTGATCTCCGCTGGGGGCCTCTACGTATTATATAATTATTAAAGAATAATAATATGTTGGGGATCTGATTTCTCCCAAAGCTGTGGTTGTTGACCCTGCCAGAGCCAATTAGGTGTCTGCCTGGATCCCAAATGGCCTGTGTCCGTGTCACCTCCAGCTGCAGCGATTTCATACCTCCACCCCCTCGCATGCTCCTCCACAGAGGGGAGCTTCCGTTAATTAATTCCCAGCCACAAAAATCTGCAACCTATGACTTTTCCTGGATGGATGAGAGCTGCAATTCTCACTCCCACTGCCCATCCTATGTATCCAGGCTCCCTCGCACAGGGCCAGCAGGCTCAAGAGAGATGCGGGCTGGAATGGAAGCAATGGAATTCCCCCCCACCCCCCGCTTTGTTGCAGTTGATATCAAAAGGCATAACAGAGACAGAGAGAGCGGAGATCGAGATCTCCCGCCCACTCGGAGCCCCTGGCAGGAGCGATCTATCTAAGAGGCACCTGTTAGGTGGGACCGTCAATCCTGACAAAAGGCCATTGTTTCAGCACAAACCCAGTAATGCAGTCACGGGATGGTGAGGATCCTTGGGAAGCCCCTTGTTAAACACCCCTCCCCCCAAATTCATCAGAAGGTGGGGGTGATTTTTTTTTTTTTAGACCTCTGATGGAGCTCACCTCAGCCCTGGCATCCACCCCACCCCCATCCAAAGACAACTTTTCTCTGGGCCTCAGGCAGATTCTTCTAAAGAGCAATTTTTGGCAGCTGGAATGGAGCAGATGCCCTAACTGGTATGCAGGTCCCTAAGCTTCCAGGGGAGAGGAAATCCTCAATCCCATCGCTTCTCCCCATCTCAGTTGACACACACCACGTCGTGGGCTCTCTTATCAATACACTCAGCCCGTGGCTGAGTCCTTGCACTGGTAGGAAGCCAGCGTGTCCATACCCACGTTTGTGCTAATTTACTTTTTGCCATCCATCTATTGGAGAAAGTTACCCTGATGCCCAGCCGGGGCAAGGAAGGTCCTATCTATCACTGTTAGTTCAACTGATGGACTGCCAGTGAGGATGCACCTCACTGCCACCATGCGACCAGGTTAAACAGTCCTCCCGCTGCTGTTTCACAGACATTGCTAATGGGGCCAGGCTGGACAACTTTCTGCAACTGCACTCCCAGGGGTCCCTGTTTGCTCAGGGTTCCTTCCCTGCCTCCTCCCATAGTAATGAGAGCACGATTTTACTGAAGAGGGGAACAAACAAACAGATTTCACCGTCCCTCGCCCTGTCAGGGAACAAATTATCCCCAAGAACACCGGGTTCATCTAAGGGGAAGAATATATTTTTGCAGGAACGCAATGCTAAATGATTCCCATCATCTCCCTAGGGAAAGACTCTTCCTGAAAGTCTGAGGAGGAATTTCACCTGGGGTTTCAACTAGGGTCACGCTCCCCACGCCCAATTTTTGGTAAGGTGGAAAATTATCTACCTCCCCCCATTCCGGGGTGGTAGCATCAGGGTGAAGTTAGTGACACTGCATTAACTGGGCTTTCATCTCTTGTAGCATGCCAGGGAAAACTAAGAGGTACGCCGCTAGTCCCCAGGTTTGCTGGAAGACAGTATCTCGGAGGTGGAATTGTCAGGCAGTTGCAACGAATCCAAATCCTGAAAGCAAAGGCATGTTGCATGGGACGCTTTGAAAAGGCAGTTAAAAAGTCACACACACACACCCCAGTTTGAGGTTAAATAGTCTGGGAGGAATAAGTGCCCTGAATAAGAGCATAACACCATCATGTCAGTGTGCATGTGAGATTGTTTGCCTCCCTCGAGGGAAGCCCTAGCGTGGATAGGAGCCTCATACCAACTGCTAGCAACAGGAGTTACCCCCTCACAGCAAATGAGGCAGGTCTGTGGTTGCAAGGCTGAAAGTGCCAGGTTCAATCCTCGTTGATGACTGAGCCTGATTCTCTATTGGCCCTTGTCTTGTGTAGTCATTCCTGTCAGCACAAAGTGGATGTGAAACGCTCCTGTTCTGATCTGATCGTACTTGGCGGTGGTGTGAATGACCATCTGAGGGGCTGGGCAATGGAGAGCCTGCTCCTCTGCTCCTCACGTTGTTAGGGCTGGTTCTGTTTATCCAAACCCAACCGAGGGCCACATCATCGGCTGGTGTGAATCGGCATAGCTACACTAAGGTCCACAGAGTGATGCTAATTTACACCAACTGAGGATCTGGCCCAGAGTTTTAAAACTGAAGCTCCAGATTGGTGGAGGGGCAGGAGGAGAAACTGTGGCAGGATTTATTCGGAAAGGGCCCCTGGGTCCGGGCGCGGGAAAAGAAGGGTCCCTGGCTCTGAGAAGAGAAGGGCCCCTGGTACTGGGTGCGGGAAGAGGAGGGTCCCCCGACTCCGGGCGCAGGAAGAGGAGGGCCCCTGGCTCTGGCCATGGGAAAAGAAGGGCCCTGGCTCTGAGAAGAGGTGGGCCCCCGGCTCTGGGTGCGGGAAGAGGAGGGCCCCTGGCTCTGGCCATGGGAAAAGAAGGGCCCCTGGCTCTGAGAAGAGGTGGGCCCCTGGCTCCGGGCAAGGGAAGAGAAAAAACACACCAGAGCAAAGTGCCTAGAAAAGGAACGTCCCTCCTCTTCCTCCCCCAACACCATCTAAAGCCACCTCCCCCCACCCCCTCGCAGCTCCTGTTGCTAGGTTCACTCCCCGTCCAAGTCCTTTCATTTCCTATCTCTGTAACTCCCCCTCCCCCCAATCACCTCTCGAAAGAGCTCAGACTGGCTCCAAGTCTATTAATAGTGGGAAAAGGAAACACAGAAGAATAACCTAGGAAATTGTGGGCGACACCCCACTCAGCCTGTCAAGCAGAGTCCTGCTCACAGAGTCGTTGGCCAAGAGCCCCTGCTTCTCTTGAGATCTGATGGGAAACTGAGGGACATGGGGTCGTGCAGTTAGTGGGAGGGGAGAGACAAACTGGGGCTGAACAGGCCTTTGGAAATGCCTACTTCTCCCTTTGCAGCCTTTCCTGCTTAAATAAGGGTACATCTACACTACAGCGGGGAGTCGATTTAAGATACGCAAATTCAGCTACGTGAATAGCGTAGCTGAATTCAACGTATTGCAGCCGACTTACCCCGTTGTGAGGACGGCGGCAAAATCGACTTCTGCCGCTTTTTGTCGGCAGCGCTTACTACCGCCTCCGCTGGTGGAGTTAGAGCGCCGATTTGGGGATCGATTGTCGCGTCCCGACGGGACGCGATAAATCGATCCCCGAGAGGTCGATTTCTACCCGCCGATTCAGGCGGGTAGTATAGACCAGACCTAAGGGAAAAGGGTTGACGTCATTACAGGGAAGATGGGATTTGGGAACCCAGGCATAGCATTTACTAGGGGAGGGAGTGTAGCCTAGAACAGTGAGGTGGGAGTCAAGAGTCTTCAATTCTTTCCCTTTCATCAGGCAAGATCCCAAAGTGCTTTGCAAACATTAGTTACAAAGAATCACTCCAGCTGCCACTGAAAAGCAGCCCCCCTTGGGCAGCAGCTGTGCCAGGAAGTGAGGAAGAACATAATCTCCAATTGAAACCGGGAGGGAAATTAGACAGAAAATAATCACTCACGCTGGAATGTGGTCAGGTGACCTGGGCAAGTGCTCCAACTGCTGACTAACCAGTCAGGATATTTACTGATCACGTGTGGGCAGGGCCGCAGTTTTATGGCATTGTAGAAAGACGGCGAATCTAGCACAGCGCCCCCTACTGACCTGCGAGCACACTGGTCACGGTAGTTCTATTAGTCACGTGCTAAGCCAGTGACACTCAGACTGAGGTTCGGGAGCCGCAAGTGGCTCTGTAATGTGTCTCCTTTGCAGCACATGACATTCCACAGGGCGTGATGTAATTATTAACCAATCCGGATGTTTTGACTATGTTATTAACCAATTGATAAAATAATCATGCTTGGTCAGTCATTTTGCTGTGGCTCTTTGAGGTAACGTCGATCGCTCATTCGGTTCCTGAGTATCAGGACTCGAAGCCAAACAATGGGTCCAGACGATAACCCAGTGCCATTTACCCCGTGGAAAAGCAGGTGTCCACATGACAAAAAGCCACTCACTAATTGGCATTAGCGGATCCCTTTGCTGCTGGCCTCACGAGCGGCGATTACGAGGTGGCTAGATCATGGAGAATGAACTGATCCCCTCACCTCTTCTACTCTGCCGCAAAGAGAAATCACAGCATGTGAGGTCCTCCAAGCAATGATACTTGGCCACACACAGCAACCACTGTCAAAGCACTTTACAGACAGTCGTTCATCCATCCAATCGTTGCATTATACAATGTTAAAGACAGGGCCTGGCACCCAGATAGAATGAGAAGTACAACACCTCTGGGAAGGAAGCTACCATGCTTGGATTCAGATTTAGTGCAATGGCGCTTGGTTTCTGGGGGCGGGGGAGGGTCTGTTTACCCCTCCCCCCAACTGTGACAAGGACTCGTTATGGAATTGGCTTTTGAGTCGGAGCTGTTTAGAGCTAGTGTGTGAGCGACACAG
The DNA here is from genome assembly GCF_027887155.1 of Malaclemys terrapin pileata. Classification (NCBI taxonomy): domain Eukaryota; kingdom Metazoa; phylum Chordata; order Testudines; family Emydidae; genus Malaclemys; species Malaclemys terrapin. Next base: position 9,649,731 of record NC_071505.1, on the reverse strand, counting down.
AGACAATCAAATCAAGGCAATAAAACACGCTGTGTCGTCTCTGCTCTCAGATAGGAACAAGTGTGTGTGTGGGGGGGGGGGGCGGTACATTCTGTCCAAAGCTTGCGCCCAGAAGGTCCCACCTGATAAGCCCTGACTGTCTGAATCAAGGGAGAGATAAAGACAGGGCATTCTTCCGATCCTGAAGTGTCCTGTTCTTATCGCCCCAGTTCAGATGGAGAGCCTGGCAAGGGCTCTCAGTGGGTCAGATTTCAATGGGCACCAGCTGCAGTGACGGTCTCCCTTCTTTCCCCCCCTTCCCAAACAGGTTGATGGATGCTCCAGGCCGCCGCGGGAATGATTTAAACCAGCGATGTCCACAATCACGAGAAGGGACATTTATCCACAGGAAGCAGCCGCACGGCCAGCCCTCCCCAATCAATCTCCACATGTGACAAAAGAGAAGTCGCTCCCAAGAGGGTGGCCTTGTGGTTAAGGCACTAGACTGGGACTCAGAGGGCTTCAATTCTCAGCCTTGCCACTGACTTCTTCTGTGAGCTTGGGAAAGTCACTTTGTCTCCCAGTGCCGCAGTTCCCATCTGTAAAATGGGGCTAAGCATCCTTCCTTGCTCCCAGTGCCTGTACTGTCTATTTGCACCGCAAGCTCTTGGGAAGCAGGGACTGTCTCTCGCCACGTGTTTGTACAGTCCTTAGCACAGTGCACTACTGTGAACCAACATCAGGGTTAAATCTAGCATCTTGCGGGGGGTTAGACTAAAGGACCCGTCTAACCCTATGATTCTATGATCAACAGCAATGTCTCTGCTAGGGTGGACTGGGGACAACAAGGTGCTGGCTCACAGGCTCCGACTCCCCCCCCCCCCGGCTCCCCCCTCCAGCACCGCCCCCTTCCCCCAAGTCCCCATCCCTGCCCTGCCTCTTCTCCACCTTCTCCCCTGAGCGCGCCGCATCCCTGCTCCTCCCCTTCCCTCCCGGAAAGTCCTAAGTGCCGCCAAACAGCTGCTAGGCGGCAGGGGGGGTGGGAAGCGCTGGGAAGGAGGGGGAGGAGCGGGGACGCGGCACGCTGGGGGGGGCGGGAGAAGGAGGCAAGGAGGGGGGAGCTTGGGTGCCGGTGGGTGCGGAGCACCCGCTAATTTTTCCCCGTGGGTGCTCCAGCCCCCCACAGAGTTGGCATCGGTGCCTGTGGGCTGGCTTGCAATGGTGGGTTTTGTTGGGTGAACGTATGGGCCCTAAACCAGACTTAGACCCTCAGCTTGTTTGACAGAGGGTCGCAGCGTGGACGGAGCGTGGGACCGGGAGCCAGGAACTCCGCTGTATGAGTTCTGTGTGGCACTGGGCAACTCAAAGTCAATGTACTTTAGCTTCCCTCTGTGTAACACGGGGCTCATAATAGCGCTCTCTCAGGGATGCTGGGTGACCTGATGCGTTCATGGTTATGCAGCACCGTGAGCTTATAAAGCACTGTGTAAGTGCGAACTATTTTTATCGTCACCAAACCCCTATCAGACGGCAGGGACTTTCGGTCACCCCCAAGCTGGGCTGCATTCAGGTCAATGACCCAGAGCTACAAGCCCATCACCGATTCCCCGAGCCAAACACTGCTCCAAAAGAAACAGACTTTACACCTTCAGCCGGACGCCTCCCCTCATCCCACCAATTCTCTGGTGCTTCTGTAGGAGAACTGTTCCTCGCTTCCCGAGTCCCCTTCGCACAGAGTCTGCTTAGTGTGGCAATAGCTCTGACCAGCAGGTCCTATGAAAACCACTCAGCACCCAGGGGGCAGAGACTGCAGCTGTAGGTAGAGGAAGGACAGCCCAGTGCTGTAGCCTAAGACTTAGAAAACCAGGGTTAGAGTCGCTGCTCCCCTACAACTCTGTGTGTGACCTTGGGAGAGTCAACTCATCCCTCTGGGTCGGTTCTCCAATGGGAATAGCGCTTCCCTGCCTTGCAGCAGTACTGTGAGGTGCTCGTATACTAGGCTGATGGGGTACCTCAGCACAGGCCATTTAAAGGTAATCCTGCTTTTACATTTGCAAAATAGGGGGGGCGTTGTGCCTAGCTTGGCTTCTCTGCGCCTGGGAAAGCTGGTCTCAGTTCTCTCCCTCCCTCCCCAGAAGAAGGCAATTCAATTTTCTTTAATATCAAGCTTGACCTCTCTCCGATTTCGCTAGCGTCGGGTGATTGTTAATGGAAAACGGAGCCATTCGCTCTTCAGTTGTGGATTCAAATCCTGCCTGCCACAGGGCAATAGTGACCCTTTAAAAGGGAGCAGGGCCGGTGCACCTGTGACTGGTCAGCTGACCCCAGCTGAGTTTTAAAAGAGGGTACCCAGGTTTAGAGAGAGACTCTGCCTGACTGGGTAAGACAGGCTGAGAGCCAGCCAGGAAAGGGGCACAGAAAGGGGGGCATGGGGCTCTCACTGCCTGCTCCCTGGGAGCCCTAGAGAGCAGGAATGCCTGAGTCCCCCTCCCCACCATGGGAGGGCAGGTGTAGTGAGATTGCCAGAGTGCGCTTGGAGTGGGTGCAGAAGGGCAGGGGGAATGCCCTGGGAGCTGTAGCCTGGGGCAATTGAGGAACTGGGTTTTGTTGACCTAGGCTAAGTTTGGACAATAAAACTGCATGAAAGAGCCTGGGGATGTGGCCGTGAGGCCTTGGCAAGCTGGGGGAAGGTCCCTGCCTTGTGACACGTCCCAGATGGGCAGGGACTGGATAGCATCATCCTCAGACGGTTGTTCAGTCACGTGTGGGTCTCTGTTCAGAAGCCGATGGACAAGGGTCCATATGGCAAGTGTCTCACCTGGCCCCCTTGATGGCAGCCTCAGTGGCATGAGCAAGAACTGAACCTCAGGTCAGAGTTGAGGGATACTGGGGGGATAATGTGATGGGAACTTGCTTTTAAAGCTTCCACTGTGCTGAGATTCGATTTCTGAGTTGATCCAGCTTCCCCCATTCCAGCCCATCGCCATTCCCAGGCTGCTAAACAAAACAGTAAGGGACGCTGCGCACTCGGAATAAAAATCCTGTCTACCTAAAACTGCACCGCTCAGGAAATGACAGCGGAACTGCTGGGACCGGAAAAGCAGGGAATGCCGGCAAACAAACCAGCATGTCCCTACTGCTCTCACTGCAGCTCCGTAAAGACAAGTGACCCAGGCTTGAAACCCTTCTGAGGGCTTGTCATTTTAAGGGTTTTTCCCCCATGTAGCCAGAGCAGTGCCAGCCTCTCATAATTTCACAGAGTCTGAGGCCAGAAGTGACCATTTTGGGTTGGACTAGAGCAGTGGTTCTCAACCAGGGGTACGTGTACCCCTGGGGGTACACAGAGGTCTCCCAGGGGGGTACATCAACTCATCCAGATAGTTGCCAAGTTTTACAATAGGCTACATAAAAAGCACTAGCGAAGTCAGTACAAACTAAAATTTCATACAGACAATGACTTGTTTATACTGCTCTATTCCCTATACACTGAAATGTAAGTACAATATTTATATTCCAACTGATTTATTTGATAATTACATGATAAAAATGAGAAAGTCAGCAATTTGTCAGTAATAGTGGGCTGTGACGCTTCTGTATTTTTATGTCTGATTTTGTAAGCAAGTAGTTTTTAAGTCAGGTGAAACTTGAGGGTGCACAAGACAAATCAGACTCCTGAAAGGGGTACAGTCGCCTGGAAAGGTTGAGAGTCATGGGACCAGATGACCCTTGCATCTACGATTAGATCATATCATCAGGGCTGGTGCTGATGCAATGTATCCCCGTTTCAAACCGGTGCAAAATATCCCTCATGTAAACAAGCCCTCCGAGGAGTTTTGCCATTGAAGTTTGTGACGACGATGCTGGTGTAATGATCTCTGAAACTCTTGGAGTCCTGCAAGTGCTACACTGGGCCAACGAGAGAGTTTTCAAGTAAACCAAAATATTATTGAGAACTTAGATCAGAAAAAGACTCAGTGCACCAGAGCAGAGCCGGGCTACTTCCATCACCCAGGTTCCCTCTACAGTAATCATGAGTCAGGCCCGCAAAATCAGGAGATTGGCGCTACAGTGATACAAATAATAAAACTGTCTCGGCTCCGCAGGCCAACGGCTTCAGCCTCATTGCCTCTTCCTGCCCCAGGCTTAACAGAGACCAGCCAAAGGGGGAGAGGCAATTGGGTTTGTGCCTGTTTCGGTAGCAATAGGTTACCGAATTGGGGGGGAGGGATAGCTCAGTGGTTTGAGCATTGGCCTGCTAAACCCAGGGTTGTGAGTTCAGTCCTTGAGGGGGCCACTTGGGGGATCTGGGGCAAAATCAGTACTTGGTCCTGCTAGTGAAGGCAGGGGGCTGGACTCGATGACCTTTCAAGGTCCCTTCCAGTTCTAGGAGATGGGATATCTCCATTTAGGTTATGCTGCAGGCAGGTAGGAAAGAGATCTGTGCTAAGCATGCAGAGGCCAGTGTTACACGCTCCTAGACCTGTGTTTATCCAGTAGCAACCCGGCCACCAGTTTGCATTCTGGGGTGTCACACCAAACTGGGCCTCTCCGGAAACCTGACCCTCTTTCTCCAGTCCCACTCACTATATGACGGAACTTCTTCACAATACACAAGAAAGGCCTGAAAGGTTGATCTGTTTAAAAATAAGGCAGTTGGGTAGGTTTTTCTGCTTGGTTTTATGTTAGAAAGTGAACTCCTCTCTATCCTGCTTTGCCTAGAGCAGGGGTTCTCAAACTGGAGATGGGGACCCCTCAGGGAGTCGCGATGTTATTACTTGGGGGTCGCGAGCAGTCAGCCTCCACCCCAAACCTTGTTTTGCCTCCAGCATTTATAATGATGTTAAATATATAAAAATGTGTTTTTAATATAAAAGAGGGGGTCGCATTCAGAGGCTTGCTATGTGAAAGGGGTCACCAGTACAAAAGTTTGAGAACCAGTGGCCTAGAGGACTCTATGGAAGACCAAAGATGTAGGGATAGGACATACAGAGTCACCATTGAAGCCTGACCAGATTAACTGAGATGGGAAGCAATTTTCATTCAGACTGGCTGAAATGCCAAGTTCTACCCGGATTTGCAACCCCTGCAAACTCAGGGTTTGTTTCTGCTAACACCTATTTAACTTAAACGCCTGGGAGGAAAGGTCTCTTTTTTAAGGATTCTGCACTCTGTAATTAACGCTGGCAGTTCCTGGCTTTTGAGTGTTGAAACAGTGGTCTCAATGTCACATTAACCAATTGTGCAGGGTTTTAATTTCCTGGTTTGTTTTTCTAAAGAAAAGAAAAGAATGAAAAGCGAACGCGTTTTCGAGCTAAATGCACCATACTTCCTCAGCTCTGCACCTGCAGAGACCTACTCCTACATACAGAGAAAGACCAAATCTGGTCTCACTCCTCATTGACACCAGGGTAACTCACTGATCTCAACCCTCAGATGGGCCAAGTTTATATTCAGCCAGGCTAAGGAAGGTGGCGCTAAGCTACCTTTCCTCTCTCCGAATCCTGGGCCATCGCCTGACTGAAACGGCCCCTAGCAGACTTTAGAACAGCTGTTGGGTTGCTCTAAGTTACATGAGCTACAGCTAGAGGCGGAGGCAGGTAAGTGCAATATGCTCTGTCCTAACCCCTCTCTGTACCTAGCCTTGAAAGTGGAAGATGGGGGGTCAGCCAGCCAGCTCTGCATGCTTTTGGCTGCCTCTTTAGGGAAACTCCCAACTGTCCTGCTGCTGTCTCAAGAAGCAAAGCAGATGGGGCACAGAGTTCCATTAATGTAAGCAAGTGGAGGATCTGGTCTGGAGAGTACACTGTGTATTCCTGTACTCAGGATGCAACTAGCTAGATGGGATGGGGAAATGCAGGGCTGTACCAACCTACCCGTATAGCATCCATTTTGCCTGTCCTTCCCCTGTATTCAGGCTCCCTCTTCCCGTCTTCAATGTACTTCCCTCCCACTTGCCATGAGGTTTTTCCTATGGGGCAAGTTCATCCTAAAGGACATTTACAACTCCCATGCCACGGAGAGATTCCAAGACTGGGTTTGTACACCAAGTGCTTCTCCTACCATGCACTATCCCAGAGTGCTTTACACTGCAATAGGCACTGGCAGAGCTGAGACCATGGAAGCAACACAAAGTCCAAACGCAGCCTGGGAGGTTAGACCAAGAAGGATGGAGGAGGTAATGGCACTGGAATTAGTGCTGACTCCCTTCCAAAAGCCATCCTGGACTCTGGACAGCAGTCACTGCGGAAAGGCAGAGGGGACCTCTGCTTAACGGCTCCTCTGTGAGATGAGGGAACAACAGAGAAAATGAATGAAGGGAATTGGAGCCTAGGATGGAATTTCTGCTCAGAGTGAAGGAGCGAGACCCAGCTTCAACTCCCTATGCTGACTAAGGCAGACCACGAACTTGAACCCACATCTCAGGTAAGTGCCCCAGCCACTGGGTTACTGGCTGGGCAGGTGGGTGTGTCTGTTTCTCTCTCTCTCTTTGCAACAAATTTCAAAAGGTCTCACCCACAACCTCAGAATTTTTCGCAAAAGGGAATTCTTCATTTTCGATCAGCGCTGGAAAACAACGGTGCAGGAAACGTCACACGCTGGACCTGGCTTCATACAGGAAGCATTTGTCTGTAAGCGTCCCAGATTCAGTGAATTTACAGTGGGGGTGGGGGGAGGCAACATGGCCTGGCACAAAGGAGAGCTGAGCTCCAGCACACGGACGAGGCAGAAATGACCACACACGACTGGAGCGTTACAATACGCATATAAAGCGGGCACAGCTATGCCCTATCGCTAGTAGCGCAAACGCAGAAAAAAAAAAAATCAGAGGTGGGGGGGGACAGCTTCACCGAGATTAGCAGATCCTAGCATGGAATAAAACCCACTTGTCCTCTGAGCTGAGCATGTGTATGTAACTCTGTGTACAGGTCTGGCCCTTCGTACCTCCCTTCCCTGAGCCCGCAGGGATCGCTCCTCAGCAGCGGCCGTTCCCTTCACAACTCCCACCTGCCTGATCATATCGCACAAGAGGAAAAGGAGAAGATCTGGATCTAGAGCGCCATAGGCAGGTAAAACGCCCGTTGACGTGTCTGGGTGAAATTCAGCAGGGACCTAAATGCTGAGGTGAGCTACACGTCTACCGTCAGCTGGCCGGGTGACAAAGCAGGGTCACTTTGCAGTGGTTTGGCATCCAGGGGACCTGACTCTCCGCTGCCTTGCTCTTCCTGTACTTGAATCATAGAATATCAGGGTTGGAAGGGACCTCAAGAGGTCATCTAGTCCAACCCCCTGCTCAAAGCAGGACCAATTCCTAACTAAATCATCCCAGCCAGGGCTTTGTCAAGCCGGGCCTTAAAAACCTCCAAGAAAGGAGACTCCACCACCTCCCTAGGTAACCCATTCCAGTGCTTCACCACCCTCCTAGTGAAATAGTGTTTCCTAATATCCAACCTGGACCTCCCCCACTGCAACTTGAGACCATTGCTCCTTGTTCTGTCGTCTGCCACCACTTACTTGCTTTAGCCCTGACCTCACCCCACTGCAGGGGCGGGGACTCAGGGGGAAGGAGTGGGGTGAGGGGCCACAGTTCAGGTGCCGGTGGCCCCCACACTTTTAGAGACCTTCTGTCACCCTTGGCTGAGGGAAGGGCGGTAGAAAGGGCCTGATTGCCATACACCAATAAGCACTTTGCCTCTGACGAACAGTGCTGTCATCCTCAACTCGAGCCACTCAGCCCATTATCCGTCACACCCACTGTCTGGCTTTATTTTGAGCCCTGATGAATGACGCTGGCCACCCTAGCGTTCTCACACTGATCTCATCCATCTTCCTGGTGAACGCTGATGTCAATGGGTGGAGTACATTGACTTCAATGGAGTTACGCTGGTTTAAACCAGCCAAGGGCCCTGTCCCTATGTGAGACTTCACCTTAGAGTTTCTCTTCTACAAATTACGCACAATAGTTCTGTGCTTTCCCCAGCCTTCAGCTACGGCCAGAAAATGCTTTCATAGCCTTCTCCCCGCAGTAGGGCTTGAATGGGAAACATTTCTGCCTTCCCCTCTCATCTTTGTCTGCACATGCTGCTTGCTAACTCGGGTCCTGCAGGAAGTGGCGTGGGTGATTCAGTAGGTTGTGCTCTGTCCCCTGAGTCAGGTCCTAAGGCAGAGGGTGTTGTCATGCCCCCACTGTCTTTTGGAGTTCAAAATCAAACTGATCCTCTTTGGTCATTAAAACTCCATGGCATTTCCACAACACTAAGGAAGTCCTGTGATTAAGAGGCAGGATCTCTGGTGTCCTGGCCAAATTCTAATGTTGGTGTATTTAGTTTAAATTCCTGTAGTTCCGACTGGATACAGAACAATTCACTTCCTGCCCTGCATTGTTGTGTAGTGCTGCGGGTTGCACTGTTAAATAGCTGCAGTGCTCTACCCCAGAGGCGGCTGCATTTCGGTGGTGGGTGCAGTGATTAATAAAGATACACAGCTTGACGGATATTGTAGGAACTACATCGGATAGACATCTTTGTGCAAAGTGATCATTTCAAAGTACCTCAAAGGCTCTCAGTCAAATGTTGTTTAATTCCAAGCAAAATACCAGCTCTACTAGGCCCCCTATTTTTGCTGCAGTCACTTGAGACAGGTTTCCCCACAGAGAGTTTAAGAAGCTCTTCAGGATACGCTATGACTGAAGATGTTCTACCCAAACGTAAACTACCACGCCTGACCCTGCAGCCAAATGTCAATGGGAGCTTTGCCTGCTTGGATCCACAGGATCAGGCCCTTTGCTACAGTCACATTGTTTAATGACCTTTGGTAGCTGGGGGTGACTCAGCCAGAAGCCTGGAGATTTCCTGTTAGTGTCTCAAAGAGGGCTGTACGTTTCCGTGCAGTCTTTTGTCTGTGGATGCTATTTAAGGTCCCACCTTTTTGCCTTTAGTCCCCCACCCACCACTCCCTCGCAGTGGGTTTTACCCAGGCGGTTTTGATAGCTATATATTTAAAGGCTATGCATGCTGAACCTTCAGGCATTGACAGGACACAGTTGGCTTGGCAAGAGACCATTCTTTAGGTGGGGAAGGGAAGGACACAGCTAACTCTCCCTCCTATTCAAAACTATTTAAAGTCTGGCACAAACGTCCCTTCCCAATGAATGGCTCCGTGACCATCTCGCTTTAAATCTGCGTAATCAGATCAACTTCTATTGTTGGCAAATTCATAATGGCTTCATTATTTAACTCTTGTGATAGACATTCCAGAAATAGGAAACCCCTATTCGCTTATTTCTGTAAAAAGGAGCACTTGGATCGGTGTTCCGTTTGAGGAAGAGCTTCTGTTCTTCCCCCTTGTCGACATAATACAGGTCTCAGAGATGGATGAGACCTGGAGTAAGAGAGGACCTTATCCAACATACTGTCAATGCCGAATTCTTCCCTACGGTTTATCTGTGATACTGGTAAACCAAGTGCAGCTCTGGCCAAGGCCATAGGCGTTAGCTAAGAACTGACGAACTCAGAGATGGAATCCAAACCAGTTCACCTCTGGTAGTTTTGTTCAAAATAGGTATTAGTCTTATAAGAATGTATTTAGTGTTTAGACTCTACAGAATGCTTGTAAGTTGCTGCCTGTACTAATCTCAGTCCTCATCCTCAAAGGAAACCTGCACAACACTGTCAAAAGACGAGCCTGGGAGCTTCAATTTCATAACTGCTAGACACTAAAATTCAGGGACTGAACAGAGGGCAGGTCTACACTCAAAACGCTGCAGCTGCGCCGCTGTAGCACTTCAGTAAAGACGCTACTGTGCCAACAGGAGAGGTTCTCCCATCGGCATAGTTAATCCACCTCCGCGAGAGACATAGCGCTGTCTACACTGGGGGTTACGTCGGTATCACTGCGTCGCTCAGGGCTGTGGACTTATTACAAGACTATAACCCCCGCGGCCCCTCTTTTTGTGCTATGGCTGTAGAGGTGTTAACAAGCCACTCTACCTTGAATGGTCTCTTAGAGCAGTGGCTCTCAACCAGGGGTACGCGTACCCCTGGGGGGTACGCAGAGGTCTTCCAGGGGGTACCTCAACTCGGCTACATATTTGCCTAGTTTTACAACAGGTTACGTAAAAAGCACTGGCAAAGTCAGTACAAACTAAAATTTCATACAATGACTTGTTTATACTGCTCTATCCACTATACACTGAAATGTAAGTAGAATATTTATATTCCAATTGATTTCTTTTATAATTATATGGTAAAAATGAGAAAATGAGCAATTTTTCGGTAATAGTGTGCTGTGACCCTTTTGTATTTTTAGGTCTGATTTTGTAAGCCAGTAGTTTTTAAGTGAGGTGAAACTTGGGGGTACGCAAGATAAATCAGACTCCTGAGAGGGGTACAGTCATCTGGAAAGGTTGAGAGCCACTGTCTTAGAATATGTGTTAACTGTTTATGCTAAACAATCTGTTCCACCTTGCATTTAGCTGTGAGGCTCAGAGTCCCTTTTCCAGACCTGAAGAAAAGTTGGTCCAATAAATGATGTTATCTCACCCACCTCGTCGCTTTTATCCCACCCATAATTTCTGTATTCCAGACTATAAGGAAACGTGTCAGTTTTGCATTATAACTTTGAAAATGTTTGTTCTGAACTTGTGAACCAAGGTACGGGAATCGTCCCCGCTGCCCATTCAGGAGGCCTATCAAGATTCAGGCTTTGTCTACACTGCACTTTTGTCGGTAAAACTTTTGCCAATCGGGGTGGGAAAAAAACCACACCACACCCCTGACCAACGTAAGTTTCACCAGAAAAGTGCTGCTCTGTCGGCAGGAGAAGTTCAGCAGCTACATGGGAAACCTTACAGCAGCACATGTGTAGCCTGTAGTGTAGACACAGACTAAATGAGCCATTATTCACACCCCTGAGCGATGTACATTGTACCCAGGTAAGTGGCAGTGTAGGCCTGGCCTTAATGTAGAAGCTAAAACAGGGTCACAAAAGAATTTTTCATCTCTTTGCTGTTTGGACCTGTGACAGGTCCAGAGACTCAGAGATCCCCTAGGGTTATCCCTGGGTTTGCCCTGATACAGTTTGCAGACATGCCAGCTCTTCTGAATTAATCGCCAGAGATGCAATTTCCAAGTAAAATTAAGCCCAACTCATGATCGTGTGATAGAACTCTTAAATGTCAGGATTTTTTTTTTTCAGCTGTTGGTCTCCTGCTCTCAGACCCAGTCCGGGGGGGAATGGCTCCCACTCTCAGTCCCAGCCTCAGGGGAGGTGGGGCTGCCCCTGTCGGCTTGAGGCCCCGGGTGGCTGGGGCGGCCGCTGTCAGCCCCAGGGCTACCCTGCCAGCCTGGGAAGTGGGAACCCCACTTCAGCCCCCCAAGACTTGGGGACTGTGAAGAACCCTAAGAAGAGCAGAGGTGAGGCCAGCAGGGCTGAACTATGCCTGGCGATGGCAGGGGGCTGAAGTGAGAGGGATGGGGGGCTGTATTGATGGTGGGTTCTGAGCAGATGGGGCGGTGCGGGGAGGGTGAACCGAGGGCGGTGGGAGTCAATGGGGTCAGGAGGGCTGAACTGATGGGGTGGTGATGATGATGAGGGCTGGGGGACTGAACTGAGGGGGGCTGAATTGACGGAGGTTGGGTGAGGACAGACCTGATGGGGACCTCGGGGACAGGATTAATTGCTGGGTAGGAGACGGGCAGATGTGGAGATGAGCACTCCTGCAGCTGGGGCCAGAATCACCTTATCCAGTACATATGGGAGAGCGGGCGACACCTACACGCACACACCCTGGGGACGGGCAGCGGGACTTCAAATATCAAGAGACTGACCCAAAAAACACATCTTTTTAGAATCTCATGATTTTGGGGGGTCCGGCTCATGATTTTAGATCACTTGAAGTTGGCAATACTGAGTTTGAATGGACACATCACTACAACCCCGACACTCTTCGGATTTAGATTGTAACTCGTTGCTGTATATAGGTTTGCTTGCTTGAACCTGTAAATAACATTTTTTTTTCCTAGTTAATAAATCTTTAGATAGTTTATTACAGGATTGGCTACAGGCGTTGTCTTTGGTGTAAGATCCTGGGTACCAAGTGATTGGTCTCTTAGGACTGGGCGCAACCTGAATATTATGTGATTTTTGGTGTAAGTGACCATTTATCACTAAGTCCAACTTGCCTGGGTGGCAAGATCAACTGGAGAGCCCAAGGGAACTGTTTCGGAGTCTGTGGTAAGACTGATATAGTGATCCAGGAATTCATGTTATTGGATTGGTGAAATCTAATTACAGAACATACCACCAGTTTGGGGTGTCTGCCCTGTTTTTGACAGTATGCCCTGAGGTAGGCATTCATGGCCATGAAGCACTCCAGACAGCATGACAATATCATCCAGTGTTTTCTCCAGTCTATGTACAAATATCACAAGTGAAGGGGCAACCGTCACCTTCCCCAAAAGAGCAAGGATGGTCTTGTGGTAAAGGCACTGAACTAGGGTTTGGGCTCAGTTCCCAACTCTGCCATGGAACTCCTGTAAGGCCTTGGGTAAGTCACTTAACCTTTCCCCATGTGCCTCGGTGCCCCATCAGTACAAAGGGAGTGTGTGGGAGATAATGTCTTGTTTAATTAGACTGTAGGCATATGGGGGGCAGGAACTCTCTCTCACTGTGTGTTAGTACAGCACCTAGCACAATGGGGCCTCAATCTTGGTTAGGTGCTACTGAAATACAAATAATTAATAAAACAATCTCTTAGGTCACGTGACAGATGCAGTGCTTTGGAATATTTTAAGATTATTATGTCAACTTTATAAATGTTGGCTACATCTTGATGGGCTGGCTGGGGATTGTATCCTTGGCTTGATGGGTGAGCACCAGTCGTGCGGGGTAATTACTGCAAAGCCCTAATGCTGAAACAAGGCAGGTCACAAAGTCCGTGGAAGTTTTGTCCCATGAGAAAAGAGCAGAGATTTGGTTTGACTTGGTTCAAGAGGCCTGGCAGAGAAAGAACTTGAAACTGTCTAAAATATCCACCCCGACCAGCTAAGAGGGTCACTCACACTCGATCCAAAACGGACATGAAACTGTGACCAAGAGAGATGGGTTTGTAGCTCCTATGGGGTCTCCATGTGGAAGAGGGGTGACTGCCTGGTATGTTAGACATATATAGTTTTAAAGAGGTTTTCTTTGCAAGACTTTTGTTCTGAATAAATAGTACGTTGCTTTATGAAGACTGGCCGGTCACTGGTTAACCTTGTCATTGCCCTGGAGAGATCAGGACTGCAGGTGCTGAGCTCAAGTCAGACCTGCACAGATAATCAGTCAACTGCAGGAGTCTGCAGCCGAAGTCCCTAGTTTGGAGAGAGAGGTCCCCACCCCAAGAAAGGTGATGGCTAAAAGCCTGAGACCTAAATCTGGTGCTCTTCAAGAGGCCATCAGCGAGGGGCAGTTAACTCAGAAACTGTGACAGGAGGCTACTGCATTTTGGCAGAGCCCGTCCTCTCAAACAATTGCTCCCTTCCTCGCTTTGTACAGCCTACAGAGAAGCTGCCGCGGTGCTTTAGGGCTGTGACAGCAGCCTTGGTAAACACAGGCCCAGAATACTCATGCTCAGACGGTCCTGATCAGCAGTAGCGAGGTGCAGAGTGAAACCTGGTTTAAGCAACCACTTAAAGGGTCAAGAAAAACTGGGTGTTTAACAGAGGTGGGGTCCTAACAAAGGTGGCTCAGAATTGTACTCAGTGCATTTGGGGATAATTTGGGGTGTGCCTTGAGGGCAGGTTTACTGCACTATATATGAATTATAATAATCCCTAGCTCTCAGGTAATGCTTTTCATCAGTAGCTCTCGAAGCGATTTACAAAGAAGGTCAGCATCATTATCCATATTTTACACATGCAGCACCTTTCATCCAAGAATCTCGAAGTACTTTACAAAGGCGGGTCAGTGCTAGACGTTAGGTGACTTGCCAAAGGTCACACCAAGATCAGTGGCAGAAGCAAGTATAAAACCCAGGAGCCTAGAATCACACAGGTTCTTGCTCTGAATAGCCTCTGCTGCCTGTTGATTCCTTTCGCCTCCCCTGCGAGAGGTGCAGAGAGGGGCTTCCAGCGGAGACCAGCCAGAGGTACAACCATGAGCCTTTCTGACTCATCCGATTGGTCTGCTGCCTATAGCCCACGAGGGTCTTGGTTTGGGCTGCACAACAGGTAGTGGGGAAAGAGGAAGAGGCTGCTAATTCATTCTTTGCCTACCAACAGGCCAGAACAATGGCCCAATAAAAATGTTGAATCGTCTACCAAGATAGATCCTACCCAGGAATCAGCCATTGTTTTAATTATTCAATTACCTGTGACTCTGACAAGGCGGAGGAACCTAAAAATAAGACTTCGCTGCCGTGTTTGGCTCCCGAATGGCATCTTCCTTCCAGCTTGCCTGCCCTGTTGTCATGAGTCAGAGGAATGAAATATACAGGGCAACGGCACCCACAGAAGGGTTGCAGGCAGTCGCGTTCGTGAGGGAATCCAGCACCCAGGTTTGGTGCTAGTGGGTTCCTGGGCAGATGCTGGATTTTAATGATGCAGTTTTGCGCTGCGAGATTCTAGCTTTCATGGAAGATGGAGGGCCTAGCATCACTCCACCCAATATAAAATGAGATCTAGACGCAGCTCACAGGGGGCTTAGGTAGTGCAGGGAGGGAGGGAGGCTACATGAGCTCATCACCTGGACAGTTGGAAAGGCAGCCTGGCCAAGTTTGGGCATCAGGAGAGGCTCTTTGGGTGGGGCAGGGGGAGCTGAGTGGTGTCCAGGGAGCACTGAGGCAGGGGAGACGGGTGAATGAATGGGGACTAGGAACAGCGCCGTGTGAGGTGGGCTGAGACACAGGCACCCACCCCCCCAAGGCAATTCTGGAGCCTTCTATGAGGGCAAAAAGGGTCAGCACCAGAGGGTGCGCAGTGCTTCTCTTCTCGCCCTGCCCCCTAGATTCCTCTCCTTCCCACCCGGATGTGGGGCCGTAGGAGGAATGCTAAGGGGGCAACGTGGGGTGGGGGACAGAGAGGACGGGAAATGGAGGGGCACATCTCCCCCACCCAAGGTTAACTATCACCATCTTTCTTTCAGAGAAGTTGGCCGCTTTGCAAACTCCACGCCCAGGTTCCTCTCAAGAGCTGGCTCGCGAATCTGGCTGCCGCTCACAGCCACAGGGGAGCTGGGCTTTAAGAAAGTATCTAAACAATTCCGCTCCAGGGATCTTACTGTCTGGTTCCCACCATTCGGCACGACAGTGAAATGTTGACACAGTATGGCTGCGTATTTCCTGAAGGAATGCTGGGCTGGGATAGCAGTGAAGGGGGCTGCAGGCCGGTGCACAGGCTGGGTTGGGCTGCATACGGGCCCATGGCTGGAATAAGACAGCGTACCATTCGGCGGGCACATGCTGCATTGGCAATGCTGTGGGGCTAAGGCTGGCATTACAGTGGGTGCTATTGGTCAGAGCATGGTATATTGGCAGTGCTCTGGAATAGCCATTGTGTTTGTGACCCAGTATCACTGTGAAATGTGCGTACGGGTACTATGTAAAGAGCAATGTATCTGTACCAGAAAAAAATGTCTTTTTAAGCATGTGAATGAAAAGCAGGGCTTAGATCGGTTTCTCCAGACAGGAGATAAGAAATGTCTCTCTCGGTCAGGCTGTACGTTAAGCATTGTAAGATGACACAATGGATAACATTTAACTCCATATGTAAATGGGTAACAAAGAGATGAGAGGTCAATAGGAAAGGAGCACACAGGAAAGAACAAGCCATGGGGAGCAGGGGTGGGGGTTATCCTGTCGGTGAGTAATGACAGTGAACTTTGCAGGTATTTTTAGAAGGACGAAGACTCCCTGGCTTCCTGTACCCAGGGAGTAAACAGACAGCACATTTGCATTCAGGAAAGTGGTGGCCTGGGTTGAAAATGTTGACGAGAACTTTGGGTGAGATAACAAGTTCACCTCCTGTCTAAAGGAGTTTAAGTGCAGTCTCTAGAAAGCCTGTTATGATTTTGTTTTCAAAGTAACCTTTTGTTTCCAATATTCTTACTCACTGTCACTTGAATCTCTGTTCTTGGACAAACTTCTTCTTGTTTTCACTATAAATGTATCTCAGTGCTGTGGTGTTAAGCAAAGTGCTGGCTCCGAGTTGAATCTTTCCAGCTGGTGTGTACTGTTCCTTTGGGAACAACGGGCCTGGTAATTCTGTGAGTGTTCAGTGGAAAAGGACTGGACGCTGCAGGGAGCGCTCTGAGTACTATGGGGTTGAACTGGCCCAGAGAGAACGAGGCCCGCAAAGGCCGGGAAGGCAGTGCTTGTGCTGTCACAGGCTGTTGGTCTCAGGGAGCTGATCCATAGCACGCGCAGACAAGACTCAGTCATGCTAAGGGCAGGTTGTGGTGAGTTGCTCCTCAACCCTGGCTACCTTTGGGGAATATCCCAGTGCTACTGGTCAGAAGTGGGGTGCATTGGTAAAGCTGGGTTCTGTGCACACATCTCATCTCTGTGGCTACATAGGCAAGTGATTCATCACCAAACCAACACATGCTTTGTTGCAGCAGATTATGTAGTGCTTTAAGATAAAAGACAATGCAGAAAACCATCTTCCCCGACCCAAGAATGGCAGGATGGAGCACGGAGTACGTTTTGGGACAACCCTAAAATAGTCATACATTCTGACGAGGATCTAATCATTCGGATGTTTGGGGAGACACCAAAGCTTATCTGCACCGCTTACTATAAAAGCGCCACATCGTGAAATTGTTACTCAGGCAAAATTGCCACAGACTCCAAGTGGAGTTCCTGTGTGTCCTCTCTAAATCAGGCCTCAACTGTCCCAAACCATATGCAAAAAACAGAGGCACCAAAAATGGAGTCTTATTACAATAGCACCTAGACACGCAGCTGAGATCAGGGCCCACGGCGCTAGGCACTGTACAAACTCACTGAGACTGTACCTGCCCCCGAAGAGCTTACAATCTAACTAAACAAGATGAAGCGTGAGAGGGGAAACAGGTACAGAGAGAAGAAGGGACTTGCCCCAGCTCAGCCAGCAGGTCAGTGGCAGAGCTGGGAATAGAGCCCAGCATAAGCGCCAACTTCTGCTGGCGCCGGTGGGTGCTCGACCCCACTCTGCCCCCAGCCCCGGCCTGATTCCACCTCTGCCCCGCCCCCATTCCAACCCCTTCCCCAAAGTCCCTGCCCCAACTCCACCCCCTCCCTGCCCCTATTCCGACTCCTTCCCCAAATCCCCGGCCCCGCCTCTTCCCTGAGCGCACCATGTTCCCGCTCCTCCCCCCTCCCTCCCAGAGCCTGCTACAGCTGTTTGGCAGTGGCAAGCGCTAGGAGGTAGGCGGAGGAGCAGGGACGCGGAGCGCTCTGGGGAGGAGGCGGGGGGCAGGGCGGGGAGCTTGGCTGCCGGTGGATGCAGAGCACTCACTAATTTTTCCCCACGGGTGCTCCAGCCCCGAAGCACCCATGGAGTCGGCGCCTATGGAGCCCAGTTCTCCTACTCCCATCTTCTAATCAATCAATCAATAGACCGTCATGGCACTGCATGACCACCTCTCCTAAGGTAATGTCCTTCTCCACGGGGAAGCAGACAGAGGTTCATGGGAAGATGGGAGGAAGAAGGGAATATATTTTCAGGCCTCCAAAGAAGTTGAGATTTGAGTTTTGGGAGAGGGTTGGGAGTTGGAGTCATTCGTTAGTCTAGCTGAAGTAGTCTGCCCAACACTAAGTCATCAGCCCACATCCACAGCCCTCCACTGCACACGGTAAGTCCTGTAAAAACCTGTTAAGCTAAATGACTCCCTTTCTTAGTGTCTGTGTCGTGCATCTCTTGCTCAAGCCAAGAAGCTGTTTCAGACAAGGCTTGCTCAAAGCGGCAGTCGTCAAGTGCAGCCCAACGTATGATTTTATTTTGTAAATAAATTTCACGCTGCTGGGGATTGACCCAGCCTAGGAGACAGAGGCTGCCTCTGGACAGAGACAGAGGCTGGACAGACATACAGCTCCCTCACCCACTGCCCCAGCCATGCAGAGGACGGACCTCACTGTAGGAAGACTGAGCATAACAGTTATGCCTGCTTCATCTCTCTATTGAGACTGCCAGCCAGTAGGACTTCTTTGCATCTATGCATTAAGCTCTAAACCAGTGGTTCCCAAACTTTAACAACCTGTGAACCTCTTTCACTAAAATGTCAAGTCTCATGAACCACCTCCTAAAAATGAACATTTCCAGGGATTTTCTCCTTTACCTGAGTATAAATTATAAAAGCAGTGATCTTGGAAATATAACATTTGTTTTTATGACATGATTATTACACACTATTTATTATTCATTATTATTTATCATTACAGTATTTTATTACATTATGAAAATGGTAACACTCTTCCAAAATCTCACTTTCGTAGCTTGTATCACTTTGAATAAGTCTGTTATAAGACAAGGCTCCTATATTTCATCAAGGACTATCAGATGTGAAACAGCATGAAGGTATTTAAGAAGTCAACTCAAAGACTTCCTCCTACACGAGCATTCAGGTCTTGAGCAGTCCAGGCAAACAACGCATGTTACAACAAAGCTTAAACTTGTTCTTCATGATCATTTTAAAAACAATACTAGCTGCCTATTTAATTTTAAAAACAGCAAAAAATATCCACTCCCCTTCCATTTCTTATAAGGAGTCTTGAAGTTTAATTCTCCTTAGTGTGCTAGATAAGCTTGCTTTGATCTGCTTAGCTCTTGGACGTCCAGAGGCTCCGGACTGCTGGCCCCCTGCTGTCCGGGGATCCTAGGGACAGCTCTGTCCGCCATTAGGGAATTTTTCCCCGAGAACCCCGTGTAACATTTCACGAACCCCAGTTTGGGAACAACTGCTCTAGACTGAAACTAGCAGCCATGTTCCACACAGACCTCTGAACAGCCTCCAGGAAGCACTGACTTTGGGTCACTACCACACTGGATTCCAAGCAGTGACTTAATGGTTGAAGGGTCTACATCCCAGTACCAAGTCCTCAGCCTCTCATCTAACCACCACTGAATGTTCCCCCCCACCCCCATATCCTTCTTTTGCAGCATTGCAGATAAGAGGTAGAAGCGTGTTTGATGGAAAATACCAGAGCTGGTCCCTTTCATTCACCTTCACTGAGCTACATGCTGCAATCTTCTGTATTGCAGAGCAAGCTGTGATTCAAACAAGTGGGATTTCCCCCCCTAAAGTCAGGAGTTAGATTTGGACTCTGACTGCACCAGATGGTAAATTCCTTCATTGCCAGAGGAAGTGCTTCGATATACTTCCCCAAATGAAGCAGAAGTGAGTAGGCCAGAAATGGGAGGTCAGGAAACATAGCTAGTTCGTATATTGTAAAGCACGGGAAGCCTGATGAACCAAGTTCCCCTTTGGTGTAATTCCACGGGTATCAACAGAGTTATACCAGGGATAAACTTGGCCTTATGTCTCAGAGAACTGGCAATGTCACATGGACCCTTCCACCCATAGGAAACTGGCTCAAAGCCAGATCAAGTCAGCTCAGCTGAGCTGGGACCAAAAGCTGTTACCATCAAAGGACTGTTTAGTGGTCGCTTACATGGGAAATGAGTTTGTTGATCTCAGCCAATTGCTGGGGGGACTAAGCTGCCTCTATCACCAAACCACCAGCATGTTTGGCTCTCGTTGAGCCTCTTGTTGGCAGACTCACTAGGGCTCAGACTGAATTGGGTCTGGACACTTAGTTGCCCACTGACCCCATGCACCCAGAGGCAGTGCATCAAAGTTGAAGCCTATGAGCAGGACATTGTAGTCTAGGGAAGCTTGCCTTGTGCTCTGCCTGTTCTGGGGATAAATGCAGGAATCCAGCCCGCGTAGCTGTCAGCTCAACACCTTATTTTCTACCTTGCTGTTGTTAAATGTAACCTTGTCCTTAACAGGAGAGGATGGCCTTATTGCTAAACCAGAGCTGGAGATTCATAGCTTCTAGGACTGGAAGGGACCTCGAGAGGTCATCAAGTCCAGTCCCCTGCCTGCATGGCAGGACCAAATACTGTCTAGACCATCCCTGATAGACATTTATCTAACCTACTCTTAAATATCTCCAGAGATGGAGATTCCACAACCTCCCTAGGCAATTTATTCCAGTGTTTAACTACCCTGACAGTTAGGAACTTTTTCCTAATGTCCAACCTAGACCTCCCTTGGTGCAGTTTAAGCCCATTGCTTCTTGTTCTATCCTTAGAGGTTAAGGTGAACAAGTTTTTTCCCTCCTCCTTATCTGAGTTCTGTTCCTAGCTCTGCCAAGAACTTCCTCTGTGATCTCAGGCACCTCCCCCCACAATGCCTCAGTTTCTTCATCTATAAAATGGAGCTAGTAATACCTAGGGCATCTGTTTCTAGGGGTTTATTCATTTCATTTTTCAGGGCTTATTTTTAGTAATCTTTGAGTTTTATGTAGATGTCCAAAAATTGGGGCTTTTTGGAGTTTTCTCCTTGTATATACTGTACTGAATAATCTCTGTCATATTCCCTAGTGCACTTGAACTGTTCCAAAACGTACTATATTCAAGCACACTAGGGAACCTTCAGGACCAGCAAGGTCTACACGCACCAGTTAGTGTGCAACATGTTCATGTGCTTTAGAAATCACATTCTCTGTGTAGGCAAGTCCTTAGATACAAGTACCCATTTCCGGTGTTTTTCTAGTATTTATTGGATAAACACCGATTTAATATTTTTTTTTTTTAATAACAGGGCTGTTTTATTGGTGTTTATCAGTTAAAACTGAAAATCAGAAGCCTTAAAATGTCTCAGCCTGCCTCGCAGTGGGGTTGTGAGGGTATCGTCTTTGATATTTAGCACTTAGAGCTCCTCAGATAGAAGGCACTGCAGAAATCCAAAGCACGGTTACCCATTGGCGATCTTTGTCCAGGGACATGGTTTGACAGGGCACACGCACATCTGTTCAAGCCGTACAGATGTTTCTGAAAGCATGGAAATCCGTTCCCCACCGCAGTGATCACAGAAGGGTCAAACTGCAGGATGGGAATGAAATACGAATAATAAAAAATGACAACAAACATGGCCATAAGGTAAATTAGCTTGCAAAGCTTTGCAGTCACTTCCCCGTTCACACAGCTGCTGCGAACAGGCATATTCCTGCCTCAGAGCTCTGTCGTCTTAGCCTGTTTGAGTTTCTGTGCCAAGACAGAGATAAGCCCTGGAAGTCAGTGCCCCAAGACTGCTGATCTGAGCTGTATCATGAGGGAACCTTCTCTAAAAAGACCAGCTGGACCCACTCTTCCTAGCGCCTAGACCCCTAAGCATGCTCAAGAGAAAATCGGCTTATGGCTTTATATTGCTGCTGCATCCCCTCATTAACGAGCCCCCTTCCTAATCGGATTGGAGTTGTCCCATCACACATGCAAAGAGGACGAGCAAACAGAGAAAGCAATCATAGGAAAAACACAATCCTATTGCGTCTGCTCCACTCTAACACAAATAAAAAGCAAATAACTGGCATTCTTTTGGCATGGCTGTTCCAGAACTATTTCTAATTAGCTGGCATTCTCAAGGACCAGCTAGCTTCTGGGCTGAAATTCTGATTGCAGAGACCTTATTTTGTTTTTTTCACTGCGATTGTTACTCGTAGTACTCTGTGTAAGAACGCTATTGAAAGCAACAACAACGCTGCTACTGAAAGCAACGGGAACCGTGATGCTACTGCTGAAAGGAGCCCTACCAAGAGCAGAAACCACAGATAAAAGAAATAATCTCTTAGCATTTTATAATACCTGTCCTCCAGAAGGAGATGTGTAAACGGAAGTTAGTGAAATGCAGGTACCTGAGGTGGAGCATGGCAGCTGTTTAACAGTTTAGGACTGGAAGTAAAGAAGAATACCAGGTACAATTGAAACTGGAGGGGAAATCAGGGAGGCAGAATGCAATGATCCATATTACAACTGGAGCAAGACCAATGTTCCTTCTCTTGCAGACAGTGCCTTGAGATCTTTAATGATCACAAACCCTCAGCGCTTGGGTTTCATGTCTCGTCCGAAAGACAACACTTTCCGCAGCATACAGCCCTCTTAGCAGCACGCTGGGGCACTGGCTCTCTAGTGATGTCACCTCTTGAATCATTCGCACCATTTCCTGAATAGGCTGGGGTTTCCTTGCAGGTTTCCCATCCATGTGGTGACCAGCCCCGACCCTGCTTACAAGATCAGACACAGTCACGACTGAATACATTAACCAAAGCAGAAGCGTAGCTCGTTGGACATGCACGTTTGCTTGTTGCCAAAACCCAGATCGGGTAACCATAATCTCTGTTTCTGATCTGATCAGCGGAATGAAAAGCCCCACCCCCTCCATTGCTGACACTGATGCGGAGCTGTGCCTTGTCTTAAACTTAGGTTTGTCTACACTAGAAATATAATGCAACGTATATTAGGTCAACTTACAGCCATTGCAGTGATTACTGCAGTGGAGCATGTCCACTCTACCCTTCTTGGGTCAGCGGTGCATGTTCTCACCAGGAGCACTTCCACCAACCTAAGAGTGTTAATTACAGCCCTGCCAAATTCTTGGGGAAGGCACACACCCACCCAGCTGGATTTTAGGGCATTGTTTATTAGGTGACCATCTTGGTCTGGATAAGGACAAGGTGACCTCCATGTTGTGACAGTTTCTTGTTCCCCTATTCTGGGCAAAAGGCGGGAAAGTGAAAAGAGCGGGAATCAGTTGTTGCTAAGTAACCGCCGACTTTGATAAGGGGCCGACAGGACTTTGCGTAGGCAGAAGGCCAGGATCTTGTGCTGATGCACTTGCTAGAATATCTTTCAGCGCTGGCGAGGCTGAAGGACCCCGTTCCAGTAATTACTGGGGCGGGGGGGGAAGAAGTATACAATTGTGTTGGAGGAGAAGACTGCTTTGAGCAGTTGACTGCATAATGAAGACGTTTCCTTTGAAAGGTGCCTCCCACGGTGAGGAGCCCGAGATAGATACACGAGCAGGGATGTGTCACTTGTTGAGACAGGCTACTTAATGATCCCTGAGTGTTGCGTTAAGCGGCAGCATTTTAGATGTCAGGCTGCAAGGGAGAACGTTCTTCCGCTGCGCTGGAGGTGGGAGGGCGGGGGATGCATCCAAACAGGGCTGGGTGGGGAGAGATGGTCTCAGACGGGTCTTGAGGGCTTGCGGTTTGTTTTGCTCTGTTCCTTTAGAAACAATGTGAAATGGGCTTGTGGCCTTCGTTACCGTATAGAGCCACACACAGGGCTGGCAGTGTAGGGGCTGCCTGGGGTGTGCCAGGCTTGCCTTCAGGCCTACTGTCATGGGAGCCAGGATGGCAGGACTACACGAGGCTAGCCCTGCTGGTGAGCAGCATGCTCTTGACATGAGATGCAGACGAGGACAGGTCTCCCCTGATGGCTTCTGGGATGGCAGAGTCACACCAACCCAGGCCTATCCTCACTGGACACGGGACAGCAGGGTCACACCATCCCTGGCCTGCTTCAGCAGAGCAGAGGCACACACCGCTCCTCAGAGTGCACCGGCTGGTAGACTCAGACCTCCTTACAGTGCATACGCTTGCTGCCAGCCATCCTTTCAATATGCAGCGTCTCCATTTCTTTGCATCGAAAAAGTACCATCTAGCCCCACCCCTGCAGGTATTCTGCCATGTGCATTTGAGATACATTTCAAGACAGATCAACAGACCCCAGGCTGGGTGCACTTGGAAACTGCAATGCAGGACAACAGTCAACTGCCGACCTGCCCCTTCTCTGTAATCAAGCATTTAATGTGTGCACCACTGCCCTCTACTGAATGGACTCGGGACTACTCAGCTGTGCATCCTAGGCCCTATATTAACAGCTACTGGAGACTCCCCTTTAGCTCAAGTGACAGAACCTGAGCTTTTTGGAGCTCAGCAATATCTGAGTTTTATTCCCTCTGTTATATGAAGTTCCTAAGTGGTCACAGTTTTGTTACACTACATTTTAAATCAATATAGATGAAGGTCATTTCCCCTTTTAGCTACCTGCCAAGATCGGAGTTCAGGGTTCTCCGTTTGCCCTTTGGCAGCAGACAATGTGGCAGGCACTGCGAGCAGAACATCCTCCTTTAGGCTGCTCGGGCTTTTGTGATGTCATCTACCTGCTGGGGAAAACGCAGAATCCCGAACGCAGGTCCTAGCAGGAAAGAGGATTTTAAACTTATTGTAACCAATCCATGACCAAATAGGACCACACTGGCATCACGCAATGCTGCACAGCATGGGAAGTTGGGCTTTCATGGCAACTGTAGGACTGAGCTTGGATCCTCCTCCGCCAGGAGCACTGGTAATCTAAGGTAGACTCAGGAAAAACTCCTTCTCTCCTCTTTAAACACCATTCCACCCATACGCGAGACCAACTACAGATCCAGGGCATCTGGACACTAAGTGCTGAAGTGACGAGCGTTAAAAAACCCTAAAACTTTCCCTCGCTTCATTGGGAGTAAACGGTCTACATTCTTCAGATTCCAGGGCAGGAAAATGCCCCCTAGTCACCAAGAGAGGGCTCTGGGTTTGGACTCTGGGTTGATATTGTACCAAATCTGTGGTCACATCACACCTGTCACTGTTGCAATGTCCCATCCACGTACCAAACTATCAGGAGTATGTTCAGCGGACAGGATATGACAAGATCACTTTGTTATGGGAAGAGAAGGGAGAGACCTTTATGGAAGGGTCCCAGAAGGTCAGATTCTGATGCCCTTTACTACTAGCTCACCAGCAAGAGCAAGGGCTTCACAGTCTGGCTAATAAAATTTAGTTAATAGGGAAACTAATAGGATTATATAGCCATTTTATTGGATTCTATAGAAATTACTTCAGCCAACCTATAGAATTGAATAGAGAAGGAGACCTCTCTATAGGGCTTTTGAACCATCCTATAGAATTCCATAGCAGGGATATAGTTTTCTACTATGTTCTACAGAATGATTTTTTAAACATCTATTTTTTATTAGATTCTGCAGACTTTTTGATAAAGGAAGGGTCATTATTAGTTCAAAGGGCACAGGCATCTCTCCCACACCGGCTGCCTTTTCTTTTCTGGAACTGTGACTAGACAGCAGTCCTGGGAAAGACTAAAAGTATTCTCCTGGCAGAAGCGGTCACAGAAGTGGGCAGAAGAGTATATAAGTCAGGGGTTCTCAACCTGGGGGTCGGGACCCCTCAAGGTGTCACAAGGTTATTACATGGGGGGGTCGTGAACTGTCAGCCTCCACCTCAAACCCCGCTTTGCCTCCAGCATTTATAATGGTGTTAAATATAAAAAACATGTTTTTAATTTACATGGGGGGGGGGTCACACTCAGAGGCTTGCTATGTGAAAGGGGTCACCAGTACAAAAGTTTGAGAATCACTGGTATAAGTAATACTTTTCTCTCTCTCTCTCACACACACACACACACACACACACACACACACACACACACACACACACCACTTTCTGCCTCTGTTTGCTGCCAGTAACATTCATTAGTCACCGCAGCGTGGGCTCGCGTTAATTCCTGTATGTGCAGGAAATTACGGAATGTGCAGAAGAGAGCGTTCGGAACAATAATTCGGGTCACCAAACAGGGTGAGATTCCTTCTTTCAGAGCTCACACAAAACATGAGGCCAGGTACTGTTCCTCCCATGTTTTGTTCCAGTCCTATGTAGCTTGAGTCACTCCCACCTTGAGCACCACGCATGTGCAGCCCAGCACAAATAACTGAAGCCCCTTTCATCAGACGCTCCCAACACACTTTACCAAAGTTCACTCAGCCTCACAGCACCCCAGGGAAGTAGTTTAGTATTATTCTTACCCCAGTTTTACTGATGGGGAAACCAAGGGACAGAGAGGTTAAGTGATTTGAGTCCTGACTCCATACTGCTCTACACTAGCTACTAGATCACGCTCCCAGGCAGGAACAATTTAAGGAAATGCACTTACCAACGTAATTCTACCAACTTCACTAAGTCACTTCTGATTCACACCAGTGTAAATGAGAGGAGAATCAGGCACACTTCAAAATGTCTGATTCTTGCACCCCCGTTTACACCTGTGCAAGTTGGATGTAACACGCTACCAACCCAGTTGGGTAGAATTGTCCACCCACTTTGCCGTCACTTTGCACAGGAGTAAATCAGCAGGAACAGTGGAGGCCCTGAAAACCCAGGCCCTACTATGGCTTCTAAACCAGTCTATTGCCCCTTGCTTGTACAGCAATTCATGACACAACCTTTTCCAGATCAACAAGAGCCCCTTGAGCTTGTGAGAATTGGGACAATTAGATCACCACTCTGCCATTAACATTGTCAGAGCACAATACAATCTTGAACTGCCTAATCCCTCCAGCACCACCGTGAAAAAGTGAGCAAGCATTATTAGCCCCAGTTTACAGCTTGAGACACAAAGAGCTTACTCTGACTTGTCCAGGGATGTTGAGTGATTTGACTAAGGCCACACAGGGGGTCAGTGATAGAACCCAGAAGCTCTTTGCTTCTAGTCCACGGTTCAGACCACTAGACCTCATTGATTCACTCCTCTGACTTGTTTCTGGGTCAGCCAAGATTTGTGCCAGCGAAGCCAAATGTGTTGTATTTACTTGTTTCCTGCAAATGAACCCACACATATTAAAGGAATTAGCCAATGAGAGTGGGGGGTCTAGAAGAAAACATTCTGATATATAGGGCTGGTAGTGGGGTTCAGTGATTAGAGCAGGGGGCTGGAAGCTAGATGTTTTGCATTCTACTCCTGCCTCTTACTCACTATGGGATTTTAGGTAGGTCATGTCTCCTCTCTATGCCTCTGTTTGCCCATCTGTAAAACAGGGACAATAATTCTTATTTACACGCACGCATGATGCAATGATCAATTCACTAATGTTTATAAATTACCTTGCAATCCTCACATGGAAAGAGTGTTACCTTTTTGAATCAGCAACACAGTCACTTCCCAGAATGCAATCTGGGTTTTCCTTGGTATGCAACCATAGCAATGGTGCATGCAAATTAGACACACAACTGCATCGCACACAGATTTTACACACACTGACTATCTTCGTGAGGCTCTCTGTGGTCAATTGTTCTTTTTTCAGAACAACAACAATGTGGCTCATTTGCTTTTTTATTATTTGATGGAGCAATTAATTTACAAGCATTGCAATTGTCATGAGAGTGATAAACGCACTAAGTGCACAGAGGGTAAAAGCCAGCCATTGGGAATTATTGGATGCAGTATTGCCAACCTCAAACATTCAAAAAAATCACGAGATTGGCTTAAAAATCACGAGATTTAAAAAAATACTGGGTTCTTTTTATTTGATTTCTGTTTTTTCAGCTGTTAGGACCTTGCTTCACATTTTCAAGCTTTGCTCTGCAATCATGAGGGCTAGAAACTTAATTTTAAATGAAAGTTGTGCTTCTCCTGCAGTACTATGATTCCAGCAGCTAGGACTTTAAGAAAAAACACTAAAAATGATGGCACTTGCAATAAAATCACAAAAGCTGGCATGAAATGGATGAAATTCAATAAGGACAAATGCAAAGTACTCCATTTAGGAAGGAACAATCAGTTGCACACATACAAAATGGGAAACGACTGCCTAGGAAGGAGTACTGCGGAAACGGATCTGGGGGTCATAATAGACCAAAAGCTTAATATGAGTCAACAGTATAACACCGCCGCAAAAAAAGCAAACATCATTCTGGGATGTATTAGCAGGAGTGTTGTAAGACATGAGAAGTAATTAGAATCATAGACTTTAAGGTCAGAAGGGACCATGATGATTGTCTAGTCTGACTTGCACAACGCAGGTCACAGAATCTCACCTACCGACTCCTGTAACAAACCCCTAACCTATGTCTGAGCTATTGAAGTCCTCAAATCATGGTTTAAAGACTTCAAGGTGCAGAGAATCCCCTAGCAAGTGACCCGTACCCCATGCTGCAGAGGAAGGCGGAAAACCCCCAGGGCCTCTGCTAATCTGCCCTGGAGGAAAATTCCTTCCCGACTCCAAATATGGCATGTGGGCAAGACTCACCAGCCAGACACCCAGGAAAGAATTCTCTGTAGTAACTCAGATCCCACCCCATCTAACATCTCATCACAGGCTGTTGGGCATATTTACCACTAATAGCCTAATTTTGGCAATTGATCTTTGACCATCCCATCCTACCATCTCCTCCATAAACTTATCAAGCTTAGTTTTGGAGCCATGTCTTTTGCCCCCGCTGCTCCCCTTGGAAGGCTGTTCCAGAACTTCACGTCTAATTTCAAGTCTAAACTTCCTGGTGGCAAGTTTATATCCATTCATTCTTGTGTCCACATTGGTACTGAGTTTAAATAATTCCTCTCCCTCCCTAGTATTTATCCCTCTGATATATTTATAGAGAGCAATCATATCTCCCCTCAGCCTTCTTTTGGTTAGTCTAAACAAGCCAAGCTCTTTGAATCTCCTTTCATAAGATTTCCATTCCTCGGATCATCCTAGTAGCTCTTCTCTGTATCTGTTCCAATTTGAATTCATCCTTCTTAAAAATTCTTCTGCTCTACTCCACGCTGATTAAGGCCTCAGCTGGAGTATTGTGTCCAGTTCTGGGCACCACATTTCAGGAAAGATGTGGACAAACTGGAAAAAGTCCAGAGAAGAGCAACAAAAATTATTAAAGATCTAGAAAAGATAACCTATGAGGAAAGATTGAAAAAAAATGGGTTTGTTTAGTCTGGAAAAGAGAAAACTGAGAGGGGACATGACAGTTTTCAAGTACATAAAAGGTTGTTACATGGAGGAGGAAGAAAAATTGTTCTTAACCTCTGAGGACAGGACAAGAAGTAGTGGGCTTAAATTGCAGCAAAGGAGGTTTAGGTTGGACTTTAGGAAAAACTATCAGGTTGGTTAAGCACTGGAATAAATTGCCTAGGGCAGCTGTGGAATCTCCATCATTGGGGATTTTTAAGAGCAGGTTAGACAAACACCTGTCAGGGATGGTCTAGATAATACTTAGTCCTGCCATGAGTGCAGGGGACTGGACTAGATGACCTCTTGAGGTTCCTTCCAGTCCTATGATTCTATGACTAGGGGACACATCTTCTCCCCAACGATGTACTTAAAACACAGGCACAATTCCACTGTCTCTCAGGCTGCAATAAACAAACTCCCAGGGAGTCAGTGGAATTACACCTCTGTGAGGGGAAATTCAAACCCACAGCATCTACCAAAAGTAGCAGAGGGCTGGAATTATACAGAGAGGCCATCTCCTCTTGGAGATTAATTACACACAAATTGATAAGCCCTGAAAGCCAAATTGCAACTTAAGGGAACAAAGTGAGATCCGTTAGCATTACAGCGAGTTCTCTTCCAACAGATGCTTTATTATGGATGTGCAGATGTTCCGGCACGCTCACTGCCAGCTCTTGAAAATAAAGACACCCGTTCCGAGTCATTATCGTGCGCCTCTCCTGCTCCAGGAGGTTCGAGTGCTGCATTTTACAGTAAGTGGCACAGAGATAATTTTTATAATTCATTTGCCCTCTCTTTGCACCCTGAAGTACTATCACCAAGCTGTCATCAGCATCTGCGACACAGAACTAGAGCTCTCTTGGCTTGTGGCCATACAGAGCAGCATCATGTCTGTTCTTTATGTGATTGTACAGCACTTCGCAGAATGGAGCCCCAAGCCCAGATTGGGAGTGCTGGGTACTACTGCAATACAAATACAGAAGAATAAGGCACTATAAAGCAGCCACATCTAGGTAGCTGGGGAATCTAGATAGTGGACCTGTCAGGCCATAACCTCCCTCTCCACTGAAAGCATCTGTCAGCCACAAGGTCTCCCTGGATGCCCTGATCCTGGGTGTCCCTCTGGATCCCCACGTAACAGCTTCTGGCCAGGAGATTGAACCACAGTGATCTACACCTTTGTCATCTTCACGCTGCTCTGTGCAAGATTCGATACCTAGGGCCAGGGCCATCCCTAGCCATTTTGGTGCCCTACGCAGCCCCCCAGCGTATGGGTAGGGACGGCCCTGCCTAGGGCTGGCCCTGCAAGCCACGTGACAGTTCCAGCAGGGTCAGCATGCAGCAGCCCACCTACTAAGCAACACTAGGGTGACCAGATGTCCCGATTTTATAGGGACAGTCCCCATTTTGGGGTCTTTTTCTCATATAGGCTCCTAATACCCCCCACCCTCGTCCCAATTCTTCACATTTGCTGTCTGGTCACCCTAAGCGACACAGTCCTCCACAACTCATCACCATAGGGCTTTGTCCCTCACAGTGCATGCTCATCCAGGGCTGAGTCCAAATCAAGTTCCCAGGCCTCAGCTACAAAGCCTTAGCTGGGTCAGATGCCCATTGATCTCAGCGACTGCCTCGCAGAACAGCAGCTCCATTCAGCCAGCACAGACCATATGATACACCTCACAGGGGCTAGGGCAGGGGCGGGCAAACTTTTTGGCCTGAGGGCCACATTGGGTTTTGTAAATTGTATGGAGGGCCAGTTAGGGGAGGGGGTCATGGCCTGGCCCCCACCTCCTATCTGCCTCCCTCCCCCGGAACTCCTGCCCTATCCAACCCCCCAGTTCCCTGACGGCCCCCCCCAGAACCCCTGCCCCATCCACACTCCCCCGCTCCCTGTCCCCTGACTGCTCCCGGACCCCCGCCGCCCCATCCAACCCCTCCTCTCATTCCTGATGGCCCCCCAGGACCTCTGCCCCAATCAACCACCCCTTCTCCCTGTCCCCTGACTGCCCCCGGAACCCCTGGCCCTGACTGCCCCCCGCTGCCCCTACAAACCCCCCTCTTCTTCCTGACTGCCCCACCTGGGACCCCTGCCCTCATTCAACCCCGTCTCCCCCAAACCGCCCCAACCCCTATCCACACTGCCGCCCCCTGACCACCACCCTGAACTCCCCTGCCCTCTATCCAACCCCCCCTGCTCTATGCCCCCTTACCGCACTGCCTGGAGCACCGGTGGCTGGCGGCACTACAGCCGCACCGCCCGGCTGGAGCCAGGCCATGCTGCCACCACCGCCACCGGGCAGCACAGAGCACCAGGTCAGGCCGGGCTCTGCAGCTGCGCTGCCCCAGGTGCTCACAGCCCCGCCGCCCACAGCATTGCGCTGGCGGTGGAGCGATCGAGCTGAGGCTGCGGGGGAACAGTGGGGAAGGGACCGGGGGCTAGCCTCCTGAGCCAGGAGCGCGGGGGCCAGGCAGGACGGCCGGCCCGCGGGCCGTAGTTTGTCCACCTCTGGGCTAGGGGCAGAGCTTTTATAGTCATGGAACCAGCGTCTGCCAGAGACTAGGTTGGGCACAAGTCCTGGGCAGATGTTCTGGGCTGGGGTCCCATCTCCACTTGGAAAATGAGCCTTCTAATAAGAGTCTCTGAAGGGGAAGAGGTGGGAGAGCTACATTTCTGGCCCTTTAAAAACTGTGTAGGAAGGGGGCATCTTTTCTATAGAAACTCAACGTTATTCAGTAGAATTCACCCTGCAGGGGAGGAGGGTTTTTAAAAGGGCCAGGACTGCTCCTCGGCAGAGATCACTCTTTGTACTACACTTTGGGTGTGAGTGCACCTAAATATTGGGGTGAAAAGCATCCTAAGAGAGTTTGTAATAAATATTAACCAATAATTATTAATAGGCTCCAAAGGTGCCCAGGATGCAGGCAGCGGGGTGCCCCATTTTTTACTTTATTACTGGTATTTTCCCTTCAGTGCTCCTTATTCCCAATTCGATTTGCATTTTGTACTGAGTGGAAGACAGGTCAGTGCTCTGCTGATGCTGTCGGGAGCTGAAACATATCTGTGGATTTTGTATTATTCCATCAAAAAATAACTACGTTTGAAAGGACATTAAGAGCTCCAGACTCAGGCAACACCAGAGCCCCCTTATGCATTATAGTATCGGGCCTCACTCCAATTCTGCTGGTCTGACATGGGGTCATCCTTTTGGGTCTGATTCTCCACTCACTCCCCACCCTGTAAATCAGGAGTAACTCCACTGAGGCACACGTCCTCGATGAGGGCTAGCTCCCTGCCAAATTTAAACTCTCTAGTCGTGGTCATTTTGTTATTATTTGTTTGTATTACTGTAACGCCTAGAGTAGGGTTGCCAGGTGTCTGGTTTTCGACGGGAATGCCCAGTCAAAAAGGGACCCTGGCGACTCCAGTCAACACTGCTGACCGGGCTGTTAAAAGTCTGGTTGGCGGTGCAGGCAGGCTCCCGACCCGGTTCCGTGCGACTCCCGGGAAGCTGCTGCCATCTCCCTCTGGCTCCTAGGTGGAGGGACGGCCACGGGGACTCTGCACGCTGCCCTCGCCCCCAGCACCAGCCAGATCCGTGGCCAATGGGAGCTGAGGGGGCGGTGCCTGCAGGCGCAGGCAGCGTGCAGAGCCATGTGGTCGCGCCTCCACTTAGAAGCTGGAGAAAGATGTTGCTGCTTCCCGGGAGCTGCCTGAGGTAAGTGCCACCCAGAGCCTGCACCCCAAACCCTCTCCTGCACCCCAACCCCCTGACCCAGCCCTGAGCCCCCTCCTGCACCCCAAACACCGAACCCACCACAGACCCCGCACCCGCAGCCCTCACCCCCCAGCCCCACATCCCAAACCGCCGCCCCAGCCCTGAGCCCCCTCCCGGACCCAAACTCCTTCCCGGAGCCCGTACCCCCACCAGCACCCCAACCCCCTGCCCCAGCCCTCTCCCACACACAAACTCCCTCCTGGAGCCCCCACCCCCTCCAGCACCCCAGCCCCCTGCCCCAGCCCTGAGTCCCCTCCTGCACTCCAAATCCTGGCCCCATCCCAGAGCCCACACCCACAGCTGGAGCCCTAACCCCCCTGCTGCACCCCAATCCCCTGCTCCAGCCTGGATCCCCCTCATTTCTGGCCCCATCCCAGAGCCCACACCCCTAGCCCAGAGCCCGTACCCCCTCCCACAGCTTAACCCCCTGCCTCCCTGCCTCAACCCGCTGAAAATGAGCGTGTGAGTTAGGGTGGGGGAGAGCGAGTGACGGGGGGGAGGGGGAATAATGTGGCTGGGGGCATGGCCTCCGAGAAGGGGTGGGGGGGGCAAGAGTGTTCGGTTTTCTGCAAATAGAAAGTTGGCAACCCTAGCCTAGATACCAGTCGAGATCGAGACCCCATTGTTCTAGGCACTGAACAGACACCACGAGAGACAGTCCCTGCTCCAAAGACAGACACAGGATGGGAGGGGAACAGAGGCACACAGATGACATAATTCGCTCCAGGAAACACAGCAGGTCAGTAGTAGAGCTAGGACTAGAATTTCTTGACTTCCAGGCCACTGCTCTACCCACTAGACTACACTGCCTCTTAGCACTAGGGTTGATCACAAGACATTTTTTAAATGATGGAAAAGTTCATTATTTCCCCTCCTGTAAAAAAAAGAAAGGGGGCTAATCCCATTTTTCCTCCAGCTTGTCAAAATAATTCACCTTCAGACAGAGACCAGGGCCAAAAAATTCCAGCTCATAAAATGAAATAGCAACTGAACATGTTGTAATGTTAATGCTCGGGTAACCTTAACTAGAGCTACGGCTTGTACTCCAGCTGGAATAGATAGTGAGAATTTCCCACCAGTTAATTACCATTTGTAGGTAGGGTTACATCTTCCTGGAGGGCAGAGGGAAACACTAAGAGGTTTGAGCATAGCACTAAAGCAGATAATTGTGCAATTAGAACTACTAAAAGGTGACAAAGCCCCAGGCGCAGATGAATTGCACCCCTGAATAGGGTGACCAGATGTCCCGATTTTATAGGGACAGGCCTGATTTTTGTGTCTTTTTCTTATATAGGGTCCTATTACTCACCCCCCACCCCCATCCTGATTTTTCACACTTCCTGTCTGGTCCCCCTACCCCAGAATAACGAAGGAAGCAGCAAGAGAAATAGAAAAACCTCGCTCCAGTGGCAGGGGAGGCTGGGAGAAGGGACAAAATTATAATATTTAGTACAGGGAAAAGGAGAGGGATTTTAAATTAAGCTCATGATTGACATATGGTATGGGCTGCGCCTGTGAAGCGCTGGCAAATCCCACTGAAGTCAGTGGAAGGAGCTGGACCTCAGCAGCTCTCAGGTGCACTCAAGTCTGCTTGAGTATCTATCTGAGGGATTGTCTACATTGCAGTTAAAAACTCACAGCTGACCTGTGCCAGCTGGCTTGGGCTAAGGGGTTGTTTAATGGCAGTGTAGATGTTCAACCCGCGCTCTGGGACCCTCCCACCTCGCAAGGTCCTAGGGCTCAAACATCAACTCCACAATTAAACAGCCCGTTAGCCCGAGCCTGCTGACACAGGCCAGTCACAAGTTTTTAACTGCAGCATAAACATACCCTCACAGACAGGAAACAATTACAGCATGTGGAGTAGGTGGTTCAGGGGCTTGGCTGCAGCACTTCTAGGTGTCTGGTTCAACTCCAGCCGAGGTTAGGAGTGAAGAATCATCTGACAGCTGTTGGTGATCTACTACACAACATTAGTTCTGCAGAGAAGTGTCCACATCACAACGCCCAATAAGAACGAACTTTGGCCACCCCTGTTGAAAGTCTTAAAGTCAGTTTTCATTCTCCAGACACAAAGCACAACCACAAACTTTGTTTTTCTCTTCATGTAAAATCTAACAACAAAGCAAGAAAGAACAGAAGTAAAGTCTCCACCAGAGCGAGCAAGAGCACAGGGTCGCCTCTGCAACAAGCGGCACCTGAACCAACCACAAAATGGCGGCTATCTCCAGCAAACTCCTAGGGAATTAAAGGCCCAGTGCAGCCAATAAATAAATAAAGTGACAAGAGTACACAATCTGTCAGTGCACGCACCGAGCCACGGAGAGTGACCAGACTTCCCATCCATATGGCCCCTCCAGGTCAACGATGAGGCACGCTGGCAGGGCAACAGAACGGAAACTTACCCTGAGGCTGCCCATTCTTTGGCTAAATAGAGAGCGTCAATCTCCAGGTCTTCACGCCAGCAACTCTCACGGGCACTCAATGCCCTTAAAAATGTAAGGGGAAAATCCTGGCAGTGGCAAACAATCAGATGGGGCAGTTATTCAAAGCAGGGGGAAGGCAGCAAGTCGGGGTTGGGGAGAAGCCACAACAGTCAGTCTGAGAGCCAGGATCTTGTATATAAATGACCACAAAGCGTTAGTTTCAAGAGTGGACAAATCTGATGAGGATATTGGGGAAAGGGGTTGGGGAGGAAACAACAACAAGAAGACAGAGCAAATCGATTCCAGGTGGAGCCCATCTATTGGCTTCAGGCAACAATGCAGTGGAGAACTGCTAGATTTTAAAATAAGAATGACCAAACTGGGTCAGCCCAGCGGCCCATCTAATTGCGTTTCCTGCCTCTGGCAATGGCCAGCTCCAGATACCTAAGAATGTGCCGAAATCCCTGTAATGGACAAGTAATGGAAATTGGAGAAGTTCTTCTAAAGACCCCCCCAAGTGAGCGTTTGGCTTGATGTATGATGCTGTATGAGCCTCATCATTGTTATCCTAATTCATGTAACTGTGGATGTGCGCAATAGGTCCATCAATGGCTATTAGCCAGGATAGGCAGGGATGGTGTCCCTAGACCGGGATGAGCAAACTTTTTGGCCCGAGGGCCACATTGGGGAATAGAAATTGTATGGCGAGCCACGAATGCTCACAAAATTGGGATTGGGGTGCACAAGAGGGTGAGGGCTCTGGTTGGGGGTGCGGGTTGTGGGGTGGAGCTGGGGATGAGGAGTTTGAGGTGTAGGAGGGTACTCTGGGCTGGGACTGAGGGGTTCGGAGGGCGGGAGGGGGATCAGGGCTAGGGCAGGGGTGCGGGCAGGGGTGCAGGTTCCGGCTGGCGGTGCAGGCTCTGGGGTGAGGCTGGGGATGAGAGGTTTTGGGTGCAGGAGGGTGCTCCGGGCTGGGATCAAGAGGTCTAGAGAGCAGGAGGGGGAATCAGGGCTGGGGCAGGAGCGTGGGGACAGGCTCAGGGATGCAGGCTCCGAGCGGCACTTACCTCAAGCGGCTCCTGGAAGCAGTGTCATGTCCCTTCTCCGGCGCCTACACGGAGGTGCAGCCAGGGGCTCTGCGAGCTGCCCCATCTGCAGGCACCGCCCCTGCAGCTCCCATTAGAGCACTGGAGGGGGCCTTTGGAGCATAGGAGCCAGAGCGGGGCCATGCCAAGGCTTCTGGGAGCTACATAGTGCGGCCCCCGACCCAGCACCCGGGCCGGAGCGGAGACAAGCCGCATTGTGCGGCCCTGACACAGCACCGCGACCGGAGCGATGATGATTACCTGTTCTGTTTGTTCCCTCTGAAGCTCCTGACATTGGCCACTGTCAGAAGACAGGTGTGACGTTACTGACATAACCTGTAACCGTTTAGATCATTGTTGCAACCACTGTTATATATTTGCAGCAAATATTGTACAAAGGTTGTCGTGTAAGGTGTCTATGGAAAGGTTCTGACTGGCTAATTATGATTATGCTATCTGTGTGTGTGTAACATTTTTGTAGTTGAAGTTATCAATATTGGCTATGTACTTGTATATCAATGTGTTTTGATTCTAAGTAGCCTTAGTAAAGCATTTGGTCAGCTTCTTGAGAAAAGAATTTGCAAGTTAAGTGCCCAATCAAGAAACACTTAAGTGACAACAGACCCTGGGAGACTCCAATCCACATAAGAAGTCTTCCTGGGGACATTCAAGATAGCATGTGGGCAATGGCTGCCACCTGTAAAGAACTAAGTCATGCATGGACATGTGACTTGCCCGTGTGACTCCAAACTCCATTTTGTGGTAATTTTCCACAGTCAGAACAAAGAGGTGTTCTTACCCCTGGAAGAGACTATAAAAGGCAGCTGCCTCATCTCCGTCTTGTCTTCAATCCTGCTTCATACCTCTGGAGGAACTTTGCTACAAACTGAAGCTCTGGACAAAGGACTGAATGACCCATCCCAGCTGGGGATGGACTCCAGAGACTTGATTTGAACCTGCAGTTTATTCTATCACTACTACAAGCCTGAACCAAGAACTCTGACATTACTGTACATAATTGATTCCATTTAACCAATTCTAGCTCTCATCTTTATCTTTTTCCTTTTATGAATAAACCTTTAGATTTTAGATTCTAAAGGATTGGCAACAGAGTGATTTGTGGGTAAGATCTGATTTGTATGTTGACCTGGGTCTGGGGCTTGGTCCTTTGGGATCGAGAGAACCGTTTTTCTTTTACTGGGGTGTTGGTTTTCATAACCATTCACCCCCATAGCGAGTGGCGCTGGTGGTGATACAGGGAAACTGGAGTGTCTGAGGGAATTGCTTGTGTGACTTGTGGTTAGCCAGTGGGGTGAGACCAAAGTCTCCTCTGTTGGGCTGGTTTGGTGCCTTAATAGTAAAGGAACTCCAGCCTTGGCTGTAACTGCCCTGCTCTAAGCAATTTTTCCTGAATTGGCACGCTCAGTTGTGTTACAATAGGATACTGGGTTATGTTATGTTTCAATATCCCTGTCTAATCCTTTCCTTAATGGATCAATGGACTCCCTTGGCAGTGAGTTCCACAGGTGGGCTAGGCACCATGTTAAAGCACTACCTTTTACCAGTTTCAAATTTGTTGCCTTTCAAGGTCATTGACTGTCCTCTTGTTATTATACTAGGATAAAGGGCCAATAGAGATGGTAAATTTGGCATCCCTATGACATTAAGTTATTGCAAAGAACATCACAAGAGAAACCAGAAAAATAACCTGGAGCAGCTGGTGACACTGAAAATTATGCTAAGAGCCCATCTGCAGAGACAAATTTATCGCATTAGGACATACGGTAGTTCTAGGGTGACCAGATAGCAAATATGAAAAATCGGGACAGGGGGTGGGGGGTAATAGGAGCCTATATAAGAAAAAGACCCAAAAATCAGGACTGTCCCTATAAAATCAGGACATCTGGTCACCCTAGGTAGTTATAACATAGCTTAGTTTTGCCAGTCCATGCTATAACGATGTCACAAGATTCCATAACATGCCTATAACACAGCTGGGCCCTGCCCACTCAGTGTTATTTAGTCTGGTGTCCCTTGGATGGTTACACGCAAGATTCAACAGCAGGTAGATACTAGCGAAGTGCACACTGCATGCAGCTCAGCTCATCTTACTATAGAAGAGAGATTGTGGATAGGGAGGGAAAAACCTAAGTGACTTAGGTACTCCAGGATCTTAGCAATTCAATAAAGCTAAACAAACAAGCTCACCATTCTGTAGAAAACAGGAGATTGAGAGACACCGGGAGGTGCACAGAGTTTACAAGAGGGGGAACGGAGACAATAGATGCCCCGGAGCTATTTGCGTCCCCGGGTCGTGAACTCTTCCCAAAGGAAAGGGCAGGCGCTCCAGGAATTCGGAAACAATTTTTTTTTTTTTACAAGGAAAAATGGCTAATTATGGAAGAAGCTACCTAAGGCAGCCACAGGAGCAATGGGTATAACGAGGCTCTTAGAAAACAAAGACATCGGGGCAAGCATGTAAAAGGAAAAGGTTACCAGGGTTTCAAACAAGTGAGCAGAGCTAGATGGGGCCGGACAGTCTCATACACAGAGTGTGTAATTTGGCTGGGTCTGTTCCTTGCTTCCTTCAAATTCTTAACTGTCCCAGGATGTTTGGATCTTGGCTGATCTGGACTTAGCCAGGAGCAGCATGAGTGATAGCCAGGCATTTTGGGGGACTTTGCGGCCCCGCATGTCATTAGCTCCTAGCAGTATAGGGCCTATCATGCCCAGCAGAGCTGTTCTGATCTCCCCAGGCCATCAGCCTCCCCCTCTGGTCATTGAGACAGAAGTTCACAGCAAGAAAGGGGGTGGTATACATGCACTCAGCTTGGGAGACGAGGGTGGTCTGAAAAGGAACCAGCTGGAGGGTAAAACAGGTCCAAGTGTTGGGCGGCGCTAGGAGTGACAAGGCAGCAAAGGTAGAATTCAGACCCTCCTGCTCCAGAAGCACAACCCCCTTCTATTTGATGTAGAAGGCAAATCTCTCTTAGGTGAAGGGGCCTATGACACGCAGTTGGGCCTTTCCAGGTCCATCCAGCAAAGGGCTGCATTGCACATGCTCACTCAGGTGAATGGGTAGGGCATCTGGCACCTTCCCCCCCAGTGCCCTCCACGCTCGGAGCTGGCACTCTGACAGGGGCAGCACTCACCTCCGCTGCCCTGAGTTCTAAAGGGTGCAACATCTCAGACGACGCTCACAGCATCCCCCCAACCTGCCTTGGTTTTCCCTGCTCTGTCAGAACACAGTCACACTCTGCATGCAGCTGCAGTTCCCCCTCCCAGGCTGGCACAGGAGCAAACTGACAGCTTGATGGCTCGGTGACAGAGTAAACAGAGGACCTCGGACACAGGGACAGCAGCTGGGCACAGACAGAGACTTTTGCATGGGAGGTAGGTGCCCGGATGAGGGGGAGCCAAATTTGGAGCTGCTGCAAGCAGATGGAACTGCACTCAAATCAGTGGAGTGGCTCAGAAGTGTAGGCTCCATGCACTCCTCTCTGTTCACGTCAGAGCGGGGTAAACCCATCCGAATCCAGCCAGCGGGTCCCCTGCAAGCAGCCTCCTTCTTCCCGATCCTGCAGACGCTCCTCTGACCCAAATCAGTCGGGCTCTCAGGCGTGTGTGCAGGGAGCAGGGGAAAAAGCCATTCTCCCCACACTCATCTCCCTTCATACCCACAGGGATCTCCCCTCTGTAGATAATGGTGATGGGGTTCAGGCCTATCTTCTGTGCTGTCCCCATCTGCCAATACACTCCCATCTCCTCCACGTACATACAGTGGATCGGCTCTCAAAGGAGCACCACTGCCATAGAAGAGGGTACCCCTGGGAAGTAGCTAACCAGCACCAAGTCTCCTTCTGCAGGTCTCAAGATCTGCAGGATTTCCCAGGTTGGGTGGGTCTCACCCCACCCGGTCTTTGGGGGTGGTGGGGGAATCTCTCTCTTGACTGCAAGCTCCTATGGTTTTAATGTCACAAGTGATGGGGAAACTATTCCATGGCTTAAGAGATCTCACTGACCCTAATTAATCTCATATACCTGCCACAAACCCCATGCACACAAGCCCCACAGGGTGTTTGTCACAAACGCAGGGGCTAGAGCCCCAAAGCTTCAGAGAGCTTCAAACAAGGTGCCAGGCTCTTGTACAGTGTTTAGAAAACTCCTGCAGCATCACTTCAGCCACCGGCATGAATAATAATAATAATCATAATCATACTTCAAAGAAACCCTCCGGAATTAAAATAAACTATGTCGTCGCACCGCTACAGGTCCTTTCATAGAATCATAGAATATCAGAGTTGGAAGGGACCTCAAGAGGTCATCTAGTCCAACCCCCTGCTCAAAGCAGGACCAATTCCCAGCTAAATCATCCCAGCCAGGGCTTTGTCAAGCCGGGCCTTAAAAACCTCCAAGGAAGGAGACTCCACCACCTCCCTAGGTAACGCATTCCAGTGTTTCACCACCCTCCTAGTGAAATAGTTTTTCCTGATATCCAACCTGGACCTCCCCCACTGCAGCTTGAGACCATTGCTCCTTGTTCTGTCATCTGCCACCACTGAGAACAGCCGAGCTCCATCCTCTTTGGAACCCCCCTTCAGGTAGTTGAAGGCTGCTATCAAATCCCCCCTCATTCTTCTCTTCTGGAGACTAAACAATCCCAGTTCTCTCAGCCTCTCCTCATAAGTCATGTGCTCCAGACCCCTAATCATTTTTGTTGCCCTCTGCTGGACTCTTTCCAATTTTTCCACATCCTTCTTGTAGTGTGGGGACCAAAACTGGACACAGTATTCCAGATGAGGCCTCACCAATGTCGAATAAAGGGGAACGATCACGTTCCTCGATCTGCTGGCATCCTTTCATCCAAGGATGTCCGGGTGCATTGCAAACAATTCATTAATTAAGCCTCCAAACAGCCCGGGGGAGAGGGTGTACCATTACTGTATCCATTTCACTACTTGGGGAATCAGTGGCACAGCGCAATTTCAGTAACTTGCCGAAGGTTACACTGGGGATAGACTGCCAGAGTCCCAACTCCATCTCCTAACGCAGGTTACAACCACAACCTGTCTTGTTCACATGACAATTTAATGTGTTAGTTAACACACGTCTGCCAACGTGTTTTTAAAAAAACCCTTGTTCCTAGTGTAGCCCCACCCTGGCAACTCTCCTGTTTTGACCACAATCCCCTCCCAGCATCAGGAGTAGAACCCAGACGGCCTGTAGCCCCTTCCTAGAACGCAGTATCATGAATAATGGAATGAAAAGCGAGATCACTCAAAGTTTCTGCAGTTCACACACAGACCCTTAGATCGAACCAACCTTCAGCTTCTTTGGAACTGTTGTAGCTCTGGGACTGAAGAGGGGGTGTTTTAGAGACAGGGACTGTGATGGCTTTAGATTAGGAGAACAGCAGGCCTGTAGGAAAAATCCAGTCCTGCCATTTGCATTAAGGATTATTTGAGACTTTGATTCTTTTTATCCACCCGTAAGGTAAAGGGGTCAAATTTCTCCTCCCAAGTCAACACCACCCCCATAGCCTGTAATGGAATTTAAACATCTAAGAAGTGTCCCGTGAACATGCTGAAAAAGCATCTTTGGGCCTTTCTCAACAGATTGTCTGAATTTGAGGCAATTGTGCTTAAGACCATCTTCATGTGTATGCTGTGCCAGCCGGATTCTGATCTGACCTACCCCAGTGTAAATCAGGGTAGCTCCATTGAAGCCAGTGGATCACACTGGTGTGAGCTCAGAATCAGGCCCAGATTACACAGTAAATAGCCTTAGCAGACAATTGCTGCG
This sequence comes from Malaclemys terrapin pileata, assembly GCF_027887155.1. Classification (NCBI taxonomy): domain Eukaryota; kingdom Metazoa; phylum Chordata; order Testudines; family Emydidae; genus Malaclemys; species Malaclemys terrapin. Next base: position 9,607,860 of record NC_071505.1, on the reverse strand, counting down.
TTTTTGAAACCGCAACACCATAGTCCTGATGCTGAGCCGCCTTGAGCACTGTGCTATCCTTTATTTACACCTGTCGAAGCCAGGGTAGAACACTACCAAACCAGAACTCTCCACTCGTGTGTACAGGTGATAGCATTTCACAACCCTTGTGAACAGCTATACCTGGCTACACAAGCAGTCAGGCAAAGGGCAATGAAGTGGGCTGTAGTCCACGAAAGCTTATGCTCTAATAAATTTGTTAGTCTCTAAGGTGCCACAAGTACTCCTGTTCTTTTTGTTGTTTCCAGTTATTTTTGTTCTTTAAAATAATCTGCACATTTTAATTAACGCCCCCCAACCCCTACCCACACACACAATTTTTTTCTCCTTTAGGAAAATAACAGGGTTGGCCACCCTTCCTGACACGTGTGGGTCCTTGCTCCTTGAGTGTACCCATTGATTAGAACGGGTTCTGCTCATGGAGTTAAGTACAGCTCACAAAACGGTGTAATCCCTGGGCAAGCTGAAGTCAACATAAGGGAGGCCCAATCTAGCCCTTAAAAAAAGAGTCATCCAGCCTTTCTACACAAAGTAAAAAAGTATCTGCAGTTGACTTATTTCAAACCATAACCATAGTAGCTTATAGAAGGAGATGCTGTTCGGCAGAACTGGATGAGTTCCAAGAGGAGCCCAGCAGGATCACTTGACAGCTAATATAACAGAGCCATCAGAACGCCTCCCCTCACCACCATCACCCCACAGCACAGCCCTCAACCCCACTTCATACAACTCAAAGTGGATTTGACTCAAACCCCTGAAAAAAAATCTTCCGAGGCGTTACTGGGCCAGGTTCTGCCTGGTGTAACGTGCAAGTGGCTACACTGACTTCAGTGCGGTTACTCCTGATTTACCCCAGCATCACTGAGATCAGCGTTTGGCCTAATCTTCTCATGTTAAACAACAAGAGAAATCATTTTTTCAGTGCCTCTATCCGCGTTCATAACAGCCTGACGTCCCTGCACTTGTTGACTCAGGGCTTGTCTTCACTGCTAAAAAAGTGGTGCTTTCTTTACCGGGGGGTAACTACAGTGCAAGAGCTATCCTGCGGTAAAAACACAATGAAGACAAGGCACTTTAGTTTTAGTGGACGATTAAACTTGCTGAGCTCAACCGCACACCTCTGCCTGGGGCAGACCTTCACTGTGCTTTTAACTCAGGATAGTTACCGCAAGGTAAAAAACCGCAGCTTTGAGCAGTGAGGGCAAGCCGTCAGATGGGCAGAGAGGTCACTGCAAGACCTCCTCTAGCGCAGGCCTTCGCCAACTTTTGTCCATCCTTTCTCCCTCTTAATGTCAAGAAACATTCCACTCCTTCGCTGTCCTCGCCCTTCCTCCCGTTTACAACAAAGGGAGGAATTCCCTTTCCGACTATTTTTCTTTAAAAATGGTTCATGCGGTGAGTGCATTTTAAACACACCTTTCAGATGAGACATACAACTGAGGTCTTGGTGGCATGGGGCCCATTAAAGATCCTATGGCAGTTTTCACAAGAGTATGGGTGTTAAACCCAAAGTCCTGGATGAATCCAAGTCTGGATTATTACTTCCTCTCATCAAATTCCCTTGTACGGGGTCCTGATTCCAACTGCACTCACACCAGCGTAAGTCAGGGTAAGCAAACTGAGGCACGATAGCTAGGGCACTGCATGGGGAATCAGGAGTTCTATTCCTGGCACTGCCACCAATTTGCTGTGACCTTTGCTTTTCCTGTTTTCCCTCCTACCTTTTATCAGTCTTGTCCATTTACATTGTAAGCTCTGCAGGGCAGGGACTGTCTCTTAGGGCTTGTCTACACTTACAGGGCTGCAGCCGGTGCCGCTGTAGCGCTTCATGAAGGTACTCCACCTCCCGGAGAGGCAGTAGCTGTGTCGACAGGAGAAGCCTTCCTATCTACATAGCGCTGTCTACACCGGGAGTTCAGTCGGTAGAACTGCGTCACTCAGGGATGTGGATTTTCCACACCCTTGAGCAAAGTAGTTACACCGACATAAGTTTGTAGTGTAGATGAGGGCTGTGTTTATACAGCGCCTGACCCAGGGGGGCCCTGGTGTTGTTTGGGGTGTACAGGCACTCTGTAATAGAAGTAAAAAATAATAACTCCAGCCAAGTGAGTGGAGTGATACCAGCATGCAACTGGTGTAAGATCCAAATCAGAAGCAGGGTTCTGTATTTCCTGCTCTAAGCTGCTGGGTGGGCTGTTAAACAGCTAATCCACTCCACCCTGGAGACCCCTGCATTTCAGGGTAAATTGATTCCTGGGGTAAGAACTGGATGGGGTAAATTGATTCCTGTAACAATTACTGAATAACAGCCTAAAGTGCTTTGGATTCCTCTGGGACGAAGAGCACTACATAGATGCAAGGTATTACTATGCAGACAGGGTAACCTGTGTTCATCCTTTTGTCTGGCTGGGCCATTTCCACTTCAAACTCAGCAAAACCAGGAGCGTCCGCTGGACGTGCGGCACACGCCAACAGAGTCCCCGGGTTCAGGAGAGCCACGGGGCGAGAGAGAAACATCTTCTCCTTGTTGCTAACTTTCCACTTGCTTTGGTCCCCTGGAAGAGGATCAAAGCTGCCCTCAGCCTGGGCTTTACTCTGCCCTGCCCATCACTCAGCACGGACTGCCCTGAGCCAATGCTTCCTAACCGCTTGGGGCTGCTGTGATCAACTGCAACATACGCTAGCCCATCTCCGCCCGAGGAAGCTGGATGGTTCAGAGGCTCTCCCAATGTGATGCGAGACCCCTTTCACCACTAGGTCGTTGGCTCAGCTCCGGCGTGCGTCAGCAGTTACCCTTCGGTGGCGAACATGCAACGAGTTGTTGGGTCTCAGTCTGGTGCCTCGGGGGGGGGCTCCACCCATCCAGTTAGCCCCGTGGCTGGCAACCTGGGCAAAGGTGCGCGGGACGGGCAGCAGGAAAACCCCCCTCTCCTCCCAGAGCCGGTCTCCTGTCCCCCACCCGGCGGAGGGAGAGGGGAAGGCTGCTGATGGGGGTACCCATCCACCAGCGGGGCCGGCACAGCTACCCCCCCGGGAAGGGGCAGGGAAGGAGACTGGCACTTACCCCTGTAGCAGAGCAGGACGAGCAGCAGGAGCGGGCAACGCATGGTGCCTCCCTGGATCGCCGCTGAGCCCCGGCGCGCAGCTGTCCCTCTCCCGCAGCCCTGCGGGGACGGCCGGCGGCGAGGCTGGGCAGGGGGGTCGGCTCTGCGCGATGCACCAGGGCTCGGGCTGGGTGACCAGCGCCCGCCGCCCGTGGAGCCGGGGCGCTGCTGTCCAGCCCCCTCGCTGCCCCCAGCACGCTGGGGCCCGCGGCTTCTGCGACCCCCTCTTTGCACGGGGCTCTGGGCAACTCGCCTCCTCCTGCGCCGGGCGCTCCGCTCCGGATCTCTGCCTCTCCCTGCCCCGCAGCGGCGGCGCCCTTCGCTCCGCGGCTCCCCCTGCCGGGTTCCCTGCGCCCCCCGGCGCGCGCCGCAGCTGCCTTTGTGAAATGCTGCCGCTGCCGCTGCCGCCGCTGCCCTGCGTAGCCCTGCCGGGTCCCAGCCGGGGCACCGCTCCGTACTCCAGGGCGGCTGAGCCAGGGGAGAGCGATTGGTCCGCTTCGCCAAGCCCTGCTTCCCGAATGGCTGGCCCCCAGTCCGGCCCTGATTGGCCACAGCAACGGCCTGTCCACTGCAGATCCCACCCTCCCACTGACTGATTTTAGGGCTGGTCTGTCCTCCCCCACCTCAGTTGTAGGGGCCCTACCAGATTCACAGTCCATTTGGGTCAATTTCTGGGTCATAGGGGTTTTAAAATGGTAAATGTCATGATTTCAGCTATTTACAGCTGAAATGTGGCAGAGTTGTAATTGTAGGGGTCCTGACCCAAAAAGGAGTTGTGTGGGGAGGGCGGTCACAAGGTTATTGGGCGGGTGGTGGGGCGGGTTGCAGTACTGCTACCCTTACTTCTGCACTGCGGCTGTCCTCATAGCCGGGCAGCGGGAGAACAGTGGCTGCTGGCTAGGAGCCTAGCTCTGAAGGCAGAGCCACCGCGAGCACCAGCACAGAAGTAAGGATGGCATCATATGGTATTGCCCAGGGCCGGCTCCAGCGTTTTTGCCGCCCCGTGGCAAAAAAAAACAAAAGAAAAAAGCTGTGATCAGCGGCAGCTCTACCGCCGCCGCTTCATTCTTCGGTGGCAATTCGGCGGCGGGTCCCTCAGTCCCTCTCGGAGGATAGGACCTGCCGCCGAATTGCCACCGAAGAGCCGGACATGCTGCCCCTCTCCGTTGGCCGCCCCAAGCACCTGCTTGCTGCACTGGTACCTGGAGACGGCCCTGGGATTGCCACCCTTACTTCTGCGCTGCTGACTGCAAAGCTGGGTCCTCAGTCAGCGACCGCTGCTCTCCAGCCACCCAGCTCTGAAGGCAGCAGCACAGAAGTAAAGGGTGGCATGGTATGGTATTGCCACCCTTACTTCTGTGCTGCTGCTGGTGGGGCACCGCCTTCAGAGCTGGATACCTGGCCAACAGCCGCCGCTCTCCAGCCACCCAGCTCTGAAGGCAGCACAGAAGTAAACGTTATGAGTCAAAGTTTTACACACCTCACTGCTGATCGAAACCAGACTGAATGATACCAGCGCTCACTAGTACTTAGCCTGTCAACTTCTTGGGGCAGGGACTTTTAGTTCTGTGTCTGTACAACCCCTAGCACAATGCGGGTCCAGATCTGTGACAGGCTACTAGGTGCTACCAAAATACAAATAACAAATAATAATATGCATATTTTTAAGTATATATTATCTGAGTTTCAGACACAGCCTTCATCCCGCACTGTGAAAAATTCCTCTTAATTTGAATGAGTAACAGATTTGAGCAAATGTAAAGACACAATACTTCTAAGGCCACCCCAAATGACATGGCTCTGTGATGGCAAGACAGTTCGGAAGCACCCAAAGCTTTATTTCAGTTCAAAGTACTGCCCCATTTAGGGTGGTCAGATGTCCCGATAATATCAGCATTGTCCCAATATTAGGGGCTTTGGCTTATACATGCAACTATACGGCCTCTTGAAAAAAAAGTGTCCCAATTTTTCACACTTGCTATCTGGGCACCCTACCCCCATCAAATTCCCTGCCCCCAAATTGCATTTGCAAATGTTGTTTGCATAAACAACTGGGATTTGAACATTTAAAAAAAAACCACATTTTTATTGGTTCAAGAACACAAAAATAAGCAATATGTGAAAAATAAACATAACAATAAGGCTACATTTGCTACATTTATTTGTTGCTCCTGGAAGGTCCTTTATCTAACATTTAGTGAAATAGTATTTTGCTGCTGCCAGGAGACTAGAAATAAGCTTAGAGGTTTCCACTGAACTGTCCCCTCTCTCTAGGAAGTCCAGACATATATCACTAACGTGTCCAATGATAATCTGGATACACTGATATCAAAAATTAAATTAAGGACAGATGTCCAAAAATGAGCCTGCCTTGGATACTGCAGTCTGATGTTGTTACAAGGTTATTACCATGGGCGGTGGGTAGCATAGGCCGGGGAAGTCTGTGCCTCCCCAAACAGCCTGGCGTGGCCCTGCCCATGCTCTGCCCCCAGGTCCCCTCCTGCCTGCTTCCAGTTCCCTTCCCGGCACTCTTCCGGGGCCAAGAGGCTGGGGCCAGTTCTCACAGGGCCCGGGGCTGGGGGGCTAGGGCTGGGGCAACGTCGCACCGCCCGTCTGTCCAGCGCTGGGGTTAGGGGTGCTCCGGCTATGTTGCCCACCCAGCACTGGGGTTAGGAGCACTCCGGCCACGCTGCCCACCCAGCACGCTGGGGCTGAGGGCGCTCTGGTCATGCTGCCCGCCTGCCATGTTGGGGCTGGGGGTGCTCCAGCTGTGCTTCCCACCCAGTGCTCCGGGACTGGGGACATGCGGTGGTGTGTGCTCTGGGCTTCGGTGGTGGTGGAAGAGGTGGGGCGGGGCCTTGGGCAGAGGGGGAGGGGCTGGGGATTAGTCTCCCCCAACGGCTCGTTTGTTACAAGGTTTCAAAGGTTGTTACAAGGAGGAGGGAGAAAAATTGTTCTTTTTAACCTCTAAGGATAGGACAAGACGCAATGGGCTTAAATTGCAGCAAGGGCAGTTTAGGTTGGACATTAGGAAAAACTTCCTAACTGTCAGGGGGGTTAAGCACTGGAATAAATTGCCTAGGGAAGTTGTGGAATCTCCATCATTGGAGATTTTTAAGAGCAAGTTAGACCAACACCTGTCAGGAATGGTCTAGATAATACTTAAACCTGCATGAGTGCAGGGGTCTGGACTAGATGACCTCTTGAGATCCCTTCCAGTCCTACGATTCTATGATTTTATGTTGCAAAATGTAACTTTCCTTCTCATACACACACATTCTCACTAGCAAGTCTGAGAATTTATTTTTATTTATTTTAATGTGAAGAGACATTGAAACATCACCTTATAGTGTTCTTATTTTAATAGAATCATATACTTAGATTGTAAATTCTTTGGGGGTAGAGACTGTCTTTTTGCTTTGTGTTTGTACAGCACCTGTCACAATGGGGTCCTGGTCCCAGGGCTCCCAGATGCTCCTGCCACACAAATCAATAATGAATAATTCATAACTTCATAGATTCTAAGGCCAGAAGGAACCACGGTGATCATCTAGTCTGACCTCTTGCGCAGCACAAGGCACAGAACTTCCCTCCAAATAATTCCTGTTTGAACAACAGGAGATCTTTTAGAAAAACATCCAATCTTGATTTAAAATTGCCAGTGAAGGAGAATCCTCCACAATTCTTGGTACGTTGTTCTAATAGTTAATTACTGTCACTTACAAATGCACCCCTTATTTCCATTCTGAATTTGTCTAGCTTCAATAAATAATAATAGGATGGAGGCAGATATTTCCCAGTCTGGGACCACTGCTCAAAGGAGATTTCTTTTCCTATAAAGTTTTCCCTGTTTTAACATATGCCAACTTTTCTCCTACGTATAAATTTTCCATATAAACTGGAAATTAAATGTTTATAGCCTGAGAACCAGGATATTAATATTGTCACTCTTGTAGGAGGCCTTTGGAAATCCTTTGCAACCTGCGGGTTGGTCTACACTAGAAAATTAGGTTGATTTAACAACATCACTCAGGGTGTGAAAAATCCACGTGCCTGAGCGGTGTATTTAAGATCACTTAACCCCCCAGTGTAGACAGTGCTAGGTTGATGAAAGAATTCTTCTGTCAGCCAAGCTAACGCCTCTCTGGGAGGTGGATTCCTTACGCCGATGGGAGAATCCCTCCTGCCCGGTTGGCATAGGTACTGTCTACACTGAAACACTACAATGGCACAGCTCTGCTGCTGCACCATTACAGTGACAAGCCCTGAGTATTAAGGACATATATCTGAAGTGTAGATGGGGAGAAGAGGCATGTGGGTAAATTAAACATGTTTATTATTTACTATCTGTATTGAGGTGGCACCGGGACATCACCAATCAAGGATGAGAGGCCCCATCGTGTTTGGCACAGTATATGCATATAATGAAAAAACAGACCCTAACCTAGAGAACTTACAAATATTTATGTCCAACATCTTTCCAGAATCAAATAAATGACTCTCAGAATCTGGCCATCACTCAGAGTGCAAGTGTTGCACCCTGATCGCTGGGGACGGAACCTGGATTATTTCTAGTTGGAGTTAGGCCAGGTCTACACTACAGACCTATATCAGTATAACTACGTTGCTCAAAGGTGTGAAAAATCCACACCTCTGAATGACGTAGTGATACCGACCTAGCCCCCTCAGCCCCGCCCTGTGCACACAGGGTGATGTCGATGGGAGAACTTCTCCTGTGAACGTAGCTTCCAGCTCTCGGGAAAGCAGATTCACTACGCCAACGGGAGATGATTTCCCATCGGCATAGTAGTGTTTTCACTAAAGCACTACCATGGACCAGTTGCACTGATGTAGGTGCACCCTTGTAGCGCTGTCCATGAAGACAAGCCTTAAGAAGGGAAGGGGCAATACTAATTCTCCTAGGACATTACTTCTCCATGAGGACTGACTGCTGAGGATTGAGTGCTTTTCATCAGCCATTTGGGGAGCGAATAAAATATGTATCCATTTAAAAAATTGGAGTATATTTTAATTTGATGCTTTGTCCTCCGACTCTCTTGAAAAATATCACCTCTGGGGTGAGACCAAGCGTGGAAAGTATTTTCAGAAGGTTGAGTGATTTAAAATGAGCGCAGATAACAGAACTCCAGATGGATCTTTAACACCTAGGAATTCCATTGTGGTACAGTGTCAGAGATGTCCATTGCATGGGCATGACCAATGATTTTGCAAAAGGACTTTCTCTTAGACTGCTGCTGATGCATCCAGGAGGAGACGTTACAAAAGCCAACTCAAGACGATGAAGAAAAGACAAAAGAAAAAGAAGATCCAAAGAGAAGAAAGAAAGAATAGAGAATTCAGGGGACTCCAGCTTCCAACCCAGGACGTCACTAATGTAACAGCACAACATGTGTATCGGCTGCCTCTTTAATGAAATCATTTATTACACATAGGGCCAGAACCAATGAAGCTATGCTGAGTAACTCTAGTGAGAATCAGGGACCCTGAGTGCTAGTGATGGGCACGGCTTTTTTCACTACATACGCATCCCATCACTCTTCTACCCATTGGGCCTGAACCACCTCCATGTTACTGCAGGAAATTAGTGTACATGCACTGGAATCAAGAGATACACCAGCCCATCTGGATCTATGCCCTGCTGAATCAGGCCCACTGTATTTAGCGGTGCCATACTGCCTAGTGATGTTTATGCCAGATGTTTATTAGCTGCTCTTGGAGCCAGGTCAGTGTACTAGTCACTGCACGTATCATTTTGAAGACCGTGAGACTTTTACTTGCCTAGGAACTACAGGATCAGACAGATTTTTCTGCCCCAGCTCACGTTTTTTGTAGGCAGAATGTTGTGCTCACGATTAACTGTCCACACCTGTCTGATTGTGCCCATTTACATGGGACTCTGCGTGCAAAAATGCAGACACAGTCAATAGCTGGAACAAACTTCTGCCCTGGATTAAAGCAGGCCAGGTTTAAAATCACAAGCTCACAAGGCTGCTATGTATTGGGAAATGGAGTGTTTATGCTGCAGCAGTTGTACTGTATCGGCACATGGAGAACAGGGAGAAACCTACTGTCAAGGCTGATTCCCCACTCTGGCACTTCGAGTGCAGAAGGTGGGGGCCCGCAAGGATTCTAAAAATTAATACCGGCCCCTCCCGGCTTGGATTAAACTCCCAAGGTTACAGCTTCTCTCTGACCTTGGATGGATAGATGCTGCCATCACTCACGTGCAAAAACCCCTTTTTTAGAACCCAGGAAGGCACACTTCCTTCATTTATCACACCTACTCAGATGGATTTATTGGGAGTTGTATACAGAGCAAGTGCTCATTTGCTGGCTTTGTGCAGGGAGGGGTGAGTTATTTTCATTAGTTGTGTTGTAAATTTGGTAACAAATAGCCTGAGTGGGTGTGGCTGAGTGTTGTGCTATCTCACACCCTAAGGAGTGGCCTGTTGGGAGGCAGATTTGTCCTCCCCAAGGGAGATTTGTTTCTATTTAGGCCATGTAGAAGGACACAAGGGCACATCACAGTCTGGTACTTATACCCTAAGGCAGTGGTTTTCAACCTTTTTCCATTTTATAGAATAGAATCCTAAAATATCAGGGTTGGAAGGGACCTCAGGAGGTCATCTAGTCCAACCCCCCTGTTCAAAGCAGAACCAATCCCCTGACAGATTTTTGCCCCCGATTCCTAAATGACTTCCTCAAGGATTGAACTCACAACCCTGGGTTTAGCAGGCCAATGCTCAAACCACTGAGCTATCCTTCATTTGCAGCCCCCTTAAAAATTTCAAATGGAGGTGTGGACCCCTTTGGAAATCTTAGACATAGTCTGCAGACCCCCAGGGGTCCGTGGACCACCGGTTGAAAATCACTGTTCTGTGGTAGTGACACCCTTTTGCAGACCCCTTAACTCCATGGCAGTCAATGGAGTCCTGCCCTAAGGTGGAATTTGCAGTCCTGCCCTAAGGTGGAAGTTAGGCAAGGGGAAGAAATCCCAATATAGACACAGCCTCAGATTGTATAGTTTTGCCATATGCAACGACACACAGCCAGAAAAGGAGAGCCATGCACTGATGAATCCCCTGGCGGAAGATGTTCACGCAGGGTGCCCGGAATATTTGTCTATGAAAGGATCTACCCAGACTTTAGGATGGCCAGTAGATTCCCTTTCTCCTCCATTTTGGGAGGGAGAGAGACGAACATTGCAGGGCTTTTGTGTACATACTATAGAAACACAAACACCTCACCCCACCACCGAAGCAGCATTATTTTCTCCTCTTTGGCTGATCATCTTTAAAATGGGGGCTTTGTGTTACTTCTGTTGCCCTCCCCATAATGCAGTTGTACAGAGCTATGCAATCTTAGAAGTAGTTCCAGTAGAGATAGATTAGTGGGCAGAGTACAGATGAGGAGGCCAAAGGTACTCGGTCAATGCAGTTAGGCAGTTCCACAGTTTGTCACATGGGTATTACCGCCTCTTGCATGGTGTTTATACATTTAACCTAAACACACACACTGTGGCCAGGTCATGATTTTATCATGAGAGTCACAATATTTTATGGTTTTCTGAAAGCCCCAGCTCATGGAATCAGTTGATTGCATTAGAATCTCATCTTGCTTTTTTTTTTTTTTTTAAAGTAAGTTTCCAGACCTCATGGTTGTGGAGAAAAACTTGAAACCATGATCCTAGTGCAGCGTTTCTCAAACTGGGGTCTGCAGATGAGGGTACTCCAGGGGGTCCGCCAGCCCCACTGATCAACTCCTGACCTGCCCCCCAGTGCCTCCTGCATGCTGGGGAACAGCTCAGGGGAGGGGGCAGAAAGAGGTGGGGAAGAGGAGGGGCGGGGATGGGACATTAGGGGAAGGGGTAGGGGTGGAGTGTGGGCGGGGCCAGGGGCTCAGCAGTGGGCTTGGGGGTGCACAAAACATTTTAAATCACAATGGGGGTCCTCAGGTTGCTACAGTTTGAGACCTGCTGCCCTAGTACTTTCCAAGTTCTCAGAGACCAGAAGGCACATAAACAACTCCAACATTTATCATCACTGGTTTGTTAAATCTCATGATTTTTAAGACAATCTCATCATTTTTAATGCTTCAGGTTGGCAATACCGTGCACGCCCGCGCACATGTGCCTATACACACACCTGTGCACACACGGAGGTTTCTTAAAAAGCCATCCACCTGCGTTCTACTTATTTAGTTAAAGATTCTGTGAAATAGCAGGACTGGGATGTGAGATGGAGCTTTACACAGGTAGAGCCCATAGTGGTTCAAAAGTGTATAAGAAGGAATGATGGGACTGAAATTACAAAGAGGAGAATGGTGGCTGCATTTTAGGGAAAACTTCTTAACAATGACACCTGTTAGGGTCTTTAATAGTCTCTCCAGGGGAAGTGGTGGAAGCAGGGCCGGCTCCAGGCACCAGCTCACCAAGCTTGTGCTTGGGGCGGCACCTGGAGGGGGGCGGCGCGGTGCTCCAGCCGCCGGGGAGAGCGGAGCCCCGGCCGGGGCTCGCCGCCAGGGAAAGCGGAGCCCCAGCCGGGGCTCGTCACCAGGGAGAGCGGAGCCCCGGCCGGGCACTCCGCCCTCCTACGAGGGCTCCGGCCGCCAGGGAGAGCGGAGCCCCGGCCAGGCACTCCGCCCTCCTCCCAGGGCTCTGGCTGCCCTCCCCCCCTAGCGCCCTCCCCCCCGGCCGCCGGGGAGAGCAGAGCCTCGACCGGGGCTCGCTGCCCTCCCCCCCGGCGCTCTGGCCGCCGGGGAGAGCGGAACCCCGGCTGGGCACTCCGCCCTCCCCCCGGGGCCCCGGCCGCCCTCCCCTGCCGCACTGGTGGGGGGGCGGCCGGAGGCTTTTTTGCCTGGGGCGGCAAAAAAGCCAGAGCCGGCCCTGGGTGGAAGCCTCATTACTTCAGACATTTAGAACTAGATTGGACAAAGCACTGGAAAATAGAATACAAGGAACGATGCTGCCTCAGGGGAGAGATGGGTTGCATGATCTAACAGAGCTGTACTTTCTCTGTCCTGCATAATTCACTTAGGGCTGCATTCAAGTTTGCGATCAGATTTGACTGACATTGACAAAACCATTGCAGTATTTACTTCCATCGGCACATAGCTAGCGAGGAAAACCTGCACATCACAGAAGTGCTAGCTCCTGAGTTTTGGCTGGGATCCAGGTGTGGATAATTTAACTGTCTGTCCAAGCTTTCCCGTAATCCGATTTTATTGAATGTCACCACCTATCTTATTTGTGCAATAGGGCCCAAAGTAATAATGTTTGGAATTCAGACTTGGGATTAAGGCAGGAGGATGAGCTGAAGTGCGCCAACCTGCTACCAACGGGATGAGTAACAGAATGAAGAACATGGGCTGCCACTGGGGGTCAAGATAACCACAGGCTATTTCAGGAAGATAAAGAGATCCCAGCAAAAGGCAAACACGCCTACAGTCTGACGGCTGGCTGGCAAATAACCCCAAGGAAAAGAGAACATTTATGGAAGGGAGCCTTCAGAAGCAGAGTTGCAAAAAACCAGGAAATTTAGTAAGGCAGGAGGGGCAGAGGGTCTTAAGGTAGAAATGAGGGAGGAGGTTTGGTATAGTAGTCAGAGCACAGGACTGCGAGTCAGGAGATTTGGGTTCTATTGTGTAGGACGCATCTCACGCAGCACCAGAAACTTTTGTCGTGTCCTCATATACACAATGCCTTGTAGGTAGGAACTGTTTCATAAAGCAATCCCGTTAGCAATGTAACACAAGACCCTTGCTGATAGCCATGGGGAAGCCTTGGGGCACACTAACGAAGAAGTAATAACAATAGGAAGGATGGTGTTGTTAAGACGTCAAGCTGAAACCCAATAAATCTGGGTTCAGTTCCCAGTTCTGTCACAGACTCCTGGTCACTGAATCTCTCTGAGTCTCAGTTCTCCATATTTACAATGGGCACAATAGTATTTCTATTGTTCTGCCTTTTGTCTGTTTAGATTGTGAGCTCACCTGGATAGGGACTGTCTCTTACTCCTATAGAACCTATTGCAATGGAGGCCTGGTGTCAACCGGAGCCTCTAAATGCTACAGTCAAATAAATAATAATAATAATTCTATCACGCACACATCCCACACAGTGGAAGAAACTTTTGCCATGCACAGCACAGTGTGTGTGTGTGTGTGTGTGTGTGTGTATTAGGAGCAGCTTCATGAAGCAATACCAGCAGCAGTGTAGCCTAAAGAACCAAACTGATGTCAGGGACAATCCTTGGCGCATATCAGATAAACAAAATGCATCTATATTACATTTCATAGAAATGGAAGGGATCTTGAAAAGACATTGAGCTCAGTCCCCTACTTTCACAGCAGGACCAAGTACCATCCCTGACAGATTATTTTGCCCCAGATCCCTAAATGGTTCCCTCAGGGATTGAACTCACATCCCTGTGTTTAACAGGCCAATGCACAAACCACTGAGCAATCTCTCCTCCCTACCTAGCACCTTCCACACTGAATAATCTCAAAGTGATTTACAAATTTAAAAATTTTATTAAGATGATGTTAAAAAAAAAGTTTGAGCATAGAAGATTCTGGTTATCAGGGAATAACGTACAGATTACCGAGGGTGCAAAATTTGGTTTAAAATCGAGTGGCATAAGGAATACATAATCGGCAATATCCCCAATTGGGGGTAAAAAGTTGATGGGTCAAAGTACAGACATTGAGATATGAGGGTATGAAGTTCATAGGGTGGCTATGTTTGGGTGTGGAGTATAATGAGTGGATATGATGATAAGGATGGATTGACCCTCATTTGGTGAGATTTAATGTTCAGGGAGTTTATGGTTCCAGTTCATATGATCCAATGGAGAAGGTCACTTGGTCCCTTTCTCATAGTGGGAAAACGACGTCACTCTGGCTCACGCCTCCTGGTACTGTTGGTGGCCGGTGATGTGCTTGATGTAGATGTCCCTGGACCATCAGATGGTGTCTGAGACCATGAGGTGCCGCATGAGCCATGATCTACACTGTAAAGAAGTCAGAACTGCCAGTTCTTTGGGGCAAGGACTGTGTTCCCAGCTGTATTTGGGAAGCAGCTAGTACTTGGTCCACAACACTGCAATATTAATTATTATTATGTAGATCTAACTGGACCCAAGACCTGGGTCAAATCAGAATTATGCCCAATAGAAATGACTTTGGTGATCTCAGTCCAGATTTTAGTCTCAAGATTTTCCTCTGCAGCACAGGAATGACAAAACTATTGATTGGATTGAATTAAATTGATTGGAAGAGCAGGCCAGGACTGAGGGGCACTGGCAAAGCGGTGTGTGGATGAAATCCAGTGGAATAGCAGGGGCTGTTACAGGTCAGGCTTGGTTGAAACTGGCAGAGATGTGGTGGGTGAGTAAGGACTGGCATAGCAGAAGCTGCTGCATGTCAGGATTCATGAGCATTGGCAGGGAGTCTGGAGGAGCAGAACTGGACTAGTCTACAAGGGTAGACAATAGGTGGACTGAGGGCCAAATCCGGACCACCTGGTTATTTTGAATGGACTGCAAAATCCTTTTTATTTACTTATTATTATCGTTATAGTATGTAGTTCTGTTCAATATCTGCATCAATCAATTAGATAATGGCATACAGAGTACACTTATAAAGTTTGCGGATGATACCAAGCTGAGAGGGGTTGCAAGTGCTTTGGAGGATAGGATTAAAATTCAAAATGATCTGGACAAACTGGAGAAATGGTCTGAAGTAAATAGGATGAAATTCAATAAGGACAAATGCAAAGTACTCCACTTAGGAAGGAACAATCAGTTGCACACATACAACATGGGAAATAACTGCGTAGGAAGGAGTCCTGCGGAAAGGGATCTGGGGGTCAGAGTGGACCACAAGCTAAATATGACTCAACAGTGTAACGCTGTTGCAAAACAAGTGAACATCATTCTGGGATGTATTAGCAAGAGTATTTTAAGAAAGATACGAGAAGTAATTCTTCTGCTCTACTCAGTTAGGCCTCAACTGGAGTAGTGTGTCTTGGTCTGGGTGCCAGATTTTAGGAAAGATGTGGACAAACTGGAGTAAGTCCAGAGAAGAGCAACAAAAATTATTAAAGGGCTAGAAAACATGACCTATGAGGGAAGATTACTGGGTTTGTTTAGTCTGGAGAAGAGAAGACTGAGAGGGGACATGATAACAGTTTTCAAGTACATAAAAGGTTTCTACAAGGAGGAGGGAGAAAAATTGTTCTTCTGAACCTCTGAGGATAGGACAAGAAGCAATGGCTTAAATTGCAGCAAGGGAGGTTTAGGTTGGACATTAGGAAAAACTTCCTAACTGTCAGGGTGGTGAAGCCCTGGAATAAATTGCCTAGGGAGGCTGTGGAATCTCCATCACTGGAGATGTTTAAGAGCAGGTTAGACCATCACCTGTGAGGGATGGTCTAGATAATACTTAAGCCTGCCATGAGTGCAGGGGACTGGACTAGATGACCTCTCGAGGTCCCTTGCAGCCCTACGATTCTATGATTTTTGTTATTGGGGTGTGGCAAATAATTCTCTGGAGTCTGGACCTTGATTATACCTTGACCAAGAAATTTGGACCTGGACAAAAGATAAGGGATGGCCCCTGGACTAGTGGGAGTGCTGCTGATTAGAGATCCATTGCACGGGGAGAGCTCAATGGGGGGCATTCTATGCAGCATCTGCCATGCTAACCCTGCGGCTGCCGCTGCCCAATGTGACTGGTGCGTCCCTTTCAGAAGTGCTAACTAACATTTGCATAATGTAAAAAAGGGGGAGAAAAGCGTTAGAAAAATAAACAAGCAGTCCATTAAGAAGGGCAGGCAGGCGGCTAGACACATTTTCAGCTGTTAAAAATAGCCATTTGAGGAGGCCTGTATTTCTGCATGTCTCTTTCACTCGTGCGGCTAAATAGACGTCTCTTTTAGAAAGCCACTGCCAGTGAAAAGTCACATTGCCGCTTTGACAAATTATGTCATTCCCATCACAAAGGCCCCAATTCAACACCCCCACCAGTTACTGCAGAGATCTGTTTGCTGGCAGGGCCTCTGGGCTTTTCATCTCCCCCTCCCCCATTGCTGAACTAGGGACCATCAGCATCCCCACCAGCTGAGCCAGGCCTTTTGGGCCCGATCCCAAAGTCATTGAAGTCAGTGGAAAGATTCCTGTTGAGTTCAATGAGCTTCAGATCAGGCCTTTTGGATTGAAATGAAAATAGCCCATAGAGTGATGTGTATCTCTGCACTCTGAGCAAACATAAACCCACCCGGCTGGGGAAACCCTGCTCTCAGAACTCCTTAGTCACATTTCTTTCAATGATACTTCCCTCCCTCCTCTTCCCTCTTTGACTGGGATTTGCCCACAAACAGCCTGGAAGTTGCCACAGCAACACCTTAAACCCTGGCGGAAGAGATCATTGTTTAATTCCTCCAGCCGCCCAGAGGAATTTGCTATTTGTTTTAGAGAGAAAAGGCACAAACGTCCCACATTCTTCTCCAATTTCACTCTCCATTAACCGCATTGCACTGTTATAACAAAGTGCATTGGGTTACTAGAAATGAGCTCGGTCTCTTTAAGACTACAGCATGGGGAGAGAGGCTTGTGGTTTTCTTTTCATTGTCCCCGAATGAACATCCATTGATAACTTGGCTGAAGCTGAAGATTAGGGCTTTGCCAGAGCAGGAGAGGCACTGTCGTCCAGTGGGTAGAGCACTGGCTTGGTAATCACGAGACCTGGCTTACATAAGAACATAAGAACGGCCATACTGGGTCAGACCAAAGGTCCATACAGCCCAGTATCCTGTCTACCGACAGTGGCCAATGCCAGTTGCCCCAAAGGGAGTGAACCTAACAGCCATTGATCTCCTGTGTAACCCTGAGCAAGTCACTTCTCCTCCCTGTTTCCTTTTCTACATTTTGTCTGTCTTACAATCTGCAAGACTATGATCTCTTCAGGGCAAGGACTATCTCTTCATCTGTGTCTGTACAGTGCCGAGCACAATTCAGCAGTGGAGTAGAACCGGAACTTGACGGAACAGCGTTCTAGCGTCACAACACCCCTGAGTGCACTGTCCCGCACAGCGTGGGGGCGGGGTTAGAGCAGCGTGGGGGCGGGGTTAGAGCAGTGTGGGGGTGGGGTTAGAGCAGTGTGGGGGTGGGGTTAGAGCAGCGTGGGGGTGGGGGCTAGAAAGCAGCAGGATTAGAGGACCAGGCTGGCGGGGAGACGCTGCAGTTTAGGAGTACGCCGGTGACAGTTATTATTCGTATTGGGGTAGTGCTTAGGAACCCCAGTCATGGACCATGATCCCATCAGACACACTCTTCTTCTTCAGGTGCCTCAAGATAAGGATGCCCCACGATGAGCGACAGTCCCTGGCTTCTGGTTCTTAACCTTAAGATCCTTCACAACATTGTGATATGCCGCCTGCTCTCGGCCAATGGTGGCAGACACTTTCATCCCCAAGCGCCTCCCACAGCTGTCCCTAGTGCCTGGAATAGCCTCCTGAAATTGGTTTGCACAGCCGCAACCCTGTCCTTTGCCATAATTGCTTCTTCCATGATGCCCAGCCATGATAGCGGCCCAACGATACTGGCGAAAAAAGGTGGCCTGTCAGTGATTCATTAGTATTTCTTCTCCAATAAAAAAAGAAAAATTCTGTTGCCTTCCAATTGTACACATAGATGGGATTTTCAAAGGCCTCCAACACCCATTGACGGCTGAGCGCTTTTGAAGATCCCACCTCTAGTATATAAATGACAACATCCTGGCAAACAGGCTTAGGCTGAAATTTTCAGAGGGGCATAAGAAGGAGTGAGGAGTCCAATTCCCACTGAATTCATGGCCTTTGGGCTAGCAGGCTGAGAAAACAAATGTAATGTTGCAGTAGGAAGGATAATCCAGTGTTTAAAACACAGGATGAGGAGTCAGTAGACCTAGGTCATATTTCTAGCACAGGTACTGACTGGCTTTGAGACCTTGGGCAAAGAGCTTCCCCATGCCCCGCTACTCTGTACCTCGGTTTCCCCATCTGTAAAATGCAGATCATAGTACCCTTCTGCACAGTGGGGTTAACCAGAAATAATTCATGGATGTTTATAAAGTGTTTTGAGCGTTGCCGACATGCGAACTATTATTATTCCATGAATTGGAAGCTTCTGTATTCCCCTCCTTGTTTGTTAGTGTGTCTATATTTTATGTTGAAGTGTCCTGTATTTAAAAACACGCATAAAAGCCAGATGGGAAGGGAATTGCTAATTGAAGTATATTTGTAATGAAAATAGCTCCCCACCCCTTCGCTCTCATTTCAGTAAAGATTAATTTTGGGGACAATCATCCAGCTCGTGGAAGTGCGTCACGCTCGTCAGCATTAATGGAAACTGCATGCAGTCATCAGTGGCAGAAAAGACCCTTTAATCCCTTCAACCCAGTAAAGATAAATGCAAATCACAGCACATTTTGTTTTTATGTGGCGTTTTTAATGCACAGTAACACAAAATGCTTCACTGAGACACGCTCGCTAACCACTTACCTGAATCATAAAAGAAAATGAAATTGCCTGGCTGAGTTGGGTTATTTTAAGGCATGAGAGACAATTAATCGTTTTTAAACGAGCGCAACATTGTTAAAAGGTGCCAGATTGACAGCCCAGGAGACTCAAGTCCAATGTTTGCCCACGGGACACGTACAGAGCAGGTGATGGCAGTGCCAGCGCCTGTCACAGCACATCACCAAGGTACTCAGCTCCACCCTGGAGCTCATTCAATCCATGGCCCACTCAGTCCTTGGCCTGTCTGCTCAGACTGCTGGCAAGATGCAAAGGGAGTTTTGGGGATGTCAACTGAGACCCACCAAACTCATTTCACACGGATGGTAACAACCTAGACCTGCTACTGACCCATGATGGATTCAAAGGGCTTTCCCAGAGCGAAAATGGTCAATTCATAGCCAGGGCCGGCTCCAGGGTTTTTGCCGCCCCAAGCGGCGGGGAAAAAAAAGAAAAAGCCGCCATCACAATCGGCGGCACTTCAGCGGCAGCTCCACCACGCCACTTTCTTCTTCAGCGGCATTTCGGCGGCAGGTCCTTCCCTCCGAGAAGGACGGAGGGACCCGCCGCCCAATTGCTGCCGAAGAGCCAGACGTGCCTCCCCTTCCCCTTGGCCGCCCCAAGCACCTGCTTCCTGGGCTGGTGCCTGGAGCCAGCCCTGTTCATAGCCCATCCACTCAGCTATCTATCCTCCCTGGGAGATGATTTTAAAATATGTTGTTGTAATGAGAACCCATAACAACAAGTTGTAAGAGCAGCAATAATTTCTCCAGATTTGGGCTGCATGGAAACCACCCCCAGTATGGCCGGATCCTCCTCTGACATTGGTGTAAATCAGGAATAACTCCATTGAGCCATGGGCCAGATCCTCAGCTGGTATAAATCACAAAGCTCCATTGAAGTCTGCTTGCACCTGAAGAAAAGCTGGCCCATCCGTTATACTGGTAGGAAAAGAGATTCAGGCTTACTCTCTTTTGGATGACACCTAAATCTCAGGTGCTGAGCACCCCGGTAATGAAGTATCCCCGTGCACTTTTCCCTTTAATATGAACATATTAAATGGGTCACATTTTGTTTAATTGTTTTAAGGCAATGTATTGCTAAGCAATTTGGGCTTGTGGTTTTAATTTGAGGGTTTATTTAAAATTGAATAGCATATAAAATCCATTATGACAAACATTATTTTAATTAATTAAAAAAAACAATTCTGGGATGAATTATAATATTTAAAACTGATGTTTATGAGGGGGACCAGGCTTTAAAAATGTTATACTGATGGTGCTCCATTAGTTGTTGAGCTTGTGTGGATATTTTTAGAATTTTAGTTTTTTGGTGCAAAATAGCTAGACTTTGCGTTAGTATTTTTGTTTGGGTTGCTGCAGTTAATTGACTAATTTGCTTATTTTTTGCTAGCTATTGGTCTGAGGTGGTTTAGTTAACCCCCAAAGAAAAATTAAAATTTAGAGCATTATTGGTATTTATTAGGTTAACATTTTTATTTTTATGAATTGGAAAATAGTAAGCTATGGTGGGGGTTTGCAATATTGTTACATTGCACATACATTGTTGTACAGGTGGCTTTTGAGTATTTTTTGTTGTTGCTATTTAATTTTTTAAAATTTAATAATACTTTAGTGGTGCTATTATTTAATTATTTTTAGTAGCATGTTGCTAAATTTTTGTTTTGCATGAAATAAGGTTTTCTTAAAATTGGCACTGTGGGGCATACCCACTGTCGGGTAGTTTATTTTTTTTACACCTATGGTGATTAATGATTTTTTTAAATTTAAATATAGTTTTGCTAATTGTGGGGCTTAAATATGCTGATAGGCATAAGCCCAGCACTGGAGGTGTTCCAGAGAATACAGTAACTCCTCACTTAACGTTGTACTTCTGTTCCTGAAAAATGTGACTTTAAGTGAAACAATGTTAAGCAAATCCAATTTCCCTATAAGAATTATATACACACACACATATACACACACAGTATACATTTTAAACAAACAATTTAATACTGGTACACAGTGATGATGATTGTGAAGCTTGGTTGAGGTGGAGGAGTCAGAGGGTGGGAGATTTCCCAGGGAATGCCTTACTGCTAAATGATGAACTAGCAATTGGCTGAGCCCTCAAGGGTTAACTCTCTCTCTACAAGGCAGCAGGAATGGAGGGGGGGGAGACATTGCAGACAGAGACACACACCATATATGTTTGAGAGAGAGATGCGCATTTCCCCTTGCTGCCCCTACTCTTAAGTACACTGCCTTGTTAATTAGATCCGCTTGCTGAGATGCAGCTGCTGCCAGCAAGCTCCCTCCGTCCTGAGCCCTGGTGTGTGGAAGATGGTGCAGGAGCAGGGGGACACCCTAACATTAGCTCCCTTCTTCCTTACCTCCCCCCCGCACAGCAAGCAGGAGTCTCAGGGAGCAGCTCCAAGGCAGAGGGCAGGAGCAGCACATGGCAGTGGGGGAGCGACAGCTGAACTGCAGGCAGCTGCTGCACAGGGAACTTAGGGGAGCAGGGAGCTGATGGGGGGCTGCCGGTCTACCCTGGTGCCAAGCCCCCACCAGCTAGCTGCAACAGGCTGCTCTTCCTGCAAGCAGTGGACAAAGCAGGCAGCTGCCAAACGACGTTAGAAGGGAGCATTGCACAACTTTAAATGAGCATGTTCCCTAATTGATCAGCAACGTAACAACGAAACAACGTTAACCGGGACGACTTTAAGTGAGGAGTTACTGTACTTACCTAAGTGCTGGAATGGCTGCCTGGGGTGAATATAACTGCAGATGATATCCTCATTGTAGGTGAAGGAAGCAATAATACAGAAGCTGAATGAGTCCATGACAGAACACTACCAGCTTTTCTACAGTGAAGCAGGGACAAGCCTAGAAAACTCAACTCAGAAAAAATGTGACTCAGCAACGTGAGGTGACATACGTTGGACATCTGTTCACAGCAGAGGGACTGAAAGCAGTTCCCAGTGAGAACAAGGGAGTCAGAGACATGCCAGCTCCAGGGATGTGAAAGGAATACAGCGCTTCAGAGGAATGACAAAATGACTAATTTTCTGTACAAGTTTTGTCCATACCTGACTGCAGTTGTAGGCCAAACACGTTCAACAAAGGCCCAACCCCCCCTCCCTCATATGCAATTTCAGCTAGCCACTAAAACTAACCAAGTAACACTAAACACTAATAACTACAAAATCCAGCTGCAAAGCTGTCTTAGACGGGTTCAGAAGTGTGTTTAGTGGCCATGAATAAATACATATCTCTGCTCCTTGATAGAAGCATGGGACACCGGCCTGCCAGGTGATAACCCCGAGCAGCAAGAGACTCTATTAGCCCAAGAGCTGCCCATCTGACCATAGGAAAAGGTGAGAAATGACCAACTTACCTTCAAGGAAAAGCAGGACTTCATGACAGTGGCCTACTACAAAACATTTTGGGAGGTTGATGCCCCGATACAAGAAACAAGTCAGTGGTTGGCAAAGTGAAAGGCCACTTTGGGAGCCACAGCATTCCAGACACTGCATTCACTGACATGGACCTCAGTTTGTCTCAGAAGAATTCAAGCAATTTGCACGCATATGGGAGTTTGACCACCATACCTCCTCCACACCCTATCCCCAGTGTAAGGTTGGCTGGACTCAGCTGTGAAAACAGCTAAGAGACTGTTGCAAGAGGCTGTTTCTTCTGATTCAGACCCCTTGTTAGCATTGTTGGTATACAGGAACACCTCATCACAGGGGTGTCAAAACAGGCCAGCGCAGCCACTGATGGGACAAAGGACCAAAACCTTGCTACCAGGGAGGGGAGACCTGTTGCACCCAGAAGTATGGGGACACTGCTGAGAGGAGATGGCCAACAGTCAGAGAAAGCAGCTACTACAGTATGGTGGGTCAGCCAAGGACCGACAGGCTCTTCTGTGAGGATCCAGCCATTAGAGAGACACCAAAAGGAGTGGACTAAAAAAATCATGAGGGGTGCAGAGGCACCCAGGTCATATGAGGTGACTATGCCAGAGGGACAAGTGATCCGAAGGAACAGGAGACACTTATGAGCCAGCAGACACAATGACCAGAGAGTGTGTGCAGAGGCAGAGAGATCATCACAGAACAGAGGGACAAAGAAACACCCAGAGGTTAACCCCCCAGGGAGGGAGCAGACTCCTCAGAGATAGGGGGTTGGGATGTGGGACAGGGTACGGCCGAGGGGTTTGGCGTGTGAGAGGGGGCTTCAGGCTGAGCCTGGGGCAGGGGGTTGGGGTGTGGGAGAGGGTCCAGGGTGCGGGCTCTCGGAGGGAGTTTGGGTGTGGGAGGGGGCTCAGAGGTGCAGGGTGCAGGCTCCGTCCAGGCGGTGCTTACCTCAGGTGGCTCCTGGAAGTGACCGGCATATCTCTGCGGCTCCTAGGCTCGGGGCAGCCACCGGCTCTGCGCACTGCCCCTGCCTGCAGGCATTTCCCAGCCAATGGGAACTGTGGAGCCATCACTTGGGGTAGGGGCAGCACGCAGGACCTCCCTGATTGCCCCTGTGCTGTGCTTAGGGGCCGCAAGGACATGCCGGCCACTTCTGGGAACCTCTTCAGGGAGCCGCACGGATCCAGGGCAGGTAGGGAGCCTGCTTTAGCCCTGCTGCGCCGCTGACTGGACTTTTGGCCTATTAAAATCTCCTGGATTGCTTTCAATAGCAACCGGGATATTGAGGCCGATTCCTGGAGACTCCTGGCCAATCCGGGAGGGTTGTCAATCCTCCCGGGTTCACGAGGTTTTGGTATTCTTCTTCACTGAACTCATGTGTAGTGTTGCGTTGTAAGCAGTGACTGAATTCCACCCCAGAAGTGGCTGCATTTCAGCTGAGAGCGAAGCAATTTCTTTCACTCGGCGTGAGTTCACCTCACTAGCTAGAGCAACAGTCTGCCTTCATGCAGCTGCACTGACTCCAGCAGAGATGCAAATGAGGATCCCTGACCAGATGAAAGAGACGAAAGGGAGTGTGAACGGGCCACATATTATTAATTTATTCTAGTTATTTCTTAATTATTTATGATTATTTCCTGTTTCCACTCTTTGGCTATTAACTCCCCCCCCGCCCCTTTTTGTTTGCAGCTGCATCCTACTGCAGCTGAAGCCTGACATCTTCTCTATCCCTAGAGCAGGTTGTGTGTGTGTTTGCAAGAGAACATAACATACGAACATAAGAACGGCCATATTGGGTCAGACCAATGGTCCATCTAACCCAGTGTCCGGTCTTCTGACAGTGGCCAGTGCCAGGTGCCCCAGAGGGAATGAACAGAACAGGCATAGGGTTACCATCTTTTAGTTTTTAAAAAGGAGGACACTCCATGGGGATCCAGCCCCGCCCCAACCCCGCCCCTTCCCCACCCTCAGCCCCGCCCCAACTCTGCCCCCTCCCCTGAACGCTCTGCCCCCTGCTCCTCCCCCTCCCCTGCTTCCCGCGAATCAAATGTTCGCGGGAAGCCTGAAACAGGGAGGCAGCAGGTAGGCTGGGGCGGGGTGCGGCGCGGCTCAGTCCGGCCCTCCTGGCCGAGCGGCCCCTTCGGCGGCCGGCCCAGGCCAAGAGGCTCTGGCCCCGGCGTCTCCTGCCCCACCCGGCTTGGCTCAGGTCCCGGGGCACTGGCCCGTGGCCCCGCGACCCCAGCTCCCGGCCCCGCGGGCCCGGACCCGCGACCCCGGCTCCCGGCCCGGCCCCCGGCTCGGCACCGCGCCCCCCCGGCTCGGCACCGCGCCCCCCCCGGCTCGGCACCGTGCCGGCCCAGTCCCGCGGCCCCGGACCGGCTCCCGGCACCGCGACCGGCTCCCGGCCCCGGCCCCGCGACCCCAGCTCCCGGCCCCGCGGGCCCAGACCGGCGACCCCGGCTCGGCTCCCGGCCCCGCAGGCCCGGCCCCGCGACCCCAGCTCCCGGTCCCGCGGGCCCAGACCGGCGACCCCGGCTCGGCACCGCGCCCCCCCGGCCCGTCCCACGACCCCGGACTGGCTCCCGGCTCCGCTCCCGGCCCCGCGACCCTGGACCGGCTCCTGGCCCCGCGGGCCCGGCTCCCGGCCGGGCACCGCACCCCCGGCACCGCGCCCGGCCCGGCCCGGCACTGCGACCCCGGCTCCTGGCCCAGCCTGGCCCCCGGCCCGGCACCGCGCCTCTGGTTCCCGGCCCGGCTCCCGGCCCGGCACCATGCCCCCGGCCCTGCGACCCCAGCCCGGCCCCGGCCCGGCCCCGCACCGCCGACCCCAGCCAAAGAGGCCCCGGCCGAGCACCACCGAGCCCTCCCTCCCTCCCGATTTTCCCAGACATGCCCGGCTTTTGGGGATTTCCCCCCGGACGGGGATTTGAACCCCCAAAAGCCGGACATGTCCAGGAAAATCCGGACGTATCGTAACCCTAAACAGGCACTCATCGAGTGATCCATCCCTTGTTGTCCACTCCCAGCTGTTCTGGCAGTCAGAGGCTAGGGACACTCAGAGGAGGAGAGGTTTTGAATTGGAGGACAGACCAAAGCCCACCCTCCATATCTAACACTTTAAGCATTACGGAGGACTTCAGATCCAAACTGACCTCCATGCCCGGAGCCTCAGTCTCCCATCTGAATGGAAGGAGAACTGTGTGCCAATGAGACCAGTGCAGCGTCTTTCAGATCTGCAGCCCTGAATTGTGCCTGCGATCAACATGATTCATCACAGCTCAGCGCTGCCAAAGAAATGGGAAGGATGAAAGGTTCTGGGGAAACAAAGTGCTGGCACCATGCAGCTTCTGTCCCCTAGAGAATCGCCTGCAGAGGCAAATATCTTGAAAGACCAGGGCCTTCCCCTGCCAATCACATCATTCAAACACAAGTCTTGCCTTGCCAGGCATCGCTTTCCTCTAAACAGCTCCTAATTAGAATGCCTATCAGGTGACTTATTTTGCCTCATTCCTAACTGTGACCTGATTCTGCTCTCTGCTACCCTGGCTTAAATCTAGAGCAACTTCAGGGAAGTCACTGAGTCCCACCAGAATCAGGCCCTTTGCATTTGAATTTCAACCTCTGTATGAGGAGAAGTTAAAAAAACTGGGACTTTTCAGCTTGGAAAAGAGACGACTAAGAGGGGATATGATAGAGGTCTATAAAGTCTTGACTGGTGTGTAGAAAGTGAATAAGGAAGTGTTACTCCTTCACATAACACAAGAACTAGGGGTCACCAAATGAAATTAATAGGCAGCAGGTTTAAAACAAACCAAAGGAAGTACTTCTTTACACAATGCACAGTCAACCTGTGGAACTCATTGCCAGGGGATGTTGGGAAGACCAAACTATAACAGGGATCAAAACAGAACTAGATAAGTTCATGGAGGATAGGTCCATCAATGGCTATTAGCCAGGATGGGCAAGGATGGTGTCCCTAGCTTCTGATTGCCAGAAGCATGGAGTGGATGATAGCATGGATCACTTGAGGATTACCTGTTCTGCTCATTCCCTCTGAAGCACCTGGCATAGCCATTGTCTGAAGACAGGACACTGGGCTAGATGGACCATTGGTCTGACTCAGTATGGCCGGTCTTATGGTCTTACGTTACTAGAATGTTACTGGGTTCCTGTCCCTCCCACAAGAGCCTATGAAGAAAGGAGCAGAGAGGGGTAAAGTCAACGAGTGTGATGCAAATGTGCACACAGCCAACAAGTCTAATCCGAAACCCACTGAAGTCCACTGGATCCAGCCCTATATATGCTCTGGTAGGGTATTCATCTGAGCAAGCTTACTGGATGCCCTATGTGGAGGTCAGAGTTACCACTGTCACAGGTGTGTCGGGCAGAGTCACAAACAGTCCTTGCATGCTACTCACCATTTTTACCACTGCTGCCTCCACACAGCATGAGTTCCAACTCTGTCTCCCTTGTTTACCAGGGCCTCTATACAGCACACAGAGACATCTAGTGACTGAATAATATACTGAACGTGAACATATCCTTACTGCTAAGGGGCACAGGGAAGCTGTTCCAAAGACCAGGAGCTGCAGAGGAGAGGACTGTAATAATACCAACACTTGGCTTCACTTTTCATCAGTAGATCTCAAATTGGTTTGCAAAGGAAAGGAAGTAGCATGATTCCCATTTCACAGATGGGGTTATGAGGCACAGACAGCTTCAGACTTACCTTACCAATGAAGTACTGTAGAGCCAGGAATGGTGGAGCTCAAGTCAGACTTACAGTCCAGTGCCCTATATCTCATGATGGTCTCTTCATTCAAAATAATCCAATGAACGTATTTGTGGTAACAGAGAGAAGGGCAGATTGTGTCCTCTGTTTACAGCCATGCAGCTCCAAGGACTTCCCAGGAGCTGAGAGCCGAGTTTGCATCCAGAGATTGGCAATATAATGAGCCCCTGAATGGATCAGTAACAGGATTTAAACCTGTGACTTTACGAACCACAGCAGAGATCTCTAGCACTTGAGATAAACAAGTAACTCCGTTGGCCAGTAGCGGTAGTAAACTGTTACCCTCTAATGGACCAGCCTCTCGATGGGAATAAGACACACAGTTTGCCAGTCTGTTGCACAGAATGAATTGGGTTCAATAAGAAATTGACTCAAACCTTCAACTCAGGCTTGAACAGAACCCGAGTCAAACTTTTTTCAGGTTCATGAAATTAGGAGAATTTTATTTTTCTGCTGTTTTCCATTTTGGGGAGAGGGCAGGGACCGGGCTGCTGCCTTATTTTCTGCTTCTGGCTAAGTCCACAAGTGGAAGCGCCGCAATCTCATAAGAGAGGCTATTTCCGTGGCGATCCCAGCCCGCTGGCAACAGGAGGGCTTGCAGGAATGCTGCTCTCTTGAGATTTGTTACAGACTGAAGGGACTGGATTCTGATTCTCCTCCTGCCCCAGCCTTATGCTGGCTTAACTGTCCTGAGCGTGGTGGAGTCGCTCCTGATTTATCCCAGTGTAAGTGAGAGGAAAGGACCAACTGCTTAATTAATTGATGACAGTACAGTGCTTTGAATCATAGCATCATAGAATATCAGGGTTGGAAGGAACCTCAGGAGGTCATCTAGTCCAACCCCCTACTCAAAGCAGGACCAACCCCAACTAAATCATCCCAGCCAGGGCTTTGTCAAGCCTGACCTTAAAAACCTCTAAGGAAGGAGATTTCACCACCTGCTTAGGTAACCCATTCCAGTGCTTCACCACCCTCCTAGTGAAAAAGTTTTTCCTAATATCCAACCTAGACTTCCCCCACTGCAACTTGAGACCATTACTCCTTGTTCTGTCATCTATCACTGAGAACAGCCGAGCTTCATCCTCTTTGAAACCCCCCTTTCAGGTAGTTGAAAGCAGCTATCAAATCCCCCCTCATTCTACCCTTCTGCAGACTAAACAATCCCAGTTCCCTCAGCCTCTCTTCATAAGTCATGTGCTTCAGCCCCCTAATAATTTTTGTTGCCCTCCGCTGGACTCTTTCCAATTTTTCCACATCCTTCTTGTAGTGTGGGGCCCAAAACTGGACACAGTACTCCAGATGAGGCTTCACCAATGTCGAATAGAGGGGAATCATCACGTCCCTCGATCTGCTGGCAATGCCCCTACTTATACAGCCCAAAATGCTGTTAGTCTTCTTGGCAACAAGGGCATGCTGTCTACTCATATCCAGCTTCTCGTCCACTGTAACCCCTACGTCCTTTTCTGCAGAACTGCTGCCTAGCCATTCGGTCCCTAGTCTGTAGCAGTGCCTGGAATTCTTCCGTCCTAAGTGCAGGACTCTGCACTTGTTCTTGTTGAACCTCATCAGGTTTCTTTTGGACCAATCCTCTAATTTGTCTAGGTCCCTCTGTATCGTATCCCTACCCTCCAGGGTATCTACCACTCCTCCCAGTTTAGTGTCATCTGCAAACTTGCTGAGGGTGCAGTCCACACCATCCTCTAGATCATTAATGAAGATATTGAACAAAACCAGCCCTAGGACCGACCCTTGGGGCACTCCGCTTGATACCGGCTGCCAGCTAGACATGGAGCCATTGATCACTACCCGTTGAGCCCGACAATCTAGCCAGCTTTCTATCCACCTTATAGTCCATTTATCCAGTCCATACTTCTTTAACTTGCTGGCAAGAATACTGTGGGAGACCTTATCAAAAGCTTTGCTAAAGTCAAGGAATAACACGTCCACTGCTTTCCCCTCATCCACAGAGCCAGTTATCTCCTCATAGAAGGCAATTAGGTTAGTCAGGCATGACTTGCCCTTGGTGAATCCATGCTGACTGTTCCTGATCACTTTCCTCTCCTCTAAGTGCTTCAGAATTGATTCCTTGAGGACCTGCTCCATGATTTTTCCAGGGACTGTGGTGAGGCTGATTGGCCTGTAGTTCCCCGGATCCTCCTTTTTCCCTTTTTTAAAGATGGGCACTACATTAGCCTTTTTCCAGTCATCCGGGGCCTCCCCCAATCGCCATGAGTTTTCAAAGATAATGGTCAATGGCTCTGTAATCACATCCACCAACTCCTTTAGCACCCTCAGATGCAGCACATCCGGCCCCATGGACTTGTGCACGTCCAGTCATGGACTTGTGCATTTGATGATGAAACAGGCAATACTAGCACTAATAATGGTTAGCATTTATTATTCGTATTTTAGTAGGTCCTAGACTGAGTTCAGGGACCCATGGGGCTAGGAGCTATATAGACACACTGTAGGAGATAGTCCCTGCCTCAAAGACAAGATGGACAAAGGTGCAGCTTCTAGATAACTGTACATGATTTAGGACTGTGATCAATGAACCCTCTGAAATTTTGTGATCTGCCTTAAACTATTCCTTGGAGTTTGAAAGGGGTTCACACAAAACTTCCGTTCTAGTCCTCATATTTTACATAAGGTACGTTCACTGCATAGCAGTCACATTGTAGTTATACGTATGTTAATATTACATATGCTCATACCTACACCATATTACAGTTATGATGTGACTGAAAAATTAGTTCTACGTAGTTGCATGAGTGACCATGTACTAAAAAAGTACTTACGACAGTGTTCTCTTTCTGAAGGATACTACCACTATGCACCTGTTTATGTCGCTAGCAATGTTCACTAGTAGTTCCTCTGCACTGGCACTTAATCGATAATGCAACTGCACTGATCCTTCTGTGCAAAAGAGATGTCTTTTTACAGTGTAACCTGTGACAGGTTCTAGGATCCGCCATAAAGATGCAGAGCTCTTTTGCTGACTCACCCTGGTATCAGATGCAAGGATGTCAAGTATCAGAGGAGTAGCCGTGTTAGTCTGAATCTGTAAAAAGCAACAGAGGGTCCTGTGGCACCTTTGAGACTAACAGAAGTATTGGGAGCATAAGCTTTCGTGGGTAAGAACCTCACTTCTTCAGATGCAAGTAATGGAAATCTCCAGGGGCAGGTATAAATCAGTGTGGAGATAACGAGGTTAGTTCAATCAGGGAGGGTGAGGTGCTCTGCTAGCAGTTGAGGTGTGAACACCAAGGGAGGAGAAACTGCATCTGTAGTTCGATAACCATTCACAGTCTTTGTTTAAGCCTGATCTGATGGTGTCAAATTTGCAAATGAACTGGAGCTCAGCAGTTTCTCTTTGGAGTCTGGTCCTGAAGTTTTTTTGCTGTAAGATGGCTACCTTTACATCTGCTAGTGTGTGGCCAGGGAGGTTGAAGTGTTCTCCTACAGGTTTTTGTATATTGCCATTCCTGATATCTGACTTGTGTCCATTTATCCTCTTGCGTAGTGACTGTCCAGTTTGGCCAATGTACATAGCAGAGGGGCATTGCTGGCATATGATGGCATATATAACATTGGTGGACGTGCAGGTGAATGAGCCGGTGATGTTGTAGCTGATCTGGTTAGGTCCTGTGATGGTGTTGCTGGTGTAGATATGTGGGCAGAGTTGGCATTGAGGTTTGTTGCATGGGTTGGTTCCTGAGTTAGAGTTGTTATGGTGCGGTGCGTGGTTGCTGGTGAGAATATGCTTAAGGTTGGCAGGTTGTCTGTGGGCGAGGACTGGCCTGCCTCCCAAGGTCTGTGAAAGTGAGGAATCATTGTCCAGGATGGGTTGTAGATCACTGATGATGCGTTGGAGAGGTTTAAGCTGAGGACTGTAGGTGATGGCCAGTGGAGTTCTGTTGGTTTCTCTTCTGGGCCTGTCTTGTAGCAGGAGGCTTCTGGGTACACATCTGGCTCTGTTGATTTGTTTCTTTATTTCCTTGTGTGGGTATCGTAGTTTTGAGAATGCTTGGTGAAGATCTTGTAGGTGTTGGTCTCTGTCTGAGGGGTTGTACCTCAGTGCTTGGCTGTAGACGATGGATCGTGTGGTGTGACTGGGGTGGAAGCTGGAGGCATGAAGGTAGGCGTAGCGGTTGGTGGGTTTTCGGTATAGGGTGGTGTTAATGTGGCCATCGCTTATTTGTACGGTGATGTCTAGGAAGTGGACCTCCGGTGTAGATTGGTCCAGGCTGAAGTTGATGGTGGGGTGGAAGCTGTTGAAATCATGGTGGAATTCTTCCAGGGTCTCCTTCCCATGGGTCCAGATGATGAAGATGTCATCAATATAGCGTAGGTAGAGAAGGGGCATGAGTGGACAAGAGCTGAGGAAGCGTTGTTCCAGGTCATCCATAAAAATGTTGGCATATTGTGGGGCCATGCGGGTGCCCATAGCGGTGCCACTGGTCTGGAGGTATATATTGTCACCAAATTTGAAATAATTGTGCGTGAGGATAAAGTCACAGAGCTCAGCAATAAGTTGTGCTGTGTCATCATCAGGGATACTGTTCCTGACAGCTTGTATTCCATCTGTATGTGGGATGTTTGTGTAGAGAGCCTCTACATCCATGGTGGCTAGAATGGTGTTTTCTGGGAGGTCACCAATGCATTGTAGTTTTCTCAGGAAATCTGTGGTGTCACGGAGATAGCTGGGAGTGCTGGTGGCGTAGGGTCTGAGTAGGGAGTCCACATATCCAGACAGTCCTTCAGTGGGAGTGTCAATGCCCGAGATGATGGGGCGTCCAGGATTTCCAGGTTTGTGGATCTTAGGTAGTAGATAGAATAACCCCGGTCGGGGCTTTAAGGGTATGTTGATTTGTTCCTGTGTTAGTGTAGGGAGTGTCCTGAGTAGATGGTGCAGTTTCTTAGTGTATTCCTCAGTGGGATCTGAGGAAAGCAGCCTGTAGAATTTGGTATTGGAGAGTTGTCTGGCAGCCTCCTTCTGGTAGTCAGACCTGTTCATGATGACAACAGCACCTCCTTTATCAGCCTCTTTGATGATAATGTCAGGGTGGTTTCTGAGGCTGTGGATGGCATTGTGTTCTGCACGACTTAGGTTATGAGGCAAGCGATGTTGTTTTTCCACAATTTCTGCCTGTGCACGTTGGCGGAAGCATTCTATGTATAGGTCCAGACTGTCATTTCGACCCTCAGGAGGAGTCCATGTGGAGTTCTTCTTCCTGTGTTGTTGGTGGGAGGGTATCTGTGTATCAGTGCACTGTTCAGTATTATCTTGAAAGTATTCTTTGAGTCGGAGGCGGCGAAAGTAGGCTTCCAGATCACCACAGAACTGTATCATGTTCGTGGGGGTGCTGGGGCAAAAGGAGAGTCCCCGAGATAGGACAGACTCTTCTGCTGGGTTGAGTGTGTAGCTGGATAAATTGACGATATTGCTGGGTGAGTTAGGGGTACCCCTGTTGTGGCCCCATGTGGCAGGTAGGATTTTAGACAGCTTACGGTCCTTTTTCCTTTGTAGAGAGGTGAAGTGTGTAATGTAGATCTCCTGTCTTATTTTAGTAAAGTCCATTTGTTTGGAGGGTTGGTTATTTATGAAAGTCTCCAGGTTGGAGAGCTCTTCCTTGATGTTTTTCTGTTTGCTGTATAGGATGCTGATCAGGTGGTTCCTCAGTTTCTTTGATAATGTATGGCATAATCTCTCACTGTGGTCTGTGTAGTATGTAGATAGCAATGGATTTTTCACCTTCAGTCCATTTGGTATGAAGGATGTTGCACAGAAATGCATTTATTTTTGTTCATCCAGGAGTATAAAAGGGGATTGAATCTCTGTCTGAGCCAAAGGAAACTAGGAACAGGATCAGAGAGGGCTCTGCAGATAACACCCAATCTCAGGAGAACACTGAAGCTGAGGTTTATGTTTTGTTTGTTGTTGAAGGTAACAATCAAGGGAAATTCCAGGGAAAGGAGAATAGACTGGACCGGTCCTGCATGTGTGTTTGGGCATGCTGTGTTAAGAGCAGGATGAGAATGCCACCTGCTTACAAGTGCTTTGCTCAAATGTCTGTAACTAGAAGGAAATTCTTATTATATTGCTACATCCGGTAAGGGAACATATTCAGGTCCACTTATAAGAACATCTGTAAAAGAGGCAAAACAAATTGAGTGTGTTTCAGCTAGGAAGCCCGCAGGTTGTCTGGGAATATTGATTCTCATGCTTCTGAATGACACATCCCCTCAAAGGAAATCTGGGATTCAGTCCCAGCTGACTTGCAAAAAACAAAAAGCTCTAACCCCATAACAAATAATGATCACAAGGAATAAGTCACACAGCTTTGGTGAAGAATTTGATTGCAGAGCAGGGAAACCTGGAGGCGGGGGGTGGGGGTGGATAGGAGGGGAGGGACCTTTTTACACTTGGGCTGACTAGCAATAAGTCTACACCGTGATTTTCTGATCCAGATCCAAAATTCTCCAAGCCTTGGCAACACGGGCATCTACATTGAGCCCTATCCTTAGTGATGATCTATCTGCAAGGACCTCTTGTCTGTTTCAGCTCCTGGTTCCTAAGGGTATGTCGACACTACGAAATTAGGTTGAATTTACAGAAGTCGATTTTTAGGAAGCGATTTTATATAGTCGATTGAGTGTGTCCCCACTAAGCGCATTAAGTCGGCGGAGTGCATCCACAGTACCATGGCTAGCATCGACTTTCCGAGCGTTGCACTGTGGGTAGCTATCCCACAGTTCCCGCAGTCTCTGCTGCCCATTGGAATTCTGAGTTGAGCTCCCAATGCCTGATGGGGCAAAAACATTGTCGCGGGTGGTTTTGGGTACATGTCGTCAGCCGCCCCTCCCTCCGTGAAAGCAAAGGCAGACAATCGTTTCACGCCTTTTTTCCGTGCAGACACCGTACTGCTTTCAGCTGACGGTGCAGTAGGACTGCTAACCGTCGTCATCCAACCACCGCTTCCACTGCAACTCTGCTCTCCTGGAGCCATGAATCGACCTCACAGGTCCTCTTGTCATTCTTTATATCTATTCTCGTGGCATCCCGCCATCATCCAACGCTTCCGCTGCAACTCTACTCTCCTGCTCGTGTCGCGATAGCGAATTTTTCCATGTTGTCTGTCATGGGCTCCAGCAAACATGTGTTCTTCCTCAGGAAATGTGCACGGTGCTAACCGTCGGCCTCCACCACTTCCACTGCAACTCTGCTCTCCTGCTCTCCTGGTGCCATGAATCCACCTCGCAGGGACTCTCATCGTTCGGTAAATATCTATTCTCGTGACATCCATCGTCATCCACCGCTTCCGTTGCAACTCTGCTCTCCTGCAGACACCATACCATGGCAAGCATGGAGCCCGCTCAGCTCACCGCTGCTGTTAAGAGCATTGTAAACACCTCGTGCATTATCCTGCAGTATGTGCAGAACCAGAACCTGCAAAAGCAGGCGAGGAGGTGACGACAGCGCGATCATGATAGTGATGAGGACATGGACACAGACTTCTCTCAAAGCTCGGGCCCTGGCAATTTGGACATCAGGGTGGCAATGGGGCAGGTTCATGCTATGGAACGCCGATTCTGGGCCTGGGAAACAAGCACAGACTGGTGGGACCACATAGTGTTGCAGGTCTGGGATGATTCCCAGTGGCTGTGAAACTTTCACATGCATAAGGGCACTTTCATGGAACTTTGTGACTTGCTTTCCCCTGCCCCGAAGCGCCAGAATACCAGGATGAGAGCAGCCCTCACAGTTGAGAAGCGAGTGGCGATAGCCCTCTGGAAGCTTGCAACGCCAGACAGCTAACGGTCAGTGGGGAATCAATTTGGAGTGGGCAAATCTACTGTGGGGGCTGCTGTGATCCAAGTAGCCAACGCAATCACTGAGGTGCTGCTATCAAGTGTAGTGACTCTGGGAAATGTGCAGGTTATAGTGGATGGCTTTGCTGCAATGGGATTCCCTAACTGGTAGGGCGATAGACGGAACGTATATCCCTATCTTGGGATCAGACCACCTTGGCAGCCAGTACATAAAGCACAAGGGGTACTTTTCAATGGTGCTGCAAGCACTGGTGGATCACAAGGGACGTTTCACTGACATCAACGTGGGATGGCCGGGAAAGTTACATGATGCTCGCATCTTCAGGTACTCTGGTCTGTTTGAACAGCTGCAGGAAGGGACTTACTTCCCAGATCAGAAAATAACTGTTGGGGGTGTTGAAATGCCTATAGTTATCCTTGGGGACCCAGCTTACCCCTTAATGCCATGGCTAATGAAGTCATTCACAGGCACACTGGACAGTAGTAAGGAGCTGTTCAACTATTGGCTGAGTAAGTGCATAATGGTGGTAGAATGTGTAATTGGACATTTAAAAGCATGCTGGTGCAGTTTACTGACTCGGTTAGACCTCAGTGAAACCAATATTCCAATTGTTATTGCCACTTGCTGTGTGCTCCACAGTATCTGTCAGAGTAAGGGGGAGACGTTTATGGCGGGGTGGGAGGTTGAGGCAAATCACCTGGCCGCTGATTACGTGCAGCCAGACACCAGGGCGATTAGAAGAGCACAGCAGGGTGCGCTGCGCATCAGAGAAGCTTTGAAAACCAATTTTATGACTGGCTAGGCTATGGTGTGACGGTTCTGTTTGTTTCTCCTTGATGAAAACCCGCCTCCTTGGTTCACTCTACATCCCTGTAAGCCAACTGCCCTCCCCCCTTAGATCACCGCTTGCAGATGCATAAAGTCATTATTGTTTCAAAATCATGCATTCTTTATTAATTCATCACACAAATAGGGGGATAACTGCCAAGGTAGCCCGGGAGGGGTGGGGGAGGAGGGAAGGACAAGGCCACACTGCACTTCAAAACTTATTGAATGCCAGCCTTCTGTTGCTTGGGCAGTCCTCTGGGGTGGAGTGGTTGGGTGCCCGGAGCCCCCACTCCACCACGTTCTTGGGCGTCTGGGTGAGGCGGCTATGGAACTTGGGGAGGAGGGCGGGTGGTTACACAGGGGCGGCAGCAGCGGCGGTCTGTGCTCCTGCTGCCTTTCCTGAAGCTCCACCAGATGCCAAAGCATATCAGTTTGATCCCCTCAGCATTCCATCCTGTGTCCTCTCATCGTGCTGCCACCATCTCTCATCTTGCTCCTGCCACCTCTCATCTCGTTCATCCCTCCTGTCCTCGCGTTCATTTTTTGCTTTCCTGGACTCTGACATTGTTTGCCTTCATGCATTGTGCTGAGCTCTTTCAGTGCGGGAGGACTGCATGAGCTCAGAGAACATTTCATCGCGAGTGTGTTTTTTTCACCTTCTTATCTGCGCTAGCTTCTGTGATGGAGATGATAGAGGGAGTGTTGAAACATTTGCAGCTGCGGGAGTTAAAAAAGGGAGAGTAGTATTTAAAAAGACACATTTTAGAGAACAATGGATGGACTCTTTCACAGTGAACCAAGCTGTTAACATTACATAGCACATGTGCTTTTGGTACAAGTTTGCATTTTGCCTCTTATACTGAGGGGCTGCCGGTTTGGTGTGAGAGATCACACACACTTAGGGCTGGGCAACAGAATTCGGCTTGCAGGCAGCCATGGTAAGCCACAGTCTTTCAGCTTCTTCAACCTTCATAACATGTGGGAATGGTTTCAAACAGCAGCATCCGCTTTTCCTATACCAAGCACTCGTTGGGTTGGCCATTTAAAAGGAGGGGCTGTACTGGCCACAAATGCATCCCAAGTCTTCAGGGTAAATTAATCATTAAACACGCTTGCTTTTAAACCAGGCATTATATTTACAAAGGTACACTCACCAGAGGTGCTTTCTCTGGCTTCATGGTCCGGGAGCCCGCCTTGGGAGGGTTGGGAAGGTATTGGCTCCAGGGTGATAAACAGTTCCTGGTTGTCGGGGAGAATGGTTTCTCCACTTGCGTGCTGTGCGCTATCCTCATCCTCCTCCACCTCCTCATCTTCCTCGTCCCCAAAATCCTCATCCATGTTGCATGAGACTCCCCCCTCGCAGGTGTCCACGGACAGGAGTGGGGTAGTGGTGGCAGCCCCCCCTAGAATTGCATGCAGCTCATCATAGAAGCAGCATGTCTGGGGCTCTGACCCGGAGCGGCCATTTACCTTTTTGTTTTTTTGGTAGGCTTGCCCGAGCTCCTTAATTCCACGCGGCACTGCTGCGGGTCCCTGTTGTAGCCTCTGTCCATCATGCCCTTGGAGATTTTTTCAAATATTTTGGCATTTCGTCTTTTGGAATGGAGTTCTGATAGCACGGATTCGTCTCCCCAAACAGCGATCAGATCCTGTACCTCCCATTCGGTCCATGCTGGAGCTCTTTTGCAATTCTGGGACTGCATGGTCACCTGTGCTGATGAGCTCGCCACGCTGGCCAAACAGGAATGGAAATTCAAAAGTTCCCGTGGCTTTTGCTGTGTACCTGGCTAGTGCATCTGAGTTGAAAGTGCTGTCCAGAGCGGACACAATGGAGCACTCTGGGATAGTTCCCAGAGGCCAATACCGTCAAATTGCGTCCACACTAACCAAAATTTGACCCGGCGATGTCGATTTCAGCGCTAAGCCCCTTGTTGGGGAGGAGTACAGAAATCGATTTTAAGAGCCCTTTAAGTCAACAAAATGGCTTCATTGTGTGGACGGGTGCAGGGTTAAATCGATCTAATGCTGCTAAATTTGACCTAAACTCGTAGTGTAGACCAGGGCTAAGAATTTCTATGTATTCTACAGTGGTGTTCCCAAGCGATGCGGTTTACCAGAGGTTAAAATTTGCAAAAGTGCCTAAGTGACTTAGGCCTTTAGGGGAAGCTTTTCAAAAGCAGGAAGCACAGTTAAGCACCCAGCTCTCATTGAAAATCTATGGAACTTAAGGGCCTAACTTCCATCTGTGCTTTTGAAAATTTCTCCTAAGTCCCATTTTCCAAAGGGACTTAGGCCAAGATTTTCAGAAGTGACTAATGAGTTTGACGCTTCCGTTTTTGAGGGCCCCACTGGCCCTGATTTTTAGAATGCTGAGCATCCACCCTCTGAAAGTCAGACCCCTTTAAGGGGTCGCAAGGTGTGCCTCCCAAAACAAGGCACTCCAGCTCATTAGCCACTTTTGAAAATCTTGACCTTTGGCACCTAGAAGCCTAAATTCCATGGACTTTCAACGAGACTAAGGCTATGCCTACACTACAGCTCATGTCGGTATAACTTATGTGGCTAATGGGGGGGAATCAACCATCCCCCTAATCGACATAAGTTACACCGACCTAAGCGCCAGTGTGGACAGCACTATGTCAGCGGGAGAAGCACTGATCTAGCTTCTGCCACTCATGGAAGTGGCTTTATTATGCTGACAGGAGAGCTCTCCCATCAGCCTAGAGCATCTTCACCAGACGCACCACTGCAATGCTGTACATGCAGACAAGCCCTTAGGATCCTGAGTCACTTTTGAAAATGGGACGTTGGCTCCTATGTAACTTTTGAAAATGTTACCTTATGGCCTGACTGTAATATTTTGGACTGTTATCCTAGAAAACAGTTGTGTATTTCTTAATAAGGGATAGAGATCACTTGTCCTTCTAAAATCTTACCTTCCTTCTCCCTTTAATTTATTATTAATCATTTGTACTGTGGTAGCACCAATAGGCTCCTAGTAAGATTTGGGCCTACTGCGCCAGGCGCTGTGCAAAGCAAGCAACAGCCACCGTCCCAAAGAGCTTACAATCACAACAGACAAGCCACATGAAGGAAGGATTATTAGCCCTGTTGCGCAGACGGTAAGCTAAAGCACAAAGAGATTAAATAATTTGTGCAAAGTCACACAGGGACTATGGCACTAACATGTCATTTGCTGCCACCAGTTTGTTCACTCTGCTGGTGTGTTCTACCTAGGGTGACCAGATGTCCCGATTTTATAGGGACAGTCCTGATTTTTGGGTCTTTTTCTTATATAGGCTCCTATTACCTCCTGCCCCCATCCCGATTTTTCACACTTCCTGTCTGGTCACCCTAGTTCTACCCTGTCCCTCACCCTGTATCTGTACTGTCTATTTACATTGTAAGCTCTTTAGGCCAGGGGCTGTCTAATACTCTGTGTGTGTCCAGTGAGGCCCCATTCTTTACTGACCCTTAGGCTCCACTGTAATAAACGAGATTAATGATGATGATAATAATAATAATAATAATAATAATAATAATAAGCTGGAAACTGGAAGCAGATTGTCTGGCTATTATTCTAGCTTTTTATCCACAAGCCCAACCTTCCTCTCTGATTTGCTTTGTCCAGTATCTCTGAGATGCTGTACAATCCACATGTGATCTTTAATGTGACTCATAGTCAGGACCAGCTGGCCTCAGTGACCCAGCTGAAAACATGGGAGAGAGGAGGAGGTGAGGAGCTCCCAGGTAGGTGGCGATTGTTGTTAGAAGGTGTGGGGTATGTGTATGTGTGGGAGGGACAGTGTGGCAGCAGTCACAGAGAAACAAGCTTCATTCTGCATCTTCTCCGCTGTCCCTCGTCCTCTCTAGACAAACATTTGGAGGTCAGATAGATCACAGCGACTGGCCCTGTTTGAGAGTAACTGTCCCTATATTTAGCAGAAAAGTTTCCACTTTTTCCATTGCCCTGCTCCAAAAACATATCACCAATGTGTGTCCCTCTTTTTCCGATTCATCCGTCCCTATTTATAACTTTCCAACACAGGCATGGATGCGTTTGCTGACAATCCCGCTTTGCTCTTCCATCCAAAGGATCTGGAAACAGTTCACGAACGTGTCTGAGCCAAGGCTCGCAGCCCCTTGTGGGGGTTAGGTGAATATTCTGAGCCACATTTTACAGATGGGCTGAGGCAAAGTGACTTGCCCAAGGTCAGGTGAGTCAGTGGCAGAGCTAGAGATAGACCCCAGCTATCCAGGCGACATCCTTTTGGCAACCGGGAGGCAGCCTTCACTGTTCTGCAGCACCCCTTGACTTGGGGCAGAGAAGGGTGGGTCATATCCTAACATTGTGGCTCTAATAAGGTTTTAGAGAAGAGTTTGACACAATTTTCTTCTCTTCCCATGGAAAAACCCAGGGGGAGCGATATTCCCTCTTTGTCACATACTGAAATAAAATGCAGTGTGAATGGTCTGTGGAGTAGTCTCCAAAGAGCAGCGTGGAGCTTCCAGCATGTGGGACTTTTAAAATGAAACTGGACAAGATACTAACTAGAGAGATCAAGCCTCCACTGGTTGCAGGCAGATAGACTGGATGACCTGTTCCATCTCTAGCTTCTAGGGTTTTTCATGGATTAACATGGAGTCAATTTTAAAAAGTGTACAGGGCAGAAAGATCCCAGCGTCTATTTCCTCATCCGTGCTCTGGCAGAAAGAAAAAGCAATTCTCTCATTTTTGAAACAATCCTATGAAAGGAGTAAAAAGGCCTCGTTGCTAGAAATCCCAATTCCCTTCCTGTGCTGGAAGGGGAGGGGAAACCTTTGTCTGGTGAAAATCTCAGCAGTTTGCATCTCTGTTCAGTTCAGTGCCCAGAAACAAAGGCAGAAAAATCCAAAGAATTTCCAAGTGGCTTCTTCAAACCAGCTTCCCTCTCACCAACCTGCCCACGCACGCACACACCCTATTTTGCCTGCTGTTAGCATTTGGGAAGTGGAATACTAATGTGGAGGCAGCAATCTCTGATGGACGCTTTGGCCAGTCACTGAGGGTTACACTGAAAAGAGCCAGCATAGCCCAGAACTGGGAACGAGAGTCCTTCAAGACCTTTTGTTAATTTCAGCTCCAGTAATTTTGTTCCTGATTTCTCCCTATTGCCACTTAGCATTGAAAAGTCCTTCAGCCTTTCATTCCATCCCCTAACTGGAGTCAGTCCACAACTCAAAACTGCCACTCGGTGATTAGCATAGGAAGGGAGAAGGAAAACAAAATCATTATTGGCCACTTGTGGAGCAGAAGCTGCTGTCTGTAGGCTTATTGGCATGCGTGTTATTCTCTGGTCTGGTACTCGGTTCCATTGTAAATGTTTTCCTGTGAGAATATGAAAACACCGGGGAGGGGAATGGGAGGCAGAGGCTGGGTGAAAATCAAAGTAATATCAGGTGGAGTGTTTTTAATGGAAAAATCCATCCACTCCCTCACTTTGGAGCTTGGGTAAACTTC
The DNA here is from genome assembly GCF_027887155.1 of Malaclemys terrapin pileata. NCBI lineage: Eukaryota > Metazoa > Chordata > Testudines > Emydidae > Malaclemys > Malaclemys terrapin. The sequence continues at coordinate 9,566,771 of NC_071505.1, read as the reverse complement.
TCTGCTCTCCATGGCTTGAATGAAAGGACAATTTGTAACATAGGATCCTCTTCTCACAGAACCCTGCATTCTGTCTCTGAGTTCTGTTGAGAACTAAGCTGAGGATGGAGAGAAAAGGATCAGGCTAATGGGAGACAGACCTGGACGGTGTCATTCCCTCGCTGCCACCCACACAATGTAATCGCCGTGCCTTGAAATGATCTGGTGGGGAATAAATCCAGGTGCGCACATGGGATTGGGTGTAACGCTCCGGCAGTCAGTGTCACAGTTTGCAGCCCCCAGGGCTGCTACGGACTGACTACGGTGCTGGGAGTCACACTGGCTGCTAGTGACATACCTTGGGCAAGTGCCTCAGTTTCCCTGCCTGTAAAACAGGTTGAGACATCCCGCCCTTGCAAAACATTTTGAGATCTGTGGATTGAAAAAGGCTGCAGAAGTGCTAAGTACTATTACAACGGCTCGTGGACTGTGGGCCAGTCCTGCGGGCAGTGCTACAGTTCTAGCTGGACAGGGGTTGTAAAGGGATGTGCCACTAGAGTGGAAAACGGTGTCTGTTTGTCATTTGTTATGAGTGTGTGATGGGAACGCCGATGCCTCGGGAGCTGGCGCGTTGTCAATCCAACCCCACTGGCTGAATTCAATTCCCCCAGCTCAAGGTGTTTCCTTTTCTGCACTCGATAATGAAATCCACAAGCTCCAGACAATTATTTGTAGTTTCCATTGCTGTTGGTGACGCTCCGCAGATGCTGGACAAACAGCAGCGAGTTGCCACCAAGCGCTTGCCAAGAGCCTCTGTCCCCCGAGCAGTTTACATGGTGGAAAGATGCAAGAGAGGGGGAGATCACAAGATCAGGGAAGGGAGTTAATCAGAACACTTGTTTGCTGGATCCACGTCCTCCTTGGCTGGGAGGGCTAACTGGAGACGCAGATCTGGACAATGCTGGATGCCATTGTCCACAAGTCCACTGGGGAGCGAGGGTGGTGCTGACTACTCTTAAAGAAGCTGTGATGTGTCCTTTGCTCAAGAAACCTCCACTAGACGCTGACAACTTTCCATTTCTGGGGAAGAGCACTGAAAAGGTTGCGGCGAGTCAACTCCAAGTACCTATCTGCCTAAGGTCTACATGATCCTTATTAACGTGGGTACAGAACTGTGTACGGGACAGAAATAGCAGTGGGGGACAGGTAGATGATCTCATCCTGGTCTGTGATGATATTGTTAGAACTTCCAGCAGCTGTCCAGCCCTCTGATCACAAGGTGATGTTGACTCACCTGGTGACTGCAACAGGAGGATGGTCTAGTGATTAGAGGGCTGGACTGGCACTCAAAAGATTTGGATTCTGTTCCAAACGCTGCCACACGTAGCTTCTTGTGTGACCTTGGTCACCTCACTTACCCTCATTTCCCCATCTGTGAAATGGGAATAATAATGTTTCCCTGCCTCATAGGGGTGTTGGGTAAATGCATGAATGATCCTGAGGTGCTCAGATAATATGGCAAGGGGGCATATAAAGGACCAGAGGGGATTGTGCTGATTTTGGGGCACTCCACTCTCCTGGCTGAGCATTCCTGGGGGTGGTGCAGGGAGATTTCTCCTTAGAGTGCTATGCGGTGTTCCCCAGGAATCAGTCTTACCTCCCTTCCTGTTCAATGCACATAGCGGGCTGTTAGTGAGGAGCTCGGGGCGACTGTGCTAATGACACGCAGAGCTTTACTTCTACCACACTTGGCTCAGGGCTCGTCTACACAGGGACACTCTGGAAAGTTAGCGAAAGGGGTGAAGTTAAAGGGGAATTAAGCTGAAGCAAATGAAGCTGCTTCACTTCTAAAGGAGAGCCTGCACACGGGGTTTAATGTGCTTTAACGAATGCATTTGAACTCAGACCTCAAGCTGATTTGTCTTAACTTTCCTGGGTGTCCCTGTGCAGAGAAGCCTGCAGACACGTCTGATGACCACCTGTCCATCCTGGGCCTGCGGGAGACCGGAGCAGGGATATGTACTAGCTGGCTGAGCTGCAATCTGGATAAGACTGCGGGGATACTGGGGGGAGTGGGAAAGGAAGCAACCAGAATATATGGCCAAGGTGATTCATCCACCTTTAACTGAGGATGCGTGCATGTCATGGGCGGCAGGTGAACCTCCCCTTCGGGGAGGCTAGCTTGCCGGCCCCGCCCCTTCTGCCTGAGGCCCCGCCTCCCACAGCTGGAGGAGCCCTGGCCTGCCTGCCCCAGCCACGCAGGCTGGCCCCACTAGCACAAGCCCCACCACTGCCCTGGGCCACTGGCCTGAATCCTGCCCCCAAGCCGGCCTGAGTGCTGGACATCTCCCCCCATCAGGTCCACCCCTGGCCACCACCAACAGACACGAGCTCCAGGCTGCCAGCTGGAGCTGAGCCCCTGCCGGCTTCAGGGTAGAGGGGGAGGCAGGGCCGGGCCTCGGGGCAGAACATGGGTGGGGCCATGGCCTGGGTCAGGGGAAGCTTAGCCTGCCCTGTCCTTTGATACCCGCCGCCCACGCCTGCCATTTGTGACCAGTGCTCACCATTGGGAGGATAGCGTTGAATCCCCAGCACTTGTCAGCTCCTATAGGAGTCAATGGGAGCTGCTGGATGCTGGGCTCTTTGGAAAAACCAAGCCACTTAGTCGGTGCCTAGCTTTAGGCACACAGGGAGGAAAATATTGTCCCTAGAGGGCAGATCCTCGCAGAGATCACGAGCATACAAAACAGTCAGGCCACAGAGCCAAAGGAAAACTCTGAGCATTGAGATCCCCGCACCTGTGCCTTAATCATCTGCCTTTGCTTTGGTGACTCACCAGCCCATCAGAGCTCTCTTTGTCGGCCAGGATTATAATATATAATGAATCAAATGGACGTCAGGAGCTCTAGATATTCTCAGAGCATCTATTGATCTGGAGGTCACCTTGGGCTGATGGAGGTGAATTACTGCAAATAGGATTATTTTTCCAGGCTTTCTGTTGTAAACAGGATAAAAGCTCACAGTTATAACAGCGCCTTCGGTCCTGATGCATCCCAGAGTGCGAGGCCGACAGACGGGGGCGAATGACAGTAGCACTAGCCAAAGGCTGCGGAACATTTTCCAGTTGATCTTTTAACACTTGTTCATGGGTGTGGCTTAGTTTTCCTCGGGTGTGCCAGCAAAGGGGAGGGAATATTGGTGGAAACAGCATATTTTAAATGACTGTTACAGCCTGTTCATGGAAAGCGCATTTCAAATTCACAATCGCAGGAATTTGCACGGGAAACCTGATTCTAAGAACCCCTTTCATCCCACTGCATAACGGAAACAATACCGTCCGATTTGCAGGCCCAATCAAAAGAGCCGAAGTATCCAACGTTCAATGTTGACTAGTCACAAGCAGTTGCTCACAAAAAAAGTGGCAGGGCAGGGAATGAGTCAGAGAAATTATTTTAGCAAATAATTGTAGTATTATTTATTAGCTGTACTACGGTAGCATGTAGGAGCCCCAGGCCTGGCTAACCAACCCACTCAACAAAAAATCACAGCCAAGTGGACAATATGGAAAGAGAAAAAGAGATGAAATTCACTGAATAACTCACCTGTTGCAAATCATTTGTCCAGTCCTAAGCGTCACCAAAATATAGCTCCTTCGGGGTGGAAGACCCCAGGTGTTTAAGTGTGCATAGCGACATTGGACAGCAGTGGGGGGATTTGGGTAGGCAGAAAGGAATCGTCCATTTTAGACTTTGGCTAAGATGGTATTTATTTGTTTGATGGTTATGCCCAGAGGACTCAGCTCCATTGTGCTGGGCACTGTCCAAACATATAACAGATGGTCTCTGCCCCAAAGCCCTTACAATTTAAGTATAGAGCTACAGACAACAGGTAGATACAGCAAACATCCCGTATGGGAGCCCAAGATGATCATGAATCATGATCAGAGACAATTATGATAAAACATTGGGGTTGACATTTTTACTCTTGGAAAGCATGACAAGGCGTCCTTAAATGCCCATTCATTCTCAGGTTTCAGAGTGGTAGCCATGTTAGTCTGTATCAGCAAAAAGAACGAGGAATGCCCCTCTGCCATGTACATTGGCCAAACCGGACAGTCTCTACACAAAAGAATAAATGGACACAAATCAGACGTCAAGAATTATAACATTCAAAAACCAGTCGGAGAACACTTCAGCCTCCCTGGTCACTCAATTATAGACCTCGAAGTCGCAATTATTCAACAAAAGAAACTTCAAAAACAGACTCCAACGAGAAACTGCAGAACTGGAATTAATTTGCAAACTTGACGCCATTAAATTAGGCTTGAAGAAAGACTGGGAATGGATGAGTCATTACACAAACTAAAACTATTTCCCTATGCTAATTTCCCCCTACTGTTACTCACACCTTCTTGTCAACTGTTTGAAATGGGCCATCCTGATTATCACTACAAAAGCTTTTTTTTTTCCTCCTGCTGATAATAGCCCACCTTAACTGATTAGTCTCATTAGAGTTGGTATGGCAACCCCCATTTTTTCATGTTCTCTGTATATATATATATCTTCCTACTGTATTTTCCACTGCATGCATCTGATGAAGTGGGCTTTAGCCCACAAAAGCTTATGCTCAAATAATTTTGTTAGTCTCTAAGGTGCCACAAGTACTCCTGTTCTTTTTTGCATTCATTCTCAGAAACTTGGCTTCACATCTCATTTGAAAGGCAGCTATAACACACCCAACACAATGCTGGGGCATAATTTTAGTACGGAAGAACAGCAAAATGCATTCCTTACTCTCTCACTGACAAAGCTTTCTGCATAATTAGGGAATATCTGAGAGCACCCATCTCTGATCCATTTCTGGCAGGCGCGGTCATGTTCTGCAGAGACCTCTTTCCAAGTAACTTCTATAGATTAATTTCTGCTAAAACCAAGATTTCATTTAGCAACACATTTCATTATATGCTCATGTCTCCTCTCAAGAGAGACAGTACACAGAGTATAATGGAGAATGTAATGAAATGCTTTGCAGACAAAATCTGGGGTTGAATGGAAATTAATCTGTAACATGCCACTTGGAAAGTGGCTTCGGTTTTAAAAGTTTTTGATGCTAATCATTGCAGGTTTCTTTCCACATACGTTGAAAATGTTCTCTCCCTAGAGTATAAATCGTTGACTCTCTAAAGAATAATCTAAGCAGAGTGACCACTGAGGTTGGGTGTAAGCTTTTGCTGGGTTATAAAGGATTTTTAGAAAACTCTAAATGTAATGGTGGTACACAGCTTTGAGATCTGGGCATGAAAAGTGCTACAGAACTGCCAAGTATTGTGGTCATTTGCAGGAGGGAGAGTTAGGGAGGGGGTACTATTATCTGGCAGGTGTTCAGAAAGATTTCATCAGGGTCATCTTAGGGTTTAACAAATGGAAGGTGCTTGGGCCCTTGAAGTTCATTTTTCAAGCTGTGTGGGATCACGTGGGGCCACCAGATGGGGAGAGGGAAGGTTTGGGGTGCTTGCCAGGGGATCCCCCTCCCAGAAGGACTGCAACTGCACAGAGACGGCATGTGCGGAGTCTGGCTCTAGTCACCCAATGATAGCTAAGCTAATCACATGATCCATCCTACGTTCCCTCATGGGTGGAGTGAGAGAGAGGCTGTGCTGGGGAGAGCAGCCTGCTCTCCTGCCAAGGTATGGCTAGGAATATTCATTGTAGTTGGGGGACAGTGTGCTTGATAACGGAGCTTGAAGTCTTACTTACTGGCTAATGGAGCCTCCTTGCTACCCTGATTGCCTGGCACGACCCGGCTAGCCTTGTGCCAGAGCCTGCCGGCAGCTCAGCGTGTGAGCCCGCAGTTTGAACAGGCCATCACATTCCACTGCCAAGGATTTTTGCTGAATGCTGCAGCCGCAGCTCTGATTATGAGCCAGCAAATGGGGAACACGGAGCACAAGGGCCATTTGCAATGCTTAATTATTCCTCTCTCCTTTCTGGGTAATAGTAACTAATAAATTGTATCACATGTATCTGTGCAGTGCCTTTCCTTCCCAAGCCTGCACTCAGGACATACAGGAATCACCAGGCTGATGCAGCTGCTTCTAGGTTGGAATGCAGACGGTGTTTACCAACGCAGAGCAGCATTATGTTGAGAGCTTAGGACGGACGCGAAGAAGAATTCTGTAGCCGAATGAAATTGCAGAGGGATGTTTCATCATGTAATCATCCAGGTCTCGGTTCAGGAAAGTATTTTAGCCTGTGTTTAAGTCCTACTGGCTTCAGCGGGACTTAGGAATCTGCTTGAAGTGCTGAAGTGCTTTCCTGAATTGAGAGGACCCAGTGTAGAGTCTGAGTGGGATGTTGACTTAACACCCTGTTCCTGTGAAAAGTGCTGTGGTATCATCAACAACTTCTCTGGAGAATGCGGGGACTTCTGCAGCCTTGTATTTATCATCTGGATGCCATGGTGCACTAGAAATAGGACCTCACTATTCCAATGTCTCTGAAAGTCTTCACTGCACTACCTAATTCCATGCTAAGGAATTGGTTCAATTGTCACTTAGGGGGAAGAGCACCACCTATTAAATCATCTGCAGTGCCACAAATACGGCAGCATCCTCTGTTTCCCCACTGAGGTCTCCCCACCCAAAGCCTGACCCTGCTTCATTTATAAAGCCAAGCAAGATCACAGGCCAAAGTGCTAAAACTGCACAGCATGGGAGTTAATCTCCAATGAACTAGCAATCATAACCTTGCTGGTGCCTCACAGAACCTTGGGAAGAGTATTCACTACAGAGAACGCGCTGATTCTATACTATCTGTTCTTTTGCTTCCCTTCACATTGGCTGCCTATAATTCATGTTGACACGGCTTTTGCAAAGGGAAATCATGCCTCACCAATCTATTAGAATTATTTGAGGATGTCAACAAGCATGTGGACAAGGGTGATCTAGTCGATATAGTGTACTTGGACTTTCAGAAAGCCTTTGACAAGGTCCCACACCAAAGGCTCTTAAGCAAAGTAAGCAGTCATGGGATAAGAGAGAAAGTCCTCTCATGGATCAGTAACTGGTTAAAAGATAGAAAACAAAGGGTAGGAATAAATGGTCAGTTTTCACAATGGCGAGAGGTAAATAGCGGTGTCTCCCAAGTATCTGTACTGGGACCAGTGCTGTTCAACGTATTCATAAACAATCTGGAAAAAGGGGTAAACAGTGAGGTGGCAAAGTTTGCAGATGATACAAAATTACTCAAGATAGTCAACTGCAAAGCAGACTGCAAAGAGTTACAAAGGGATCTCACAGAGCTGAGTTACTGGGCAATAAAATTGCAGGTGAAATTCAATGTTGGTAAGTGCAAAATAATGCACCTTGGAAAAAATAATCCCAACTGTACACACAAAACGATGGGGTCAAAACTGGCTGCTACCAAAAGTGATACCAAAGTGATCTCGGAGTCATTGTGGGTAGTTCTCTGAAAACATCCACTCAATGTGCAGCGGCAGCCAAAGAAAGCTAACAAAGTGTTAGGAACCAGTAGGAAAGGGATAGAGAATAAGACAGAAAATATCATAATGCCACTGTATAAATCCATAGTACGTCCACACCTTGAATGCAGTGTGCAGTTCTGGTTGCCCCATATAAAAAAGATGTAATAAAACTGGAAAAAGGTACCGAGAAGGACAACAAAAATAATTAGGGGTATGGAACAGCTTCCATCTGAGGAGAGAGTAAAAAGACTGGAACTGTTCATCTTAGAAAAAGAGACGACTAAGGGGAGTTAGGATCGAGGTCTATAAAATAATGGCTGGTGTGCAGAAACTTAAGAGGGAAGTGTTATTTACCCCATCACATAACACAAGGACAGGGGGTCACCTGTCAAATTAATAGGCAACAGGTTTAAAAGAAACAAGAGGACGTATTTCTTCACACAACGCACAGTCAACCAGTGGAACTTGTTGCCAGGGGATGTTGCAAAGGCCAAAAGTGTAACTGGGTTAAAAAAAGAATGAGAGACGTTCATGGAGGATAGGTCCTTCAATGGCTATTAGCCAAGATGGTCAGGGATGCAACTCCACGCTCTGGGTGTCCCTAAACCTCTGACAGCCAGAAGCTGGGAGTGGATGACAGGGATGGATCACTCCATAATTGCTGGTCCACTAGAGGCTAACAGCTGACTACTGCCACCAGAGTGACTTCTTCAGCACAAGTGGTAGGTATCTGTGGTGTGGTGCTAAAGGTCTCAAGTTTGAGCCCTTCTGGCAAGGCGTGGGGAGTCAAACTTCCTCTGCTGCCTCCAAGAATAAGACTATTCCTACCTACAGGCACAGCAGCAAGGAACTGCTGCTTGCACTAGCTTCTGAAGGGGACCTGAGATCAGAGGCTCCGTTGTGACCGAACAAGGAGAAAAGGCGTTATCAGGGGCTTTTTCTAGGTGATTGAACATGAACTACATGAAACTGGGACTATCTGACAGGGCCGCCCAGGGGGGGCAAGTGGGGCAATCTGCCACAGGCCCCACAAGGCCCCCCCCGAGAATATAGTATTGCAACTTTTTTTTTATGGAAGGGGCCCCCGAAATTGCTTTGCCCCAGGCCCCCTGAATCCTCTGGGCGGCCCTGCTATCTGAATTACTTTGGGCCAGACTTCTCTGTCTGTCTGTGCCTCGGAGGGGGAGGGGAGAGGGTCGCCTGTTGCTGGATTTCACCCCACACGTGCCAAATGAAACTCAGCCCCAGATGACAAGCCACACATGATGCAGCAGATTTCATGAACCCTGAACCTGCCCACAGTCAGTGGGTGGTTCTGCAAACCTTTAGATGAACCTGCAGACATTTTGTTGACAATTCTCATGATTTAATCGCAAGACTTATGATATTTGGTGCTTTTCTGGAAGCCCCAGCTCCTGGATTCATGTGATTAGGTGAGAATCTCATCTTTAATGAAAAAGAAAGTGGAAACATCTAGCCCTTAACCGCTGCAGAGGAAAGCTTGAAAGCATGAGCTCTAAAGACTGTGACATCAGAAGACTAATAAAAAGAATCCAAAAGTTCTCATTAAAAGTCTTATGATTTTTAAGTCAATCACATGAGTTTTTGGGGCCCAGCTCATGCGTTTTGAACACTTAGGGTCGACAATACTGAAATCAAAAGGCAAGCGAGTTTTGTGTGGATTCAGGAGTGGCTGGTGCCTGTCTGAAGAGTTATAGTGCAACACAGCACATGCGATATTGACAAACCAGAATCAGCATAGGAATGAGTGTAATGAAGGTCATTTCACTAATTCAGGAAACACTCAAGCATGTGCGTCAATTGCACTGAAGTCAATAAGACTTAAGCATGTGTTACATCCTTTGCTGAAGAAGGGACTTAAATGTATTTATTTATACTGATCCATCTACCTGGTTGTGTAAAACTTGAACCACCTTCTTTAGATATCAATATAAAGTACTTTGTGGACTCTTAACTGACTTGGGCTTCCTTTACAAATTAAGATACAAAGCACAATCCCACCTTCAGATGCTCGGGGTGAATTATTCTGATAATCTTGGCACTGATAGTCTGCTCTCCCGGCGCATGTGGATTTCCCAGTTAAGGCAGTGGGAGTTCTCGGCATGTAGCAAAAGCAGAACATGGGAGTCATAGGAGTCGACTCTGTGGGTGCTCCGAGGCTGGGGCACCCACGGGGAAAAAATGGTGGGTGCTGAGCACCCACCAGCAGCCCCCCATCAGCTCCCCGCTCCCCCTGCCAGCACCTTCTGCCCACTGGCGGGCCCCACGGATCAGTGCTTCCCCCTCTGTCCCCGCTTTCCCGCCCACCGCAAACAGCTGTTTCGTGGCGTGCAGGAGGCTGGGAGGGAGTGGGGAAGAGCGAGGATGTGGCGCGCTCAGGGGAGGGGGCGGAACTGGGCAGGAAGAGGCGGGGTGGGAGCGGGAAGAGGCAGGGTGGGGATGTGGCCTAGGGGAAGGGGTGGAGTGGGGGTGGGGCCTGGGACAGAGCTGGGGATCGAGCACCCCCCGGGACTTTGGAAAGTCGGCGCTGTGCGAGAATTTTTCCTTTCGTAGCCATAGCTATCTATCCAAGTGGTGCTTTCCACTCCCCAGGCCCAATCCATTTAAGTTGCTCATTTTAGGGCTGTGATGGTTTGAAGCCAGACTAAAGCAATCCCCAAGAGTCATAAGTACAAATGTACTTATACAGTATTATAAAGACTGGAGACCAGAGACCCCACAGGGCCAGGTTCTCTGCTGGTGCAACCCCGCGGAAGGCAATGTAGTGCTGCCACCACCAGAGAATTTGACCCACACTGGGCAATCGAGGTCAGAAAATTGGACCTCATTCTCCACAGTTACTGAATCACTCGTAGGAGGCCTCTGATGTTTTAATTACAGTAGAGTCCCCATTTAGCTGAATGGACCAAGGATTCATTGGGAGAAAAGAGGAAAGATCTTATTTAAAGTGAACTTGTACGTACAGCGCAAGCTCTTTGGGAAAGGGACTGTCTTTTTGCTACGTGTGTGTGTGTGTGTGTGCGGTGTGTGTGTATACAGAGACAACTCGATGGGGCCCTGATCCCTGAGTGGAGCCTTATGGCATTACCATAATGTAAATCAATAGTAAGTGACGTATGTTGGGGACAGAACCCTAAGTGTGGGCACTGGGAGATTTTAAAGGTCAGAAGGGTTCAGGCTTCCATTGACTACATAAAACATAAGTCTAGATCTGTATATGCACACAGCGTCCATCTGACTAGCTATCTGTCTGCGTGGATCGTCCATCTACAGAGGCGCGCTCACTTATTCCTTGAGCTTGTGAGCTCAGGCATGAGGAAGGAATGTGCTCTGGGGGAGGTGGAGCAATTACCTGCATGCCAGTGAGTTGAGGCAAACGTGGACTGCACCTCACTTATCGGGGGAGCTGGTACACGGTGGAACTGTGTTTAGACGTGAAATCCCGTCCGTGGCAATGAAACAGAGGAGCATAAATTACAGGGCGGGGAGGGGCTGGCGTGCCGCGAAGCAGTGAGCGAGAAAGGAAAGGCACAGTCTGCTTTTAACTCAGCCAGGGGCCTGGATCCTGGAAGGCGCTGAGCACCTGCAGCTTCCACTGGAGTCAATAGGAAGGGAGGGTGCTCAGCTCCTTTGTGGCCTGGACCAAAGCGGGTGGACAGCTGGGAAATTATATCCACCTATTCTTATTTGGAGCCCGAGTCGTGTCCAGGGCCCCGTGGTGCTGGGTGCTGTACAAACACTGAACAGAAAGACTCTCCCTGCCCCATCTTTCCATCCATCTCCTTTCCCGCTCCCTTCTTTCCTTCCCCTTTTCCATACGATTTTTAAAGCATTTATCTGTACCCTGGCCTCTGTAAAACAACCAGCTTGAGATAATCCCCATAACAAGCCATCCGAGCTACTGAAAGCTGCCTCACAATATTAACAAGTAGCCAGCGCTATCCCAGACTCCAAATATCCTCTCCCAGCCCCTTGACGTCCCCCTCTGGCAACTGCCCTCAAGACAAGAGTCTAGCGCCGGGAAAGTGGGGAGGTCCAGACCCTGCCGGACCCAGATTAATGAGAAAGGTTGCAGGGAATCGCTCCCGTTGTCTGGGAATATAGAGGATCCGAAGAACTACCTGCTCACTGCAAGGCCTCGTCTGTACTTGGAATTCAGCAATAGGTGGTGCAAGAACCAAGTGTAGACAAGAAAGCTACCGTTTACACTGGTCGATTTTCACGCCACCTGCTAGTGCAAATTGTAACTTTCCTGGTCTACACTTAGTGTTTGCCCTGGTGTCCCAGAGCCAGGGCTGATCCTAACCCTGGGGAGAAATCGTCTCTATTCAACTGTGTGGGGGGCTAAGGCCAGACCCTGCTCTCAGTTATACCAAGGAAGTCAGGAGCAAATCTACTGACATCCTGATTTACACCGAGGTCAATGAGAGCAGACTCTGGCCTTCGCTAGTCTTTCTGTGGTTGTTTCGGCTCAGTGTTCAGATGGCTTAACTTTCCTGAGGTTTGAATGATTGGACCTAGCTAAGGGAGAAGCCCAAGCAAAATGGAAGGACAGGCCGTCAATAAAGCCAAAGTCTTGTCCTGCTGGGATGACCATGAGTCTGCCTCAGTGCCCCCTCTAGATCAGGAATAACAACACTGTTTGCTTTTGGGGCAGCAAAGTTCTACACAATCATTGACTAACTAACCCTCCCTACGCCCTGGTGCACGGTTAGTTTTTACAGAGTCTCAGCTATGCACTCGACCTTGTGCCATTCATGGAGAAAAACACCATCTCGGCCCCAGTTGGGATTATTATTTCTCAGGGCCCAAAAATGTGCTAGGTGCCTTACAATACGAGCAGGTATTTATTAGCCCTAGTCTACCGATGGGGAAACTGAGGCAGGGTTACTATGGCCCAGACCAACAAAGCTATTTAGGCTCCCAACTTTCATTGAAATCAGCGGAAGTTAGGAGCCTAAATCCCACTGTGGCTCTGGGGGTAAGTGACTTTCCCAAGGGCGCAAAAGGCGTCAATGGCAGAGCTGGAATAGACCCCTTGTCCTGTGCTCAGACCTATATGCCGCCGTATGTCTGTCACAGTTACCAAGTTCCATATTGCCGGTAAATCCGTAGCCGAGGAGGTTTGCTTGCAGGCTGCTCCGACTCTTGGATTTGACAGTCCTTGTCTGTATTCCAGAATAGGGCAAAGCACAGTAAACCGTCACACCGTCCCAGCGGCTGGAATAGCTACAGGGACGTCTGATGGCCCATGCTACTGACATCACAGGGATCTGGCTGAGCAAAGCGCATGTTGCAAATACTCCACCTTCTCTTTGGAGCAGAGTGACCTTAAAGGGCAACAGACACTGCTCTGTCTGGTCTGCAGTCAGATAACAGACAGATCCAAGCTCTGGGTAGATAATTTACTTTCCTGAAGATGCCAAATTATCTCCTTGATGGGCTCTTTGCTGTTTTCCCACCCTATCAGGGGTGTGTCTCTGGCAGAACAAACACATACTAGCTCTCATATTTATCGCGTGTGAGAGGACAAACATGCTGGGCTATTGCCTTTCTGGCTGGCGTGCTCATTCACCACTCAGCGTGAATGCCAGAGCTCGCTACATGGACAGCAAAGCACAGAAGAGCAGATGCAGTGGTTTTCTGGTACACCTGATTTCCATGGTAGCCGAGTGACCGTGGGGGTATGTTCATGTTACAGAGGCTTTGATGAGATATGGAATCCTGGTATCCTCAGTAAGCATGCTCTAACACCATCCATGCATTTTGTGAAGTCCAAATTAATCCCTTCCTTAGGCTTTGACTTTGGTAGCCAATGTGGTCTACTGGACAGGGCATTGGGATAGGACTCAGGAGTCCTGGGTTCCATTTTAAGCTGTGCCACTGACCTACAGAATAACCTTGGTCAAGTCAGTTCATCTCGCTATGCCTCTGTCTCCCTTGTCACCCTTTGTCTTGTCTAATTAGATTGTAAGCTCTTTAGAGCCAGTATTGTCTCTCGTTATGTGTTTTATGCAGCACCTAGCACCCTGGGGCCTTCACCTCATTTGGGGCTTCTAGATGCTATTGTGATGATGGTTAGGTAAGAAATCAACAGTAAGGCAACAAAGCTGCCTTAACCCCTTCTCCTCACACCTGACTGCTCCTAGGGTTCCTCCCCCGGAATAGCTCAGCCCACACCCTAGATCAGTGGTGGGCAACCTGCGGGCTGCACGCGGCCTGTCAGGGTAATCTGCTGGGGGGCTGCCAGACATTTTGTTTACATTTGCATGGCCGCCCTCAGCTCCCAGTGGCCGTGGTTCACTGTTCCCAGCCAATGGGAGCTGTGGGAAGTGGTGGCCAGCACGTCCCTGTGGCCCACGCCGCTTCCCGCATCTCTCATTGGCCAGGAATGGTGAACTGCGGCCACTGGGAGCTGTGGGCAGCCCTGCAAATGTAAACATACTGTCTGGTGGCCAGTTGCCCACCACTGCCCTAGATCCTCTCTCCCCAGAGGAGGACCCCAGCCCTGCTTTATATCCAGGTGGGATAAGAAGTCACCTGCTCTAGTGCATCAGCAGATCCCACGTAACCCTTTCATAGTGCTAACAACATGGGGTATTTCAGCCACCCTGCCAGCCTGCTACACTTTACTGAAGGTGGGGGGACAGATAGCTCAGTGGTTTGAGCATTGGCCTGCTAAACATAAGGTTATGAGTTCAGCCCTTGAGGGGGCTATTTAGGGATCTAGGGCAAAAATCAATCTGGGGCTTGATTCTGCTTTGAGCAGGGGGTTGGACTAGATGACCTCCTGAGGTCCCTTCCAACCCTGAGGTTCTATGACTCATTCACTACCTGCCAAAGGGCTGGAGTTTATCTTCTGAGATTAAATGTACAGTTATGCATGTGCCATTGGGTGTTCTTATTATTTGTGCCATGGTAGCACCTAGAGGCTCCAGTTGGGATCAAAGTCCCATTGTCCTAGACACTGGACCGACACAGAATGAGTGACAGTCCCTGCCCTGGGGAGTTTACAAGCGGGAAAGGGAAAGGGATGATTATTATCCTCCTCTCAGAAATGGGGAACTGAAACACTGAGAGATTAAGTGACTAGCTTACCAGGTCCATTGCTGGACTAGGCTTGTGTCTGCAAAATCCCAGGCTCCAGGGGCTTTAGGCCGAGTTCCACGGCTCACCATGTTTCACTAATGAAGAGTGAAGCTGAATGCAGATTAAGTTGAATACGTGGAAATCTATTAAACCACATAGCTGAACTGCTTCCAGCTTAACTCCCCTGTTCCCCTGGTGTCCCATCAATCCCTTGAGGGAACGTCGGCTCTTCGATTCCAGTTCCACTGATGGAGATACAGTGGCCATCTCTTTTCCAGGACTGGTGTGTACGTGTAAAGAAAATAACATTGCACGTAGATTTCGTGTCACTGATTTCTCCTTCACCAGGAAGCTGACCTGCCAGGCTCTGGAATTCTACTAGTGCTCAGCGGACGGGCATCGCTAGTATCAGGACAGGGTAATGGTGTCAGAAGAATCTTTAACCTGCTGAAAACAAATTTGGAGTTAAGAGATCTCAGCCTTGAGTGTTTTGCATAGAGTGACCGAGTATAAAGGCAAGATCAGCATATGCACATCAGTCATCAAAGCTTAAGTACCCCTGGGCCAAGTCTGGAGGGCCTCGCTTATGTTTTATTCAGTGCTTGGTCCCGTTAAAAGCCAAGAGGCATTTACGTGGATTAAAAATTGAAGGCCTGATTGTACCCATGGGAGGACGTTGGAAAAAGTCTGTGAGATTCCCCTTATGAAGTTTGTCAACTTCCACCCACGGTGAAGCCAACATGAGATGCCGTTCACAGGAGATTTGTACAGATCTTTATAATTCAGTTGTCCCACTTGTGTGCTTATATCTGCAGCAAAACCAATGACGTTTAAATTACCATTGTTAGGCCTCAGGGTTAACACTCCCCAGGGATGACTGTCAGCAGGTCACACCTCTCTCAGAGCTAGAGTTCCAAGCTGTTTGCAGATTCAGGCAGACATCACTCCAAAGATGGAGAGCATCCCTTATCAAATATCCCCTAAAGCAGTGAAAGGAAGACAGCCAAATGCCAGCCAGCGTCATCTGTTTTTCCATAAACTGCTTGGGTTTTCCAAGGTGGGTTCAGACACTTTAAAATGACCAGCCTGGATTAACATGCAGTGCTGGTTTTAATTTAATCCTTGGAGGTTTCTTGAAAGTGCTTTGTCTGAAGGGACTGAATAGTTTATTGATCTTGCCATTCATGGTTCTTCATTTCTGGGTACTTTGGATGTTTGTTTCCAGATTCTGCTTTGTTCTTTGTAACATGGAATCCGTTAAAAATAAATCCCCCTCAATGTGTCTTACATGAAAAAAACCTCAACAACTCAGAATTTAACTCCAAATTCCTAACAGTGACAGTAGCCCAAGGACTGGATGACCTGCTCCTGCAGAGATACTTGACGGAGAGCATCTGGGGGAGGAACATAGGCGGCGAGTTATATGGGCCCGTGGTGCCCGTGCTCCACCAAAATTTAGGAACGTGGGCCTGGCTCCACCAATGTTTGGGCTAACCGCACTTTGGGGGGCCTCACGCTTCAGGGGAATGCAGGTCCAAGTTGGACTGGGGGGTTAGTGGGAGGCCTGGCGCCGGCAGCAGCAAGTGATGTGGCCCCAGCCCGTCCCGCTCCACTCCGCCCCGCTGGCTCCTGGTGTTGCTTGGGGGAGGGGGTGGAAGCCGGAAAGAGGTGGGGCGGGGACTTGGAGGAAGGGGTGGAATGGGGGCAGGGAGGGGGGCTGGGGCCAGGTTGCTTACTGCTGCCGGCGCCAGGCCCTCCGCTAACCCCCCAGGCTGCCCTGGACCCCGCATCCCCCTGAAGTGCAGGGCCCCCCAAAGCATGGGGCAGTTGCCCCAATTCATCCTATGGATGGGATGGCTCTGCCTGGACCCCATGTCCCCCTGAAGTGCGGGGCCCCCCAAAGCACGGGGCATGGGGTGGTTGCACCTGTCTGTCCTATGGATGGGACGGCTCTGCTTGGGCCCGTTCTGGGCACCACCAAAAATCATACAAACGTGGCACCCATGGGGAGGAAAGGTCTGTCAGGAGACCCTCATGGTGAGCTTGGCGATGGAAAGGGATCCTGCCCCCACCAGATTCTCCATCCAATGGGTCTCCTGGATCCCAGACAGCAGGGGAGGGCAACACAGCCAACTCTGTGGTACCAAACCTTTTCACTGGCCCAGGCCTCTATGCTAGTGCAGAGAGATTCACACAGAGTGGAGTGGGGGCTGGGTAATGGGTGTGCTGGGGGAAGGGACATGCATTGTCCCTCCCCCAGCCCAGCAGAGTTTACAGGGAAGAGAACACATCCTAGGGCTGTGCTCTCTTTCCTCTGGTCCCCTCCTGCTCTGTGGGGCGGCCAAGGCATCCGCAGACAGGGAGTCTCTAGTAGTGCATCTCCATCGGAGGCATACAGGGATGGTCGAAGGGGTGCAGAGTGGGAACTGAGACCCAGAGCCTCCATGTGGACGGCTCTGGCCATGTATGGATCCATGGCGGTGGAAGGGGGGCTTGTTCCTGGCAGAGATTTCCTCCTGCTTCCCCAGGTTTTACTACAGCCAACCCGGCTCCCTCCCCAAACCACTAATGAAATGGCTACGTGATCCAGTGCTGGGAGCTGGTGGGTGAGCCAGCACTCATAATTAGGCCCCCAGAGCGGTCTGATTGAGGATTGGGATGTAATTAACCAGGGTGGCAGGTTGGGGGTGCTATTAATTAGCTCACCAGCTGAGGACTGATAAAAAGGCACCGGAAGGAAGCGTGAGTGGGGAGGAACGGGACTAGCTGAGCCCAGATTTGGAGAGATCTCAAGAAAAGGAGACCTCTTCTCCTCTCAGGCCCTGAGATCAGGGCTGTGGATACAGGAGACGCTGTGAATAGCCTTGCGGTACGGCACTGTGATGGTGTTGGTGGAGGGAACTTGGATAAACTGTGCAGTGTGGATAACTAACCAGTGGAGTCTGAGTAGTTTCTGTGGGGCAAAAAGGCCGTAGCCTCATTCCTTGCTACTGACGATGAGACATTTATATGCCAAACCACACACCTCAAGCTCACTTCGCTTTCTCTGGCTGTAAGAGTGTCTAGCTGTTTGATACAGTTCCTTTGTTTTTACAATCCAGGAGGATTTAGCAGTTCTTCATATAAATCTTTCTGCTAGTCTGGATCACTTGTATAATCAACAGGTTTTCTTTACTAATGATGCAATTGTAAACTAAACACAATTAGAAAACCACATGGGATTCGTAGTTTCAAATCCAGGTGAAACTCAGTGAGTCTGGCTGAGTTCCCCATGGTGGTACTGGATTTGTCTGGTAATAGGTGTATGGCCACATAGGGCTTTGTGGTCGCCTACCACACATTGTGCCTGCTTAAGGCTGACTGACCATAAACAAGGATAGGATTCAAGGCCTTCTCTGCTTCAAAAGCACAAGACCTTGCCGCTCACACTAAAGGAGAATCTCCATTGACTGCAATGGCATTAGGACTCATCATGAGTTTGCTACTTAGTTGTATGAGTCTGACATTCCAGCCAGTGGAGGAAAGTGGTGTGTACATGCGCGTGCACAAACCTCTTGAGCATTGTCATTCAAATCCACAGGCACAGTTGCTCAAAAATGGTCCATGCAAACTTCCCATCAATGGAAAAAGGCTTTTTTGAAGAAATTCACATTTTTGTGAAAAAATATCTGTTTTTCTTTGACACGTTTAAGGTTTTTGTTGAAAAACCAAAACCAAACATTTTTGGTTTGCGGCAAAAACCTGCAAAATGTCAAAGAACAGTTTTAATAACAAATGTTGGTTTTCGTTGCATTTTTCTTGAGGAAACAACAAATCATTTCCCACCCGGCTCTATCTAGAACTCAGAGTAAAACATCAGAGGCAATGAACTCTGTGCTAAAAATACCCCCAATAATAGTCACCCAGACTCTGGGGAAGTGAATCCACCCAGCTTCAAGTAGTTCTAATAATTCCTGTTTTGTTCAACCCTTTAAAGAACTCAGCCAACACATTTTCCAGTCCTTTCTTTACAAGGCTATGTCACAGTATCCTATTCTCTATACGTTCTTAAATCACACTCATCACCAGGGCCGACGAGAGGGGGGGGAAGCCGGTACAAATTACCGGGGCCTGGAGGTCCAGAAGGGGGCCCGGCTTCCTCGGCTTCCCCTCCCCTCTCGTCACCTTACCGGGGCCTGGCGGTCCGGAAGGAGGCCCGGGGCCTGGCTTCCCCCTGCTCTCGTTGTCCCTGTTTAGCCGATCCGCCCTTGCTGGGGGGCCTGAAAATTTTTTTTCACCGGGGCCCGAACCCGCTCTCAGTGGCCTTGCTCACTGTAGTACCTGAGCACCTAACACTGTAACCCATCTCACAGTGAGGGACATTTTTAATCCCCAATATTCACCCTACATTTTTCTTAAACTCCATCATTCCTTGCAGCATGATGGAAGGGGGAATTTGCTATTGTAAATGCGTGTGTTACACTGTGGACAGAACGGTTTATTTGGGTAAAACCTCGCTGTAAAGTGGCATTGTTTGTGTAACCTTTTACAAAAGAAAGGCAAATAGAAATCCAAGCGCAGCTGGCACATGTGTGCTTTATGGCTTCATCTTTAATCTTTGTTCTCATAGAGGTGGCTGGGAGCTTAGGCTGAAATTAACCTTTCCCTGCTTTTGAATGACCACAGCTATCTGCTTACTAGGAAGGATATTTTTTTTTAATTATGGTGATTTCATGCAGCTGTTGTTGACTTCGTTCACCTCCTATTAACATAACATTCATTAGAGGGTCTCCTTTAAAGGCTCAAAGGAAACCAGCTGTTTTTTCTCATTCTTTCACTTAATTAGGACTGAAGCTCCGACTCAAAAAGACATCAAAAGTCACATTAGACTCTGCATCACGGAATCCTGGGACTAGGATGAGAAAGTCCTACTCAGTTCAACAGCAATGTTGTCCAGGAACTCTGCAGTACACGTATCCAGCAGGATTAAAGTTAGAAATACTCAAGTCTCGTAGCAATTTTCCAAGGGATGTCATTTATATACATCATCAACATAAAGGCACATGACGGTAATATCTGCTCATATAGTTATCTTCCTTACAGAGCGGGACCTGAACCAACAACCTGGATCTGACCACCTCCAAATTTTGGGTGTTCAAAATCTGGATGCGAAGCTGTGATCTCAAGTTTCCCCTCAGGAACTGCGACTGTCTATTCCATGTTCCTGAATGATCACAAGACAGACGTTTCCCAGTTCCTGCTGAGACAGGACACTGGGAGCTTAGTGAGAGTTGTGTGGGGCACGGCTACAGCACAGAGGTGCGTAGTGCAGTTTATGGCTAGCTCGGTGCTATGTGGATGACTAGAACAGAGGGTTGCTCTGTCATTAGAAATGCCGAGCCTGGGTTTCAGCAGTGCTGAGCTCTCCCAGCTCTGTTTGAAATCAATGGGAGCTGGGAGGGCTCAGCCCCTCTGCAGAATCAACCCCTCTGCTTCCCAGGGGTTTGAGAGGAATAATTTGTCCTATCGGCTGCAAATCATAATGTTTGGAATGGAACGATGGCATTCTCCTGCTCCGGGGTAACCACCCTCCTGCCTCCAAGTCTGGTATCTCTTGAAAAATAGATGCCCCAGTCCCCTGAGTGCTGATTCACTTCAAAAGGGTCTCCCTTGGAGAAGGCATTTCAGATTTAAACATTTTATTAAGATGATATTTAAAAAAAAAGAACAGCACAGAGTTTAAGCACAGAAGTTTCAGGTTATCAGGGAATAAAGTACAGATTATCGAGGGTGCAAAGTTCGGTTTAAGATCGGGTGGCATAAGGAATACATAATCTGCAATATCCCCGATTGGGGGTAAAAGGTTGATGGGGCAAAGTACAGGCATTGAGATATGAGGGAATGAGGTTCATATAATGGCTATGTTTGGGTGTGGAGTATAGAGTGGAAATGATGATGAGGATGGATTGACCCTCATTTGGTGAGATTTAATGTTCAGGGAGTTTATGGTTCCAGTTCATATGATCCAACGGACAAAGTCCCTTGGTCCCTTTCTCGTAGTCGAAGAACAATGTCGCTCCAGCTCACGCCTCCTGGTACTGTTGGTGGCCGATGATGTGTTCGATGTAGATGTCCCTGGACCATCTACTACTGCTTTGTAAAAAGGGTTCTGCCCAATTGCCTATGCGCACTCTCTATCTTAAGGTTTTCTGTAATGCTCCTCCCCTACTAGCTATGAGCTTATTGTTTATCATCTTAATATATGCCCAGTGAATGTGCGGACGATGAGATTGGCTACATATAACCTCACCGGTTTGGATGCAGTTATATTGCCATAAAAATGTTTTATAGAGGTATAGCTCCTTCCTGTAGGGGAAGGGGGATAAAGTATACTGCTATGAATGCTTTTATACTGCTATAACCGGGGCTTTTACTGGTATAAATATTGCTGTAAACATGTCACACCCCTAAACCAACATAGATCTACCAGCAGAACTTTAAAAGTATAGACCAGGGCTTATCTACTCAGGCTGTTGGCTTCTGTAGCCACAGATCCCTTTGAAATGTATTCCCAAGACAGACCCACTTCCTTCTTCTAATGGCATATTGTCTGCTGAGGGAGGCATGGCCAATCGTTTGATTTCAAAGGAGACTTGCAAAGGAAAACTGAAATGTTGCCTGTGATGTACAAGGAAAGCCTGAAAGGGGCTGGGAAAGAAAAGGCAAGTTGTTTTGCTTTCTTTCCTGCTTTAGAGAGTCTTTGTTGTCTGTCCCCGTCTGCTGACTGGATGGTCTGAGTGTGTTGGTCTCTCTGTCTCAAGAGGCTGATGCTTTTAGTGCCAAAGGCCTTGCATCCCCGCTGATGGCCCAGCTGGGGTTAATGGCACTTGTTTATTATGGTGGGCAGCATGGCTCAGTGGATAGGGACCTGGCCTGGGATTCAGAAAACAGGGGTGTGAGTCTTAGCTCTGCCCCTGGCCTCTCCTGGGAGGTTGGGCAAATCACTCAATTTACCCTCTTCCCTCAGTTCCTCCTCTGAAGAAAACCGGGCTAATAGAAGCCTGCCTCCCAGCGGTGCTGGGGGAGGACTGCAAGGTGCTCACATACTAACATGACGAGGGCTCTATTGATACTTAGACAGACTGGCCCTATCTAGGCTGGATGGCTCTGACCGGAGAACGTGTGAAACGATGAAATCAGAAGCCAGAGTGAAAGCTGAGCCATCGAGAGGGGAAGGGTTTTTTAGTTCATTTTTAAAGCTCCCTGGCCATAATTTTGAGAAGCGGGTGGCTGATGTGAGCTTATTTAGCTGCCTAAAGATAGATTTAGATCCTCAGCTGTAGGCACCCACTTTAGCAAATGCTGGCCTTTGGCTTTTGCTAACATCTATTTAACTTCAATGACTAATTCACATTTTGGAGACAGGGATGTCTTGTTAAAGATTCAACGGTCCGTCCCTTCAATTACAATGTGAGCACTCACAGCGCACAGGGCCTGCGACACGTAGGAGGTGAAAACGGAGAGGGCCAGACATTCATGATATTTCTAAGATAAAAAAGAAACAGGAAAAAATACTCCAGACCGGTTGGGATTTAATTTTTTTTTTAAAGTGGGGAGCCCGTTTCCCCCCCCAACCTTTCTCTATCTTTAGGTGCCTACCTGGCGCCCATCACCATCATATCTGAGCAACTCACAATCTTCACTGTGTTGATCCTGTGAGGCACGGCTGTGCTATGACCCCCATTTGACGGATGGGAAACTGAGGCACGGAGACACAAAAAGATTTGCTCAAGGTCATGCAGGGAGCCTGTGGCAGAGCGCAGAACCTCCTAAGTCCCAGGCTAGTGCCCTAACCACTAGGGAAGCCTTCCTCCTCGTCTCACTCAGATAGAAGAAAAAAAAAGCATAAGCCCCGTTTTTCAGAAGTGCTTTACGGGTCACCTGTAACAGTTGCTCCGACTCAAGCTGTCTTCAAAGTTAAACAATTCAGTTCAGGTGTTATTGATAATGTCACAGGCTGTAGCAATAACGCTGAAAGCTTCATGGGGGTTCAGCAACTCTGTGGCTTTCCCAGGCACGGAAAGAAAATCTGGAGTGACTCCATTGAAGTCGCTCCAGATCTACAGCAGGGGTAAATGAGAGCAGAATGTGGCCCAGCGACTTCAGTGAAAGCAGCCTTGAAGCTGGAGGTGTTCACACTAGTATGTTTAGAGAAGTCTCCCGTGGCTGCACTGCCACTGGGGTAAGCAAAGGTGGGAACGCCAGTACACACTGGCAGAGCTGTTGACTCGCGTGGTTTATGGTGTCAAGTATCAGGGGGTAGCCGTGTTAGTCTGTATCTACAAAAACAACAAGGAGTCTGGTGGCACCTTAAAGACTAACAGATAAATTTGCAAATGAATTTGCATCTGGTTTGGCCAATGTACATGGCAGAGGGGCATTGGTGGCACATGATGGCATATATAACATTAGTAGATGCCAGCAACTACACACCACACCACAGAAACACCAACCCAGGAACCAATCCCTGTAGCAAACCTCATTGCCTACTCTGTCCCCATATCTACTCTGGCGACACCATCAGAGGACCCAACCACATCAGCCACACCATCAAGGGCTCATTCACCTGCACATCTACTAATGTGATATATGCCATCATGTGCCAGCAATGCCCCTCTGCCATGTACATTGGCCAAATCGGACAGTCCCTCCACAAAAGAATACATGGACACAAATCGGACATCAGGAATGGGAACATACATAAGCCAGTAAACGAACACTTCAATCTCTCTGGTCATTCTACTATTACAGATTTAAAAGTCACTATCATTGAACAAAAAAACTTCAGAAACAGACTTCAAAGAGAAACAGCAGAACTAAAATTGCAAATTTAACACCATTAATCTGGGCTTGAATAGGGACTGGGAGTGGCTGGCTCATTACAGAAGCAGCTTTTCCTCTCCTGGAATTGACACCTCCTCATCTATTATTGGGAGTGGACTACATCCACCCTGATCGAATTGGCCCTGTCAACACTGGTTCTCCACTTGTGAAGTAACTCCCTTCTCTCCATGTGTCAGTATATAATTCCTGCATCTGTAACTTTCACTCTATGCATCTGAAGAAGTGAGGTTTTTACCCACGAAAGCTTATGCCCAAATAAATCTGTTAGTCTTTAAGGTGCCACCAGACTCCTTGATATTTCATGAGACTCTCAGCTTTCATTGTAAAAATAAGGGTTTTTCTGGCCCTCCTGTTTTCAGAGAAAAGCTTGAACATGTGAAGCAGGTGCACCTTAAAGGTGCAAAAAAACCCCAGGAAGCAGATTAAAAGAATCCAACATTTGTTACTTTTAAATCAATCTTGTGATTTTTAAACCAGTTTGTGATTCTGAGGGATGGGTAGGAGTCATGATTTGTAATTTTTTAGCACGGGCAATACTGCACCGACCTTTTCACCTTCATGTCATAACCCTGCTCAGAGCAGTTCTAGCCAACGTGACGTATGGGAGGCTTCCGAATCGAAGAGCCTCTCCTGATTTACTGGCCTCCATGGCATGGCCTCTCTCCAGCTGTTCTTCTGAACAAGCCTCAGGATGCACATCCTACCGGTCTGCCCAATGGAGTCTGTAGCATCCCACCAGGAACTTGGAGGGCAGAGCACAGGTTGCAGGAAGAAAGAGTTTGGAGATGGTGGCGTGCCGGGCAGTCAGTCTGTTTGCACATGGCTGGAATGCTAGCTGCAGTTGCAGCATCTCTGTGAATAGGTCTTTTTAATAAAGAGCCAGTTTAGTTTTAGAACCATAGAGTCCTCTCATGTGATCACTCACCACACGGGACATGAAACAGAGTGAGTGGGAGGTGGGTATGTACTTTGAATCCGTAAAGTGATTATCTAGATCTATATTTCAGTGTGAAAAATAACAAAACAATACCAAAGAGGGCTACATTTAAATTATTTCTTCTACACAAAGCTGAGAAAAAATGCCAGAGCTCTGTATTTCTACCCCTCTTTCTTTTTAAATTCTCTACTCCAAGGGCAGCAGCCCGCTCTAGGAACAGGGCTGTGTTATGTTGCATGTGGTCAGGTTCCCTGTAACACGTCCTTAGTGAGCTGTATCTACTAATAACACACAGCTGATTCAAGATCACCCTGACATATGAATGCAGGGCTTGTTACAGGCTTGGGGTCTTGGCATGTAAAGCGCTTTGGGATCCTTCAGGATGCAAAGCATTGCACAGATATAAACTATTAACAGTAGAAAGTCATAATAGCCATCTGCCTCCATTATGTCTGTTGAGCGAATATCACAGTCATGTTCCAGGTCTTGGTCCTTATCTTCAAAGCACTCAGTGGCCTGGCCCAGGATACCTAAAAGATCTCTACAGTTCTGGGAACCTCCCAAACCTCCCCACTTTCTGCTCCAAATTCCAAGCGCACTTCTTCAACCATCTTTCTTCAGGATAACTACAGAGCAGCATGGACATTTAAAAAGTCCTCCCGACCCCCCAAATAAAACAAAACCTTCCACTGCACACACAATTCTCCCCCCGTGGAGAGGATGAGGGAGAAAGAACCACACATGACCGATGTTCGTCACGTTGCTCAGTGCACGCCACAAAGGTACTCAGGTACAACGGTGATGAGGGTGGTATCAGAACCTACAGAGACCAGAACAGACACAGATTTAATTTCACTTTGCATACAGCTTTATGCCTCCTTTATCTGTTCTAAGTTTGATATCGTTGGATGAATGAGGAGCTAAGAGACCCCTTTAAAGCACCGCTTGCGCAGGAGGAGTTCTCATGTGGCCACGTTTTATGCTTTTTCGTTTACAGGCTCTCCTCCTCCTCCCACAGCCTGATGGGGTTAAACACCTTTGAGGAGACTGGAGGGAGGCATGTTTTAATTCCGTTGATTTATTAAAGGCATCTAAAGATAGCCAGCTGCAAAAGTTAAAACTGCTGTCCTCTGCACTTCAGAAATATCCTCCCAAGTCAGATCTGCGCAGAAGGACTTGGTAATGGCTCAGTGCCCATGGGACATGGTGGGTGTGATACTCTATACTTCAGGGGAGCACCCTGTAACTCCCATAGTCCTCATTTATATATAATTGTGATCTTGCATATAGAGCATGCCATGTAAGGTATCAGGGGAAAGGTTATAAGCAGCTGAAAGTCACTGTTCTATCTAAATATGTGTATCATTAGTGCATATGAAGTTATGAGACTGTGTTGTATGGTGGTCACTAAAACATGCTGTAAATTGGGGGGAATTAGCCAGATATTAGCTCCCCAGAGACAACAGCAAGGAAAGTAACCAATGCCCAGGTGGGTATCGAACAACCATCACCAGCCATTGTCCAGCAAGGGAGCTACAATGCAATGACTCACCTGAATAAGGCCACACCAGGGGAATTGCTCAGCCATGCCTGGGGACTCAGCAATGCCCCCCCAGACATGCCTAGACTTGTGTTCTCCACACACATGGACTGAGGGTATAAAACAGACCCAGTGACCCCATGCTTGGTCTTTTCTCCTCCCCCACCTACCCTGCAAGCAACAAAGACGCTCAGAAGACTGAAGACTCCAACAGAGGGGAGTGGCCTAGATTTCAGGAGTGAAACCTGTGTACTATGAACTGCAATGTCCAGTGGGGTGAGAAAAACTGCTTAATGTAGATGTTGCCCAGTCTAATAGGGTTGAGAGTTTAGACTGCGTGCTTATATTTTCTTTTCTTTTGGTAACTAACGCTGACTTTTTGCCTATCACTTATAATCACTTTTGTAGTCAATACATTTGTTTAACTGTTTATCTTTACCAGTGAGTTTGCCTGACGTGTTTGGTAAGGATATCTGCTCAGGTTTACATAGGCTAGTGTATATCCACTTTCCAGTGACGACGTGGTGAACCAATTAATAAATGTGCACTGCTCAAGATGGTATATTCCTGAAGTGCAAGGCTGGGAGCTGGGGGGATTTGGCTGGTGCCTTTCTCTGTGTGATTCATGAGTGGCTCGGGGAGCATTCACGCAATCTAGCTGGGTGTGGGGCTCCACATGCGGTTGTGCTGAGCGATCACAGCGCCTGGAGGGGTTTGCTGCTTATCACTAGCAAAGCATTGTGTGAGACAGCTCAGGCTGGAAAGTTAAGGGGCCCGGCGGTCCCAGAGTCCCAGTTTGAACCCCGGGGATCCCGTCACAGTGGGTATGTCTACACTACAGCTGGAAGTATGGGTAGATGACTCATGCTAGCTCTGCAACTCCAACCAACCTCCTGGGTCCAAGCTTGAACCGCCATC
Organism: Malaclemys terrapin pileata; assembly: GCF_027887155.1. Lineage (NCBI taxonomy): Eukaryota > Metazoa > Chordata > Testudines > Emydidae > Malaclemys > Malaclemys terrapin. The sequence goes on along the minus strand of NC_071505.1, from coordinate 9,539,922 downwards.
AATGCTGCAACTCCCATGCTGCTATTTTTAGCATGCTAACTCAAGCGAAGCTAGTACGAGTCTGTCTACCCAAAGAGGAAGGCCTGTTCCCAGCTGCAGTATAGTCATACCCAGGGTACCTGCCTGGAAATCTACAATGAAATCCAGCCCCGGCCTGCTTTTCGCTACCATCTGCAAATCTACCCTGCCCCCAGGAAATATTTGGGTCATTGTGCCAGCTGAACGCTGAGCAGCTGCATGAGTGTCATAGGTGCAGTGCACAGTATGATACAACTTTATTATAGGCAGGCCTGGTAGCCCAACCAATTAAGGTTGCCTAACATTTCCCATTATAAGACCCAGTGTTCTGTTGCTTCTAACGTTATCAAACATTATCCATTATGGCTGAAATTTTCCATGCCAGGCGCATGCCTCAGGCTGAATGTTTTCGGAAAGTTTCAGCCAAAGCAGCTCGGCTGTTTCTGAGGATAAGACTACGGAAAAATACAGTGGTTCCAGGCCAATGGGGGCTGCGGGAAGAGGCGCGGGCCAAGGGACGTGCTGGCCGCCCTTCCTGCAGCCCCCATTGGCCTATAGCGGTGAACTGCGGCTAGTGGGAGCCGCGATCAGCCGAACCTGCGGACGCGGCAGGTAAACAAACCGGCCCAGCCCGCCAGGGGCTTTCCCTGAACAAGTGGCGGACTGGCTTTGAGAACCACTGCTCTAACCAACCAAGGTTAGGAAGAAACATTCCCTATGGGTGAAGTGTCTGCTCCAAGGTTTCTTCCGCTGAAGCATCTGATGATACCTGCCAGCATCACAGCCAGGATGCTGGAGAATGCTGCTATAGCAGGTCTTATGACTACAAAAGTCGTCCTCCTGTATTCGTCCCAGTGAAGCCAAAGGGGAGTTCTGCACATACAGGGTTTATACCAATGGGACCAGGGTTCCTGAGAAGGCAGAAGCAAGGTCATAGAGAGCTGTAAACACTAAAAAGGCAATTCTGACCTGGGAGCCAACGACATTATCTGAAGCTAGAATGGGAGGTGATTGCATTTTACTGTGTATGTGAGAATATCTACACACCAGCACTCCCACCATTGGCACCTAAGGTGGAGCTGCACCAGTGGGAGCGACAACAGGAAATTTTAGGCCAAAGAGTCTAGTTTACGCAAGGCTTTAGAGACACAATAATCTTGGGACCCTTGGCTGCCATTGTCACCCAGAGTGGATGTCTTCTTACAAAGACATGCTCTAGTTCCACCAGAAGTTGCAGGCTTGATACAGCGATCACTGGACAAAGTTCTCTGGCCTGCATTATGGAGACCTAGGTGATCATACTGGTCACCTTCTGGCCTTAAAACTTATATTCTACGTCACAACTTCACTTTAACTTCGTTTCGATTTTTACATTTCTCTTGCACTTCCTGGTTCTGGGTGGAACTGGGAGAAATGGTGCAGAAATACCCATCCTTGTGAGATTTCCAGCCTGATATTGGGTGAGCCAAGAGCCGATAGGCCAAAGGAGCACCTGAATTTTCAAATACTTCTTCAAATGGAACCTTTGATGCTATCTATCTTTCTAAACCCAGATGACAAGGCACAGGGCTGAGAAGCAGGTCAGGCTGCAAATCAAGGGCTCTGCAGTACATGACAGCTTTGATTGGTATGTGATCTGTACGGAGCACATCGGAGACAAAAGACAGTGTCAGAATAATTGAATGAACATGGTTGGGCAGACCTACGAGTGCCGTTATCAGCTGGGGGAGGTACGCCAGATCTGAGAAGCAGAACAGACCAGGTACCAGGAACCAGATATTAAGGTTAAATTCCTCACATAACTGGAATTTCACTATGTCCCATTAAGTTTTATTTGGGGCTTTTAAAATTGAATTTCTAGGTCTGGATGAAAAAAAAATTTGCCTGAGTATCACCGAGAGAAAATAAATAATTTACTGCACAACAATTAAACTGTAAAATGTAATAGGATAGAAAGACACCCATAGACAAAGCTGGAGGGAATGTATCATTTTAACTCCTAGAGAGTCAATGATGATTTTAATTTCCCTGCTGGTTATTTTTTGGAGTCACTTAGGGAGGGAACAATTTCAGTATGGCTGCACCAGGAATTGCACATGCATTATTATTTATATTACAGTAGTTCCTAGAGGCTCTATTAAGCTAGGTGCAGTACACACACATGTAAGGGACAGCCTTAAGAGTTTGTAATCTGAACATGCAAAGGGTGGGAGGGGAAACAGAGACAGCAGGGCGAAGTGACTTACCCAGGGTCACACAGCAGGTTAGTGGAAGAGCCAAGAATCAAATGCAGGTCTCTTGAGTCTGAGGCCCGCACAGTCTCTAGCCACTGGATCACACTGTCGCAACAGCCGAGTTCCTATTCTGCGTATCTGATTATAATAACAGTGCTTCTCAGCAGCAGTGCTGGTTTTTCTTTTTCCTCTTTGCGATATTGGAACACATGTCAGGGGCTGGATCGACAGCCCTGGAAACAGCATTTCTCTTCCCAGAACAGGTACAGCATGGGCAGTGGCAGAGCAAGCGTCCCTCCAAAGGGCCAACCAGCATACCTCAATCCTGGCTGGACCTCCTGTAGGTCCATGGTCCACTCACTCCTTGGCCTTTCTACTGAGATGCTAATGACAGGGACAATCGGCACCTGTTCTTGTGGTTTCTGTGATGTGGACACGTGTCCATCACAAACTAGACTGAGGTCATCCAGGCCCTGAAGCAGCCACTGGCTGGTGATGAGGTTTGGTCATGACTGCATGGGCTGGATTTGCACAGATGTTCCAGAGGCAGAAGACTCCAACACAGCCCCAGTGCCAGTCCTCGTGAACCACCCTCGAAATCTGCCCATTAAATCGGATTGAGGCTCCCCGCACTCACTCTGGAGTAACTACACTGACTTCCATGGAGTTACTCCAGACTTACCCCAGTGTAAGGGAGAAGCGAATCAGGCCTATTGATCCTTATGCATTTTTTGCCACAACAGCTCCCCAAGCACCAGATTTTGCCACGCAGGCTCACAGAGAGGAGTACTTTAATACAGGAGTAGTTCCATTGCTTTCAAAGCAGCTTCTCACTGAGTAAGGTACCACAATCTAGTATCTCACTACCCAACGTTGGTCATGGAGGCACAGTCTGGATGGACGAGATGCCCACGGGACGAATGCTTTATGGCCCTTGTGATAAATGAAGGGGGGTGGGAGTAGCTCCCTTTTATGGACACCCAGCCAGCCAGTTAGCTGTAAAATCCCTCGTGGTAGCTGTTCTTGGTTTGCTTTACCTGTAAAGGGTTAAAAAAGTCCCCCAGGTTAAAAAAAAGGGCACCTGACCAAAAGAGCCAATGGGAAGGCTAGAACTTTTTAAAACTGGGAAGGAAACTTTCCCTTTGTGTCTGTGGTTGTTCTCCAGAGAGGGGGGAACAGAGCAAAGTCAGGGCTATGGCTTGGTCTACACTAACCCCCCAAATCGAACTAAGGTACGCAACTTCAGCTATGTGAATAACGTAGCTGAAGTTCGAAGTACCTTAGTTCGATCTTACCTCGGTCCAGACGCGGCAGGCAGGCTCCCCCGTCGACTCCGCGGTACTCCTCTCGTCTAGCTGGAGTACCGCAGTCGACGGCGAGCACTTCCGGGTTCGACTTATCGCGTCCAGACAAGACGCGATAAGTCGAATCCAGAATTTCGATTGCCAGCCGCCGAACTAGCGGCTGGGTATAGACGTACCCTATGACTATGCTATAAACAGCTTTAAGCCAGGTCTGAGAAATCATCAGATTGTACCTAGAATTACTGCAACCCCCCAAATATGTAAGTAAATTAGGAATGTTTAGAAAGGCGCAATTAGGTTATTTCTGTTTATTTTTTAAGGCTTGTGGACTTCTCTGTGCTAACCCTAGATGCTTTTGTTTGCTTGTAACCCCCAAGAAAGCTATTTTGGGTGCTTAATTTCTGGAATTGCACTTTTAAAAATCTAGCAAAAGCCTAAATTCCAGAGGTATTTTCTTCCTTTTTGTTTTTAATAAAATTTACCTTTTTTAAGAACAGGATTGGATTTTTGGTGTCCTAAGAAGTTTGTGCATGTTGTTTAATTAGCTGGTAGCCACAGCTAATTTCCTTTGTTTTCTGTCTCAGTTCTTTCCTGGAGGGGGGGGGGGGGTAAAAGCGCTGAGGGTACTTCTCAGGGACAAATTCCCAAGTGCTTCTTTCTGGGTCCAAAGGGTTTTTTTTCTATTTGGGTGATGGCAGAGTTTACCAAGCCAAGGTCAGAGAAAAGCTGTAACCTTGGGAGTTTAATCCAAGCCTGGAGTGGCCAGTATTAATGTTTAGAATCCTTGTGAGCCCCCACCTTCTGCACTCGAAGTGCCAGAGTGGGGATTCAGCCCTGACAGCTCTACAGCATCTCCTGAGCCGCTCCAAATCCCTTTTTAATGTAGTAGTTGTCTCTTTTGTAGTATGCTGTCCACGCACTTGTTGAGAGCGTGGGAAGCTCCTGGGTTCACAGCTGGCTTTGTAAAATCTACTTCACCGGAATTTGAAAAATGTGCCATGATCCAAGATAAACAGAGAGGCACAAGTCGTGTAAAAAGACAAACCTCCTAAAGGGAGAGACCCAAGAGGAAACATTTAAAAGAACGCAATGTATAAAGCCCAGCCAAAGGATGACTAAGGCTGGGATAGGAGAACTGGCTGCAATTCTTTGAAGGCTATAAACACCAAGTGAGAGGTTAGGCTGGGGGGTTAGGAACCAGTTTGAGGCCTATTATATAGACTGTGACATAGTCGACGAGAAAAAGTGAAGGAAGCACCGTGGCTGGAGTCATTTAAAACAAGACTGGGCAAAGCATATTCTGAAAGGAACACGCCTGCCTTGCTGGAAGGAGTAGTGAGGACTGAGCAGGGTGACCTGATAGAATCGTAGAAACCAGATGGAACAATCCGATCAAAGTCTTTGCTACCAGGGTTCGGAGGAGCCATCACTCACATATCATACAGCACCCTGACATGCCAGCACTGTGCCAGCACATTGAAACATGAGACAGGCAAGTCTGGAGATGGCTGGTTTTCCACCCTCCTCTTTCAACAACTGCTTGCTGGTATCAGATTTGGGAAGCCTTGCAACTCAGTATAACCCTGGGGCCTGATTTCTTCAGCTGGAATTTGGTGCGCTCAGCACTTTTGAAAGTCAGGCTAATGGCCTTTTCAGTAATGTGTCCATCAGGGCTTCCAATACACTGACCCTTCAAACATACTCCGCTTAAAGTTCCTGGAGACAATTTGGCTCACTTCTACCCACTAGTGTGCTGATTTGCAAGGAGAAGTCACCTGTAACATAAGAGTACCGAACTAGCTTTCCATCTGTTTAGCCAACCAGCCACTTAAATGTCCCTCATCATCATAGTGTATGAGCACCTCCCATTACCTAAAAGTTGACCATGTTCTACTGCTTTCCTGGTGAGTCAGCTACAGCCCGCCTTCAGGACAGCAAGCTCAGACCACTGGTCCCTGGGAATGAGAACTAGCACAAGGTAGCTGCTGGTGGTGATTTGAGATTCATCTCAGGCTGGGTCTACACTACCCGCCTGAATCGGCGGGTAGAAATCGACCTCTCGGGGATCGATTTATCGCGTCCCGTTGGGACGCGACAATCGATCCCCGAATCGACGCTCTTAATCCACCAGCGGAGGTGGGAGTAAGCGCCGTCGACGGGAAGCTGCAAAGGTCGATTTTGCCGCTGTCCCTACAGCGGGGTAAATCGGCTGTGATACGTCGAATTCAGCTATGTTATTCGCGTAGCTGAATTTGCGTATCTTAAATCGACCCCCCCCCCCGTAGTGTAGATGTAGCCTCAGATTCTGTGAGCTGAGTTGCCTTGATTCATAGATTCTTAGATTCTAGGACTGGAAGGGAACTCGAGAGGTCATCGAGTCCAGTCCCCTGCTCTCATGGCAGGACCAAATACTGTCTAGACCATCCCTGATAGACATTTATCTAACCTACTCTTAAATATCTCCAGAGATGGAGATTCCACAACCTCCCTAGGCAATTTATTCCAGTGTTTAACCACCCTGACAGTTAGGAACTTTTTCCTAATGTCCAACCTAAACCTCCCTTGCTGCAGTTTAAGCCCATTGCTTCTTGTTCTATCCTTAGAGACTAAGGTGAACAAGTTTTCTCCCTCCTCCTTATGACACCCTTTTAGATACCTGAAAACTGCTATCATGTCCCCTCTCAGTCTTCTCTTTTCCAAACTAAACAAACCCAATTCTTTCAGCCTTCCTTCATAGCTCATGTTCTCAAGACCTTTAATCATTCTTGTTGCTCTTCTCTGGACCCTCTTCAATTTCTCCACATCTTTCCTGAAATGCGGTGCCCAGATCTGGACACAATACCTCCAGCTGAGGCCTAACCAGTGCAGAGTAGAGTGGAAGAATGACTTCTCGTGTCTTGCTCACAACACACCTGTTAATACATCCCAGAATCACGTTTGCTTTTTTTGCAACAGCATCACACTGTTGACTCATATTTAGCTTGTGGTCCACTATAGCCCCTAGATCCCTTTCTGCCGTACTCCTTCCTAGACAGTCTCTTTCCATTCTGTATGTGTGAAACTGATTTTTCCTTCCTAAGTGGAGCACTTTGCATTTGTCTTTGTTAAACTTCATCCTGTTTACCTCAGACCATTTCTCCAATTTGTCCAGATCATTTTGAATTATGACCCTGTCCTCCAAAGCAGTTGCAATCTCTCCCAGTTTGGTAGCATCTGCAAACTTAATAAATGTACTTTCTATGCCAATATCTAAGTCATTAATGAAGATATTGAACAGAGCTGGTCCCAAAACAGACCCCTGCGGAACCCCACTCGTTATGCCTTTCCAGCAGGATTGGGAACCATTAATAACAACTCTCTGAGTACGGTTATCCAGCCAGTTATGCACCCACCTTATAGTAGCCCCATCTAAATTGTATTTGCCTAGTTTATCGATAAGAATATCATGCGAGACCGTATCAAATGCCTTACTAAAGTCTAGGTATACCACATCCACAGCTTCTCCCTTATCCACAAGACTTGTTATCCTATCAAAGAAAGCTATCAGATTGGTTTGACATGATATGTTCTTTACAAATCCATGCTGGCTATTCCCTATCACCTTACTACCTTCTAAGTGTTTGCAGATGATTTCCTTAATTACTTGCTCCATTATCTTCCCTGGCACAGAAGTTAAACTAACTGGTCTGTAGTTTCCTGGGTTGTTTTTATTTCCCTTTTTATAGATGGGCACTGTATTTGCCCTTTTCCAGTCTTCTGGAATCTCTCCCGTCTCCCGTGATTTTCCAAAGATAATAGCTAGAGGCTCAGGTACCTCCTCTATTAGCTCCTTGAGTATTCTAGGATGCATTTCATCAGGCCCTGGTGACTTGCAGGCATCTAACTTTTCTAAGTGATTTTTAACTTGTTCTTTTTTTATTTTATCTGCTAAACTACCCCCTTCCCATTAGCATTCACTATGTTAGGCATTCCTTCAGACTTCTCGGTGAAGACCGAAACAAAGAAGTCATTAAGCATCTCTGCCATTTCCAAGTTTCCTGTTACAGTTTCTCCCTCTTGATGACTGACTGGACGTATATAGTGCTTTTTAATCCTGAAGGATCCAAAAATGCTTTATAGATGGTGGGTGGGATTTTCAAAAGCGCCAGGGTGCTCCGGCAACATAAGTCTCATTGAAAGTTACACATATATAAATATTGGAGGAGATGGGCCAAAAGAGATGGTTTTCAGATCCAGTTTATGTCAGGTTTCAGGGACTGGGTATGAGGCTGAATGTCAGATGGTTCCACTGTGCCAAAGTCTTGCAAGCTGTTTTCATGAGATTTCAGCCTCATATGACCGGATTCTCATGAGATCAGTTTTCTCATAATGTTTCCACTGCCTTGGAAAGTGGAAATCCCATAAGATCAGCCATTCTTTGAGATTTCATCTGCATCCCAGCTGGACCCAGAAAACAGGTCCCTTTGGCTACAACCCAGAACAAAACCCATAAGTTAAGTGTGGATAAGAGGAATCAGATCCTCATTCCCTGAAATGCAAATGCATTGGGTCAGCGCTGACTCAGAGGGAAGAGCACCCAAAAAACTATTTCCGGCAGTTTCCCCTCACGGTGTCCCATCCAAACCCTGAGCCTATTTTGGGGTGGACTCAGTCACGGCCTGAGGGGTCCGGTGCCCTTTGCTGACGGGTCTCCGCGTCCTCCAAAAGAAGCCGAGTCCCGTGTTCAAAACTTGCAAACATTGAAATCATCAACATGTAAGCCAGCGAGATTTGCCCTCCTGTCCCCTCTGGGTGACTTGGAATCACAGCCCTTAAGAAGAGGCACAGGTGAAAGCAGTGGCAGCTGGTGTCCCATGCTAACCTGTGGACTGCCTTCACCCCAGGGCTTAATTTGCAAGGAAAGAGGTGCAGGGGCTCAAGCAATTTTATTACTTTCATGACTGATGCAGCAAGGCCAGAGGTGCTGGGGCTACGAACTGCCAAGCCCAGAGGTGCCGGGGCTACGAACTGCACAGCCTAGAGGTGTTGGGCTCAGCCCTGGCCCAAATGAAGCACTGCATGGTTCCCTTGAAGCCCCCTCTTTATTGAGATTGTCCCAGAGGAGAGCCGACCGTGCCCTGTAAGAGCTGCTTTGAACCCTTCATGTACTGCAGTGATGTATGAACTGCTGAGTCCATTACTTAGAGGCTTTTAGAGCCCTAGCCTGGTGCAGCCTGTTACAGGAGGTCCTGATAGCCCGGGTGTTTTGTTTACCGCATTCCTGAGAGCGCAGTCAGGCTGCAGCCCACAGAGACGAGAGGCAGTTCACAGGGGAGTCTCCCAGCCTGCGGTCTTGGGTTTGCGAACAGGGCTGCCTCGCCGAGGAGAAGGGGGGCAGAACCTCTCGTATGTCGGGCTCGAGCTGTTCCGACAGGATCCGCACGTGCCTCCCCTGAGTGCCCGACTCACCCCTACCTGGTCTCAGGGCCGGCCCACAACATTTTGGCACCTGAGGCAGGGAGCTCAAATGACTCCCCCATGCCGCCTCGCTTGGGCCAAAACTTTGAAAGGTCTCAATTCTGCCTTCTTCCTGTTCTACTCCTCTCATGGTACTGCTCTGCTACCTACTGCAATAAAGGAGAACTAACAATTTTAAATGCCTTGTTCAAAAATTATAAGTAACATTTAACTTTCAAACTCCTGAACAGCAAATGTAACTTTTCTTGTCAGCATAGTAAACACTGGCATTTTTATCTGTTTGAATAATCAAAGTGGTGCCTTCTTGGTTGCAAAGATTTGAACTGCTTCCTGAAGGTCCACAGTCTGGGCCAGCTCATGCTCTATTGAGATGGTTGCAAGGCCGACCAGCCTCTCTTGTGTCATTGTGGAGCGTAGATGTGTTTTTATTCACTTCAGCTTGGAGAAGCTGCGTTCTCCACTGGCAACTGTTACAGGAAGTGTTAGAAGTATGTGCAGAGCAACAAAAGCATTTGGAAAGAGGGTGGTCAACTTATTTGTGCACATATATTCCAGAACAGCCTTTCGAGTTGATCCTGCTGAAATGTATCTTGAAAGGGCTTTCAGTTCATCATCTAAATCACTTGCATCAATATCACGCACGTCATCATGTGTCAACACTGTCTCTAGTGCATTGTTGGTGTAGGTCTTCTTCAGGTTTAGTGAGGTGTTTTGGAATATCCTACAACATCCCAAATATACTGCTGTGTTCCTTGAGCTGCATGAAATGTTCTTTAACTGATTGTATTGCACAATCTAGCACCTGGTGAAAGAATTCAACTTTGAATTGTTGTTTGGGGTCTCTTATGGGATTATTCCGTGACTCATAATCAAAATGTCTTCTTCTTCGGGGACTCTTGTATTCTTGAATGGGTGGGAAAATAGCTTCAGTGTGAAGTTCCTCTGCCAACTTCTGTGCACTCTTCAGAACGTTTTGAAATCCCTCATCTGATCGGGAAGACTGTAGGTATGACTTTGCTTTGTCCAGTTGTTCCATTGTTCCAGATATATCAAGGTCAACACCTTGGAGCCTCTTGCTTACAACATTTATTTCAAACAGTATGTCATGCCACAACACTAACCCACACAGAAATTTGAAGTTATGTATGTTTCTGGTGATTCCATTTCCCTCCGCCATTGTTCTCGCACGAACAGTTCCTGTCATAGCATTATCCTCCATAATGGCAACTATGGCATCACCTATCTTCCCAATTTGGTGGTTGATAGGCTTTATCACCTCCACTTGACTTTCCCATCGTGTGGCACTCAGTAGTTTCAGTGTCAGAGAGGCTGTTCCCAGATGTTGCTTCAAAATTTGCCATAGATGAGTTGATGTAGAGAAAAATATATAGATGCTTTGAATTATATTAAAAAATTCAGCAGCCTCACTAGAAGCTTATGCGGCATCACTGATCACCAAGTTCAGTGAATGAGAACTGGATGGGACAAAAAAAGCTTGAGGGTTTAATTCTCGGATCCGTGTCTGCACTCCTTTGTTCTTTCCTCTCATGTTGGCACCGTTATCATAGCCCTGACCTCTCATGTCAGCTATTGCAATTCCCGTATCTTCCAGCTTTTTAAGAAGCACATGTGTCATACCAGCTCCTGTAGTATCATCAATGTCAATAAATTCTAGAAAATGCTCTCTGACCGTCACCATTGCAGGGACATTTTCACTAGGTTCTGTTGTTGTTACAAAACGCACCATTAAAGTCATTTGTTTCATATGGCTGATGTCAGGTCAGGTGTGCAGTCCAGAATAAAAGAGTAATATCTTGCTGACTTCAGATCTGCCACAATCTTCTGTTTGACTTTTGTTGCCAGTAACTGTATGATCTCATTTTGAATTGTTTTTCCAAGGTAGTGGTGTGTGTACATTTCTTGGGTGGTGACTCTTCTTAGATGCTCCTGGAGTACAGCATCAAACTCAGCCATCAGCTCCACAATTTTAAGGAAGTTTCCATTGTTTGGCACAGACAGCTGATCTGAAGTGCCACGCAGTGGTAGCTTTTGGGGAGCAAGCATTCTCACAATGTTCTTTTCAGAACATTTTGCCAGTAAAGAAACTCTGATGCAATCTTCTCTTGATGCTGATTATCTATGGTGGCCTTTAACCTTAGTCTCATCTCAAGCTCTTTCCACCTGGTGATTTGCTGCCTTCTCGTGGCATGCCAGATTTCTAGACAGATTTTTCCAGTCCTTTGTTCCTGTAGAACCCAATGTGGCTGGAACATTAGACTGGAAGAGTTTGCAACAAAAACAGTATGCAGCATTCTGGGTTTTTGAGTACATAAGCCATGGCCTCTCCACTTTGTCACCATTGGGGATTTCACGCCAGTAATGTGTTGGATGGAAACTTCTATTTTCATTGTCTTTGGGGAATATGAATTTTTTCACTTGCTGTGGCCCATGCAGCAAGTCCCTCAGGCTACAGATCAAGTGGGTCCACAGTCCTGGATCATCTAGACTTAAGGAACTAAACTCAGCTGCAGCTGTTCCTTGCGCCTCCACCACACTCTTCTCTGATCTACACTGTTCTTCAGGAATGTGCACGGTTACATCCATTTGAGATGGAGATATGGATGCTGCAGTAGCTGCCAGGTCTCCTGCACTCTGACTAACTGGAAGATCAGGCATCTCCTCACCACTCTCATCCTCCCTGGGGCCGGAAGGCTCACCGTGAACATTTGTGTTTATGACTCTCAGGAGAGCTCCTTCCTGCTTCGATAGAAAAGCTTCCTTTGCTTTCTTTCTTTTTCTGAATGTTGCCCCAGAGGGGTGTTTTCTTCTTTCACTCATGACTGCTGTTCTGTGCCAGCTAGAGTGGCTCTCAACACTCAATTGAAGGGGACAAATAAGCAGGCTGGTAGCAAGGCCTGAGTGAGGGAAGATATCACCGTCTTAAGGGCCTAACTGGCTCCTACTACTTCAGTTGACTGCCTGTTCTCCTCAAGTGGGTTCAGGGAAGCAGCAGGAAACAGGAAGCTCCCGGAGAAGCTGGTGTTAATCAGTCCAGGCTCCCGGGGGTGCTAGAGAGGTACATAAGAGGCTCCTCCTCCTCTCTCCCCCTGCAGCTCCTGCTGCTTTCTGTTATTCCCTCTCACCTCTTCTCCTGCCTGCCTGTTATGTCTCTTGTGCCCTCCTTCCTCCAGCCCAGCTCTCCACCATCTCTGTGCATCTAGAGCAGAGAGACTACATATCACCAGCAGCAGACACCATTTTCTACACTCTGGGTCCTAGTGGCGCCGCCCCTCACACACAGTCTGGCACCTAAGGCACCTGCCTTAGTTCGCCTCATGGTAAGGCCAGCCCTGCCTGGTCTCTCGATGGCCCCAATGATCCCAAAGCCACCAATCACCTCACCTACCAATGCTGCCCTCCAGCCACCGCTGGGGTCGAGCAGAGCAGCTGCTTAACGGCCCACAGTCCCACCGCGCCCCAGTTCAGGAGGGTGAGGGAACAATACCAGCTCCAACTGAACCCACAGGGGGAACGGAGGGAGGCTGAATAGAACGACTCCAGATGTTACTGTGGGCAGGACGCTGCTTGGAAAGCCGAGCTAGAAGTAGATAGATGCATATCTTATCTCTCCTTGCCTGAAGGCAGAGGTGTTAAGTTTTTTTTACAGGTCCTTTGTTAAGAGAAGGGTTCAATTAGCAAATGACTGGTAAAAGGTATTTACAAGCTGAATTGTTTTTTTTTCTTTTTACATCCTCCGGAGTAGCTAGTTAGAAAGTTACTGTTAACTCTGCAGCAGCCAGAGCTGAGAGCTTCCCAGTTTGTCAACTGCAAAGGGGGTGACCCAGCACAAGAAAACAGGAAAATGACTACCAAAGAAGTAGCTAACAAAATAGAACTGGCCAAACTAGAAGCAGAAGAAAATGAAAGAAAACATCAGAGACTGCTTCAATTAACAAAACTCGAGACAGAGCAGAGAGAAAGAGAAGAAAAAGCCAAAGAGGAGGCCCACAAGAGAGAGATGGAGCTGAAAGAAAAAGAGATGAAGATGAAAGAAAAAGAGATGGAGGAGAGAGAAAAAGAAAGGAAGCATGAACTGGAAGTAGCAAAGGCTAAGCAGGATGCACCAGCCAATGCTAACAACCCCCCTCCAGGTACCACTTCCCATCCCAGAAGATTCCCCACCTACAAGGCAGGCGATGATACTGAGGCCTTCTTAGAAAATTTTGAAAGGGCCTGCCTTGGATACAGCATCGCTATAGACCAGTACATGGTAGAGCTGAGGCCGCAGCTCAGTGGACCCTTAGCAGAGGTGGCGGCTGAAATGCCTAAGGAACACATGAACAGTTATGAACTTTTTAAAAACAAGGCCAGACTCAGAATGGGGCTAACACCCGAGCATGCCCGTCGGCGGTTCAGAGCCCTAAAGTGGAAACCGGATGTGTCATTTACCCGTCATGCCTACCACATTGACAAAAATTGTGATGCCTGGGTATCAGGAGCAAATGTTAAATCTCTGGAAGATCTGCTTTCCCTAGTAAAAATGGAGCAGTTTTTAGAGGGTGTTCCTGAGGAAATAGAAAGGTACATCCTAGATAGGAAGCCCAAAACTGTAACTGAGGCGGGGGAGATTGGAGCCCAATGGGTGGAGGTGGCAGAAAAGAAAAAAACTAGTAGCAGTTGGAGCGAATATCAGAAGGGGCAAGCCGAAACAAAACCTTACCACCGGGGACAACCCAAGGCCCCACCCACATCTCAAGGGAAACCCCAGACGCCTTCTCACCCCACCACACCAGTCTCCACCAACCAACATCGCCCCGGTGATACCTTAGCAGGGCGATGTTTTAAATGTAATGAACTGGGACATATAAAGGCTCACTGCCCCAAGAACCCTAACCGATTACAGTTCATTACACCCCAATCACACCAAAGATCCCCAAACCCAGATGCCTCTCTCATACCCTCGGAGCGAAGGGAAACCTTGAGAGTGGGCGGAAAGAAGGTTACCGCCTGGAGGGACACTGGGGCTCAAGTGTCAACTATCCACCAATCCCTAGTGGACCCCAAACTCATCAACCCAGAGGCTACAGTGACAATTCAACCCTTCGTGTCACAATCTGTAACCTTGCCTACAGCCACGTTGCATGTCCAGTACAAGGGCTGGTCAGGAATGTGGACTTTTGCAGTCTATGACAATTATCCCATTCCCATGCTGCTGGGGGAAGATTTGGCCAACCATGTGAAGGTAGCCAAGAGGGTGGGAATAGTCACCCGCAGCCAGGCTAAGCAAGCTTTCACCCCCATCCCTGTTCCTGAGCCGTCCACCAGGGCCCCGTCTGTGTTACCGGAGACCCAGACAAAGGTGGTGGAACTGGATCCTCTGCCAACGACTGCAACAGCCGTAGTGGATCCAATCCCAGAGACCCAGCCAAAGCCAGTCCCAGAACCGGAACTGGCAACGCAACCAGCACCAGAACCATTGCCAGCCCTGAGTCCAGCCCTTGCAAACCCGTCTACAACTCCAATGCCAGAGGGCACCAGCGAGCCTGAACTGGCAGAAGCAGCGGATAACCCTACCCAAGAGGCTCAGCCAGAGCCTGAGTTACCACATAGTGCACCAGCGGACAGCGGTTCACAGTCAATGGAAACAGCCCCAGCACCTGCATCACTTCCAGATGGACCAAGCCCCAGTCCACAGTCCAAGGAGGAACTGATGTCTCCAGCATCAAGGGAACAGTTCCAGGCCGAGCAGGAAGCAGATGACAGCCTTCAGAAAGCTTGGGCGGCGGCGCGGAGCACCCCACCGCCTCTCAGCTCTTCTAACCGATCCCGGTTTGTTGTAGAACAAGGACTTTTATACAAGGAGACTCTTTCTGGTGGGCACCAGGAAGACTGGCATCCTCAAAGACAGTTGGTAGTTCCCACTAAGTATCGGGTAAAGCTCTTGAGCTTAGCCCATGATCATCCCAGTGGCCATTCTGGGGTGAACAGAACCAAGGACCGGTTGGGGAAGTCCTTCCACTGGGAGGGAATGGGCAAGGACGTTGCTAATTATGTCCGGTCTTGTGAGGTATGCCAACGAGTGGGAAAACCCCAAGACCAGGTTAAAGCCCCTCTCCAGCCACTACCCATAATTGAGGTCCCATTTCAGCGCGTAGCTGTGGATATTCTGGGTCCTTTCCCAAAGAAGACACCCAGAGGAAAGCAGTACGTACTGACTTTCATGGATTTTGCTACCCGATGGCCGGAAGCAGTACCCTTAAGCAACACCAGGGCTAAAAGTGTGTGCCAGGCATTAACAGACATTTTTGCCAGGGTAGGTTGGCCCTCCGACATCCTTACAGATTCGGGAACTAACTTCCTGGCAGGAACCATGGAAAACCTGTGGGAAGCTCATGGGGTGAATCACTTGGTTGCCACCCCTTACCACCATGAAACCAATGGCCTGGTGGAGAGGTTTAATGGAACTTTGGGGGCCATGATACGTAAATTTGTAAATGAACACTCCAATGATTGGGACCTCGTGTTGCAGCAGTTGCTTTTTGCCTACAGGGCTGTACCACATCCCAGTTTAGGGTTTTCACCATTTGAACTTGTGTATGGCCGTGAGGTTAAGGGGCCATTACAGTTGGTGAAGCAGCAATGGGAGGGGTTTACGCCTTCTCCAGGAACAAACATTCTAGACTTTGTAAGCAACCTACAAAACACCCTCCGACATTCTTTGGCCCTTGCTAAAGAAAACCTAAAGGATGCTCAGGAAGAGCAAAAGGCCTGGTATGATAAGCATTCCAGAGAACGGTCCTTCAAAGTAGGAGACCAAGTCATGGTCTTAAAGGCAATCCAGGCCCATAAAATGGAAGCATCGTGGGAAGGACCATTCACGGTCCAGGAGCGCCTAGGAGCTGTTAACTATCTCATAGCCTCCCCCACCTCCAACATAAAGCCTAAGGTATACCATGTTAATTCTCTTAAGCCCTTTTATTCCAGAGAATTAAACGTTTGCCAGTTTACTGCCCAGGAAACAGATGACGCGGAGTGGCCTGAAGGTGTCTACTACGAAGGAAAAAAGGATGGTGGCGTGGAAGAGGTGAACCTCTCCATGACCCTTGGACGTCTGCAGCGACAGCAGATCAAGGAGCTGTGCACAAGCTTTGCACCAATTTTCTCAGCCACTCCAGGATGGACCGAACGGGCATACCACTCCATTGACACAGGTAATGCTCACCCTATTAGAACCCCACCCTACCGGGAGTCACCTCATGCCAAAGCTGCTATACAAAGGGAGATCCAGGACATGCTACAGATGGGTATAATCCGCCCCTCTAAGAGTGCATGGGCATCTCCAGTGGTTCTAGTTCCCAAACCAGATGGGGAAATACGCTTTTGCGTGGACTACCGTAAGCTAAATGCTGTAACTCGTCCTGACAACTATCCAATGCCACGCACAGATGAGCTATTGGAGAAATTGGGACATGCCCAATTCATCTCTACTTTGGACTTAACCAAGGGGTACTGGCAAGTACCACTAGATGAACCCGCTAAGGAAAGGTCAGCCTTCGTCACCCAGGCAGGGATGTATGAATTCAATGTACTCCCTTTCGGGTTGCGAAATGCACCCGCCACCTTCCAAAGACTTGTAGATGGTCTCCTAGCAGGATTGGGAGAATCTGCAGTTGCCTACCTCGACGATGTGGCCATTTTTTCTGATTCATGGGCAGAGCACATGGAGCACCTGGAAAAAGTTTTCGAGCGCATCCAGCAGGCAGGGCTAACTGTTAAGGCTAAAAAGTGTCAAATAGGCCAAAACAGAGTGACTTACCTGGGGCACCAGGTGGGTCAAGGAACTATAAATCCCATACAGGCCAAAGTGGATGCTATCCAAAAGTGGCCGGTTCCAAAGTCTAAGAAACAGGTCCAATCCTTCTTAGGCTTGGCTGGATATTATAGGCGATTTGTACCCCACTACAGCCAAATCGCCGCCCCGCTGACAGACCTAACCAGAAAGAAACAGCCAAATGCAGTTCAGTGGACTGATGAGTGTCAAAAGGCCTTTAACCAGCTTAAGGCAACACTCATGTCTGACCCTGTGCTAAGGGCCCCAGACTTTGACAAACCGTTCCAAGTAACCACAGATGCGTCCGAGCGAGGCGTGGGAGCAGTTTTAATGCAGGAAGGACCGGATCAAGAATTCCATCCTGTCGTATTTCTCAGTAAGAAACTGTCTGAGAGGGAAAGCCATTGGTCAATCAGCGAAAAGGAATGCTATGCCATTGTGTACGCGCTGGAAAAGCTACGCCCATATGTTTGGGGACGGCGTTTCCAACTACAAACAGACCATGCTGCGCTACAGTGGCTTCATACCGCCAAGGGAAATAACAAAAAACTTCTTCGGTGGAGTTTAGCTCTCCAAGATTTTGATTTTGAAATACAACACATTTCGGGAGCTTCTAACAAAGTGGCTGATGCACTCTCCCGGGAAAGTTTCCCAGAGTTAACTGGTTAACAATTGTTTTTGGAATGAAACATATTGTTAGTTTTTATATAATCAGTAGTATGTCTAAAGGTACATGTGTCTTATTAACTCTGTTTTCTCCTAGAACTCCAGGAAGAAATCACAGCCAGTGTGGAACCGAACATCCAACACTATCTGTGATTTGGGGGGCGTGTCATAACTATAAAGGGAAGGGTAATAGCTGTCCTGTGTACAGTACTATAAATCCCTCCTGGCCAGAGACTCCAAAATCCTTTTCCCTGTAAAGGGTTAAGAAGCTCAGGTAACCTGGCTGGCATCTGACCTAAAGGACCAATAAGGGGACAAGATACTTTCAAATCTTGAGGGGGGAAGGCTTTTGTTTGTGTTCTTTGTTTGGGAGTGTGTTCGTTCTCCGGGAATGAGAGGGACCAGACATCAATCCAGGTTCTCCACATCTTTCTAAACAAGCCTCTCCTATTTCAAACTTGTAAGTAAATAGCCAGGCAAGGCGTGTTAGTTTTCCTTTGTTTTCTCAACTTGTAAATGTACCTTTTACTAGAGTGTTTCTCTTTGTTTGCTGTACTTTGAACCTGAGACTAGAGGGGAGTCCTCTGAGCTCTTTAAGTTTGATTACCCTGTAAGGTTGATTTCCATACTGATTTTACAGAGATGATTTTTACCTTTTTCTTTAATTAAAAACCTTCTTTTTAAGAACCTGATTGATTTTTTCCTTGTTTTAGATCCAAAGGGGTTTTGGATCTTGATTCACCAGGAGTTGGTGGGAGGAAGGAGGGGAATGGTTAATTTCCCCTTGTTTTAAATCCAAGGGGTTGGATTTGTTTTCACCAGGGATTTGGTGAAGGTTTTTCAAGGTTTCCCAGGGAGGGAATCCATTGAAAATGGTGGCAGCCGAACCAGAGCTAAGCTGGTAATTAAGCTTAGAAGTTTTTTATGCAGGCCCCTACATTTGTACCCTAAAGTTCAAAGTGGGGATCTCAGTCCTGACAGGGACCGAATACAGCTGGGTGAGTCTGATGGTGGAATAAATACCTACGTGCTTGGGAACCGATCCACCTGGCTCTTCCTTTTCTCCACCATTTCTGTGACTGGGCAAGTGATCCTGGCCCACCAGCAAGCACCTGGTGACATTTTGGTGTTAGAGGTGGAATTTGAACCCAGGCCACCTAGGGAGATTACAACCTCAATGCAAAAAGATCCTGGCCTATGTCAGAGAAGGGGAAGGTGCCATTTGTTGTTATTGGAGTCAGATATAGGGCACAAAGCCTGCCACTGATCTTTTTGGGTAACTTGGGAACAGCTGTCAAAGGAAGATGCCAGTGTGAATTACAGAATACATTGCTGAATCTGGGACAGTTTCAGTCTTTGGAGGTGCCTTCCCTTCAATCCTTATAGAGCACCAGTAAAGGGGGTGAAAATCACTTTTGTTTTGTCCTTCTTGTATGTGTTAGCAAAGGATTTATGCTGTGATGTGGGGCGGTCACAAGGCAAACAGTTACTGATTCCAACAGTTTTCAGGGAAATGATCCTCAAAGCAGGACTTACCATTCCTTGGGTTGGGCACTTAGGGCAGATGAAAACGTGTTAGAATCGCCAGAAGATTTTATTGGCCTGGCATGGATCAGCAAGTGTATGAATACACCAGAGCCTGCCAGGAGTGTTAGAAAGTTGCCCTGGAAGAAGAAGATTGGGCATCCCTTATTCCATTACTGCTAAATTGATAGGCCATTCTCTCGAACAACCACGGATCTTTCACCTCCATGGAGTAAAGTGCTCAGAATACCAATAGACCTTGGTAATTTGCTATCTGCTACCAGAAGCTTTTCCCTAGCAAGGCATAAAAAGCCACCAGGTAGTTACTGCCTTAGTCTGGTTACGTGCTTGGGTTAGAGTTGGAGACGAGATAATAACTGATCAGGGTACAAGAGTTATGTCAAGAGTCATGAAACTGTGATACTGGGAGTTGGGTATAGAAACAACTGCCGAACATCTTACGTTGATCATCCCGCGTAAAAATGTCACTGGATATACTGGTACGGTAACAAAATTCACAGAATCAGACTGGGACAAGTAGCTGCCATTTTTGTTCTTTGTCTGGGGGTGGGGGTGGGGCTGGGGCATGGCAGTGGCAGGAAGAAGTGGGGGAAGGCTGGTGTGGGGGCAGGGCCTGGGGTGTGGCAGGGGCGGGAAGAGGTGTGGCGAGGTGGGGGCTTGGAGGAAGGGGTGGTGTGGGGGTGGGGCTGGGGCATGGCAGTGGCAGGAAGAAGTGGGGGAAGGCTGGTGTGGGGGCAGGGCCTGGGGTGTGGCAGGGGCGGGAAGAGGTGGGGCGAGGTGGGGGCTTGGAGGAAGGGGTGGGGTGGGGGCAGGGCTTGGGGCATGGCAGGGGCGGGAAGAGGTGGGGTGAGGTGGGGGCTTGGAGGAAGGGGTGGGGTGGGGGCAGGGCCTGGGGCGTGGCAGGGTCGGGAAGAGGTGGGGCAAGGTGGGGGCTTGGAGGGTGGGGTGGGGCGGGGGCAGGGCCTGGGGCGGAGTGGGGATTGAGCAGCCCTCTGGGATCTGAGTAAGTCGGACCCTATGAATTTGCACTGGGGATCTGTGGCAGACAAGGGAATTGAATCTAAGGCTAGAAAACCATCCTTCTTCTCAGAAAAGTTACTGCAGTGTAAAAAATACATGCCCAAAAGGTCTAGAAAAACTCGTGTGATTCCTGAACATGCAGGGAAGGGCGACTAATGCACCTCTTTAGCAATATGCTCGCCTGCTATTCGGCAACAGGGCTGGCTTTAGGCCGATTCAGCTGATACGGCTGAATCGGGCCCCGCGCTAAGAGGGCCCCGCGCTGCAGCTCTCCACCCCGCCCCCAGCTCACTTCCCCCTCCTCCCCACCCCTGAATGCTCCGCCCCCTGCTCTTCCCCCTCCCCTGCTTCCCGCGAATCAGAGGTTCGCGGGAAGTCTGAAAAGAAGCAGGGGCGGGCAAGCAGGCAGCACCAGGTAAGCTGGGGTGGCGGGGGGCACGAGAAGGGCTCCGGGGAAGCGCGGCATGGCCCAGTCCAGCCCCGGCCGAGCAGCTCACTCCGGCCCCGGTTCTGGCCGAGTGTGCCGGCCCGGCCCCGGCCGAGCACCCCTGGCCCCAGCGGCTCTGGCTCGGGTCCATCCTGGCCCCCGCGGCTCGGCTCGGGTCCGGCCCGGCCTGGCCCGGCCCTCGGCTCGGGTCCATCTCGGGTCTGGCCCCCCGGCTTGGCTTGGCTCCGGCCCGGGCCGGACCCAAGCCCCGCGACCCCGGCCGGAGCTCCGGACAGAGCGCAGCCTGATTCCTGGGGGGGCTTGCAGCAAGCCCCGCCCCCAGGAATCGGACCCCCCTCTTGCTAAAGCCGGCCCTGTTCGGCAACACCCTCCCCAGGTTTATGGAACCAATGCTTCGTCTTCTGTTGCACCCAATGACTCTAGGCCAGTGGTTCCCAAACTTTAACAGCCTGCGAACCCCTTTCACTAAATTGTGAAATCTTGTGAACCCCCTCCTAAAAATGAATATTTCCAGGGATTTAAGTTTAAATTTCCTCAATGTGATGGATGCGCTTGCTTTGCTCTGCATAGCTCTTGGAAGTCAGGAACCAATGGAGAAAGATAAAGTCTCAGGTCTGGTTTGGCATCAAGTCTGTTTCTGTATTTGGTTTTCAGATGTGCATACGAGGAAAACGCTTTCTCGCTTAAGTATGTTGTTGAAAATGGTAACAAAATTGCAGCAGTTTTTTCTGCCAGAAGGGGGTACTTGTTTCTTAAACTCAGCCAAAAGTTGATCGGAGCGCTGGGGTTCGGGCTGCCGGCTCCCCTGCTGACGGGGGCAGGGCTCAGGCTGCCAGCCCAAACTGCCTGGTCCCGCTCTCCCTGGGGCTCAGGTTGTCTGCCCTGCAACCAGGTCCCACCTGCTGCCTCCAATGCCCAGGGTCCTCTGGCCGCCATTAGTGACATTTTTCTGGTGAACCCCCTGTAACGTTCTGCGAACCCCCTAGAGCCAGAGCGCCCCCTTTTGGAGGATCTAGGAGTGGCCCTCAGAAGGGGGCAGAGTTAGGATTAAGATGCGGGGCCTTGCCGAAGGGGAGAGCAGAGGGCTGAATCCAGGCTGTAGATACCCTCCTCCCTAGAAAGGAATTCAGGGTGGGGGATGCGGAATCAACCCAGGCTTCCTCTTTGTGATTAAAATGGATGTGAGATGACAGCATCGGATCAGGACAGATTAAACGAGCCATCTGTCCGCTGCAGGGCTGGGGGGATCCCTCAGCTGAGTCCGATGAGCTGTGTGTGGTGCTACGACCCCACAGCCGGGGACCCTTACAATTTACTGCTGTCAGGTATCATGCCCTGCGCACTCAGCCCCCTGCCTATCTTGTCTCAAAGAACCCTTTGAAGGGAACCAGGCTCTAAATCTAATCAGCCTCAGATAACCAAACTAACATCCCCGGCACCAGGGAGGGGAAGGAATTTCCCTCTCTTCCTCTCCCCACTTCAAGAGAGTATTGGCTGTGGGACTTCTCCACCTGACAACCTGGCTCAGGCCTGGTCTACACTAAAAAGCCAGGTCGACCCAGCTATGTCGCTCGGGGTGTGAAAAATCCACCCCTCTGAGCGACACAGTTAAGCTGACCTAACCCCCGGTGTAGGCAGCACAAGGTTGATGAAGAATTCTTCTCTCGGGGAGGTGGATTCCCTACACTGTTGGGAGAACCCCTCCGAACGGCACAGGGAGTGCTTACTCGGAAGCACTGTGCCACTGTAACATTTCAGGTGCAGACCTGCCCTCAGTAATGACATTTGGCCAGAGGACTTGGGAAAGGTGATTGGAGACGGCTATGGAATCAGGTGATGGCATTCGGAGGGTTCGTCCACCCCTTGTCACGGTGGAGACCGGACGCTCAGAGGTTGTGCAAACGGATAAAAAGTATTTTCGCAGAGATTCTGTTCATGTTTTGGGGCTGTGTGGGGGAGAACGGAGTTTCTCATTTTGTCTGACCTGGGTTGCTTTGCCCTTGTTCTGCTGTGAGGGATGGGAAGGCTCATAAGAACTGCCTGACCGGGATCAGACTCAAGGTCCATCTAGCCAGTGCCAGCTGCTTCAGAGGAAGGTACCACGACCCCACAGCAGGCAGATGTGAGATAATCTGCTCCCCCTCCCCCATGTGGGTCTCGTTCTGATCTCTAATAGTTAGAGACTGGCTAAGCCATGAAGCAGGAAGCTCAATATCCCTGCTAACATTTTTGATGTCATTAATGATAACTCTGGATATTCTTGATACTTGATCAGAACTGCAAGATCTGATGACATATGGGCTCCTTTCCCCTGGGGGTAGCACAGGTATCCCAACAGCTTTGCACCGGCCAAAGCACTAGAAAAACGTGCATCTGGGAACAATCCAGCCCAGAAGAGAGATGGCCTCAGTGGTCTACCAGAGCTTTTCCAGCTGTACTGTCTGTGATTCTTTCCGTAACAGGGTTTTTTTTGGTTAACAGTTCAATTGTCAGTGAGAAAACAGAATTACAAAAACCCTCTCTTGTTTGGTTTTCCCTTTTGCTGCATGCGGGAACGCCGTGCTGCTGTTTGTAACCAAGAGCCCTGTTGCTGTGGGGATTATCGACAGGGAGGTGGACTGGAAAAACCTAATCTCTTTCCTGCCAAACTTTGTGCTTATCTGTAAACCAAGAAAGCCATGGTGGGATTTTTTAGTACCTTTCAGTGATTAATGAGTTCACAGAGTCGCTGCTTCTCTGTTTTTGTTTTTCCCATTCAGCTGTCGAACGTGAGAAAACTTTTGGTGGAAACAGAGTGTCTCGGAGCAGCCCTGCTTGGCTCTATAATTGGGGCACTAGGACTTGGGGAAACGTGGGTTAAATTCCCTGCTTTGCCACAGGCTTCCTGCGTGACCCTGGACAAGTCACTTAGCTTCACTGTGCCTTGGTTCCCCACCTGCACCCGGGATAATAGCACTGCCCTAGCACAGAAGGGTGCCGCGAGGATAAATCCATTGAAGGTGGTGAAGTGCTCAGATACCACTGAGCTGTCAATCAGGCACCTTTCCCCACTGTATTCACTTGGAATTACAACGCTGCGGGAAGCGACGTACGTAGTCCTCGGGCGAGAACGTGGGAGCAGTGACCCAAGTAGCTGCATCGTCTTCTACATTGGGGCCACCCTATGATTTCCCAGGTCCCAAGGCTTTTCTGCAAGCCTTCCCTGTAGGTGTGGCGGGTGTTTCCGGAATCAGGTAGATTCGTAAAGGTGTCCCCATAAATAGAGAGGGGAAGGGAGTGTATTTACACTCCACTCATACGTTCAGGAATGAAGCAAGGCCGCGGGGAGGGACTCATGGTGCTGGGAATGCGGAGGGACAGTACCGGCTGCTCCAGGAGATTCACAAACAATGGGTTCTTCTAGCCAGCCCAGTTGTGTTGGGAAACACCCAGCTGCACTAGGCAGGCAGACCAGGCATGGCAGAGAGGTCTTGTGGGCATGAACCAACCAAGACAGCCAGTCGCTACCAAGGAGTCTCCTTATTCCCAGTCCTGTGCCTTAAGCCTACGACCATCCTCTCTCCCCTAACGTCCAGCCCTGTTTTGGAGCCCCAGGAAGCAGCCTCATTTTTGCATCTCTCTCTGAATCGCCAGCGTCCGTTCATTGCTGTAATAACGGGCAAACCAGCCCCCGCAGCGTCTCAGCCAGTGAGTGTCATAATGGGAAGCTCCAGTCACCAGACAGACGCCAGGGCTGGACTGAGGCCACCCAGTACCCCTGGACACATCCCCACGTGAGGCCCTGCTGTGGTCCTGGTCCCAGGAGCTGCTTGGAGTGGTGGTAGCAGGGCCTACCCACACACAGCCCTCGGCTGGAGGGCGGCTAGGTGGCTCAGCTGGCCTTCCAGTGGGCTGGGGTCTAGTCTAGAAAGAGGGAAGCGTCTTCCCTTGATATCTGAGCAGAGGGCTATGGGGGGGGGCACTGTCACCCCAATGAGAACAGTGGCAGTGACCCCTCCCCTCCAACAGCCACCCCTCTGTCCCCCACACCTCCTTACACCTCTGCTGGCTGGGTGGAAAGCAGACACCCCCCCCACCATCAACACCCACAGAGCCCTCTGCTCAAGAAGGTTGGGGGGTGGTTGTCTCTTCCAACCCCACTCACAGCCTGGAGCCCCAGGCCAGAGAGGAGAGAGAATAGCTGGCTGCAGCAGCAGGTCAGAGAGTTCCCTTCCCTCCTTGGCTGGTAGTCGTGCCCGGCCAGGCCAGAGAAGAGGGTGGTCCCTGGCTTGCTCAAAGAACAGTCGGTGCTTTAGGGGTTGGGCCACTGCCCACATCCTGATGGGTCTACCCAGAGATGAGTGGGCAGGGCAGGCAGGGAAATCCAGCCCCCCGGAGAGATGGGCCAGGACCCCTTCCTTCCTCAGCACGTCCCAGCAGCAGCGTCCCCCAGGGACTGGCTCCCAGCTGGGTGAGGTGGTGGTGGATCTGCTATGGGGAAGGGAGGCCTCCCATGGCTCCTCGTGGGTTCCCATTGCATGATCCCCAAGGCCTGTTGCGTCTCAAGGCTAATCCGGCCCCGACAGAAGCTCACCGTGCCCAAAAAGGGACAACGCTGGCGCCGGTTGTCATTTACCCCCCAGTCACTCCTTGGTGATGCCTGTCTCCCTGCCGCCCCCAGGACATGCCTCTGGCTTCCCCCTGTGAAATCCATTTGACGTGAGGCTTGTCAATGAATCCCCCTGATCAAAGCAGCTCTGTTTGCAATGCTTGGGCAGGGACAGAAGTTCCCCACTAACAGATGTCACGAAGGCTTGAGTTGAGTGCTTAAATGTTGCAGCTTCCCGGCGCCCGCCCTGTTTCACCCGAGCTTTGAGCTGGGAATCCCTATCATTTATGTAAGGGACACTTAAAAACTGCGTGTTCTGCAGCAGCATTCGTGTGTGTGTGTGTTTGTAGTTCCTCTTCGGTTCCAGAGCAGCCGCACTTGACCCGGATGATTATTTCACAATGAATGATGGCGTGAGGGGAAAACATGGCTGGTTGGAGCCAGTGGCAAAGCACAAAGCGAGAGTCTCGCTCCCTCGAGTGCAGCGGGCGCTATAATACAAGACATACATGCTCAACGAACAGGACTCACTTTCTCTGCCGCTGTAATGCAGCCACCTCTGCGGTGGAGGATGGCAGCCTCTTTAACAATGTACGGCCACAGTCATCTTTCCTCCCAGTGTCAGAATCCAGCTTACAGCTTTAATTTATTTGTACTATAGTAGCACCTACAAGGCCTTATCAAGATGGTGGCCTCATTATGCTAAGTGCTGTACATTCACAGAATGGGAGACAGTCTCTTCCCCAGAGAGCTCACAGTTACAGAGGCAAGACAGGAAAAAAGGGGTGGAAGAGGTGAAGTGACTTGCCCAAGTTCACAAAGTAGCAGAGCTTGGAATAGAACTCAGGTCTCCGGGGTCCCAGTCCAATTCACTATACAATGCTGCCTTCCACAGTGCACAGCTTTAATTAAATTGGCATGAAGCTGAGTGGGTGGAGCTGAAAACGTATTGTACAGCTTGATAGCTCCACCCCCTCGGTTATACACCTTCTGAGCTCCACCCCCTCAGTTATACAGCTTCTTAGCTCCACCCACTCAGTTATACACGTTGTTAGCTCCACCCCCTCGGTTATACACTTTGTTAGCTCCACCCCCTCGGTTATACACCTTGTTAGCTCCACCCCCTTGGTTATACAGCTTCTTAGCTCCACCCCCTCGGTTATACAGCTTCTTAGCTCCACCCACTCGGTTATACACCTTCTGAGCTCCACCCCCTCGGTTATACACCTTGTTAGCTCCACCTCCTTGGTTATACAGCTTCTTAGCTCCACCCCCTTGGTTATACAGCTTCTTAGCTCCACCCACTCGGTTATACACCTTCTTAGCTTCACCTCCTTGGTTATACAGCTTCTTAGCTCCACCCACGCGGTTAGCACAACCTCCAGAATGAAATCACTAGAGAGGCAGAAGCAGCTCAGATCTTTGACTAATGAGTCAAGTGAAACATTCTTTTCCCCTATATTTCATGTTGTGGTTTGTTTGAATCTACTGGCATTGTGTAAAAAAAATAGGATGGTCAATTTACCTCATGTTTCAAAAACCATTCAATGCCTTTCATGCCCCTCCAGCAAGAACATTAACCCTTAAATAACCTGGAGCCCAAAGGGCAGCAAAGGAAACCTTCCCCACGCCTCACCATCCCAGAGGACATTAACCCCTACAGCACTGTAGGGAATTTTAAAACCATATCAGTGTGGTGTTTGAAAACGTGAAGGATGCAGTGTCTCCTAGGACTTGCAGCTCCGGGGTGAGAGCGCCACCAGAATAAACTAGAAGAGGATGTTCTGACAGCCAGTTCATAGCTCATGTTTATCCCCCATTACATTTTCAATGCTGTAGTTTCGATAGTCATTTTCTCTGCCCACTGCTTACCGGAGCAGTAACTGATTCATGAAGGAAGCAATAGAAGCAGCAGGGAACAGACACACGGGACAGTGAATTCTTACCCAGTTGTGTATCAGTAGCCAAACATCATAAAGATCTGATTTAATTCCTGGCACAATGGCCTTGCTTCAAGGAGATGGATAACATCCAGTCAGATCTCCCAGAACTGGTTCAGAGAACAGCTGAGGTCAAGCTGTTCTCACAAAAGAAAATCCAGGAGGGTCTCCGTTGACTTACCATAAGCAGCACCTGTTCAGCTCGAAAGCTCGAGGCAGGAGTCTTGGGGGATGTGGGGATGAATAATGTCTGTTGCTGGAGTGTTTTTGGCTCATGGTGAACAAGTAGGAGCTTTGCTTTGCTATGAACTGGCGGAGCATAAAACCTACCCCTTTAGTATTGCCAACCCCAAGCATTCAAACGTCCTGTGTCAGGCATCCAAAAAATCATGAGACTGGCTTAAAATAATAATACTTTTTTTAAAAAAATAAAAAGAACCCAAAATCTATTATTTGGTTTCTGAGCCCCTGGGGTGCCTCTGGGCCACACGCTAAGCATTTCTTCAGCAACCATAAGAGCTAGAATTGTACTTTTCTTTTTTTAAATGAAAGCTCAGAGTCTTCAATGTTCCCATGACTCTAGAGGCTGGGATGTGAAGTATAACACCAAATATCATGAGAGTTGGCACACTGCCCCGTACCTCAGATAAAGGAAGGCCCCTGTTGCTCCAACAGGGCCAAGAGGAGTTTAGGCCTGTGTCTGGTGTGTGGCATGCTGGGAATTGTGGGTAGGCCCGGCAAAACTCCTTTTATATAGGCACAGTCGTAGAAGCCTCAATCCACCCAGCAGCTCCCTAAATATGCCTGGAGTAACAGGTATAAAGCGCCAGCTCCCAGAGCGTTTTGGGAGCAGGCCTCAGGAGGCAGGTAACTCTTTAGAGGTTGATAACTGCAAGGGCAGAGAGGACGGACACACAAAGGCAACCATCTCCAGGACCGTGGGCATGAAAGAAGCCCTGTGTGACGTGTTTGGGGGTAAAATGGGTTTTCCTCGCTAGAACCAACATGGGTTTGGCTGATAACTCTGGAGCACAGCAGTTGTGGGTCTTGAACCCCCAGCAGGACCACAGCCAGTGCTTCATTTGTGCCAGGGCTTGCCAGCGGTGAAGGGGGAAGGGGCCGGGGACAGGGCCATGGTTAGGGTGCTGGTGACCCCCCAACTTTTAGGAGCTTCCGCCACTTCTTCTACAAGGGTGCCATGGAGGTCTTGGAGTCAGCTCTCTACATGGATGACAGCTGTCCAGCTGAGCTCCAGTGACTCTTCTCCAGCGCGATAGATGGGATATTTCACCGCTTTAACCTCTCCTCTCCTATCACCAATGCTCCCCACCTGCCTGGGACTCGCACGAGCGCGTCGGCACCGTGAGAGCTAATTTCAGCTAGCTTTGTGCTCTCCAGAGTCTGGGGTCTTCCCGGTTGCAGGTTAAAGTTAAAGCAGCCATGGGACGCTTTTCCTAACGTCCAGCCTAAACCGCCCTTGCCGCAACTTCAGCCCATTTCTTCAAAAACTTTAAAAATAGTGAACTGCTGTCCTACTTAAAATCATGTGCACTTATTATTATTTGCTGCAGAGTAGCCGCTCTCAGCCCTCGGCCGCATGCGGCCCAATGAGCGCCCAGCTGTGGCCCAGCTGGGTGCTAAAAAAAATGCAAAATTTCCTGCTCTGATCTGAAAGGGGCTGGGCTGGCTGAGGGGAGACAGCGTCTGGCAGCCTGCTGGAGCGCGCCTGCCAGCAGGAGGCTGGTGAGTGCCGCAGGGGGGCAGGGTGCGGGAGAGTGCGTCTCCGGGCAGGTTTGTGGGGAGGAGGCGCGTATCTGGGCGGCTTGGGTCTGCGGAGGGGAGAGGAGGGAAGTGGCCTGGGGCTCCTCTGGGCAGGTGATGGGGCTCGGGGATTCGGCCGGCCCTGAGCTCCTCTGGCTGAGGGGGGCACTTCTGAGCTGAGGGGGGGCGCTCCTCTTGGCAGGTGGAGGGGGGAGGGGGAACACTCAGGGCTTTGGCTAGCTGAGGGGGGGTGGCGCTTGGGGCTTCTCTGGGGAGGGGGCTTGTGGCTCCAGCTGAAGGGGGGGCAGAGGAGTCTCAGGGCTCCGGCTGCCGGGGGGTTGGGGTGGGCGGAAGGGGTGGAGTCAGGGGCTAGCCTCCCCAAAGGGGGGCTCCAACCGCTGCCCATGTGCCCGACGCTCGCCTCCTGCGTCCCTTCTCAGTCCCCCACCCACCGCTTGCCTCCTGTCATTCCCCCCACCCGCCACTCGCTTCCTCACTCCCCTGCCCCTGCTGATGCTTCCCCCTCCCACCCATCCAGGAAAGTGCTGTGGCCGCAGGGAAACCCCCTGGAGGCCACATGTGGCCACGGTGGCCCGCTTGAGAAATGGTGGACGAGACTAGATGACCCTTGTGGTCCCTTCTAACCCTGGGGTTCTATGAGTCTAAGCAACCATCCCTGCTCTGCGAAGCATCATGTACTCTCCTAGTTCTGAACAAAAGCCTCTGGCAACGATACATCTTGAAGTCAGAATCTGCTAATTTTACCCACAATGGATGGTTAGGCTGAGGCCCCGAGAGGTCGTGTCTCTTACTCAAGGTCACAGTGAATCAAAGGAAGAAACAGGAATCAGCTCTAGGATTCCAGCCCAGTATCTTCCGCTCCGGCCAGCAGGTCCTTCCTTAGTACCAGCTCCGATTTCCATCTGACAGGCCAATAAAGATACCAGCTAACAGAGATTGTTTTATAGGAATATTTTAATCTTGATGGAACATTCCCAGAGCTAACTCTCGCCCCGATCCTCAAGGATGATGCTTATTTGCTGTTACCACATACATAATTTTCTATGTCATATGCCAGATGAAGATGACTCACCCCGGTAAAAAAATAAACGGCAGTTTTTTCTTTTGCCTCATTAGCCACCAACAGTAGTTCTAAGCTGCATTCCTTTCCTGTTTGGGTGGGTACGTACCTTAATAATCCACAGAGCAATTATAGTTGACATAGTGGGTTTGCAGGTACTGAACCCCCCAATGTAGCTGACAGCTGTCCAGGGAGGTCCCCTCCTCCCCGATACAGAAGACATCCCACATTCTGATCTACAGGTTACTAATTAAAAAAATATTTGTTCAGTTTTTATTTTGTTTGGCACATTAAAGCTGGAGCCTGATTCTCCCCTGCCTGCACTTTGCATCGAGTGTGTATAAAATAATATCATGGGGGTCAATGCTGACGTCAAACACGAGGCACTGGAGAATCGGGTCTGCGGGTCAAAATTTTCAGAAGTGCTCAGCCCTGCACGTTGAGGCCAGATTTTCATACAAGTTCAGCTCACGTGTAGGCATCAAACTAAGGCTAGGTCTACACTCGGGGGGAGGAGGGAGATCGACCTAAGATACGCAACTTCAGCTACGTGAATAGCGTAGCTGAAGTTGCATATTTTAGGTCGACTTCCCTGGCTGTGAGGACGGCGGCGAGTCGACCGCTGCCGCTCCGCCGTCGACTCCGCTTCCGCCTCTTGCTGTGGTGGATTTCCGGAGTCGACAGCAGAGCGATCAGGGATCGATTTTATCGCGTCTTCACTAGACGCAATCAGTCGATCCCCAATCGATCGATTGCTACCTGCCGATCCGGCGGGTAGTGAAGACGTGCCCTAGGTGGCCACATTTTCCAGAGGTGGTAGGTTGGGTGCTGAGCCGTTTGAAAGATCTGGTGCTTAAGCATCATTCTAAATGGAAGCAGTGCTTTTCTGAAAATCCAGTCCTGATTGCCCTGATTGATTCCCCCCCGCCTATAGCTGGACCTGCTGGCTGCTTCCGGGGCGCAGCACAGTGCCCCAGGACAGGTAGGGACTAGCCTGCCTTAGTGCCACAGCACTGCTGACCGGTCCGGTCGGCGGTGCTGACTGGAGCCACCAGGATCCCTTTTCGACCGGGTGTTCCAGTCGAAAACCGGACACCTGGGTCACCCTACATTGTTCCCAGGGCTGGCCGTAGACCAAGTTGCATCCCAAGGAGAAAGGAGCATCTTTGGCACCCCCTGCCCCAGTTGTTAAACTTTTGAATACCTTATTTTTTATTGCAGTTGTATCCCATTTCCCGACTATGATGCGCGATTTGCATTCATGATTTATCCCCATCATATAAGACAATAAATTTGCTTGCTGGGATCTGTAAATCTGTATTTATTCACGCACAGCACTCCGATCCAGGAGCTCCCTAAGCCCAGCACCCCTGGGGTCGCCTCCCCCTAAATCCAGTCCTGGTTGTTCCCCTCCGGCGGTGGCTGGGCCTACCTAGAGGCTGCTGAAAGTGCTGCAGCCTCGGCTAACAGAAGTGGCTCTTTTAGCTCAGGTAGAGGAAGCTGATGCTTTAAGATCCAATCGTCTCCGGTTTGATCCTGCTGCCGACGACTCACCCAGGGGACGCAGCACCCGGCTGAGACCTGTAACGCTGGGGCAACGTGAATGTCCATTTAGAAGTTCGTTCAGTATTTACAATCGGAGGTACTTTGAGTCACCGGTGCACTGGAATTTTAAAAATATTCCTTTTATTTGGAGAGTGTCTCATTAAGAGACGTGGTGACTACAGTAGCATTTTACTCACCCTCTTAATAATACAACAAGCCTTACAGCTTCAGGGAAACTAGAGCAGTGGGGCCCAAACCTTTCCCCCTGCAGTCCCCCTTGCCAGTAATGGAATGTGTCTGTGTCCCCCCACCCCAGGAAGGGAGGGGGGCCAAGCTGCATCCGGAAGTGGGGCTGTGACCATGGCTGGGGCCGAGGGCTGGGAGCAGAGCTGGGGACTATGGCTGGGAGCGGGGCCGAAGAGAAGCTGGGGACACAGAGCAGGGCTGGCTGGCGCTCCCCCCGTGCCCCAGGTCTTGCTGCGCCCCCGGATGTTCCCCCGCGCCCCCCCCCCCCCAGGGGGACGCGTCCCATATTTTGGGGCCTACTGAACTAGAGGGAGTTGTCTAGTGTGTACCGTTAATGTGGAACATTCCCTGTCAGAAATACCTATGAGAACAACCTCACTGCTAACACATGTATAAGGGCAAGAATTAAATAGGGCAAGAAACCTATCCTGGATGCAGATAAATGGGAGAGTTGGCCCTCTAATGGTCATTACATGAAACAACTCCTTTCATTGCCTGCAGTCGCTTTCCATGGACCTTTTTGAATTTCCAGACTGGTAAATTATGGACGTAAATTATGAGGACTGGTACATTGGTGGTGACTCCATCAAGATTTGCCTTTAACGCAGAATTCAAATCCTTTTGTTACACGCTTTAATGAAGAACAGGAGTACTTGTGGCACCTTAGAGACTAACAAATTAGTCTCTAAGGTGCCACAAGTACTCCTGTTCTTTTTGCGGATACAGACTAACACGGCTGCTACTCTGAAACCAGCTTTAATGAAGGATTTTAGTTTTCCAAATTTGGCACTATAACTCTTCGGGCCTCAACTGAATTTGGTAAATTGGAACATTTCTAGGATGATTTCAGAACTATTTTGACAGAAATATTGTGGAAAATTTCCCAAGGCACAGGCCAGTTAGGTGACATCACTGGGTCCCATAGGGAGACTGGTAGAGCCGGATTAGAACCCAAATCTCCTGAGTAGACTGCTGCTCCTGACTAATTTTTAAGCCCAACCTGGACCAGACCCCGACCCAGACCCAAACCCAAACCCAAGCCTGAGAGGGTTGGATCTTTTTCCATCCCTTCCCCCTGAATCTGACGTCCTGCCCATGGGGTCTGGACTTCTGTACCAGATATGGCCTGGCTACAGAGCTTGCTCATACACACCAGATATATTCATCTAAATTCCTTTAATGCTCTGCCTACTATGGTGAAATTAAGCTGAAATAAGGCCTTTGTCACACAGTGCCACCTAGTGGCTGAACAGTACAGTACAGTTTGCCATTGTATTATAGACACGGTGGTGGCGTCATGCCCTGATGGCCGTGTGCCCTGTGCCTGCTGGCCACCACCCATCCGCTGCACAGCGGAGCGAGGCTCTGCGACTCCTCGGCACACTCACGACACGGTGAGGTGGTAGCGACCGGCAGGAGAGGGGGGACGCCCATGCTGCCAGGCAAGAGGAGAACCAATCTGAACCCAATGGGGTCAGGTTGTTTTCCCACCTGACTCGACCTGGACTCGATACTTGTAGTGGGGTCCCATCATGTTTGGATCAGGAGCCCCCAAATGAGGCATAGGGCTCCCCAGTTGTCATTCCCCTTGTGTCCAGCTAGAGATTTCCCCTATCTTCTCCCACCTTGCTAGTTTCTAGTTTAACCCTGTCCCCACATAGCAGGAACCCTGTGGCCTGGCTGAGGTTTGTCAGCAGGATGGTATAGGAATTAGTGGCAGTACCCCCAGCCTGACAGTACACCCCCCTTATCTTCTCCCTGGCACAATTAACACCACCGTTTAGTAGCTGCTTTAAGAACGACGCAGCAGACCCATAACTGTACCCATTAATGTGGCAGAAATCAGGCAATGGGCAGCACGAGGGAGGGTCGTGGCAAGGAATCCACCTCCCTTCCCACCCCTTTAGCACTGGGAGCTGCTCTGCATCCTCCCTCTGCATCTTGGCCCCCAGCACATCATTTGTCTAGTGCCCATCAGTCACCTCGAGCTGCTGCTGGAGTCTGTTCATGCCCTTTGAGTCTCACTGATTAAAACGCAGGCTGTTGCCTCACTCCCAGTCGCACTGGAGGAGGATGGGAGCTTGACAGCAGAGACGGGAAAACCTCAAAAGATGGCCCATGGGACGCCGTGACTGAACTGGCTGGAAAGAAAGTGATCTGGGGTGTGTATCACAAGCTGGGAGCAGCAGCTTTGGTAAGACAGCGCCGAAAGTGTGTCCCTCAGTGACCCAGCTGAATTTTTGTTCGGGGTCTTTGGTCCCTTGTGTTCTTCCCTCCCCCAGACTTTCCCATCTCATTGAATCCATCTCTCTATCCATGTACTCCTCTACCCCGATATAACGCGACCCGATATAACACGAATTCAGATATAACGCGGTAAAGCAGTGCTCCGGGGGGGCGGGGCTGCGCACTCCAGCGGATCAAAGCAAGTTTGATATAACGCGGTTTCACCTATAACGCGGTAAGATTTTTTGGCTCCCGAGGACAGCGTTATATCGGGGTAGAGGTGTACTTCCACCAGGCTCAGCACCATGGTATTTTACGGGAACAGAATTTCAATCAAGGCTTCTTTTACTTCCGACCTCCACTGTGGCCACAAATTCCCACCCGGAACAGCCTTCTTCATGGCATGTCTGCCCTGCCTTTTAGAGACGTTATGTTTGGGACGAGAACTGCTGTGTTTCTGGTGGGGTATATAGCACCGCTGGCTAGATGGGTCGTCTTTAGCCATTAGCTTGCCAGGGGGCTGTGCCCTGTCCTTTCAGGCACAAACCCAACCACGATGATCTGTGCATTTGCCTCCTCCAGACTAAGCTATTGCAACAGGCTGGAACTGAGGATGGGTCTGAAGGCTACTAGGAAACTGCTGTTGATGCAGTGCTCACCACTGCAGCTACTAAGGAGAGCGGACTGATGCCAACATCTCACTGTGGCTGCCACTTCAGTTCTGGGTCCAATTCTAGGTCCTGGCCCTCATCTAGACTGGCTCATGGCTAGATCCTGGTGTGGGTTAGACTGGTGTAGATCTGCAGTAACTTCACTGAAGACAATGGCGTGATTGTGAGTTTACATTGAGTCACTGAGAGCAGAACCCGAGTGCTCTCAGAATTCTCCTTTGTCTCCTCCCATCTCTGGAGCCCAATTTTTGAACTGATGAGTGTCAGGGTCGGGGGGGAGGGGGGCGGGGGCGGCTCTGTGGAGGGCGCATGGCTGTGGAGACACCCTCGCAGCGGGGTTCAGGCTGGGGCTGAGTCTTACCCCGCTTACAGTGCAGTCATTTACTAACACAAATGTTTTCCAATCAATCCTGGGTCCCCCTGACTACACAGCAGGCCACCGCTTCATTAACAGAGAAGGGGAGAGAGTTCTTCTGTTTCACGGGTGGTGATATTATGTAGGGGTGGCCAGATACTATGGTGATGGGCACCGTAGAAGCGCCTTCAGTTAGGTCTAGGTAGCAGAGAAGTGGGGATCCTGATGTATCCCAATGCGGATCACCCATCTTTGCCCAATACCCTCATTTCCATCCCTGCGTGGTTTGTGCGTTAATGTGACTGCAGACAAAACCGGCTCGCTGCAGTGAACCAGCAGCCTTCATGCAGGCCCCAGCAGAGCTCAAACCCAGGCCCACCAATGCAACTGCACAAACCTGCATCACTTGAGCTAAAACAGAATGTCTTCAGCTGTGAGGAAGTAGCAGGTTGTTATCTGCACAGCCATTTGCTCAGGGAGGATTAATTAATTAACTAATTAATAAAGCCCTTTGCCTTCCCATTGAGCCAGTACCTGGCCAGGGGGTGCTGTCTTGAATGGGGCATTAAACTAACATTCTGACCAGCTGTGATCCAAAGAGCTACATGACCCTTTTCAAAAAAGGAGAGGTTAGCCCAGGTGTCCTGGCCAAATTCCAACGTGGGCTGTGATATTCCATCCAGCTGAATTATCCCCATCTCAGTTGGAACTAGTATTTTTCTTCACTTCCTGTTCTAAAGTGTTGTATGTATGTTATTGTGCTACTGCGTTCTACCCCAGAGGTGGCTGCATTCTGTGGGTCTAGTTTGCAAAGCACTTTGGGGTGCTGGAGTATGAAATACACTGTGCAAAACCTTCAGTACACAAGTAGGCATGGATGTGTCCCTCAGGGTTAGACTCTTGTTTTAACCATGCAGTTGCGGCACATCTTGGCCACTGAACGCAAAGGAGCTGCATTCCTTCTAGCTTGGCTGGGTTTGAAGTTCTCTCAGACATTCTTGCACCCTGAGTGATGATTAAGTAGCACACTTAGCAATGCAGAGTGGCTCTAATTCCCTTCTCCAGGATTCCCCTTTCCTCATGGGGATCTGCTCTAAATTCGCCTCCTTTATCTCCTGCCTTGAGATCCAGTAAAAGTGAAGCTGATTACCACAGCTGGTGGTGTCAAGAGGACAGGAATTGTTGTTTGCAAACCAAATGGCAGTCGTTCTCACATTTGAGCCTTTTTCTCCTTGATACAGTTACATCCCCTTCCCCATTGGAACAGCTCCTGCTGGGACAAGCTACGTACCCAGCCCTGGGGAGTGATCGCTGCTGATTTGTACAAGGCAATGAATCCTGAACATTCTTTCCTTTGCTGGATTAATGCACCAGCTAGAGGGTTTGACTGGGAACATAAGAACGGCCATACTGGGTCACACCAATGGTCCATCTAGCCCAGTATCCTGTCTTCCGACAGCGGCCGGTGCCAGATGATTCAGAGGGAATGAGCAGAACAGAGCAATTATTGAGTGATCCATTCCCAGACATCCAGTCTCAGCTTTTATCAGTCAGAGGTTTAGGGACACCCAGGGCATGGGGTTGCGTCCCTGATCATCTTGGCTAATAGCCATTGATGGGCCTGTCCTCTATGATGTCCCATTAGTGGCTGAGCCCGGTGATATATAGCCCAGTATTAATCTTCCAGTTGACAGCGCTGTCACGGACCTCAAGTGATGGAGGCCTGTGCTTGTGGTGCTGAAAGACCCAGGTTTGCATCCTGGGTAACCACCATGCTGGCTGGATGTCTGCTACCCATGGTTCATTGCAAACAGTCATTCCATGCCCCTTTGTGTGAACTGTGAATACAAAGGCCATTCAAGTGAATAGCTGCCCAGCACTGGGATGAAGCTTCACGAATGACGTTTTGCACCAGGGTTTTGGACATACCCGTGATGCTCTTCTTCGTTGTTTTCCCAGGACCCCGACGGTGGGCTAGGCACTTGGCAGAACAAATGGCAAGCTGTAGTCCCAGCCCCAAACAGCTTCCAGTCTTGATAGGGGTAGTGAGGCTGGCAGACGGTGGGGTGAGGAAGGGAGGACAAGGGTAACGGCAACAAGATCAAGCTGGGCATGTTCACAGCTGGATGACTCAGTTAACAGCGTCTAGTAATCGTCATAACTGACTCACAGCTTGTGGGCATTGCAGATGCTCAGATCCCGTGGTGAGGGGCACGGTATAGAAACCAGGGGAGATCACAACAGCAGGGCTTGCAGAGGCCCAGCCAAGCCACCCTATCTCCCAGGCTCAGATTCTAGTGGGGGGAATCTCTGTGTAAACACCCTCTCCCCTGCCCCCCGGGACAGCAGGTTTCGGCATATTCTCCACCTCCTCCAGGTATAAAGACCTCCCAAGATGCAGCCAGATCCCTGGAGCAGCAGGAACTTCCTCAGTAACAACTGGGCAGCAGCAGGGCAAGGAAAGGCCCAGCCAAGACCCCCGACTTCTCTCATTCCTCTACAGCCCAAATGGCCCTCTCTTTGCATCCGTTCGTCTTCCTCTTCCCCTTGCCTTGCTCCTATTTCCTCAGGGCCTGGGCCTCCCTGTGTGTTTGTACAGCTCCCAGCACAATGGGGCATGGGCTCCAAATGGGCCTTCTGGGCATCACTACGATATTAACAATGATAACAGAAGAAGGGCATCTTAAGGAGTGAATTGAATGGAGAGAGGGTGGTTGTTTGGTGAGCCGGCTTTTGAAGCTAGGGATTAGCATGACATCCAGGTTTAACCAGTGTTGGCTGTAGCATTTTCAAGGGACAGAGTTAACATCTGTGCATCACGTCTCTTGAAAACAGGTGTTCTGTGTTTGTACAGAGCCTAGCACAAAGGGGGCTTGGTGAGTGATTGGGGTTCCTGGTGCTACTGCAAGACAAATAATAAATAGTGATAATAATTCACTTGTCTGTACCTCAGTTCCCAGAGATGGGGGTAGCTGGGATAGTGAGGCCTACGATAGCCTATAAGTAAGATGGTTACGTGTATAGACAGTGGTGTTGGAAACCCCTTTCTTTTGTTATGCTTTGTTCCTACTGTTAGGATTAAACAATACTTGGATTTGGGAAAGGTGGTTTGGATCCCGCTGTTCACTGCTAGTCACAGCTCCTGCAGAGAAGACCTACAGGGAGGCAAACACAGTGGGGCCTGCTGGATAATTACAGCGGTTAGTCAGGGCCCCTAACCTGGGCCTGGTCTGAGACGGGGAGAATCACAGGATTCCACCCTCAGAGAGGTGAGGGCACAGGGCCTGTCACCTGCAGGGTGCACTCTGAGAAACTAGGCAGGGTCAAAGGTTGCAGCAAGCTCTGAACTGGGCCAACAGTGAGGGTTAGAAGGTTTTTCGAGGTGGAACAGGAATAGAAATGATTCTTCTTAATGACCCAATCAAACCAGGGAAAATAGCTCTCTCTGGATTTTGCCATTCCATGGTGCATTGCGAATCCAGGCACAACATCACCAGGCGAATGCACGAGAACCAGCAACTGAAACAGAGGGTAGCTGCCCAAAAAACTCACCATCCAGCCGTCTTGTGTATCTAGGCGACCCAGATGGGGTATTTATAGGGCGCCCATTGCTGCAGCATTTAGGCCCCAAGTCTCAAGGCCAGGGACCCTATTCTGAAAGGCTCTGTAGGCCTAACAGGGCAGGACTTTGAACACTACTGAGGAGGGATCATGGTGGGGTTGTTTCAGTGAAAGGATTTTCTGTAACAATTACACCAACGATATTATGCCTGATTTTAGAGTCTCACTTGGGTTGGAGACCCCCTAATGCCTGTCAGACAGCCACCAGATGGTGCTATGCCACAGTGTCCCCCCACAATCTCTCCTAGCATTCACACCCTCGGCTCCCAAATCCCCACAGATCCATGGTGAATTACAAGCTTTTAGCCTTCCCCTGAAGCAGCTGGTGCTGGCCTAGATGGACCATGGGTCTGATCCAGTGTGGCCATTCCTAGGTTCTTTCACCCTCCCTCACCCACTAGCTAGTAACTAGGTGGGGTTGGTAGTTTCCCAGCAGGGATCCTATTAGAGCTCCCATTAGTTGTTGGCACTTGCTAGCTGCCGGGTGGAGCTAGAGTAGAAATTGCGGTGGTGGAATTTGTTGGTTGGCAAAGCAGCATCCCCAGGAAGCCAGACGGACCAGCTTTTTAGCTGCCTCCTCTTCCCCCACACATATGTAGGTGAAGTCTTGGAGCTCCTGATTCTCAGAGAAGATCCATGTGAATAAGAGTATTGTTCAGCACGGGCCCTGGGGAAAATCCATTTCCCGTTACAGAAGGGCAGACCTCTCCGCTATATATTACTTACTGGGTGCTTCAAGCATCCAGCAAACCTTTCAAGCTTTTTGTTGTGCTTACAAACTCGCCTGGAGCCTCCAGCTAAGGCATCAATATTTCCAGTCTAATATTTAGATTCAGTAATAGCGTCAGGAACGCCGCAAAGCATCGAGCCTGCATTAAAACCCCAGCGGCAGGTGACCCATAAGCAGTTGCCTTTAATGAGGGTGATAATGGTGGTTGGTTTGTGCTTGTTTCAATGTTGCGGGTTCTGTGCTGCTGTCTACCTGTCCAAAACCATGGAAAGCTCCGCCTCCCAGTGAGGGCGGGGCCACGGAGCCTAGTCATCAACCCAATACCAAGAACAAAGAGGGAGAGGGTGCAGGGAAGAGGGCCAAAATGAGGGGTGGACTGAAGCGCTGTAGCCACAGAACAGAAATCACACTGGCAGCGGCAGGGCGAGGTGTCAGGCCTAGGAACAGAGAATTACAGTAATCAGGACTGGAGGTCACTAGGTCGTCGCGGTGACTGGCTGTCTTAGAGATCTGAGTGCAGGCGGTGTCCCTGCAGAGTTATGCCCCAGAGGTGGTGAGCTCTCCCGAGTGTTCCCCTTAACTCACCAGCATCCCCTCAGTCCTTCTGGGTCTCTGCTTCTACAGACTGTTCTTCAAGCAGGCGCTGATCTCTGCCAGCCTGCGGGGAGCCAGGAGATGATTCCATTCGTCTGATAGGAAGGGATGTAGCTCTGGGTGCCATGTGTGCCTCGCTGGCAGTTGGGCCCTGGCTGATTCCCAGTCACTCCCAGGGGCTTTGTAGAGATATCTGACAAGATGGGGAGAGGCAGGAACCCAGGAGGCAGAGAAGTAGATGCCTATATGATTCTTGGGGTGTGCTGGAGATGGGCAGCGAAAGTCATTGCAATGAGGTACCACTAACTCCAGCATGTCTCTGGGGAGAAACAACCGGGCTCCATATAGAATGCTGTGGAGAGGTCTGGCAAGGTGGGTCTAGGGGTACTTGCCTTTATCCAGAAGAAGGCCAACCATCAGTGCCACCAGCACAGTCTCTGTTCCATGTCCTGATGCCTGGCAGGGACATTGGCAGTGTCTAGGGAGCGTCGCTGGAGACAACCCTTGGTGAGCTTGCTCAGGAACCGGAAGTTCCTTTATAATATCCCTACAGTCAGGGCCGGATTTAGGGGCAGACGACCTCCTGGGGTGCTGGGCTTGGGGGGCACTGGGCTTTGGGTGCTGTTTTGATGCAGGTCAGCAAAGCCAAGTACTACGCTGTAAGAATGGATTGCACTCCCGACATTAGTGAAAAGATGTTGTTTGCTGTAAGATTGGTTGACGACGAGGATGGCTCGGCTGTATCCAAGTAAAGGAATACTTTATGTTTCCGGTCTGTGGACAACTCTACTGGGAAAGACCTAACAGAACTGTTTATGAACGTTTTGAATGAGAACAAAATACAGCTTCAGGACTGCCACGGCCAAGGCTACAACAAAGAACATGAAGGGAAGGAACAGTGGCGTCCAAGCACGGATCCTTGCGCTGAATCCAAGAACTTTCTTCATGCCTTCTGGCTGCCATTCCCTCAACCTGGCTGTGTCAGGCACCGTGTCATCTTCTATAGATTCAGTGTCTCTCTTCGGAGTACTGCAAAGGATACACATCCTGTTTTCAGCATCAGCTATCCGGGGGAAGATCCTCACGGACAATGTTACAAATCTGACCGGGAAGCTGCAACGTGACACTTGCTGGGAAAGCCGCATTCACAGCGTAAGGCCAGTGAGGTACCAAGTGGCTGAGGTTTACGATGCTCTGATGGAACTGGCGCAGTTGAGTAAAGCCGAGGCCGGAATCTGACGTGAGGTGCAAAGCCTGACAAACCAGATCATTGACTTCAAATTTCTGGTCTCAGCTGTGGTTTGGAACGATATTCTGTTCCAAGTAAATGTTGTAAGCAAGGCAGTACAAACTCAGTCGATGGGCATCCTGACCGCTTCTACTATGATGAGAAGCTGCCTTGATTTCCTTGTGGCCTACAGAGACAATGGACTGAAAGATGCCATAACTGCTGCCAAAGAAACGGTGGAAAACTTAGGAGTTGAGCCTGTCTTCAAGGAAACTCATATTCTCCGGAAGAAGAGACAGTTTGGTTACGAGGGCAGAGATGAGGTGATGGGAAGCTCAGAAGAAAAATTCAAGAGGGAGTTTTTTTGCTCACGCGTTGACACTTCTTGAGTATCCATCGAACAAAGGTTTGGAGCACCACGAAAAGACCTAGGGATTTTTGTATGACCTTAGTAAGCTGCCAGCAGACAGGAAAACACTCTTGAACAATTGTGCGGACCTTCACTGGATGCTAACACTTGGGGAATGTTTGGACATCAATGATGAAGACTTCTATGTTGAATTGGACAACATCTGTCACATTTTGCCACATGGGAAGCTTGCCACTTCAAGTTGTCCAAGCTTCAGGACTGCTGCGGCCAAGGCTACGACAAAGAACATGAAGGGAAGAAACAGTGGTGTCCAGGCACGGATTCTTGCGCTGAATCCAAGAGCTTTTTTCATGCCTTGTGGCTGCCATTCATGATGCAAAGCTGAAGGACACTTTTCCTAACGTGGGGAGAACTTTGAGGATTCTGCTCATGCTGCCCGTCACAGTCGCGAGTGGTGGGCGCAGTTTTTAGAAACTCAGGTTCATTAACACATATCTTTGATAATGATGGATGAGAGACTGACATCGCTGGCTAATTTATCATTTGAAACTGCCATTGGCCAGTCTGTGGATGTCTCTGACGCTGTGCTTCTGTTCGTGTGGGCAAAGGCCAGAAAAGCGACCTGTTGAACTAAAGGACTAGGGTTACCATTCTGAGGCTGTCACCTGCTGTAACACTATTTAATACTGCTCCACCCAATGTCGGGGGACAGTGCAATTTCTTGATGCTACTACATTTCAGTTATTCTTAACATTAAAAAGTTTCTATAAGCTTAGAGGAAATGAAGGGTTTTTATGTATTTATATATGGCACGAATAAATACAGATTTACACAGCCTAGCGTGCCAATTTGTTGTCTTATATGACAGAGATAAATCATGGATGCAAATCATGCATCCAAGTCGTGAAATGGGCTACAAATACAATACAAAATAAGGTATTTAAAGGTTTAACAAATGGAAGGGGGGCGCCAAAGATGTTCCTTTCCTGGGATGCCATTTGATCTAGCCTACAGACAGCCCAGCCTTTCCTCTCCACCCCTATGGACAAAACCTTCTCTTACACCCTCTCTTGCTTTCTGCCCCAAGTCTACCTTCCTGGTTCTCACCTTCAGGGCTGTGGACAAGTCCACACCTGTCCATACCTCTGCTGATCTTGTACCTTCTCCTCCCAGGCTGCCTTTTATGCCTGGAGCCTCCCCGCCACGCCAGCTCCCATCCTGTGCCAGATGCCTAAACCGCGCCTTCCATGAAGCCACTCCAAGATCATCCACCATGGAGAAAGGTGTCTGCTCTGCTTTGAGAATGGATCTTCCACCATGTGCATTATGGGTCTGAACAGTATTAGCCATCCAGTTCAGACTGTAAGCTC
Organism: Malaclemys terrapin pileata; assembly: GCF_027887155.1. Taxonomy (NCBI): domain Eukaryota; kingdom Metazoa; phylum Chordata; order Testudines; family Emydidae; genus Malaclemys; species Malaclemys terrapin. Next base: position 9,497,073 of record NC_071505.1, on the reverse strand, counting down.
CTTGGGGCAGGGATGAGGGCTTCTTCTGCTTTTGGTGCAGGGCTGAGCTGAGGGCACGGAGCCAGGAACCACAGTCAGTACCGATTTCATCTGCAGCGGCTGGCACGCGGTTGTGAGCCTCAGTCATTTCTAATCACTGTTTTACTCTCTTTCAATAATTGCTCTATTAAATCTGAATTAAAACATGTACAGTGTTTGGGAAAGTGCCACGCACACGCCTTGACTCAAGCTGCTCACAAGCAGACGGCAATCAGCCAGGACCAGTCACTGAAGGGAACCACGTGGAGCTGTGTGAGGGGCCAGGACTGGAGCAGACTGGGGTGCTGCAGGACTGGAGCAGGCTGGAGACCATTGGCAGGGGCGTGGAGAACCACGTGGGTTAACACATACACTAATTCACCCAAATGAGAGAGGGGAAAGAACCCCTCCCCTTTTCCTTCCATCTCCACCTTTCAACTCTTCATTTGGACCATTCCAACCAAAAAGCCCCTTTGCAATCTCTCATCCGATTTCCTCCCCCATCGCCTGCCACTTCCTTTTTGTAACGCAAAGGCAGCTGGGGAAAAAAACAGTGTTTCAATGCTTAGCCAGTAAAAACATGGCACAGTCTGCAGTACGCCAATCGGAGGCCAGTGTCAGGGACATTAAGATCAAGGAGTAATTTGGCTATAGGCAGTTTGAAGAGTGAGGCCATTTTCTCCTCTAGCGTTAGACAGAGACATCTAAGGGATGTGTATTAATAAATACTCGAGGGTCTTGTGTGAAGTAGCCATGGAGCAGAGGCTGAAGAACAGCAGCAGGAGACTTCCAACCTCAGTCAACCTTAAATAATGGCTCTTTGCACTTTCATCTCGCGTCTCAAAGCACTTTCCAGAGATCGTAGGCTCCTCAGTGCAGGGTCTGAGTCTTGCTTGGAGTTTATACGCACAGTATTGAGCAAAAGGGGACTCTGATCCCGATCAGTGCCTACTGCAATGGGCTCATTTCGCACATGGGGAAACTGAGGCACGGGGAAAGGTTGGAACTTGCTCAAGGTCACCCAGTGAGTGGGTGACAGAACTGGGAAAAGAACCATGGAGAGCCAGGGCCTGGTGCCTTCCTCTGGCTAGCAGCCTGTGCTGCCTCCGAGGTCACATTCCCACTGTAACCCATCTCACCGTCTGCTAGCCTGTTCGCCCCTGCTCAGTGGCAGGGTTTGACAGTCGTGGACACATGGGGATGGTCCCCGTGAGGGATCAGTGGCTGACCGGAACCACAGGTGGAGCTGTGCAAGGGCCAGGACTGGAGCAGACGGGAGTGCTGCAGGTCAGGACTGGAGACCAGCTCTCAGCACCTTCCAGGAGGGACTTCACAGGATCAGGCCCAAGTAGGGTGACCAGATGTCCTGATTTTATAGGGACAGTCCTGCTATTTGGGGCTTTTTCTTACATAGCCCACCCCCACCCCCTCGTCCTGATTTTCCACACTTGCTATCTGGTCATCCTAGGGCCAAGTGGAAAAAGCCCAGGGTCAGGGAGTTTGAAAAATGATACATCCTATATTGCTGCAATTTAACCAGCAGAGGGCAGTAGAAAGCCACATATAGTGTAACTGGGTGCATAAAGGAGACAGAGGGAGCTGGTGCTGTGCTGGTAAAACTCACCCACAGCGTTGCAGGAGAGAACGGGCCCTAAGCAGGGGCCCTTGGTGGGACTGCTGTGGTTGGGGGAGCTGTGCCCCTGGATCCCCGGCAACTGGCTAGCGGGCGCTGTTGGGAACAGAAGGGTTCAGGGGAGGCTGGGTGCCTGCTTTTGCTTCGCACCGAGGAGACCCCTGGGAAAGCCCAACAGAACCAGACTGCCCCGTGCTTTGGTTTGTGGGCCCAGCACCGGGTATCGGTTAGCATGATGCCACCCTAAATGTAGTCTGTAAGGCCTTTATTTCATAACAGGGTCTGAGCCTTTTTTGGTGTCATTATGAGGGAACGAGATGGGTTTTATTTAAGAAGAACATAAGAATGGCCATACCAGTCTGACCACGGTCTGACCAATGGTCCATCTAGCCCAGTATCCTGTCTTCTGACAGTGACCAGTGTCAGGTGCTTCAGAGCGAACGAACAGAACAGCGCAATTATGGAGTGATCCATCCTCTGTCATCCACTCCCGGCTTCTGGCAGTCAGAGGTTTAGGGACACCCAGAGCATGGGGTTCCATCCCTGACCATCTTGTCTAATAGCCATTGATGAACCTCCATGAACTTATCTAATTCTTCTTTGACCCCAGTTATACATTTGGCCTTCACAACACTCCCTGCCAACGAATTCCACCAGTTGATTGTGTGTTGTGTGAAGAAGTGCTTCCCTCTGTTTGTTTTAAACCTGCTGCCTATTACTTTCCTTGGCTGACCCCTGGTTCTTGTGGTAAGGGTAAATAACACTGGTCTATTTACCTTCTCCACACCAGTCATGGTTTTATAGACCTCTTTCATATCCCCCCTTAGTTGTCTCTTTTCTAAGCAGAACAGTCCCAGTCTTTTTACTCTCGCCTCAGATGGAAGCTGTTCCATACCCCTAATTATTTTTGTTGCCCTTCCCTGTACTTTTTCCAATTCTAATGTATCTTTGTTGAGATGGGGTGACCAGAACTGCACATATGCTATTACTTGTGCTAAACTATCTGTTCAATCTTGTATTTAGCTGTGATACTCTGAGGACCTTTCCCAGACCTGAAGAAGAGCTCTGTGCAACTGGAAAGCTTGTCTCACCTACCATTAGAAGTTGGTTCAATAAAAGATATTACCTCACTCACCTTGTCTCTCTAATATACGGGGACCAACACAGCTACAGCAACAAACACAAAAGAGTTTTAAACAGTCTGACTAAAACTCCCTTCTCAATTCTTCAGCTCTCATGGTGTGGACTCAGATTGAAATCATGTGTTCACTTACAGTCACTATTTAGCCACTAGATGTCTCTCTGTGGTGAACAGAGTCCTAGGCAGGGTGTGACCCATGGTAAACAAGAGTCACAAAGGTGGAACTACAGCTGTGTGGAAGCCTACTTGTCTGTCCAATTTCCTCTCTTAAGCACCCATCAGAAAAGGACTGTGATTCTTTGTACGTGACATTTGTGATGTCATAACGCCACTGGTTCCCCAGTCACCACACAGTTTTCCAGGGTAAACCAGACTTGAATTTTTAATGTACAAAAACAACAACCCCAAGCTCCTCCCCCATCTTTTGACAAATCTTTGAGGTCTTCTTTATCCATTATTAATAAGGTGGGGGGAGGAGAGCACGCGCTTAACTTTTGTTTTCCTTTGCAGCTGACCTTTAACTTTTCTGCACACCGCCCTCTAGTGTTCTCAAGTGTGTAGTGCATTTACTCTGTTCAATTAACGTCTGATACGACAGTGCGCGTTTTATCCATCCTGTAGCCAAGCTAGATGCATATCATGGAGTTCTTTTTAATCCTTCCTTCTAACTTAGTGTCTCAAGCCCCCTCATCATTTTTCGTTGCTCTTCTTTAAATTCCCTCTAACTTGTCAACACCCCTTGGTACTCAGGTGCCTAGAATTGTACTCCATAGACTAGAAGGCTGCCAGTAATGCCAGGCGGCCAAATCTTCGGGACAGATGGCTTCTGCCATCGGTTCTGCATGATATCCCTTCCTTCTGGGTTAGTCACTGAAAATTCATCTGTGTCCAGTATGGCCTCTGTTTCCTCCCATTCCTGCTGTGTTGGACTGGGGCCACCGCAAGCCCGACTCTATTACTCATCCCCACAAGGGAAAGCTGTTTTCCTGACTGCTGACTCAGCAGATCAGCCGAGCTGCAGGACACCGGTAAAGCAACCGCCACGAGGAAAGGTTAGAATTGTGTAAAGAGGAGGAAAGATAACGGGAGATGACTGAGCCCAGCGCATCTGAGAATCAGGCCCCTATTATCTAGACGCTGGCATTTCTCAGCCTTCAAACCTTCCCCCATGTGTGGCACTAGCCATTCAAACCTGTGACGAGTGGCCACAACACGGGACACCTGGGTTTTGTTGCCCGTCGAGGCGTAACTGACCAATCACGGTGGTTTTTAGTGGTAGCACAAAAGGATTCTTTTTGTGAATCAAATCCACCCGTTCTCGGAGGGGAGGGGGCCCTTCCCCAGGCTGCTGGGGGAGTGCGGAGCTGCCGTCGGTGCTGTCCTCTGCCACACCCTAACAGTTACTGCTGCTGGCCCGACCCGCAAGGCTCCAGTGCTGTCCCTACTGCCCAGCTGGGTCCAGAAAGCCCCCGGCTGCCCTCTGTGCCTGTCCCGCTCTTTCCCTTCACTCCAAGCAGCAGAGTGAAGGAGACGAGCTGTTCTGGGGTGGTGGAGGAGGGAGCATTCGGCAGCTCCACTCCTTTCCATCCCTGCATCCCTGTGAGCAGTGTGCTGGCTCGACTCCTTCCCTTCCAAAAAAACAACCAGGGCTCCTTCCCAGTGGCCTCTCTGCTCCTTGGAGGGGACAGGCAGAGATGAGCAAGGGGCCCTGAGCCGCTCTTTCCTCTGTCCCTGCCAGCCAGCCACTGTTGCTCCCAGCCCAACAGAAGAGCAGGGGGAGGATGCAGTGCGCCAGGACTAGCATCTCTGCAGTGCAAAACCTAGCTCTGGTTGCAAGCAAAGCGCAGAGGCAGAAGCTTGGAGAACTGGGTTCGCTGCCACTGACCTATCCAGGGGTCTTGGGCACGTCACTCTAGCATCTGTCTGTAAAATGTGTCTCAGGCTTCCTTCTCCCCCCATCACAGAGCTGGTGGGAAGCATCATTAGTAATATTTGTAAGTGATACAAGAATGATCCGAGCCCCGGGACACAGTGAGAAATCCAAGCAGCTCCATCGGTTTAGCTTTTAGAAACGTTTCAGAGGCAACTTGATCGTTGTCTACAAGTACCTACGTGGGGAGGAGATTTCTGATAGGAGACTGCTCTGTAATCTAGCAGACAAGATCCAGTGGCTAGAATCTGAAGCAAGACACATCCAGACTAGAAATAAAGTGTCACTCTTTAACAGCGAGGGCAATTAATTAATTTAATTAATGGAGATATCCCATCTCCTAGAACTGGAAGGGACCTTGAAAGGTCATCAAGTCCAGCCCCCTGCCTTCACTAGCAGGACCAAGATTAGCCATTGGTACAACTTACCAAGGGACGTGGTAGATTCTCCATCACGTGAGAGCTTTACCTCGAGACTGGATGTCTTTCAGAGAGATGGTCTCTGGTTCCAGCACGTCACTGGGCCACATGTAGGCCTCGCTTGTTCAGATTCTGCAGCCTGTGACATACGGGCGGTGAGACGAGATGATTTTGAGGCCAGAAGGGAGTGTAACAATGCATGAGTGGCTCTGAAGGGCTTGGACAGAGGCTGCCCTAGAAGGGCTGTGTGCTGTCATTAGCAACGAGAGGGTTTCACTTTGTCAAGCCGGTCCCTTTTAACCAGCAGGAAATTTACTTTTTGAAAAGTCAAATTAAAGAATAACAAAGGAGTACAAAAGCCAGCGTGAGGAAGCCCGCAGTGCGTCAGAGACGTCTGTCTCACTGGCACAGCGCTGGAGATGAAACCTAAGTAGCTCGGAATTAGAATAAAAACAACAAACCGGGGGACATTCGAGTTTGATGGGTTTCATTTTATCCTTTGATAATTTTTCATTTGTATCCCACGATGACATTTCATTGGAGCCTCTACCTGCCTGCACGTTTTATTCTGTAGCTTGATTTGACGCCACTGCTGCAGACATCGCTGGCTCTCCAGATTCTTAACTTTGTCCTTCTTCTCGGCGAATAGAAAGGTTTCTGGCACGCTGGCTGTAGATGCTTTCACAAGCCATTTCCCCACGCAGCTCATAAGTATTCCTCCGGCACTGCCTTTTCTGCTAGAGCAAAAACAATAGCGGCAAGACCAGGAGCGAGTAACGACTCGCCAATTTGTCGGTGGCATCCCTGTGCAGTTAAAAACCCCTGCAGCTTTCTTGCCTTTTCAATCCTCAAGCAGAATGGAGAAAGCCAATAATGAGAGAAATGTATCAGCTGCTCTTCTAACTTAATTAGACTCATTTAGCTAGGACAAGAGGAGTAGCATGATGGGAGTCAGGGGCCCAGAAGGAGGAGCAGCGCTGGCTGGTAGGGAGCTAGTTGTTGGGATTCCTGGGTCTTATTCCCAACGCTGACACCAATGCAGTGTGTGACGTGGCCTGCCTGTGCCTCAGTTTCCCCATCTGCAAAATGGGGATAATATCAAGATACTAGACAGCAGTTGATGGTTCAGTGCTGCCCCTCTATGGGCATCTTTGTGCCCTCCTGATCTTGGCCTGCTCCTGGATTGGAGAAGCTCCTGGTGTAGTTTCGACTGCCCTGGGAGCTGGGGACAACTCCTCGGGCTGTCCTATGGGCCACAGCACTGCTGGGAATTTCTGCACTGCAGCATGCTGTGGCCCCACCTCTCCACCCCACCCCCTACCCAGGGCTTGCAAGGGGTTCCTCAGGAGGCAGCCTTAGGGTGTCTTCTGCTTTACCTCCACTGGGGGGGGGGGAAATATTCCCCATCCAGGTACTGGGCTTTTGGGGCCTCTTTATGCTGTGTGAAAGGGCTGGAGCAGTATAAAGGTGATGGGGTGTGTCACGTGTGAAGATCGTAGCCGTGGGTGTGTGGTTTAAATAACAGTTGTAAGAGTGTGTGCCTGTCTAGCTAGGTTGGAATACTTCACTCACCACCATGGCATCTGAGTGGTGCTGTGTAACCGCAGAGTATCAGAGACTTAGAAACACAGGGCTGGAAGGGACCTTGAGAAGTCGTCATGTCCCGCCCCCTATGCTGAGGCAGGACCAAGTAAACCTAGGCTATCCCTGACAGGTGTTTGTCTAACCTGTCCTTAAAAACCTCCAGTGATTGGGGTTCCATAACTTCCCTTGGAAGCCTGTTCCAGAGCTTAACAACTTTAAGAGTTAGAAAGTTTTTCCTAATATCCAACCTAATTCTCCCTTGCTGCAGATTAAGCCCAGTACTTCTTGTCCTACCTTCAGTGGACATGGAGAACAATTGATCACCAACCTCTTTATAACAGCCCTTACCCTATTTGAAGGCTATCAGGTCACCCCCCCCCCCCGCCCCAGTCTTCTTTTCTCAAGACTAAACATGTCCGTTTTTTTTAACTTGTCCTCACGGGTCAGGTTTTATGAACCTTTTCTCATTCTTGTTGCTCTTCTCTGGACTCTCTCTGATCTTTCCTAAGGTACGGCATGCAGAATGGGACACAGTGCTACGGCTGAGGCCTCACCACTGGGATTGTTACCGTCCGTGTCTTACATAGGACACTCCTGTTAACACACCCCAGAATGATATTAGCCTTTTTTGCAACTGGATCACATTGTTGACCCATATTCAATTTGTTACCCACTATAACCCCCAGATCCTTTCCAGCGGTACAACCCCCTAGCGAGGTATTCCCCATTTCAGAGTGGTGCACTTGGTTTTTCCTTCTTAAGTGCAGTACTTTGCACTTGTCTTTACTGAATTTCATCTTGTTGATTTCAGACCATTTCTCTGATTTGTCAAGGTCCTTTTGAATTCTAACCCTGTTCTCCAAAGTGCCTGCAACCCCTCCCAGCTTGGTGTCATCTGAAAATTTAACAAGCGTACGCTCCACTCCATTTGGCAAGTCATTAATGAAAATATTGAATAGTATCGGACCCAGGACTGACCCCTGCAGGATCCCACTGGATATGCCCTCCCAGTTTGACAGAGAGCCATTGGTAACTACTCTTTGAGTACAGTCTTTCAACCACTTGTACACCGTATTATTAGCCCCCGCTCTAACAACTGGAGACATGGCTACTAAGGATGCTGTATAACTTTGACTAACACACTTCTTTGCAAACCATTCTTTTCAGGGTGAGGTATTTTCTGTGTTTGGACCTTGGAGCAGTTTGGCTACTCCCTACAGGGAGAGAAAGGGGAGAACGTGAATGGAAAGAGAAGTTAATCATAGAAATGAGACATGGAAAAGACCTAATAGATGACTTGTCCTTTTCCTGCTAATACAAGAATGTGCCCTCCAATGTGCTTTTTAGAGCTTGTGCCAGTCCTGTTTTAAATATCCCAAGTGACAAAGGCTTCCACAACTTCCCTTAAACAATTGCACAGTCCAAGTGATCTCAGCTCTGGGACGTTTTCCCCTTATAATCAGTCTAAAGTTTCAATTCCCTATCAGACCTTGTTAAATCCTGTTCCACCATGCTAAATATTACCAGTTCCTCCTAGAAATTCACCCCATTCCGATTCTTATAAATGGCCACCACCCTGGAGCCAAAGTATCTGTGTATTTAGCTTTTTAAATCTTTCCTCAGTTTTGTAGAGAGCTAACGCGGTACAAAAGCGAGTACAACGTGGAATGGACTAGGTGTCATGTGTGTGTGTAAGACAACCTCCTGCTTGGGATTGAACCCAGGACTAACGGCATAAGCTGTAGTGCTTTAGTTAAATTAATAACTTTACTAGCAGGCAGCAGCAGTAGACTGTTTTCCTAGAGCCGCTAAAGGGGGTCATAGGCCACAGCCCGTGTGGAAGACATGCGCATCACTGACATCTGCTGGATGGAATCAGAACTGCACAGTGCTAACACCTAAAAGAGATTCTCCTTTAAGTTTAAGTAGCAAGGGTCAATTCTTCTGGAACAGGAGGATGTGAATCCTATCATGAACATCACCCCCACTATTCAGAGTTTTTATTATTTATACTGCAGCAGTCCTTAAAGGCCACAGCTAAGATCAGGGCCCCAGGGGGATAGGTACTGTACAGACACATAATAAGTGACAGTCTCTGCCTCCAAGACCTTGTGCTCTAAATTGAAGAGGAAGACAGAGTGTGGGAGAAGAACTATTCTCCCCAATTTACAGATGGGGAACAGAAGCAGCTAAGTGACTTGTTCAAGGTCACAACATAGGGAGGGATTGAACCCACAAATCTGGCTAAGTGCCTTAATCACAAGGCCATCCTTCTGCTACACAAAGCGCAGCCCATAGTGTAGCTCTAACCAGAGTCCTAATTAGCCATCGAATTTGGGTGATGTGGACTTTAAGTTGACAAACTTTTCAGTGCCTACTTCCCACCGTCTCTAGGGGCCCGGAGCCTTTTCTTCAACCCTTTAATTTGCTGACAGGTTTCTTGCTGGATGGGAGAGAACACAGACAATACAGAAATAATCATCTTTGCAATAAAACCTCTCCTCCTAGACACAGATGGAACACTTTCTATTAAAGAGCGGGCGAGGGTGAAAATTGGCTGGCTGAGGAAAACAATATTTGCTCAGGTTCGGTTCAGGTTTATCTGATAGTTGATTTCATATAGTGTTTTGGTCTTTCCTGCTTTGCTCTAGCCTAATACAGTCTCCCCCATCCCCCACTAAAAAGAGACCGCTGCTGTGATTCCAGCTACCCCTCTCCACACACTCAGTTTATATCCATCCTTCTTTACGGCCAAAGGACGGGAAGGGCTGAGCGAGCATCCCCTTAAAATCATAAGATGTTAAAAAAGAATGAATGTGGGCGGAGGTCTTCTGGTCTTGGAGCCTTTAGGGGGTCCATTTTCAAGCTTTTCTCCACAAGCATCAGGGCTAGAAACGTACATGACATTTGTCTTGGAATGGAAGCAGAGATTCTCCGGTAATCACGAGACTGCCGGGGCTGGGGCTTTAAGTCAACTTCCAGTCATCACAAGACTTGTGATAGTCGTGAGAGGTGGCAGCCCTGGGTTTGCACTAATCTGGGCCTGGCTTCCAAGGCCTGGTTTATAGCGTCCCTTCAAATGATGAATTCCTGCTTCCCGAATGAGGGTGTATTTGGAGCTTTCAGGTTGGAAAACAAAGACATTCATGTGACTATCAGACTCAACTCTGCTGTGGGCATATGCTACCGTGTGCTGTCACTAGATGGTGCCAGAGCATACATATGTGCTGGAGTCCAAACTCCAATCTGCCTCCCCGGGGAACCAAGAGGCTATTTATGGTTAATAGTTGTTTTCTCCTGAATGCCATACACACATTTTTGGATAATTATATTTGATCTTTCCCCTGTTTATCCACATTGAACCTTCCAAGGTTTCCCCACCATAAGACCTTAGTCTAATAAAGTAATTAGATTAATAGTTAAACAGCAATTCAGTGTGTTTATTTATTTATTATTAAGTTAACAGGTAAATAGCAAAGTTACTAGGAAAGTAGCAAGCCATATACTTGGTTGATTTAAAAGTGAGCTCCATAGGAAAAAGACAAAATTGCGGTTGTGCCCTTTGACAGTTTTCTTATAATATAGGCAGCAGACTTGAAAAGTTTAGAAAAAAAGTCCTGTTTGAATTTTACATTAGAAGGCGTTTAGGCCCATCCTGTTTTTTTCTGGAAGACTGAAGGGGACAAGAGAACCAACAGGGTTATGACATGAAACATGGAGGAAGTGAAATGTGATTAATTGTGAAGGACAGGAGGGATTTTTAGTGTGACTTCAGTTTTTGTTTAACACCTGTTTAACTCAAACGGCCTGACAAACCATTGGGAGGAAAAGCTCCTTTGTATAAAATTCAACACCCTCGCCCCTTCAATTAAGGGATAAGTGAAGTTCAAAGTCCATAGCCGTGGGCTTTCCAAGGAAATCTTTCCAAATCCTGGGAAAAACAGTCTGGAAAATCCTGATATTTCTAAGGATAAAATAAAAAAGTGAGAAAAAAAAAACCCTTGTATCTGAAAACCAAACACCCCCCCCCCCATCAGCCCTTTATATTTTAAAGAAGCAACAAGAGGACACCAAGGGCTGGTCTACACTGGGGCGGGGGGGAGATCGATCCAAGATACGCAACTTCAGCTACGCGAATAGCGTAGCTGAAGTTGAAGTATCTTGGATCGAATTACCTGGGGTCCACATGGCGCGGGATCGACGGCCGCGGCTCCCCCGTCGACTGCGCTACCGCCGCTCGCTCTGATGGAGTTCCGGAGTTGACGGTGAGCATGTTCGGGGATCGATATATCGCATCTTAACGAGAAGTGATATATCAATCCCAGATAAATCGATTGCTACCTGCCGATACGGCGGGTAGTGAAGACGTACCCCAACTCATTCCTATTCCTCATCAAGTCATCATTAGGGACATAATATTCCTCCTCTGTGGGTCTGATCCAAAGCTCATTGAAATCAGGGACGTTTTCCCATTGATCTTGCTAGTCAGTCAGGCCATTTCTGTCCCTGCACCTGGAACCGAGCACGTCCTTCCAACCTGGAGGGAGTCTGGAGAAGAGAAGCTAAGATAATGAACGGGCTGGAGGGAGGGCCACATGAGGAAAGGTTAAAAGAGCTAAGCACGGCTGAGCGGCGACTAACGGGGTGGGAACGTGAGAACGCTCTGCCAGGGGTTGAGCCCAGAGATGGAGCGTGATTGTTCAGCGTGGGTGTGAAGAGGTATAACGTAGTCTGAACAGCAGGCATGACGGAGATCTAGCCATAGGTGCTGGAACTGGGGGAGCTGCCGCACCCCCTGGCTTAAAGTGGTTTTCCTCATATCCAGGGTGTACAGTTTGGTTCAATGCCTCTCAGCACCCCCACGATACACATTATTCCAGCACCCCGGGATCTAGTAGGACGTGGAACCGTCTCCCCAGGGAGGTAAGTGAAGCCTCGTTGCTTGCGCCATTTAAAGCTAGTCATGATGGTAGTGTGTGAAATGCACAAGAGGGACTAATCTTGCAATAGCAGAGCGATGGGCCTGGCAGACTAACAGGACGTCCCCATCTCTCCCCACTCCTTTGGTGCTAAAAGAAGCCAGTTCTTATTTTATTCCCTTCCCCGTCTGCATTCTTATTGTCACTACTTGAATGGGAAGGTCCCCTGAGCGAGACAGATTCTGGGGCTGGGATTGCCAAAGGTGCTGCTCCGAGCGGCTTATTTCCAAAGAGAATCTGTGCCCCTGGTCTGGGTTTTTCTTGTTTGGCTCCAGTTGCTCCCACTAAACTCAAGATGGCAGCGACGCGCTGAAACACAAAACCACCGCAGCTCAACAGGGATGACTAGCCAAGAAACGCAGCTTTCTCCCTAAGGGCCCGGCCCCTCCCTAAGAGATTCTGCTCTTGCCCGCCACTCGCCCACTCTCCCCTGGCCACAGGCCTGTCAGCCTGGCCTCTTGGTCTAGGATGACCAGACAGCAAGCGTGAAAAATCGGGATGGGGGTGGGGGGGTAATAGGAGCCTATATAAGAAAAAAACCCAATAATCGGGACTGTCTCCATAAAATCGGGACATCTGGTCACCCTATCTCGGTCTCCCTGTCGCTGTTGGGATGTTAGAGAGGAGGAAGGTGGGTCTTCAGCTTGTCCTTTATGATATTAATATTGGGTGATGATTGTTTTAGACAGTAGGGGGCAGCAGTACCCCATTCCAAGCAATGGATCTGCTTCAAGCAGTGAACAAGGGCCACCAGGCCCTGGTAGGGAGCTGTGCTAATGCATTTATCTGCACCACCTTTGCCCTCTACTGGACAGTCGCGGCAGTGAGCACACCCCATTGCCCTGCCGTGGGAGGTGCACCAAGGATGTAAGTCCCAACATGGTTACACAGACATTTTCCTTTAGCTCAATGGATACGGGGCCTCTACTTTGGGAGCAGAAAGTCCTGCCTGCTGTCCTCTTTGAGGGCCTTGTCGTCCATGAGGCCATAGTCTCCGGATAGAATTGATGACTGTACATTGGCAGCTTATGCAGTGTGGTCTAGCCCCTAGACTCCAGCAGACAGGGTACTAGCTGGGGCTCAGGAGGGCGGATTTCCATTGCCAGCTCTGCCACTAACTTGCTGCATGGCCTTGAGCAAGTCACTTCCTCTGCTTCCCGCCCATTGTTTGTCTGTGTGGACTGTACACTCCTTGGGGCAGGGACCGCCTCTCACTGTATGCATCTGTACAGCACCTTGCACAATGGGGCCCTAATTTTGGCTGGGGCCACTCGGTGCCACTGTTATATAATAATTAAAAAATATAATAATCGGATTGATCTGATTCCCCGTGACCACGTCCCAATAAGGTGTCCCTTTTGCCTGCAAGGTGGGCACAAGCCATGGGGAGCCATGTGTTTGAATCGATTTAACTATTGCCAGTGGACCTACAGGGGCGGGATACAGAGGTTTGCAACAAGTGCAAGAGTGCGGAAGGGCCCGCTGGATCAGGCTACCCAATCATAACTGTCCAACGTGCCTTTTTTGGAGTTACTCGATAGTATAAAATCTGAGTGAGTTTGGGGACTAATAGACCTGGCTGAACCCTGGCACAGGGCAAATACAGCTCTGCCAATGTATCTCAATCCTAACCTGCTGCACCAGCTGGTAGTCCAGTCCTTCACTGCCCACCCAGCTGTCCCAGTGGATCTCAATCCTGACCTGCAACCCTCCTTTCTATTCCATTACCGGCTTCCGTGCAGGCTTTTCTAATACAGCAGAGGCCTGACTTGCCACCCTTTGCTACTCCAACAAAGAGGCAGCAGGTTATACTGAATTGAGCCGTGCCGATTTTCTTCAGACCTAGACACACTGGGGCAAGGATGAGACCACTAAACTCATTTCACAGGCGCACATGGCTAGTTCAGCACGCAGCTCCACAGAGATGAAAAGTCAGCCGCCTCGCCCACTGCACCACAGGAACGGATTGTCCGTGATGCACCCTGCTAAGTCCTTTCTCACTACTAATTTGCACTGGTGTAATTAACCCTGGGGCTGTTTAACCATGACAAGCAGGTCACTGATTTCTTACTGCTTGTGAACACAGCCAATGAAACCGAGACGTAATGCTTTCCATTCATAGACCCCCCCAAGCACTTTTAAACCGAGGTGTGCTGCCAAAGCCCCATGTGAGATGGGGCTGGATGGTGAAAGGGGTTGAAAATTGGATATTACATGGAAAGGGAACAAGTAGTTTAGCCTCTACTGACAGGAGCAGAGAGCGAGCAAGCACACCCAAGAGATCTTTCTCAGCATCCTTCATGGTTTTGGAAGGTGTTCAGATACCGCTGGGATGGGCATGTGACCAGAGGCACCAGAACGGGGCGGGGAGAAGAGGTAGTATGGGGGCAGGGCCTTAAGGGAAGGGATGGGGGCTTGAGGAGAACGGGCGGCATGAGGGCAGGACCTTGGGGAACGGGCAGCAGCACGAGGGAGGGGGGTCAGGGAGAAGGGGCGGGGCAAGGGGCCACAGTTCGGGTGCTGGTGGTCCCCCCACTTTTACGAAGCTTCCTCCACTCCTGCATGTGACCCTCGGTAGATGGCCTGTCTCCAGCCCACACTGCTAGCTAAAGGCACTACCATGTGTCGGCTGTTCATTGCTGGTGGCTCCTCGGGGACAGGTGACCATATCACGAATGTCACCCTTGTTGTCACGGTGTACAGAGGCCAACGTTAGGAAGGGTGCATGGGGACTGAACTTCCTGAGAGGGGGTTGCACCAGCGCAGGGCAAGGCAGGGCAGTTCCTAGCCGCAGAACAGGAAGAGCCTGGACAGTGACACTGATCACCGGGCCTGTTGACCGGGCACCTGGCCGGGGCACAAAAAGGACACAAGAATCAACAGGACAGTGTCACTTGTGATGTGAAGCACTGAGGTCCTGACACAAAAGGAGGGGAGGGTTTGTGCCATTAGCACGGTGGGAGAGACGGCCCAGACCAATCAGAGCTTTCCTGCCCCTACGTTTTACAGTCCAAGGGCCATTGCACTTGGCTGCTTGGAGCATGTGCTCTGGGACTTCCGTCAGCTGTGGTACATTTTTGCTACAGTGCAAGGGACTGTCCTGATTTCAGTCCGTTATGGATTTTCAAGGCCACCAGAGAGCGGGTTTTGTCCCACGCCGTGGGCTGCGGCTCAGCGCAGGAAGGCGGAACGCCGTGGCAGACTCAGTGAGTGATGCTACTGACCACGGAAGCCCTTGAGCCCCCATCCTGGGAGCAACGAGGACTCGGATGCCGTGGAGGGTGGGCGGGGCAGGTGCTGTGTCTTCGAGGAGCTCTCCGCAATGGTAGACAGCCTTGTTTCTAGAAGGGGCTGAGAGCGCCATCCGGTCTCCAGATGAGAGGTTCCCCCCCACGCCAGAGGGGGATGTGGTAATATGAGTGCACCAGTGCCCTCTACTGCATGAAAACGGAGCTGCTCCAATCATTTGCGTTTATAGCTTGGGCCCGGATCTGCGGTGCCTTTAACATTAACCGGCGGCTGCGCTGGAAAAGGAAACAAATGCCTGGATGTGAGGCTAATGAAGCCGGGCAAGGCTCCTGAAGACTGCCAGAGGAAAGAGCTGTTTCAAAACAGATGCCGGCATTCTCCCTACTGGGGATGCCCATAATTCTTGAAAGGAGGGATATAATCCAATCAAATCATACACAGATCACTTGATCCCCAGGGGGAAGAAACCATTGTCCAATATTATATATATATATAAAAGGGAAATGGAAGAACATTTGGAGAAAAATCTGCCTGCTAAATACGAAGATAAGAGCTTGGTGTTAGTCCAGAAGGGGAAAAGCCATCAGGACTTGGCTTGACTGGCTGGATGCTGCAGGGTTTATTGCTTTTATGATGAAATGTAGTCTATGAGATCTGTATGACATTCGGTTTGGCTGAAATGTACCACGGATTGCCAGAATAGCAGACAGCAGCTCGGGCACATTATGCAAAGCTGAATGGGAGAATAGAGACCCCCTCCCTGAGGGCCCCAGGGGGTCAAGGGCATTTTGGATGGCTCAGTTACATGCAGCGCCTCTGCGCAGGCAGGGTCTGACTAGACACGCTTGGGTTGCTGTTACTGTGAGCTCAGAGATCGTCACCCTGCTCTGATGTCTGGGGAAAATAACAGAGTCTCACCTGATGGGCTGGGGAGACCCCCCCCCCCCCATCCCCAGAATTAGTTTGAAAGGACAGACTGCAGAACAAGGCCATGGGCAAGGTTCATCTCACACTTTCTCTTGTCACTGACGCACGTTTAGTGCTGGTGACTGACCAGCCCTGCAGAGTGAAACCCTCTCGCCAGCCAGGCGGCGTCAGGGCAAGCTTCCTCCACACCCCCACCCTCACCAGTGTGTCCTCATCCTGCTAGGGAGGGATCACAGCTAGGGCCCGGAGGGGAGTTGGCTCTCACAGCATTTGGGGAGCTCAGTCTGTGTAGTTTACCCAAGAGAAGGTGTCTAGGTCGTGGTCTGCACGTACCTGTGTGGGGAGAAGGTTTCTGAGAGGGGAGGGCCCTTGAATCTAACAGGCAAAGGCCTGACGAGAGCCAATGGCTAGAAACTGGAGCTAGCCAAATTCAGACTAGAAAGAAGGTCCGCATTGTTGAGAGTGAGGTTAAAGAACCACTGGCCCAACCTAACCAAGAGCATGGTGGATTCTCTTTAAACCAAGTCTGGGCGTCTTTCCAAAGAAGATGCTCGAGCTCAATCAGAAGTGATGGGCTTGATGCAGGAAACGCGGGGTGAGATCCTCTGGCCTGGATTATGCAGGAGTTCAGACTAGATGATCAGAGAGGTCCCTTCTGGTCTTAAAACCTATGAATTTTTCTCCAGGCTTGGCCTCTCTCTGCTGAGACTGCCCATGAAGTCAAACTCTGGTCAGTGCTAGTGGTTGGTTTCAAGGAGCTCCATCAAACACAGACCTGGACTGCTCCCTGAGCCCTTCTGACTTAGCTGTGACTGGTCCTGTCTCACTGAAGGCCGTTAATCCAGCCAGAGCCCCATCCACCCCTCTAGGTCCAGGCCTTTGACTGAGAGCCCGAATGGACCTATGCTCTGGCGTCCCCAACCCCCGTGTTATGTTTTGTCAGAGGCTGAAGGTTGGTTGCACCTTTCTCCTAGGGGGATCTGCATGAACGTCTGCTAAGAAGTCTAAGATCCCCAGGATCTTAAATCAAGCAAACCGAGGTTGCTAGAAGCCAGGGGAGATTGGGTTGGACGAAAAACAAAATGGTGCAAAGTCACATTTGGCATTTGCTGGTAATAGACGAGAGGGAACAGAAACCGCTCCCGTCTGTAGGCTTGTGTGTACCAGAGTGCAGCCTGTCAATCCCGGATCAGAGGCTCCATCAAGTATCACTCCACAAACCTCTCCCAGACTCCGACCCCTGCATTCCCTGTGCCCTGGAGAGTGAGAGGTCCCAGGGGCAATTTTGCTCATGACCAGCCCACGCCAGGCACTAGCGTCGTCACTGTAAAGCTCCCAGAGAAGGTCACAAAACCACTGCAGAGCCCTTGTTCTGACCCAGCACACTGTCAATGAAGTGAGATGGGGCTTTGCTGTACGGGAGACTTTGGCAAACCAGTAAAGTGCTTGAAACCACTATGGCTTGTTGTTAAAAAGCAACCTAGTCAGCAGGCTGTAAAATGGCCATGCAGCTTGACCAAGGCAGGAGGGGAGGGGGTTTTGGGTGCCACAGAAAGGGCAGCTTGACCCTGCTTCCTTCCTGATTAGAATTGTGTTGAAGTTGCTGATACATGTGTTTTAAAAGAGTAGGATATGCCCCAGGAATGTCTATTGAGGTCTCAAGGCTGCAAATTCTGGAAAAACCCACACCTGGTTAATCAATAATCAGAAGGAACCTCTTGCTTGAAACTGCTTACTTAACAAGGTTTCTTTAAGGGACATGTCATTGTACTACTAATGTATAAATAAGGGGACTCGTTTGGGGACTCTTTTGGACTCTCTCTCTCTGGATATATAGAATCATAGAATATCAGGGTTGGAAGGGACCTCAGGAGGTCATCTAGTCCAATCCCCTGCTCAAAGCAGGACCTAATCCCAATTAAATCATCCCAGCCAGGGCTTTGTCAAGCCTGACCTTAAAAACCTCTAGGGAAGGAGATTCCTCCACCTCCCTAGGTAACCCATTCCAGTGCTTCACCACCCTCCTAGTGAAAAAGTTTTTCCTAATATCCTATCTAAATCTCCCCCACTGCAACTTGAGACTCCTTGTTCTGTCATCTGGTACCACTGAGAACAGTCTAGGTCCATCCTCTTTGGAACCCCCTTACAGGTAGTTGAAAGCAGCTATCAAATCCCCCCTCATTCTTCTCTTCTGCAGACTAAACAATCCCAGTTCCCTCAGCCTCTCCTCATAAGTCATGTGCTCCAGCCCCCTAATCATTTTTGTTGCCCTCCACTGGACTCTTTCCAATTTTTCCACATCCTTCTTGTAGTGTGGGGCCCAAAACTGGACACAGTATTCCAGATGAGGCCTCACCAATGTCGAATAGAGGGGAATGATCACATCCCTCGATCTGCTGGCAATGCCCCCACTTATACAGCCCAGAATGCCATTAGCCTTTTTGGCAACAAGGGCACACTGTTGACTCATATCCAGCTTCTCGTTCACCGTAACCCCTAGGTCCTATTCTGCAGAACTGTCGCCTAGCCACTCGGTCCCTAGTCTGTAACAGTGCATGGGATTCTTCCGTCCTAAGTGCAGGACTCCGCACTTGTTCTTGTTGAACCTCATCAGGTTTATTTTGGCCCAATCCTCTAATTTGTCTAGGTCCCTCTGTATCCTATCCCTACCCTCCAGCGTATCCACCACTCCTCCCAGTTTAGTGTCATCTGCAAACTTGCTGAGGGTGCAGTCCACGCCATCCTCCAGATCATTAATGAAGATATTGAACAAAACCGGCCCCAGGACCGACCCTTGGGGCACTCCACTTGAAACCGGCTGCCAACTAGACATGGAGCCATTGATCACTACCCGTTGAGCCCGACGATCTAGCCAGCTTTCTATCCACCTTATAGTCCATTCATCCAGCCCATACTTCTTTAACTTGCTGGCAAGAATAATGTGGGAGACTGTATCAAAAGCTTTGCTAAAGTCAAGGAATAACACATCCACTGCTTTCCCCTCATCCACAGAGCCAGTTATCTCCTCATAGAAGGCAATTAGGTTAGTCAGGCATGACTTGCCCTTGGTGAATCCATGCTGACTGTTCCTGATCACTTTCCTCTCCTCTAAGTGCTTCAGAATTGATTCTCTGAGGACGTGCTCCATGATTTTTCCAGGGACTGAGGTGAGGTCGACTGGCCTGTAGTTCCCCGGATCCTCCTTCTTCCCTTTTTTAAAGATGGGCACTACATTCGCCTTTTTCCAGTCATCCGGGACCTCCCCCGATCTCCATGAGTTTTCAAAGATAATGGCCAATGGCTCTGCAATCACATCCGCCAGCTCCTTTAGCATCCTCGGATGCAGCGCATCTGGCCCCATGGACTTGTGCTCATCCAGTTTTTCTAAATAGTCCCGAACCACTTCTTTCTCCACAGAGGGTTGGTCACCTCCTCCCCATTCTGTGCTGCCCAGTGCAGCAATCTGGGAACTGACCCTGTTCGTGAAGACAGAAGCAAAAAAATCATTGAGTATATTAGCTTTTTCCACATCCTCTGTCACTAGGTTGCCTCCCCCATTCAATAAGGGGCCCACACTTTCCTTGACCTTCTTCTTGTTGCTAACATACCTGAAGAAACCCTTCTTGTTACTCTTAACATCTCTTGCTAGCTGCAACTCCAAGTGTGATTTGGCTTTCCTGATTTCACTCCTGCACGCCTGAGCAATATTTTTATACTTCTCCCTGGTCATTTGTCCAATCTTCCACTTCTTGTAAGTTTCTTTTTTGCGTTTAAGATCAGCAAGGATTTCACTGTTTAGCCAAGCTGGTCGCCTGCCATATTTACTATTCTTTCTACACATCGGGATGTTTTTTTCCTGCAACCTCAATAAGGATTCTTTAAAATACATCATGCGGTCCCCACCGGCAGACGGAAGGTTTGGCCACCGGAAGCCTGCCGCTGTGTCACTCAAAAGCCACACTCAGCTTTGGTAATTATCAAGGGTGTTTTACTAATCTTGTTGCGGACGTGTGTAAATGCTTGAGTCTAAGTAAAGTTTAGCTTTAAGTGAAAGCACTCGTGTTATCCTGTTTGTGCCAGCCATCTATCGGTCGGACGGCCGTGCCTCCCCTGATTTATTTCCTGACACCTCCTCGCACAGAGTAAAAGTTACCAAGAGCTTTGGGTTGAAAGAACCCCAGGTAACAGAATTTGGAGGCCCCAGCGAGGAGTGGTGGAGAGGAAGGAGACAGGTAACATTGCTCCCACACCTTTGGTGGTTCTCCTCTAAGCTGGCACCTTAGCTCAGTAAGGCATCCGCATACCAGCTGGGCCCCTCTCAGGAAGAGGGAAAAACATGGAAGTGATAATCCACATCAAACCGGGATTCTCCATGGTGGGAGACTAGACTGACACAGGCCCCAGCTCCTTTGCCTTAGGGCACCCAGTGAACAACAGCTGAGAAAGACAGCTTGGTTTTGGAGAGAGGAAACAGAGACGAGGGTTGAGGAAGGTGGCCTCGGTCACACGGGAAGTCAGTGGCAGAACCAGGACAAAACCTTTGGGGATCTCCCAAGTCCCAGTTCTCTGCATTAACCACAAGACCATCCTTCCCAACCCCCCTGCTTAGACCTCATAACCGGGCTGGTGAGCTGGAGGGCACGGCTTCTGTACCCCATCACCAATCCCCAGAGCCACGTTGTCTCCCTAATCCCTCTCTTCGGAACGGTTCCCTGCCGTGCTCGGGGAGAGCAGGGGTTGCCTGTGCTGTGGAATAATTAGAGTGCCAGAGGATGCTTAGTATTCAGTCGATGGCTTTTCTTTTGCTCAGGGCTCTGGGAAAAGGCTCCAGCAAGAAAGAAACAGTTTCCTTCTCTTCAATTTCATTCTCCCTGGGCTCATCTGGGCCTCCCCTGAATGAGATCAGAGCCTCCCCAGGGAGGCCAGCCTCCCGGCTTGTGTTACACCACAGAGGCATTGTCTTCCCCTCTCCCTGCGGCTGTGCCAGTCCCCAAAGCAGCAGCGAGAAGGGCTCTGCCGGAGGCTGCAGAACCAGGGCAGGGGGAAAGGGCAGACACTCATGCCCACCAAAGGGACCAGCAGCAGCAGGGCCTAGCAGGGAACCGAGAGAGCCTGAGATTCAGAGCCCCCTGCGTGTGGTACAGGAGCTTGGGCGCATTGCCCAGCACCACATGGGGTGGGGGGTATTTGAAAGGCCCTGTCATGCCCTCTGCTGCTAGGAGGGGAGGGGAACCAGTTATGAGTGGAGGGAGGATCCCACAGAGAAGCCCTTGGTGCAGGGCCTCCAGGGTGTGTGTGACTGGACGGGGTGGGATTGGCCAGGTGACCGCTGCTCCTGGCATCATTCCTCAGCAAGCCTGCAGTGAGACACCAGAGGGGATCAATGCTGATCCTGTCTGCCCTATGCCAGCCCACCATCTAGGGCAGTGGTCCCCAAATGTTTTCGGTCGTGACCCTCTTTACCTGGTCTGTGCCCCCCTGGGAGCCATGGTAGGGAGCCGGGTCGGGGCCGGGAGCTGAGGGCCGCAGGCGGGGCTGGGAGCCAGGGGCCGCGGCCGGGAGCGGGGCTGTTGGCAAGGCCAGAGCTGTGGCTGGGGCCAGAGCTGGAACCAGGGCCAGGAGTGAGGCCACGGCTGGAGCTGCAGCTGGGGCTGGGGCAGAGCTGGGAGCAGAGTTGGGCTGGCTGGCATTCCCGCCCCAGCCCCGTGGGGGCTGGCCCAGGTCCCCCCCGAACATTCCTCTGCACCCCCCTAGGGGGCCACACCCCATAGTTTGGGGACTACTGATCTAGGGCGAGAGGAGAGAGGCAAGGGGGGGGCGGGGATGAGCAGCACTGGCAGCTCACCTCCCCAGGGAGACATTTCCATGCGGGATGGGAAGTCTGGGGAACAGAGCCCAAGCTCTCTGCAGACACCTTCCTGGTAGGCAGAGTTTAGGGATCCGAGTCCTGGCCAAATTCCAGTTGGAGTAATTGGATTCACTACCTCCCTGAATTCCTGCCTGCCGTTTCCAACGGCTACAGTATTCTCTACTTCCTGTCATGAACCGTTGGGTTGGATTGTTTGTACAATGTTAAACAGCTGCCATGTTCCACTCCAGAGGTGACTGCTTTTCAGTGGTGGGTGGGTGAAGCTATTCCCTTACACATACTCTGTACATTTCAATGTATTTATTAATAATTATTTTTATTACAGTATTACCGAAGGGCCCCAACCACGACAGAGCCCCGTTCTGCTAGCTGTGGTATGTAAAGAGAGTAATAGACAGTCCCTACTGGAAGAGTTACAGTCTAAATAAATAAGAC